>NC_090929.1:641497007-642241716 GCF_040938575.1 Ambystoma mexicanum
GGCAGCCTCCACCAGGCCCCCACTCATGTCTACCACCACCCCCAACCCCCAGCATCCAGGGGCACCCTCCACCAGGCCCCCACTCATGTCTACCATCACCCCCACCCCCCAGCAGTGCAGGGGCAGCCTCCACCAGGCCCCCACTCATGTCTACCACCACCCCCACCGCCCAGCCACCAGGGGCACCCTCCACCAGGCCCCCACTCATGTCTACCACCACCCCCACCCCCCAGCATCCAGGGGCATCCTCCACCAGGCCCCCACTCATGTCTACCATCACCCCACCCCCCAGCAGTGCAGGGGCAGCCTCCACCAGGCCCCCACTCATGTCTACCACCACCCCCACCCCCAGCCACCAGGGGGACCCTCCACCAGGCCCCCACTCATGTCTCCCACCACCCCCACCCCCAAGCATCAAGGGGAACCCTCCACCAGGCCCCCACTCATGTCTACCACCACCCCCACCCCCCAGCATCCAGGGACACCCTCCACCAGGCCCCCACTCATGTCTACCATCACCCCCACCCCCAGCAGTGCAGGGGCAGCCTCCACCAGGCCCCCACTTCTGTCTACCACCACCCCCACCCCCAGCATCCAGGGGTACCCTCCACCAGGCCCCCACTCATGTCTACCACCACCCCCACCCCCCAGCCACCAGGGGCACCCTCCACAGACCCCCACTCATGTCTACCACCCTCCCCACCCCCCAAGCAGTGCAGGGGCAGCCTCCACCAGGCACCCACTCATGTCTACTACCACCCCCATCCCCCAGCAGTGCAGGGGCAGCCTCCACCAGGCCCCCACTCATGTATACCACCACCCCCACCCCCCAGCAGTGCAGGGGCAGACTCCACAAGGCCCCCACACATGTCTACCACCACCCCCACCCCCCAACATCCAGGGGCACCCTCCACCAGGCCCCCACTCATGTCTACCACCACCCCCACCCCCAGCCACCAGGGGCACCCTCCACCAGGCCCCCACTCATGTCTCCCACCACCCCCACCCCCAAGCATCAAAGGGAACCCTCCACCAGGCCCCCACTCATGTCTACCACCACCCCCACCCCCCAGCATCCAGGGACACCCTCCACCAGGCCCCCACTCATGTCTACCATCACCCCCACCCCCAGCAGTGCAGGGGCAGCCTCCACCAGGCCCCCACTTCTGTCTACCACCACCCCCACCCCCAGCATCCAGGGGTACCCTCCACCAGGCCCCCACTCATGTCTACCACCACCCCCACCCCCCAGCCACCAGGGGCACCCTCCACAGGCCCCCACTCATGTCTACCACCCTCCCCATCCCCCAAGCAGTGCAGGGGCAGCCTCCACCAGGCCCCCACTCATGTCTACTACCACCCCCATCCCCCAGCAGTGCAGGGGCAGCCTCCACCAGGCCCCCACTCATGTATACCACCACCCCCACCCCCCAGCAGTGCAGGGGCAGACTCCACAAGGCCCCCACTCATGTCTACCACCACCCCCACCCCCCAACATCCAGGGGCACCCTCCACCAGGCCCCCACTCATGTCTACCCTCACCCCCACCCCCCAGCAGTGCAGGGGCAGCCTCCACCAGGCCCCCACTCATGTCCAACTCATGTCCCCCTGCGCCCCCACCCCCAGCATCCAGGGGCAGCCTCCACCAGGCCCCCACTCATGTCTCCCACCACCCCCACCCCCCAGCATCCAGGGGCACCCTCCACCAGGCCCCACTCATGTCTACCACCACCCCCACCCCCCAGCAGTGCAGGGGCAGCCTCCACCAGGCCCCCACTCATGTCTCCCACCACCCCCACCCTCCAGCATCCAGGGGCACCTTCCACCAGGCCCCCACTCATGTCCCCCTGCACCCCACCCCCCAGCAGTGCAGGGGCAGCCTCCACCAGGCCCCACTCATGTCTACCACCACCCCCACCCCCCAGCCACCAGGGGCACCCTCCAACAGGCCCCCACTCATGTCTCCCACCACCCCACCCCCCAGCAGTGCAGGGGCAGACTCCACCAGGCCCCCACTCATATCTCCCACCACCCCCACCCCCCAGCATCCAGGGGCACCCTCCACCAGGCCCCCACTCATGTCTCCCACCACCCCACCCCCCAGCAGTGCAGGGGCAGCCTCCACCAGGCCCCCACTCATGTCTCCCACCACCCCCACCCCCCAGCAGTGCAGGGGCAGCCTCCACCAGGCCCCCACTCATGTCTACCACCACCCCCAACCCCCAGCATCCAGGGGCACCCTCCACCAGGCCCCCACTCATGTCTACCATCACCCCCACCCCCCAGCAGTGCAGGGGCAGCCTCCACCAGGCCCCCACTCATGTCTACCACCACCCCCACCGCCCAGCCACCAGGGGCACCCTCCACCAGGCCCCCACTCATGTCTACCACCACCCCCACCCCCCAGCATCCAGGGGCATCCTCCACCAGGCCCCACTCATGTCTACCATCACCCCACCCCCCAGCAGTGCAGGGGCAGCCTCCACCAGGCCCCCACTCATGTCTACCACCACCCCCACCCCCAGCCACCAGGGGGACCCTCCACCAGGCCCCCACTCATGTCTCCCACCACCCCCACCCCCAAGCATCAAGGGGAACCCTCCACCAGGCCCCCACTCATGTCTACCACCACCCCCACCCCCAGCATCCAGGGACACCCTCCACCAGGCCCCCACTCATGTCTACCATCACCCCCCACCCCCAGCAGTGCAGGGGCAGCCTCCACCAGGCCCCCACTTCTGTCTACCACCACCCCACCACCCAGCATCCAGGGGCACCCTCCACCAGGCCCCCACTCATGTCTACCACCACCCCCACCCCCAGCATCCAGGGGTACCCTCCACCAGGCCCCCACTCATGTCTACCACCACCCCCACCCCCCAGCCACCAGGGGCACCCTCCACAGGCCCCCACTCATGTCTACCACCCTCCCCACCCCCCAAGCAGTGCAGGGGCAGCCTCCACCAGGCCCCCACTCATGTCTACTACCACCCCCATCCCCCAGCAGTGCAGGGGCAGCCTCCACCAGGCCCCCACTCATGTATACCACCACCCCACCCCCCAGCAGTGCAGGGGCAGACTCCACAAGGCCCCCACTCATGTCTATCACCACCCCTACCCCCCAACATCCAGGGGCACCCTCCACCAGGCCCCCACTCATGTCTACCATCACCCCCACCCCCAGCAGTGCAGGGGCAGCCTCCACCAGGCCCCCACTTCTGTCTACCACCACCCCACCCCCCAGCATCCAGGGGCACCCTCCACCAGGCCCCCACTCATGTCTACCACCACCCCCACCCCCAGCATCCAGGGGTACCCTCCACCAGGCCCCCACTCATGTCTACCACCACCCCCACCCCCCAGCCACCAGGGGCACCCTCCACAGGCCCCCACTCATGTCTACCACCCTCCCCACCCCCCAAGCAGTGCAGGGGCAGCCTCCACCAGCCCCCCACTCATGTCTACTACCACCCCCATCCCCCAGCAGTGCAGGGGCAGCCTCCACCAGGCCCCCACTCATGTATACCACCACCCCCACCCCCCAGCAGTGCAGGGGCAGACTCCACAAGGCCCCCACTCATGTCTACCACCACCCCCACCCCCCAACATCCAGGGGCACCCTCCACCAGGCCCCCACTCATGTCTACCATCACCCCCACCCCCCAGCAGTGCAGGGGCAGCCTCCACCAGGCCCCCACTCATGTCCAACTCATGTCCCCCTGCACCCCCACCCCCAGCATCCAGGGGCAGCCTCCACTAGGCCCCCACTCATGTCTCCCACCACCCCCACCCCCCAGCATCCAGGGGCACCCTCCACCAGGCCCCACTCATGTCTACCACCACCCCCACCCCCCAGCAGTGCAGGGGCAGCCTCCACCAGGCCCCCACTCATGTCTCCCACCACCCCCACCCTCCAGCATCCAGGGGCACCCTCCACCAGGCCCCCACTCATGTCCCCCTGCACCCCCACCCCCCAGCAGTGCAGGGGCAGCCTCCACCAGGCCCCCACTCATGTCTCCCACCACCCCACCCCACAGCAGTGCAGGGGCAGACTCCACCAGGCCCCCACTCATATCTCCCACCACCCCCACCCCCCAGCATCCAGGGGCACCCTCCACCAGGCCCCCACTCATGACTCCCACCACCCCCACCCCCCAGCAGTGCAGGGGCAGCCTCCACCAGGCCCCCACTCATGTCTCCCACCACCCCCAACCCCCAGCAGTGCAGGGGCAGCCTCCACCAGGCCCCCACTCATGTCTACCACCACCCCCAACCCCCAGCATCCAGGGGCACCCTCCACCAGGCCCCCACTCATGTCTACCATCACCCCCACCCCCCAGCAGTGCAGGGGCAGCCTCCACCAGGCCCCCACTCATGTCTACCACCACCCCCACCCCCCAGCCACCAGGGGCACCTTCCACCAGGCCCCCACTCATGTCTCCCACCACCCCACCCCCCAGCAGTGCAGGGGCAGCCTCCACCAGGCCCCCACTCATGTCTACCATCACCCCCACCCCCCAGCAGTGCAGGGGCAGCCTCCACCAGGCTCCCACTCATGTCCAACTCATCTCCCCCTGCAACCCCACCCCCCAGCATCCAGGGGCACCCTCCACCAGGCCCCCACTCATGTCTACCATCACCCCCACCCCCCAGCATCCAGGGGCACCCTCCACCAGGCCCCCACTCATGTCTACCACCACCCCCACCCCCCAGCATCCAGGGGCACCCTCCACCAGGCCCCCACTCATGTCCCCCTGCACCCCCACCCCCCAGCAGTGCAGGGGCAGCCTCCACCAGGCCCCACTCATGTCTACCACCACCTCCACCCCCCAGCATCCAGGGGCACCCTCCACCAGGCCCCCACTCATGTTTCCCACCACCCCACCCCCCAGCAGTGCAGGGGCAGCCTCCACCAGGCCCCCACTCATGTCTCCCACCACCCCACCCCCCAGCATCCAGGGGCACCCTCCACCAGGCCCCCACTCATGTCTACCATCACCCCCACCCCCCAGCAGTCCAGGGGCACCCTCCACCAGGCCCCCACTCATGTTTCCCACCACCCCACCCCCCAGCAGTGCAGGGGCAGCCTCCACCAGGCCCCCACTCATGGCTCCCACCACCCCACCCCCCAGCATCCAGGGGCACCCTCCACCAGGCCCCCACTCATGTCTACCATCGCCCCCACCCCCCAGCAGTCCAGGGGCACCCTCCACCAGGCCCCCACTCATGTCCCCCAGCCAACATGTCACCACAATCTAGATCCCTGGCCCTTATGGTCAACCTCCAAATGCCAAACACCCACCTGAGTATTGCATCCACCCACTTAGAAATGGCAAAAACATGATAGAACCCCAACTGTAAGTTTGGAAATGAACACATGTCCCTCACATACACCCAATGGGTGTCAGTGAATGTCAAAACCCATATCATGATATGCATGAAACCAATGGGATGATACCACACATTGAAGTTTGAAGAAAAAATATGTATTAAAAGCAACATAAATTGAATAAAAAATAAACAAACAATAATGGAAATTAAAAAAAGAAAAAAAAACAGCAGGTACGTGAAATAATGCAAAACCATAAATCATAATGCAAATGAAAGGTGTCCAAAGTCACAGTCCACAAAAGTAAATCCAATGGAAAATTAAAATCGAAAACCATTGCTCCATGGGGAAATCATAAAAAAAAATGAAAATCCTAAAGTCAACTATATACAGATAAACAATCCAGGGTCCATGAGCCCAACCGAAGAAATGAAACCTATCTAATAACACTACCTAAAAAAAAAAACTATATACAAAAATGTGGCCCATTGTCCAAAAGGTAAAAAAAAAATGCTAAACCAAAGGAAACCTAACACTAACTACAGAACTATTTACAAGGGCAGCGGGCTAGTCCGACGGCTCACTTCGGGATGTTCCGGGCCAAGGCATCATCGAACTCCTGCTCAATGTCCCGGAGGCGGTCCTCCTCCATGGCCCCGAGGGTCCACAGGGCCGTCCACATGTTCACCCCAAACTCCCTGCGGATTGCCTCGAGGCACTCGGCACGCCTCAGGGCCCTCGGCATGGAGTTCTCCGCCCTGACCATCGTGAGCCGTGCCTCTTCCGCCTGCTGCCGCTCCGCATCTACCACCACCCCCCAGCATCCAGGGGCACCCCCCACCAGGCCCCCACTCATGTCTACCATCACCCCCAGCCCCCAGCAGTGCAGGGGCAGCCTCCACCAGGCCCCCACTCATGTCTACCACCACCCCCAACCCCCAGCCACCAGGGGCACCATCCACCAGGCCCCCACTCATGTCTCCCACCACCCCCACCCCCCAGCATCCAGGGGCACCCTCCACCAGGCCCCCACTCATGTCTACCACCCACCCACCCCCCAGCAGTGCAGGGGCAGCCTCCACCAGCCCCCACTCATGTCTACTACCACCCCCAGCCCCCAGCAGTGCAGGGGCAGCCTCCACCAGCCCCCACTCATGTCTACCACCACCCCGCCCCCCAGCAGTGCAGGGGCAGCCTCCACCAGGCCCCCACTCATGTCTACCACCAGGCCCCCACTCATGTCTACCATCACCCCCACCCCCCAGCAGGGCAGGGGCAGCCGCCACCAGGCCCCCACTCATGTCCAACTCATGTCCCCCTGCACCCCCAACCCCCAGCATCCAGGGGCACCCTCCACCAGGCCCCCACTGATGTCTACCACCACCCCCACCCCCCAGCATCCAGGGGCACCCTCCACCAGGCCCCCACTCATGTCCCCCTGCACCCCCACCCCCCAGCAGTGCAGGGGCACCCTCCACCAGGCCCCCACTCATGTCTACCACCACCCCCACCCCCAGCCACCAGGGGCACCCTCCACCAGGCCCCCACTCATGTCTACCACCACCCCCACCCCCCAGCATCCAGGGGCATCCTCCACCAGGCCCCCACTCATGTCTACCATCACCCCACCCCCCAGCAGTGCAGGGGCAGCCTCCACCAGGCCCCCACTCATGTCTACCACCACCCCCACCCCAGCCACCAGGGGCACCATCCACCAGGCCCCCACTCATGTCTCCCACCACCCCCACCCCCAAGCATCAAGGGGAACCCTCCACCAGGCCCCCACTCATGTCTACCACCACCCCCACCCCCCAGCATCCAGGGACACCCTCCACCAGGCCCCCACTCATGTCTACCATCACCCCCCAGCAGTGCAGGGGCAGCCTCCACCAGGCCCCCACTTCTGTCTACCACCACCCCACCCCCCAGCATCCAGGGGCACCCTCCACCAGGCTCCCACTCATGTCTACCACCACCCCCACCCCCACCATCCAGGGGTACCCTCCACCAGGCCCCCACTCATGTCTACCACCACCCCCACCCCCCAGCCACCAGGGGCACCCTCCACAGGCCCCCACTCATGTCTACCACCCTCCCCACCCCCCAAGCAGTGCAGGGGCAGCCTCCACCAGGCCCCCACTCATGTCTACTACCACCCCCATCCCCCAGCAGTGCAGGGGCAGCCTCCACCAGGCCCCCACTCATGTATACCACCACCCCCACCCCCCAGCAGTGCAGGGGCAGACTCCACAAGGCCCCCACTCATGTCTACCACCACCCCCACCCCCCAACATCCAGGGGCACCCTCCACCAGGCCCCCACGCATGTCTACCATCACCCCCACCCCCCAGCAGTGCAGGGGCAGCCTCCACCAGGCCCCCACTCATGTCCAACTCATGTCCCCCTGCACCCCCACCCCCAGCATCCAGGGGCAGCCTCCACCAGGCCCCCACTCATGTCTCCCACCACCCCCACCCCCCAGCATCCAGGGGCACCCTCCACCAGGCCCCACTCATGTCTACCACCACCCCCACCCCCCAGCAGTGCAGGGGCAGCCTCCACCAGGCCCCCACTCATGTCTCCCACCACCCCCACCCTCCAGCATCCAGGGGCACCCTCCACCAGGCCCCCACTCATTTCCCCCTGCACCCCCGCCCCCCAGCAGTGCAGGGGCAGCCTCCACCAGGCCCCCACTCATGTCTACCACCACCCCCACCCCCCAGCCACCAGGGGCACCCTCCAACAGGCCCCCACTCATGTCTCCCACCACCCCACCCCCCAGCAGTGCAGGGGCAGACTCCACCAGGCCCCCACTCATATCTCCCACCACCCCCACCCCCCAGCATCCAGGGGCACCCTCCACCAGGCCGCCACTCATGTCTCCCACCACCCCCACCCCCCAGCAGTGCAGGGGCAGCCTCCACCAGGCCCCCACTCATGTCTCCCACCACCCCCACCCCCCAGCAGTGCAGGGGCAGCCTCCACCAGGCCCCCACTCATGTCTACCACCACCCCCAACCCCCAGCATCCAGGGGCACCCTCCACCAGGCCCCCACTCATGTCTACCATCACCCCCACCCCCCAGCAGTGCAGGGGCAGCCTCCACCAGGCCCCCACTCATGTCTACCACCACCCCCACCCCCCAGCCACCAGGGGCACCTTCCACCAGGCCCCCACTCATGTCTCCCACCACCCCACCCCCCAGCAGTGCAGGGGCAGCCTCCACCAGGCCCCCACTCATGTCTACCATCACCCCCACCCCCCAACAGTGCAGGGGCATCCTCCACCAGGCTCCCACTCATGTCCAACTCATCTCCCCCTGCAACCCCACCCCCCAGCATCCAGGGGCACCCTCCACCAGGCCCCCACTCATGTCTACCACCACCCCCACCCCCCAGCATCCAGGGGCACCCTCCACCAGGCCCCCACTCATGTCTACCACCACCCCCACCCCCCAGCATCCAGGGGCACCCTCCACCAGGCCCCCACTCATGTCCCCCTGCACCCCCACCCCCCAGCAGTGCAGGGGCAGCCTCCACCAGGCCCCCACTCATGTCTACCACCACCCCCACCCCCCAGCATCCAGGGGCACCCTCCACCAGGCCCCCACTGATGTTTCCCACCACCCCACCCCCCAGCAGTGCAGGGACAGCCTCCACCAGGCCCCCACTCATGTCTCCCATCACCCCACCCCCCAGCATCCAGGGGCACCCTCCACCAGGCCCCCACTCATGTCTACCATCGCCCCCACCCCCCAGCAGTCCAGGGGCACCCTCCACCAGGCCCCCACTCATGTTTCCCACCACCCCACCCCCCAGCAGTGCAGGGGCAGCCTCCACCAGGCCCCCACTCATGTCTCCCACCACCCCACTCCCCAGCATCCAGGGGCACCCTCCACCAGGCCCCCACTCATGTCTACCATCGCCCCCACCCCCCAGCAGTCCAGGGGCACCCTCCACCAGGCCCCCACTCATGTCCCCCAGCCAACATGTCACCACAATCTAGATCCCTGGCCCTTTTGGTCAACCTCCAAATGCCAAACACCCACCTGAGTATTGCATCCACCCACTTAGAAATGGCAAAAACATGATAGAACCCCAACTGTAAGTTTGGAAATGAACACATGTCCCTCACATACACCCAATAGGTGTCAGTGAATGTCAAAACCCATATCATGATATGCATGAAACCAATGGGATGATACCACACATTGAAGTTTGAAGAAAAAATATGTATAAAAAGCAACATAAATTGGATCAAAAATAAACAAACAATAATGGAAATTAAAAAAAGAAAAAAAACAGCAGGTACGTGAAATAATGCAAAACCACAAATCATAATGCAAATGAAAGGTGTCCAAGGTCACAGTCCACAAAAGTAAATCCAATGGAAAATTAAAATCGAAAACCATTGCTCCATGGGGAAATCATAAAAAAAATGAAAATCCTAAAGTCAACTATATACAAATAAACAATCCAGGGTCCATGAGCCCAACCGAAGAAATGAAACCTATCTTATAACACTACCTAAAAAAAAAACTATATACATAAATGTGGCCCATTGTCCAAAAGGTGAAAAAAAAAAATGCTAAACCAAAGGAAACCTAACACTAACTACAGAACTATTTACAAGGGCAGCGGGCTAGTCCGACGGCTCACTTCGGGATGTTCCGGGCCAGTTGATCATCGAACTCCTGCTCAATGTCCCGGAGGCGGTCCTCCTCCATGGCCCCGAGGGTCCACAGGGCCGTCCACATGTTCACCCCAAACTCCCTGCGGATTGCCTCGAGGCACTCGGCACGCATCAGGGCCCTCGGCATGGAGTTCTCCGCCCTGACCATCGTGAGCCGTGCCTCTTCCGCCTGCTGCCGCTCCGCATCTACCACCACCCCCCAGCATCCAGGGGCACCCTCCACCAGGCCCCCACTCATGTCTACCATCACCCCCAGCCCCCAGCAGTGCAGGGGCAGCCTCCACCAGGCCCCCACTCATGTCTACCACCACCCCCAACCCCCAGCCACCAGGGGCACCATCCACCAGGCCCCCACTCATGTCTCCCACCACCCCCACCCCCCAGCATCCAGGGGCACCCTCCACCAGGCCCCCACTCATGTCTACCACCCACCCACCCCCCAGCAGTGCAGGGGCAGCCTCCACCAGCCCCCACTCATGTCTACTACCACCCCCAGCCCCCAGCAGTGCAGGGGCAGCCTCCACCAGCCCCCACTCATGTCTACCACCACCCCACCCCCCAGCAGTGCAGGGGCAGCCTCCACCAGGCCCCCACTCATGTCCAACTCATGTCCCCCTGCACCCCCAACCCCCAGCATCCAGGGGCACCCTCCACCAGGCCCCCACTCATGTCTACCACCACCCCCACCCCCCAGCATCCAGGGGCACCCTCCACCAGGCCCCCACTCATGTCCCCCTGCACCCCCACCCCCCAGCAGTGCAGGGGCACCCTCCACCAGGCCCCCACTCATGTCTACCACCACCCCCACCCCCAGCCACCAGGGGCACCCTCCACCAGGCCCCCACTCATGTCTACCACCACCCCCACCCCCCAGCATCCAGGGGCATCCTCCACCAGGCTCCCACTCATGTCTACCATCACCCCACCCCCCAGCAGTGCAGGGGCAGCCTCTACCAGGCCCCCACTCATGTCTACCACCACCCCCACCCCAGCCACCAGGGGCACCATCCACCAGGCCCCCACTCATGTCTCCCACCACCCCCACCCCCAAGCATCAAGGGGAACCCTCCACCAGGCCCCCACTCATGTCTACCACCACCCCCACCCCCCAGCATCCAGGGACACCCTCCACCAGGCCCCCACTCATGTCTACCATCACCCCCACCCCCAGCAGTGCAGGGGCAGCCTCCACCAGGCCCCCACTTCTGTCTACCACCACCCCACCCCCCAGCATCCAGGGGCACCCTCCACCAGGCTCCCACTCATGTCTAACACCACCCCCACCCCCACCATCCAGGGGTACCCTCCACCAGGCCCCCACTCATGTCTACCACCACCCCCACCCCCCAGCCACCAGGGGCACCCTCCACAGGCCCCCACTCATGTCTACCACCCTCCCCACCCCCCAAGCAGTGCAGGGGCAGCCTCCACCAGGCCCCCACTCATGTCTACTACCACCCCATCCCCCAGCAGTGCAGGGGCAGCCTCCACCAGGCCCCCACTCATGTATACCACCACCCCCACCCCCCAGCAGTGCAGGGGCAGACTCCACAAGGCCCCCACTCATGTCTACCACCACCCCCACCCCCCAACATCCAGGGGCACCCTCCACCAGGCCCCCACTCATGTCTAGCATCACCCCCACCCCCCAGCAGTGCAGGGGCAGCCTCCACCAGGCCCCCACTCATGTCCAACTCATGTCCCCCTGCACCCCCACCCCCAGCATCCAGGGGCAGCCTCCACCAGGCCCCCACTCATGTCTCCCACCACCCCCACCCCCCAGCATCCAGGGGCACCCTCCACCAGGCCCCACTCATGTCTACCACCACCCCCACCCCCCAGCCACCAGGGGCACCCTCCAACAGGCCCCCACTCATGTCTCCCACCTCCCCACCCCCCAGCAGTGCAGGGGCAGCCTCCACCAGGCCCCCACTCATGTCTACCACCACCCCCACCCCCCAGCCACCAGGGGCACCCTCCAACAGGCCCCCACTCATGTCTCCCACCACCCCACCCCCCAGCAGTGCAGGGGCAGACTCCACCAGGCCCCCACTCATATCTCCCACCACCCCCACCCCCCAGCATCCAGGGGCACCCTCCACCAGGCCGTCACTCATGTCTCCCACCACCCCCACCCCCCAGCAGTGCAGGGGCAGCCTCCACCAGGCCCCCACTCATGTCTCCCACCACCCCCACCCCCCAGCAGTGCAGGGGCAGCCTCCACCAGGCCCCCACTCATGTCTACCACCACTCCCAACCCCCAGCATCCAGGGGCACCATCCACCAGGCCCCCACTCATGTCTACCATCACCCCCACCCCCCAGCAGTGCAGGGGCAGCCTCCACCAGGCCCCCACTCATGTCTACCACCACCCCCACCCCCCAGCCACCAGGGGCACCTTCCACCAGGCCCCCACTCATGTCTCCCACCACCCCACCCCCCAGCAGTGCAGGGGCAGCCTCCACCAGGCCCCCACTCATGTCTACCATCACCCCCACCCCCCAACAGTGCAGGGGCAGCCTCCACCAGGCTCCCACTCATGTCCAACTCATCTCCCCCTGCAACCCCACCCCCCAGCATCCAGGGGCACCCTCCACCAGGCCCCCACTCATGTCTACCACCACCCCCACCCCCCAGCATCCAGGGGCACCCTCCACCAGGCCCCCACTCATGTCTACCACCACCCCCACCCCCCAGCATCCAGGGGCACCCTCCACCAGGCCCCCACTCATGTCCCCCTGCACCCCCACCCCCCAGCAGTGCAGGGGCAGCCTCCACCAGGCCCCCACTCATGTCTACCACCACCCCCACCCCCCAGCATCCAGGGGCATCCTCCACCAGGCCCCCACTGATGGTTCCCACCACCCCACCCCCCAGCAGTGCAGGGACAGCCTCCACCAGGCCCCCACTCATGTCTCCCACCACCCCACCCCCCAGCATCCAGGGGCACCCTCCACCAGGTCCCCACTCATGTCTACCATCGCCCCCACCCCCCAGCAGTCCAGGGGCACCCTCCACCAGGCCCCCACTCATGTTTCCCACCACCCCACCCCCCAGCAGTGCAGGGGCAGCCTCCACCAGGCCCCCACTCATGTCTCCCACCACCCCACCCCCCAGCATCCAGGGGCACCCTCCACCAGGCCCCCACTCATGTCTACCATCGCCCCCACCCCCCAGCAGTCCAGGGGCACCCTCCACCAGGCCCCCACTCATGTCCCCCAGCCAACATGTCACCACAATCTAGATCCCTGGCCCTTATGGTCAACCTCCAAATGCCAAACACCCACCTGAGTATTGCATCCACCCACTTAGAAATGGCAAAAACATGATAGAACCCCAACTGTAAGTTTGGAAATGAACACATGTCCCTCACATACACCCAATGGGTGTCAGTGAATGTCAAAACCCATATCATGATATGCATGAAACCAATGGGATGATACCACACATTGAAGTTTGAAGAAAAAATATGTATAAAAAGCAACATAAATTGGATCAAAAATAAACAAACAATAATGGAAATTAAAAAAAGAAAAAAAACAGCAGGTACGTGAAATAATGCAAAACCACAAATCATAATGCAAATGAAAGGTGTCCAAAGTCACAGTCCACAAAAGTAAATCCAATGGAAAATTAAAATCGAAAACCATTGCTCCATGGGGAAATCATAAAAAAAATGAAAATCCTAAAGTCAACTATATACAAATAAACAATCCATGGTCCATGAGCCCAACCGAAGAAATGAAACCTATCTTATAACACTACCTAAAAAAAAAACTATATACATAAATGTGGCCCATTGTCCAAAAGGTAAAAAAAAAAAATGCTAAACCAAAGGAAACCTAACACTAACTACAGAACTATTTACAAGGGCAGCGGGCTAGTCCGACGGCTCACTTCGGGATGTTCCGGGCCAGGGCATCATCGAACTCCTGCTCAATGTCCCGGAGGCGGTCCTCCTCCATGGCCCCGAGGGTCCACAGGGCCGTCCACATGTTCACCCCAAACTCCCTGCGGATTGCCTCGAGGCACTCGGCACGCCTCAGGGCCCTCGGCATGGAGTTCTACGCCCTGACCATCGTGAGCCGTGCCTCTTCCGCCTGCTGCCGCTCCGCATCTACCACCACCCCCCAGCATCCAGGGGCACCCTCCACCAGGCCCCCACTCATGTCTACCATCACCCCCAGCCCCCAGCAGTGCAGGGGCAGCCTCCACCAGGCCCCCACTCATGTCTACCACCACCCCCAACCCCCAGCCACCAGGGGCACCATCCACCAGGCCCCCACTCATGTCTCCCACCACCCCCACCCCCCAGCATCCAGGGGCACCCTCCACCAGGCCCCCACTCATGTCTACCACCCACCCACCCCCCAGCAGTGCAGGGGCAGCCTCCACCAGCCCCCACTCATGTCTACTACCACCCCCAGCCCCCAGCAGTGCAGGGGCAGCCTCCACCAGCCCCCACTCATGTCTACCACCACCCCACCCCCCAGCAGTGCAGGGGCAGCCTCCACCAGGCCCCCACTCATGTCTACCACCAGGCCCCCACTCATGTCTACCATCACCCCCACCCCCAGCAGGGCAGGGGCAGCCTCCACCAGGCCCCCACTCATGTCCAACTCATGTCCCCCTGCACCCCCAACCCCCAGCATCCAGGGGCACCCTCCACCAGGCCCCCACTCATGTCTACCACCACCCCCACCCCCCAGCATCCAGGGGCACCCTCCACCAGGCCCCCACTCATGTCTACCACCACCCCCACCCCCAGCCACCAGGGGCACCCTCCACCAGGCCCCCACTCATGTCTACCACCACCCCCACCCCCCAGCATCCAGGGGCATCCTCCACCAGGCCCCCACTCATGTCTACCATCACCCCACCCCCCAGCAGTGCAGGGGCAGCCTCCACCAGGCCCCCACTCATGTCTACCACCACCCCCACCCCAGCCACCAGGGGCACCATCCACCAGGCCCCCACTCATGTCTCCCACCACCCCCACCCCCAAGCATCAAGGGGAACCCTCCACCAGGCCCCCACTCATGTCTACCACCACCCCCACCCCCCAGCATCCAGGGACACCCTCCACCAGGCCCCCACTCATGTCTACCATCACCCCCCCAGCAGTGCAGGGGCAGCCTCCACCAGGCCCCCACTTCTGTCTACCACCACCCCACCCCCCAGCATCCAGGGGCACCCTCCACCAGGCTCCCACTCATGTCTAACACCACCCCCACCCCCACCATCCAGGGGTACCCTCCACCAGGCCCCCACTCATGTCTACCACCACCCCCACCCCCCAGCCACCAGGGGCACCCTCCACAGGCCCCCACTCATGTCTATCACCCTCCCCACCCCCCAAGCAGTGCAGGGGCAGCCTCCACCAGGCCCCCACTCATGTCTACTACCACCCCCATCCCCCAGCAGTGCAGGGGCAGCCTCCACCAGGCCCCCACTCATGTATACCACCACCCCCACCCCCCAGCAGTGCAGGGGCAGACTCCACAAGGCCCCCACTCATGTCTACCACCACCCCCACCCCCCAACATCCAGGGGCACCCTCCACCAGGCCCCCACTCATGTCTACCATCACCCCCACCCCCCAGCAGTGCAGGGGCAGCCTCCACCAGGCCCCCACTCATGTCCAACTCATGTCCCCCTGCACCCCCACCCCCAGCATCCAGGGGCAGCCTCCACCAGGCCCCCACTCATGTCTCCCACCACCCCCACCCCCCAGCATCCAGGGGCACCCTCCACCAGGCCCCACTCATGTCTACCACCACCCCCACCCCCCAGCAGTGCAGGGGCAGCCTCCACCAGGCCCCCACTCATGTCTCCCACCACCCCCACCCTCCAGCATCCAGGGGCACACTCCACCAGGCCCCCACTCATTTCCCCCTGCACCCCCGCCCCCCAGCAGTGCAGGGGCAGCCTCCACCAGGCCCCCACTCATGTCTACCACCACCCCCACCCCCAGCCACCAGGGGCACCCTCCAACAGGCCCCCACTCATGTCTCCCACCACCCCACCCCCCAGCAGTGCAGGGGCAGACTCCACCAGGCCCCCACTCATATCTCCCACCACCCCCACCCCCCAGCATCCAGGGGCACCCTCCACCAGGCCGCCACTCATGTCTCCCACCACCCCCACCCCCCAGCAGTGCAGGGGCAGCCTCCACCAGGCCCCCACTCATGTCTCCCACCACCCCCACCCCCCAGCAGTGCAGGGGCAGCCTCCACCAGGCCCCCACTCATGTCTACCACCACCCCCAATCCCCAGCATCCAGGGGCACCCTCCACCAGGCCCCCACTCATGTCTACCATCACCCCCACCCCCCAGCAGTGCAGGGGCAGCCTCCACCAGGCCCCCACTCATGTCTACCACCACCCCCACCCCCCAGCCACCAGGGGCACCTTCCACCAGGCCCCCACTCATGTCTCCCACCACCCCACCCCCCAGCAGTGCAGGGGCAGCCTCCACCAGGCCCCCACTCATGTCTACCATCACCCCCACCCCCCAACAGTGCAGGGGCAGCCTCCACCAGGCTCCCACTCATGTCCAACTCATCTCCTCCTGCAACCCCACCCCCCTGCATCCAGGGGCACCCTCCACCAGGCCCCCACTCATGTCTACCACCACCCCCACCCCCCAGCAGTGCAGGGGCAGCCTCCACCAGGCCCCCACTCATGTCTACCACCACCCCCACCCCCCAGCATCCAGGGGCACCCTCCACCAGGCCCCCACTGATGTTTCCCACCACCCCACCCCCCAGCAGTGCAGGGACAGCCTCCACCAGGCCCCCACTCATGTCTCCCACCACCCCACCCCCCAGCATCCAGGGGCACCCTCCACCAGGCCCCCACTCATGTCTACCATCGCCCCCACCCCCCAGCAGTCCAGGGGCACCCTCCACCAGGCCCCCACTCATGTTTCCCACCACCCCACCCCCCAGCAGTGCAGGGGCAGCCTCCACCAGGCCCCCACTCATGTCTCCCACCACCCCACCCCCCAGCATCCAGGGGCACCCTCCACCAGGCCCCCACTCATGTCTACCATCGCCCCCACCCCCCAGCAGTCCAGGGGCACCCTCCACCAGGCCCCCACTCATGTCCCCCAGCCAACATGTCACCACAATCTAGATCCCTGGCCCTTATGGTCAACCTCCAAATGCCAAACACCCACCTGAGTATTGCATCCACCCACTTAGAAATGGCAAAAACATGATAGAACCCCAACTGTAAGTTTGGAAATGAACACATGTCCCTCACATACACCCAATGGGTGTCAGTGAATGTCAAAACCCATATCATGATATGCATGAAACCAATGGGATGATACCACACATTGAAGTTTGAAGAAAAAATATGTATAAAAAGCAACATAAATTGGATCAAAAATAAACAAACAATAATGGAAATTAAAAAAAGAAAAAAAACAGCAGGTACGTGAAATAATGCAAAACCACAAATCATAATGCAAATGAAAGGTGTCCAAAGTCACAGTCCACAAAAGTAAATCCAATGGAAAATTAAAATCGAAAACCATTGCTCCATGGGGAAATCATAAAAAAAATGAAAATCCTAAAGTCAACTATATACAAATAAACAATCCAGGGTCCATGAGCCCAACCGAAGAAATGAAACCTATCTTATAACACTACCTAAAAAAAAAACTATATACATAAATGTGGCCCATTGTCCAAAAGGTAAAAAAAAAAATGCTAAACCAAAGGAAACCTAACACTAACTACAGAACTATTTACAAGGGCAGCGGGCTAGTCCGACGGCTCACTTCGGGATGTTCCGGGCCAGGGCATCATCGAACTCCTGCTCAATGTCCCGGAGGCGGTCCTCCTCCATGGCCCCGAGGGTCCACAGGGCCGTCCACATGTTCACCCCAAACTCCCTGCGGATTGCCTCGAGGCACTCGGCACGCCTCAGGGCCCTCGGCATGGAGTTCTCCGCCCTGACCATCGTGAGCCGTGCCTCTTCCGCCTGCTGCCGCTCCGCATCTATGGCGTGGCCCAACCGCTGCCACACGGAAGACACTTCCCGTCCTGGGTCCTCCTGCCCTCCGGCCGATGCCTGCCCCTCTGATGTCGAAGGCCCATAGCCATCATGGCTCCCACCACGTTGCTGCTGCGCCTCTGCCCGTGCACTGCCTCCTGCTGCCTGCACATCCTCTGCTGGCTGGGGTGCAGTCGTTGATGTGTCCACCCCTGCTGGACGTCCGACTCCCGACTGTGGCAGGGATGCCTCTTCCACCAGCCTGGCCACACCGTCAGAGGCAGCTCCACAGGGCACCCAGGTGACTGATGGGTGGGAAGATGGCACGGAGGACGACTGACGCATAGGGGGTTCAGTTGAGGAGGGGGTCTGAGCAAGCCCCATCAAACGGAGGAATCCGGCCTGGGTGACCTGTCCCAGTAGACCGACGCGGTAAACGAGCCATTCGAGATGATGTGCAGTCTCCTCATGAAAAGACTGCAGGTCACCTCGCATGGCCAGTTGATGCAACGCCACACCAGTCAGGACAGGCTCAACCCGGACCCGGATAGCCACGTCCGCAGGCAGAGGAATGCCAGTTGTTGTGAGCTCATCCCCTGCCTGAAAACGGGTCTGGATGTAGGCATCCCTGCTGGTGCAAGTTGATGCAGTGACAGGATCAGGGACAGGATTGCACACAGGCACCTCCGCGGCGACCTGTGCTACCTCCTGTCCCTGGTCCTGCACTGCACCACTAGCACCAGTGGAATCCCCACCTCCAGACCCCGTCTCTGTTGCTTGCACGGCCTCCTCCTCCACCAAACCCCCCACCAGCCTGGATGACTCCGTGCCATCTTCCCCCGTTGGGCCCTGTGGGGTCCCAGCTGCCCCTTCTGCTGCCGAGGAGTCCAACTCCGACCTCCGCCTCTTGGACCTCCCCCCGGCAGCTGCGGCCTGGGACGCGGCACCGGACTCCTCACTCCCCGACGAGATCACAACCTGGGAGGGGAGCCGGGCCTTGCGTCTCCGGCTGGCGGTGCGATCCCCGCTGCTGTGCCCCACAGCACCTTCTCCGCCCTCTTCATCACTTGACGCTGCAGACAGGGAGAAATAAAACACAGGCATCAGGGCACTGTACAATGGACACATACACAAATGACAGTTGCACATGAGTGGCATTGGCAAACCTCAGACATGGCATCACAATTGGCAACACACATGTCATTTCAACTTGCACACAAGAGCCATACCACAGCCACATCGCAACTGCCAGCACCATCCATACACATACAACAGCATGAGCAGGCAAAGGTGAGCCAGACATCACATGCAACACAGGGAGTGCACTACACATGCATGCACACCACCACACTTGCATGCATGTGTACACCTCAGCCAACTGTCGCAGTGTTCCGATGGGCATCCATGTCACATCTGCTAATCAGGCTTCCACATCCCGCTGTCACATGCATCCATGTTGCATCACTGTTGCACCCTTGTCAAATACACACACATGCACATGTACACAGTGCTGATACATGCAGCTGAAAACAAAATACATGCGTGACATCACGAACATGCCTACTTACATACACATTCATCCAAACATGTGTGCCCACACAACTGCATCTGGCATGCAAGCTTACACACACAAGCACCATCCATGTCTCACACATGACAGCCCACGCATGTGTTAGCCTCATGGTCCTGTACAGCCCCACCCATACACGGCCCCATACAAACAGATATGCAACCGGCACACTACTGGCACATCACCACACGCTCATGATGCATGTACACTTACCGTTCGACTCCAGACGGGTCTGCCTCTCAAGGACCTGGACGTGGAGCGCTGGGGATATGCGTTCCAGGACCCTCATCTGATCTTCCGACAAGTGGCCCCGGCGCCCCTTAGCATCGTTGTCTTCAAGAGGCGCCGGGCCTTGTTCAGGGTCCTGGACCTCAAGTCCTCCCAGCGCTTCTTGACATGTTGGAAGTCGCGGACTGCCACCCCCTCCGCGTTGATGGCAGTCACGATGTCCGTCCAGATCCTAGTCCGTCCTTCATTGTCGGCACGCACACTTCCGTAGAGGGCATCATACTGCCCCAGGACTTGCTCCACCAGGACACCAACTTCCCTGGCACTGAAGCTGGTGCCCCTCTGCCTCTCTGGCCAGGGGTTGTCAGTGGTGCCAGATGTTGCAGTGCCCGACATGACAACCCCAGAGGCAGGAGTGGGTGGACAACTGGTCCTGGGGCTGTGCTGTGGAGCGATGGAATCCCAGTCAGGAGTCTTCGGTTCCAGCAGGGGTGGTCACAGCAACAGCACCCCTGGCTGATGTGCAGGCAGCAAATGGCAGGGCACGTGGGCAGCAGGCAGTCAGGCAGCAGCATATGGCAGGTGGGAGCGTGCTCGGGGCTCTGGGGGGCAGTAAATTAGCTTTCTGGGCTGGAGCATGGTCTTCCGTGTGCTTACCCGTGGCCAGCTTGATACGGAGTGATTTGGCACGTGAAAAGTCCTGCACGTCTGCGTGTAATTCGAGGAAAGGCCCTTAGCGCGTAAGCGCGTCTGCACGCATACGCGATTTCATTGGCCCAAAGGCCCCCATGCGCAGCTATGACGTCACGCGCATGGCCGTAGAGAATGGCACGTGTAAAAAAAAAGAAAAACGTCCGAGTGTCAAAGCGTGTAATTGGTGGAAATGGCCTCATCGCGTATGCGCGTCTGTGACATGTGTTTAAAAGGTACGTGTAGAACGCCATTTCCTTGTACGTGCTTTTCGTGGAGAGCGAGTGGGTGAAATCTGTACTTCTTGTCGGTTCACACACGATTTACTTCACAGCGTTTCAAGTTCGTACTCCCTGTTACCTCTGACAGCTTTTTCTCTTTTCCTCTTTTTCCTGGGCCTGTTTCCTCAAACAGCGTTCCCTTCTACTGTTATCCTGTCTCCTCAGACAGCGTATAATTCTTCTTTTGGCGGGGGTGTTGCCAACGCGCACACGTGCATATTTTTCACGCTTTTGTTCCTGGCATACGGTGAGTCGCGCACGTATTTAACATCTGTGCTTGCCCCGTGTGTCGCGTACCCCTTCAGAGGTCATTCTAGGCTGCGTGTGACACGCATACATTCATTCTTGTGTTTCTGGGTGCCACAGCGTAGTGCAGGTTTATTTTTCCACACACGTGGTCTAGGAGGGGTTGCGTGCACCTTACTTCCCTTTTTTGGGGTGCCTGTGCGTTGCGTGACCCGTCATCTTTCCCCAGGGGTGACATACAGCCTTGCTAGAGCACTAGGGTACGATTACCATCTGGTACCCAACCCCTTTGACCCCCAATTGCCCAGGACAATAGTTCACATCGACTCCCATACGCACAATAACATCAGTGCCATGGCTGGGAGGCGAACAAGCCGTAAGGGTGGCAAAGGTGGCCGAGCCCCAAGTGGTGGCCGTGGTGGATCCGGTAGGGGACGTGGCCGTGACTTGCAGGGTGCCCCTAGCCCCCCATGTGTGGAGGAGCAGTCAGGGACACCCATGCCCCCCCCCCTGGTTGAGGGTAACGTGGTTGACACCATCCATGCTCAGCCCTTGTTGGACCAGCCCACTGTGGAACCAGACCTGGCACAGGGTGACTCCATGGCTGACTTCCAGGTCAGCAGGTCTAGGCCATGTGCGCCGCTGCACGTTGGTGTCATCAGGCCACGTGGATCAGGGGCAGCTTGGTCATCTGCTGCCCCGCGTAGGCAGGCTGAGGAGGCTGCAGTGGCAGCTGCGGCTCCATCCACCCCACCTCTCACACCCCGAGCCAGGACAGTGTCGGTCCAAGTCCATCATGCTGACATTCCCCTTGACACCATTACACTTGAGCTAATGCCTGCACCAATTCCCATGCTGAGTGTGCAATCCCACACTCCTAGTACAGAGTCCACCGGGGCTCCTGCCCCTAGTGTCCAGAGCAGCGCAGGACACTCAGGATCCCCACCACCTTCCAAGCGGAAGAGGAAGAGTGCTCGTCCAGTAGAGGCTGATGCCCCAGACACGGCTACACAGTCCGGCCCGTCAAGGAAGCCCAGCTTCAATGAGGCCGAACTGAATGCACTTATAGAGTATGTGTCTGCACATGACCGCAAAATGGTGATTGTTGCAGGATCCAAGACCACACCTGCACAGCGTCAGGCACACTGGCAGACCATTGCGGACATCATAAGTGCCCTTGGAATCGTGAGGCGCACAGCTACTGAATGCTACAAGCGCTGGAATGACCTGAAGCGCAGGACAAAGAATAAGCTGGCCTCAAGTCATGCCGCAACTCTAGTGACTGGAGGTGGGTCTCCAGCAGAGGACATAGAACTCACTCCACATGAGCAGGTTGCTGGGACCTACGTCACGGAGGAACAGACCAAAGGCGTGGGAGAACTGGCAGATTACGAGGATTTGTCCGGTGAGTGCACATGCATGTGTATGTCATCCATGTGCATGGTGTGTGTGGGAGGGCTTCTGTTTGGGTACCAGGTGAGGGTGTGTGTGCCTGAGTGGTTTGGGTCACCCATGTGCCACATCCAATACATTCTGTGCACCAGCATTTGGGTATAGCAGCATCCCTTCTGCCAACATTAGACATCCAGCCCAACACCACGCCAGTTGCCCTTGAAGTGTCATCTTGCCACAACATTGTTGCTTATTTTCCTCTGTTTATTCAGGCAGATTGTTTGCATACCACCACTTTTACTTGGGATTTCTCAATCCTATTGTCACATGTCTGATATGGCTATGGTACAGTGGACTGGCTTTGTTTCCTGGACATGATTTGTTTAGACATGTCCCTGTGTTATAGGACCATTTTGGACCGGCAGCTCCAGGTTAAACATTTGAACCATGAGCAAACTGGACTGAATGAACAATTGGTGCCCTCCTCTCCCTCTTCACTTTATGGCTAGGGTACATGCCATCTGTGTGATGGCATGTGTATTTGACCTGCCAATCACTGGCCAATGTGTGATGCCACTGCTAGGCAGCATGCAGCAAATGTGTTCATCTTCCATCTTGGTGTCATCAATGTGTGCCATCTGCCTACCCTTCACACGCAGTGACGGTGCATGCATGGGAGGGTTTCAGTCATGTCGGACATGTGTCAGTCAAGTACTGTTTCTGTAGCCTCTCAGCCCTAATTGTGTGCCATAGTGCTAATGCCTGTTTCCATTTGTTTTCTTTTATGTCTTTGCAGGGGATGACGCACTTGATACTGCTGGGGTTGTGGAGATGGTGCAGACCCAGGAGGGGTCTGAGGCCCGACCGACCACCAGTGAGGGACGTGGTGTGGTAGTGGGTGAGAACCCACAACTGCTGCAGGTCGTGCTCTCAAGGGGTGTCTCTGGCTGCACCTCCCCCGAGCTGTATTCAGGTGTCGATTCGGATGATGAGACCTATGTGCCATCGCAGGTGAGTGTTCCTGGGAGGGATTCTGTTCTGTCTGACCCACCTGCACCAGGGTTAGAACCCTCAATGAGGATGTCAGTGTTGGCAGGTACGCCTTTGGTGGTTACGGATGCAGGGTCACACTCCGCGACATCTGATCCTGTTCCTGGGCCAGCAGATCAGAGGGGGAATGCAGTCCTGCAGCCTCAGGCAGTGCCGGCACAGCAAGGCTCAGTTCGCCTTGCCCCAGACAGGTGTGGTGCCCGCCGACGTGGTGGCCGTCAGCCACCTGGCAATACCGCATGGGAGCAATCCATATACGGTATGGCAACCCAACAGGCAGCATCATCAGAGATGATGGCTCAGGCCATGGATAGGGTGGCCACTTGCATTGTCCCCCCCGAAAGGCTGATGGAGCGACTACAGCAGGGAGGACATGTTGGCGTCCGACAGGGACAGGCGGGCGGCACTGGCGACTCTGCGGTAAGCCATTTCCATAGAGTCCCAGGGCCACAGGGAAGCCCTGAGGGTGGAACTCCTTCACCTCAGGACGACTCTTGTTGACCTTGAGGCTTCAACAAACAGAAGGACAGGACAGCAGCTGGAGCATCTCACACGTACGCTCTCAGCTGAGATGCAGGCAACTAGGGCGGAGGTCCAGGCATCCCGTGAGTTGTTGCATGGGGACCTCTGCACAATAATCCTCCAGAACGATACCTACCACACCCGCATGCTTGCTGCCATGGAGGAACAGACTAGGGCTTTGCGTGGGCTGCCTCCCATAGTGCCACCACCTCCTGATGCAGCTGCAGAGGGTGAGGAGAGCGATAGCAGTGATTCTCCCACAATAGGGTAGCCGTGTAGGCCATGAGCCCATGGAGGTGTTTTTTTTTCGCAAGATCCACACAGGTGGGTTTTGTTGTGCACCCTGTCCTCGGACCTCCTGGGTGGCCTTCCCCACCCCCCCGGCCCATTAATGGCCATTTTTTATTTTTTATTTTTATTTATTTATTTATTTATTTATTTTGGGACAGTGTGTTGCCTTGTGTGGCTCCCGTGGGCATACGCTGCATTGTGGCTGGGCACATGCAGGCTTGTCATGAATTTGGTTCAGATGCTTGGGTTTTTGTGACACACACCCCTCCTGCTTCCCGTTTCCATGGGCTTGCAAAGGGTGTGCCCAAGTGCCATTGACGTACATGGTGACATTGGACTCCCATTCGATGTGTGGGCAGTCTGTAGTCAATACTGTGTATACATTCATAGTGCATATTGTTGTATTGTACACTGCATGGTGTATTGATATGTGCCTCTGCATCCATCTCATCCTCCTAATTTGCAGGTCCATTTCTCATGTATTCACAAGGCGGTCCACCTTGGTACTGGAGACCATGTTGTAAGCAGTGCGCCAACACTCTTGCGTGGCGCTAACACTGTATACTTGGAAGTGTTCGAAGTGCTGGCATCATCAGGTAGTGAGGCTAGCAAAATTTGAAGTCTGTAATGTCATGTTTAAGGTAGGTTGGAGGTGGTGTAGGTGATTGGTATTCTTGGTAAGTATTTGGTAAAGTGTGTTGTAGGTCCTGCATTACTGTGAGCATTTCATGTGTGGCCATGTTTCCATTAGGGACACTGTAGCTGGTGACACTTGGGGCATGTTGTGGGGATTAATTTGTTTGCTCTCACATTGCATGACTTGCCATGTTGTGTTGTGTGGCCGTGCCGGGGAGGGGTTGGGTGACATGGCACTGTTCTCATGTAGTATTTTGCAAGTGGGTATTCATTTCTGCAGCATGGAAGTGTGTCTTTTGATGACACTGCATTGGTGGTGTTTGTGTAGGTAGGGATGCACACATTCTGACACTTCCACATGAACAATCTCAGGCTGCTATGGTTCTGACAGTTGACTGTCCCTTTGTTCGTCATAATTGTCAGATCGAGTCATCATTGCTTATCAGATGGTATGTGCCAGGGCTGTGTGTACTCCACAGGGGTGTGATTTCTATGTGAAGTAATTAGCCACCAGCTGCGTACGGGCTGCCTCACCCCGTGCCCTTTCCCCTCCCATGCGCAGCGGGCGGTGATGTGGTTGGGGATGTGGGGGCACCACCATGTCCACAGCCAGGCCCCGGCGTGTTGCAACATTGTGCAGGACACATGCTGCCACTATGATCCTGCACACTACTCGGGGCGCATATAACAGCTGCCCGCCAGAACGGTCAAGGGAGTGAAAGCGTTACTTGAGCACTCCGAATGTGCGCTCAACTATGCCCCGGGTTGCAATATGGGCTGTGTTGTATCTTACAGCCCATAGATACAACAGATACAACACAGGGAGGCGTGATGGTGTTCCGAATTGGCGTCATCATGTGGGTGCTCAGAGGGTAGGCACTGTCCCCTGGTGAGGAGGTGATGGGTATCATTAGTGGGGTAGTGACATAACTCTGCATCTGACATGCATGCATGTGCAGTGGCATTCATACTCACCAAGCAGCCATGTATCGCCATGCCGCCCAGCTTCTAGGTCCCTGTTTAGGGTAGACATTCGGTAAATGAAGCTGTCGTGGGTGGACCCGGGATAGTTGGCATATACTGAGGTGATGATTCCCTTGGCATTACATACTACCTGCACGTTGATGGAATGCCAGTGCTTGCAGTTCCTATAGATGTGCTCAGATGCCCTGGGGAGACGTAGTGCCACTTGGTTGCAGTCAATGGCACCTAGCACTTTGGGGAATTGTGCCACACCGTAGAAATCGAGGGCGGCAGCCTGCCTTTCTGCAGGTGTCCTGGCCAGGTATATGTGCCTACGGACTGATGTGCGTGCAGTGATGATGTTCAAAACCTGGTGTAGGCAGCGTGACTGCGTGGCCTGTGACACCCCACCCACTATGGCACTTGTCAGCTGAAATTATCCTGTGTCCAAGAAGTGCAGTACATTGAGGACATTCTCCAGGGGGCTGAGTGCTTGGGAGCACAGGGTGAGTGATGAGAGGTCATCCTCCCACTCACTGACCAGGTCCAGTATTATGTGTGCTGGAAACCTGTACCTCCCATACACCTGGTCATCAGGCATCCCAAAAAGGCTGGTTCTGGGAGTAAAAATTCAGGCCCTCACTATCCACCTCCTCCTCCTTTGGTAACCCACGGCCACTGCTGCTAGGAACGGTATATTCATCCTGGCGTCTGAGCTTGTTTGTTGTTTGTGCGCACTTTTATGCTGCGCGGGTCGACATACGCCTGCTTCATGCTGGCGTACGTGTTTCAGGATTGGACCATTTATTTTTCGGCGCATTGTAGGCGAACGTGTGAATCTTCCCGCCCACCCCAGGAATACACGTAACACGCTCTCCCAGGCGCAGTCGCGAGTAAATATTCCCACCCACCCCTGGAATACACGTACCCCACTCTCACAGGCCCAGTCGCGTGTGGAAGTTCACGCGCACCCTGAAATACACGTACCCAGGGATATCGTGTGTGGAACTTCCCGCGAACCCCGTAATACACGTAGCCTGCTGGTATCGCGTGTGGAAGTTCACGCGGACCCATAATACACGTACCCTGATGGTATCGCATGGGAGACTACTCACGCACCCCAGGAATACACGTACCCAGGCAATCGCACGGCTGGGGGGTGGGGGTGCAGGGGGACATGTGTGGGGGCCTGGTGGAAGCTGACCCTGCACTGCTGGGGGGTGGGGGTGCAGGGGGACATGTGTGGGGGCCTGGTGGAGGCTGCCCCTGCACTGCTGGGGAGTGGGGGTGGTGGGAGACATGAGTGGGAGCCTGGTGGAGGCTGCCCCTGGACTGCTGGGGGGTGGGGGTGGTAGTAGACATGAGTGGGGGCCTGGTGGAGGCTGCCCCTGCACTGCTCGGGGGTGGGGGTGGTGGTAGACATGAGTGGGGGCCTGGTGGAGGCTGCCCCTGCACTGCTGGGGGGTGGGGGTGATGGTAGACATGTGTGGGGGCCTGGTGGAGGGTGCCCCTGGATGCTGGGGGTGGTGGGAGACATGAGTGGGGGCCTGGTGGAGGCTGCCCCTGCACTGCTGGGGGGTGGGGGCGGTGGGAGACATGTGTGGGGGCCTGGTGGAGGGTGCCCTGCACTGCTGGGGGGTAGGGGTGGTGGGAGACATGTGTGGGGGCCTGGTGGAGGGTGCCCCTGCACTGCTGTGGGGTGGGGGTGGTGGTAGACATGAGTGGGGGCCTGGAGGAGGGTGCCCTGCACTGCTGGCGGTGGGGGTGGTGGGAGACATGAATGGGGGCCTGGTGGAGGCTGCCCCTGCACTGCTGGGGGGCGGGGGTGGTGGGAGACATGAGTGGGGGCCTGGTGGAGACTGCCCCTGGATGCTGGGGGGTGGGGGTGCAGGGGGACATGAGTGGGGGCCTGGTGGAGGCTAACCCTGCACTGCTGGGGGGTGGGGGTGATGGTAGACATGAGTGGGGGCCTGGTGGAGGCTGCCCCTGCACTGCTGGGGGGTGGGGGTGGTGGGAGACATGAGTGGGGGCATGGTGGAGGGTGCCCGTGGTTGCTGGGGGGTGGGGGTGGTGGGAGACATGAGTGGGGGCCTGGTGGAGGGTGCCCCTGGTGGCTGAGGGGTGGGGGTGATGGTAGACATGTGTGGGGGCCTGGTGGAGGGTGCCCCTGGATGCTGGGGGGTGGGGGTGCAGGGGGACATGAGTGGGGGCCTGGTGGAGGCTAACCCTGCACTGCTGGGGGGTGAGGGTGATGGTAGACATGAGTGGGGGCCTGGTGGAGGGTGCCCCTGCACTGCTGGGGGGTGGGGGTGGTGGGAGACATGAGTGGGGGCCTGGTGGAGGGTGCCCCTGGTGGCTGGGGGGTGGGGGTGGTGGTAGACATGAGTGGGGGCTTGGTGGAGGCTGCCCCTGCACTGCTGGGGTGTGGGGGTGATGGTAGACATGTGTGGGGGCCTGGTGGAGGGTGCCCCTGGATGCTGGGGGGTGGGGGTGGTGGGAGACATGAGTGGGGGCTTGGTGGAGGCTGCCCCTGCACTGCTGGGGGATGGGGGTGCAGGGAGACATGAGTTGGACATGAGTGGGGGCCTGGTGGAGGCTGCCCCTGCACTCCTGGGGGGTGGGGGTGCAGGGAGACATGAGTTGGACATGAGTGGGGGCCTGGTAGAGGCTGCCCCTGCACTGCTTGGGGGTGGGGGTGATGGTAGACATGAGTGGGGGCCTGGTGGAGGGTGCCCCTGGATGCTGGCGGGTGGGGGTGGTGGGAGACATGAGTGGGGGCCTGGTGGAGGGTGCCCCTGCACTGCTGGGGGGTGGGGGTCCAGGGGGACATGAGTGGGGGCCTGGTGGAGGCTAGCCCTGCACTGCTGGGGGGTGGGGGTGATGGTAGACATGAGTGGGGGCCTGGTGGAGGGTGCCCCTGGTGGCTGGGGGGTGGGGGTGGTGGTAGACATGAGTGGGGGCCTGGTGGAGGCTGCCCCTGCACCGCTGGGGGGTGGGGGTGATGGTAGACATGTGTGGGGGCCTGGTGGAGGGTGCCCCTGGATGCTGGGGGTTGGGGATGGTGGGAGACATGAGTGGGGGCCTGGTGGAGGATGCCCCTGGATGCTGGGGGGTGGGGGTGCTGGGAGACATGTGTTGGTGATCAGTAGTGCAAGGTGACATGTGGGTTGGCTGGTGGGCATGGCCATGGTGGATGGGTTGCCCGTGGGACATGAGCAGGGATGCAGGGTAGTCCCCTGTGGTGTGGGCTGCCTGCAGGGGCCGTGGAGGGTGTAGAGGGAACACCTGGGAGGACCCACACTGCCAAATCACGTGTAGCATTCCCCGGCACCACAGAAATACACGTACTCTGCTGAAATTGCGTGTGAATCTTCCTGCGCACCTCGGAATACACGCAGCCAGGCCAATCGCGTGTGGAACTTCCCGGGCACCCGAAGTACAAGTATCCAGGACAATCGCGTGTGGAACTTCCCGCGCATCCCAAAGTACACGTACCCAGGCCAATTGCGTGTGGAACTTCCCGCGCACCCCAAAGTACACGTACCCAGGCTAGTCGCGTGTGGAACTTCCCGCGCACCCCGAAACACACGTACCCAGGCTAATCGCGTGTGGAACTTCCCGCGCACCCCGTAGTACTTGTACCCAGGCTAATCGCGTGTGGAACTTCCCGCGCATCCTGAAGTACACGCACCCAGGCCAATCGCGTGTGGAACTTCCCACGCACCCCGAAGTACACGTACCCAGGCCAATCGCGTGTGGAACTTAACACGCACCCCAAAACACACGTACCCAGGCTAATCGCGTGTGGAACTTCCCGGGCACCCCGTAGTACACGTACCCAGGCTAATCGCGTGTGGAACTTCCCACGCACCCCAAAGTACACATACCCAGGCCAATCACGTGTGGAATTTCCCGCGCACCCAGGAACACACGCACACGCTATTTTTCACACAGCGGGTGTCCGTGTTTGTTGGTACCCCTTTGCACCTCATTTGTCCTAGAGGGCCACTGTATGGACCATTCATCATGGCTGTATATGGGTGCTTTTTGTTAGCGCACATTTTGGTGCACATTTTTTTCAGGCGCAGGGGCGCTACTGCCTGCTTTCTTGTGGCGTGCTTGTTTGGCCCTGTGGGCGTCTTTGACCGTGCGCTGGTTTGCCCTATTCGATTCCATGAATACGGGTTGTAGGCGAGCGTGTGGGCCTTCCGCGCACTTACCTCCTGTACTTCCCCAGTGGCGCCCATATTTTCACGCGTTGTTCCCCATTCTGAGTGTTACGCCGCGTGTTCCGCCTACTTTTGTGATGTGCGCCGCGCTATGTGCGATTTTGCAGTGGCCGTGGCGCACGTTGTTGGATGACCTGTGCGCCGGCGGGCACGGCGCACATTTTCAGCGCACATCCAATGTTTTTCTCGCGCATGGACTTCCATGAATCGATGTGCGCTGGTTCCCCTTCGATTTTCGCACTTGCACTGCGATTTTCGCACTTTTCCTGCGAATCGCACGTTTTGGCACCTCTGCGTGGGAATTTTCGGCGCACATTAATTCCATGAATCGACCCCATAATCTTCGGCTAATGGCACCCTTTGTTGCAAAAGAGGTTTTGCACATACTTGTCACGCATAAAAAAAGATTCTGTATCCCCTGGCCCATTTAGGATCCGCCTCCTTTGGGGTTAGGAACGCTATTGACACCTGAAAGGGAAAAATGAAATGACACCCACAGCAGCTGCTTTATAATAATATTACTGTTTATTTGCTCTGCGTGTCGGTGTTTATTTACCGTGCAATGTAGCTTGCTTGGCACCAGGCCCCACCCTTATGCGCAGGGGAGCCTGCAGAATCTTGGCTCTGTGGGATTATGGACAGCTGACCCCTGCAGTGACCAGCTATAGTGGATTATGTTTCTGAACAATAGGAGCTTTTGGTTCCATGTGTTAATATCCCTGCAAAAATGTAGCCATACAAGAATGGTGCTGTTTTTTTGCTGCAATATTGCCATATGGAACCTCCTGGGGGCACCCCTGCAACTCCCATATTTTTTTTAAGGGAGTGGGGGTACACCCCTGCAACCCCCGCTCCCATGATTAACCCCATAAATTATCCTAATAAATAATGTCCCCTATGCCGTTTCCCGGTGACAATATGCATGGCGAGATTATTTATGAGGATAATATTACCTTATACCGAGTTTCTGAAGGAGAAAATAATGGTTAGGACGGGTGAGAATTAAAGACAAGCAGCAAGAGGCCGTGTGTACTACCTGCAGGACGGCTGCTGCCTCTGTCAACCCCCTAGGCTTGAGAACCAGGGGGGGCGGTGTTGTGGAGCAGACTAAGTGGACTCAGGTGAGCGCTGCTACACTGTGAGGGACTAGACTCGGACTGCATGAGCGGAGCAACCTGGGTGAAGAGGGCAGCAGCCCAAGAATGGAGCGGCCAGGTGGCGGCAGAGGATCAGAGCTTCGCCCGGCCCGGGTAAGACAGAGCCAGGTCAGGTGCAAGGGAGCACCGATGGACACCCGAGTCTGGAGCAGTTTCCCCTCCAGGTAGTTAGGTGCCTTGGGAACATGATAAACCTGTGCAGCGGCATGGCACTACAAGCCATATGGAGTTCCCCGTTTGGAGTCACTGCCCACCTAGGGGGTGCAGTTACGTGACTAGAAATCAGCATTATAGGGGGAAAACCAGAGGGCACAAATACAACAGGGGGGCGCAGGGTGGTGACGCAACAAAAAATGGTAGGCTGACCAGACGTACCAGGTTTTTCCAACTGTCCAGGAATTGGGCCCTCTGTTACCCCCACCCAAGAGATTTTTTACTTTAAAAACCCCATCCGGAAAAGCAAGGTGACAGTCCCGAGTTTTGGGTAAAGGGAAGGTGACAACGTCACGAGTAACAATTATAAACTAAATTAACATCATAATACTATCAGAATTTTGCCATCAAGAGACCGGCTTAGAAACAAATAAAAAGCAAGGCCTGTAAAATCATTTAGAGCGCAAGTCCTTTTTGATAACCATGCTGACATTCATGCACAAACCACACAATTTACAATATATACTACATATTATTGATATAGGGGGGCAGTGCTGAAAATAGTGTGGGGTGGGGGCGTGTTGAGGGTGTTGGGGCAGGGTCTGTCATGAGTGAGTGGGTGGGGGGTCCTTTTTGTATTGCTGGCTGTCGGTTTTTCCACTTGAAAATCTGGTCACACTAAATAAGGCTCAAAAGGACAATACCTATATTTTACCAAGCTGGTTAAAAAAAATGTGACATTAAACATGTTCAGAGTAGGGTTAAGGCAATAGAGTGTTGCTTCAAATTAATAAACATCCAAAAACATTAACTCCTTTTCATCAGTTGCAAAAATGCCCTATGCTCTCAGCAAGAGACTGCATACGTTTAACTCCAGCAGCAGACAACACTCCCATCAAAGCTTCAAATAATGTGTAGTTAGAGGTGGTATTTAACAGAAGAGATATCTCGTCCAGCTCAGCTTTAAATAATAGCCAGTCTGAGTATAGCAGAAGAGATATCAGTGATCTTTTTCAAATGATATTCAAGGGCAATATATTTAACAGGTGAAATATCACTTACAGACGCCAAGTACAGAGCAAAAGGGGACAGTTGCTCCCTTGGGTCTTCTGCAATGGTTGCAGGAGTCTCACTTTGAGTCTCAATTTGCCCCCATAGAATTTACAGTTTTCAGTTTCCGACTGTATATCCCAGCATTGCCTGGTGAATGTATTAATTGGAGGGGTGTAAATATGCCATAGTGACCCACCGTAGCAAGGTAGCCCGAACCAATCAAGAGGAATTTGGTGGATTTCCATGGCTTACAATAGTGCATTTTACTGCACCATTTTTTTGAAAAATTGGGTAAAAAGCCAAAGAGTTTGCACTTGCTTTTGTATGGTAACTCATTTTAAAATCCAATAGAGGCAAGTCACCAAATGTGTACAGGAACATTTCCCCAACACATTTTCATGAGGCCTTTCCCCACAATTTATGCCAGTATGAATACATTTTTACACTGGCTTTGCCCATACATTGTAAGGTAACACAAATGGATACTCCTCACTTTTTTGTTGACAGGGGGTCGGTATCACAGAGGTGGGGAGAGAGGATAAAACATACAAAACAGGTGACAACCGACTACCCCTCCCTTTAGCACCATCTCACCTACAGCATAGAAACCAGATGAAGAAATCCATTATTAAAGCATCACTCTAAGCCTTAGACAAAAGATAGAATTTTAATTTGAAGCAATAACATAGGACATTTTTATGACAAAATAAGTTATTGCAACCATGTGCAAATTAACACATGGTGTGCGAATAGTGAACAGGGGTTAGTAATGTGCCCAAAGCAAGTGCTTAACAATGAATAATGCTTTTAGAGTTTCAGTTATAAGAACAAGGGGACTGGTTTCTGGGTTTGCCAATCAACTAGGTATTTGAAGTTATCGTTGTGCTGATTTATAGTTCAACACACACATCTCTAGCATCGGTATGTTTGTTCTAATGTCTCACCAATTCTACACTTTAACATAGAGCATGGTAACCCTAAAATGTAAGTTCGAGCTAAACATAGTCGACACGTTGTGTTTCAGCCATTTGCGTGATGATACAGACATCCAATGCTGTTCTTTATGAGAATGGCTGGGCCTTCATCAGGACGAGAACAGGTTCATATAGAGATTAAATCCATAAAGCCCCTGTGAGTGTACAAACTCCTTTAATTGCGGATTTAACTTGCAAGAGTTGGTTCATCGAGGTACTGAAAAGATACTTTGGTCCTGCGTTACTGCTTGTTTGTCTAGTTTCTTTTGGTAGAACACGCACCTCTCCTGCAGTTGCAGTAAATGCTTCAATGATAATTTGTTAAGGGAGCAGGAAGTTGTTCCGCAGCTCCAGTAGCGCAGCGTTCCCTCACACAGGTAGACTCAGATCGCATGGAAGTCAGTGTCGATCACATCCATGCCAGCTGCACCAATATATTCCATTATCCACATATAAAAATAAGCTCATGTTTGCTTTGTGAATAATGCCAGAAATGATACCATACGAAAACAAGTCCATGCCTGTCCTGCTAAGATATGGCAGTATCCCCACCTATGAACATACTCCAGTAGGCTTTACATTAAAAATGCCATGCTACAGTATGAAAACGTGTCCAAACTGGCTCCATCAAAATGCCCCCCTTCTGTGCAGCTTTGCCAAGCACAGCAGACCTGCTTCATGGGCACTGAAAACGAAGCCCACACCTTCTAGAATTGTTAATGCAAAAACACGAGGTTTTGCAATTTAAAGATGGCCGCCGCCGCTTCCTTCTACCCATTCTGCTTCTCTGCCAAGTCTCAGAAGCCTGCTGCCCTGGGATTGGTCGCCTGCTGCCGCTTATCCAATCGGGATGCACCGGCAGGCGAAGCCGGCCCCCGATGAAGGCAACAGACAAGGCTCCTCCTGACTGAGCCTGACCGAGCACTGGCCGTGCTCGCCGTGCTACGGTGCTCGCGTTAACCAGGTGAGATGCTCGCCAACTCATACGCCAACCTGTTAACCTCCCGCCTCCTTACAGCAAGTCAACACATTGTGCGCGCCGCTTGTGGCCTGCTCCCCACCCCTCCCAGGTACAGCACAGCCCCGCTCCCTTAAGTGACTTTCTCCACTGCCAAATAGCACGCAAGCCAAGTACATGGCTGCGGGCGCATCTCCCCGATAAAAAACTCCTCCTTCATCAACCCCATGCATGCATGCAAAACGAAACTGTATCCCGTGCTCCACCAACGCCCGGTATTTGAAAGGTACCCTATGCTATCGTGCACGGATCTAAATGACATTTCACACTTTGGTCATGCTAACTTGCCCATCATATGCTGCGCATTGTATGTATAACTCTTCATGCCGTGCCTTGCCTCCTCGTCGATGATGAAGTGTTTTACCTGTTCCATCGTGTCAGATTACTCTAAAAATTGAATCTAGGCATTGTGTCAACTTACTCTGTACTCCAAATCTAGGCATTGTGTCAGCTTACCCTAAAAATTGAATCTAGGCATTGTGTCAGATTACGTTGTACTCCAAATCTAGGCATTATGTCAGCTTACTCTAAAAATTTAATCTAGGCATTGTGTCAGCTTACTCTGTACTCCAAATCTAGGCATTGTGTCAGCTTACTTTGTATTCCAAATCTAGGCATTGTGTCAGCTTACTCTAAAAATTGAATCTAGCCATGGTGTCAGCTTACTATGTACTCCAAATGTAGGCATTGTGTCAGTTTACCCTAAAAATTGAATCTAGGCATTGTGTCAGCTTACTTTGTACTCCAAATCTAGGCATTGTATCAGCTTACTCTGTACTCCAAATCTATGCATTGTGTCAGTTTACCCTATAAATTTGAACCTAGGCATTGTGTCAGTTTACTTTGTATTCCAAATCTAGGCATTGTGTCAGCTTACCCTAAAAATTGAATCTAGGCATTGTGTCAGCTTACTCTGTACTCCAAATCTAGGCATTGTGTCAGTTTACCCTAAAAATTTGAATCTAGGCATTGTGTCAGCTTACGTTGTATTCCACATCTAGGCATCGTGTCAGCTCTCTTTAAAAAGCCTTCCGTGCACATTCCAGCCACATATGCATCATCTGCTGATTGCCAACCACCAACCAGGCCACCCACCACCAGCAAAATGTTCCTATCAGGCATCTTCACAATGCTGCTGAGAACTATTCTCCACCTCATTAATTCCTCTTGTCTGCCTAGTTCCACCCTGAGCTTGGCCACCGTGGGCACCATTCCACCACCTTCCGTAGAGCCCCACCACACAACCATGCCGTTCCAATTCTCCCTACCATGCAGCCTCCCAGAAAGAAATACCAGATTACGGTCCAGATTACCTAAACTGTACGAGCCTCGAGCCAGGGACTCTATCCAGTCCAAACTGAATAACTGTTCCATTACCATCAGCACCTGCGCCAAACTCACATTGGAAAGACCTAAGACCAGCCCACCTAATACTACACCCAAACACAAAACCTACAACACAGCCACCACCCCCACCAAAACCACTGCCGCACGCATAAAAGGCACCCTCATCAATGCATGTTCAATAATAGCCCATGCTACAGATATAGCGGACCTCATTCTAGCAGAAGATCTAGATCTCTTAGCCGTAACCGAGTCCTGGCTCCACGCAGCCGCAGGACCAGCCCTCTCACTAGCCATCCCCGATGACTACATCATCCTCCGAGTGGATAGAACAGAATCTAGAGGCGGTGGCCTGGCCGTAATTGCCAAAACACACCTCAACATTAGACTTGACTCCTCTACACACCTCCCATCTTGTGAAACTCTCACTGCTAAGCTGCTTACTACTAACTCCCAAACAATATCCATTCACTTACTCTACAGACCTCCCAGACCCTTAGGATCCTTCGAGGAAGACCTTAGCACCATCCTCACCAATAGCCTGAAAAACACCTCCCAGAGCCTCCTCCTAGGGGACTTCAACCTAGGCTTTAAAGACCCCAAAGATCACCAGGCTACCCTCATCAATAATACTCTTTCTGAATTAGGCTTTACCCAAAAAGTATCTGGCCCCACCCACAACAAAGGGAGAACCCTCGACTGGGTAGCAGACTACAACTGCGCAGCCTCCATCACCGATAACTCCCCTCAATCATGGTCCGACCACCATCTCCTCTCCTTTACCCTCGAAGCCTCGAGCCCCATCACCAACAATGTGCTAGCCTCAGCCATCCCCACGAGAAATAAAAAAAATGTCACAGTGGAAAAACTGATACCTCTCATCCTCCCTACTCTTAACCAACTCCCTGCTTCCTCCAACCCTCACGACCTTGTAGAAGGCTATAACAAAACTATGCGCACTGCCCTAGACTCCATTGCACCATTAAAACTAAGAAAATGTAAACCGAAAAAGCATCTCAACCACTGGTTCTCCAATCACCTCCAAACCCTTATATTAGAAAAACGCAAAATGGAACAAGCTTGGAGACATTCTCCCACAGATCACAACAAAATATTGCTCAATAAAATAACGTCCAACTACAAAAAAGAAATCATAGCCGCCAAACAAGAGTCGTACAACCTGAAAATCGCCCAATCCAACTCCAGCACCAAAGAGTTGTTTACGATCATTAAAGAACTGGAAACACCTTTGCTAACCCCAGACACCTGTGTGAAGGACAAACAATGGTGCACCAGTGTCCAAAATGCCCTCAACAACAAAGTCAGAAGCCTTCAAAAAAAAATTAAAAATAAGAAAGACTCCTTAGCCAAACCAACCAACCCCACTAACACGACCCCGTGCCCCACGCCCCAACACCCTCTGCCCAACCCCTCCCGCTTTAGCTTCTCCAAAGTCTCCACTCTCGAACTGGAAAAAATCATTCTCAGCCTAAAACCATTTTACTGTCAGGGCGACCTTTGCCCCCCACAAATTATTAAAGATGCAGCAAGAGACCTCTCGCCATTCATCACAAGACTCATCAACGCCTCCTTCTCCTCAGGCACCATCCCCAGCAACCTCAAAGAGTCCTGGGTCCTCCCCCTTCTCAAAAAGCCTTTTCTGGACCCCTCCATTCCCACCAACTACAGACCTATTACCACCGTCCCCTTCCTGCTTAAGATATTAGACAAGACAGCCTACAAAAAAATCAAAAAATACCTTGAACTAAACCATCTCCTTGGTATCCGACAATCAGGCTTCAGACCCCAACACGGGACAGAAACAGCCCTTATCGACCTAAAGGCTCAAATTGACACTTTTAGAGACAACGGGAAAACGGCTTTACTGCTTCTCCTTGACCTCTCCACAGCATTTGATCTAGTTGATCACAAAATCTTATGCAATCACCTGGATTCAGCTGCCCACTTTTCCCAAGAAGCCATCGGCTGGATCGAGTCATTCCTCAGCAACAGATCCATGCGTGTCTTCTCCACCACAGCTGCCGCCGACCCATCCCCATCACATGCGGAGTCCCCCAGGGCTCATGCGTCTCCCCTACACTGTACAACATGTTCACGAAGCCCCTGTTTGATGATCTAGATGGTCTGGGTATCACCTACACTAATTATGCCGATGATACCCAGATCCTTATCCCGCTGACGGGAGATTACAACCATGATTTGGCCTTGGTGAACAGGGTGTACCTCATCATCCAAGCATGGATGGCATCTCACAGTCGGTGCCTGAATGATGACAAGACTGAACTCATTATACTTGGTTCCACCGCAAACCTAACCAAATTGGACCACAACTACACCAGCTTCATTATAGACGGGAACACGATCAAAGTAGCTAAGGAAGTGAAAACCTTAGGAATATACATTGACTCCTCCCTCTCCTTCCATACACAGGTTAGCTCTATGGCATCCTCCACAGCCTACACATGTAAGCTTATAAGAGCAGCCAAACCCTTCTTATCCACCCAGAGCTGCATTAATCTAGCCAGAGCCCTTGTATTATCAAACCTGGACTATTGCAATGCCCTCTATGTAGGAGCTAGCAAACAAGTTACTAACAAAATACAGACGCTACAAAACAACGCTCTCAGAGCAGCGCTCAGCATCCCCAAGAGAGAACACATCTCCAACATTAGGAGAGCCCATAACTGGCTCAACACAACAGATAAAATCCTGCTCAAAGTAGCCTCACTAACACACAAATGCCTCAACAACGCTGCCCCCGCTACTTAGTGGATAGAATAAGTAAACACACCTCCAACAGACCTTCTAGAACCTCCAACGCTAATCTTCTCGCAGTTCCCAGATTGAAACACACCAAAATGGGTGGCAGCAGCTTCCAGGTGAAAGCAGCACAACACTGGAACTCCCTACCACCTTCTCTAAGAACACCCCAAACCTACACACACTTTAGACGTAACTACATACACTGGATAAAGAACAATGACCACTAATTCCATTCATCCCACCTCACTGCTACCTACCTGTGAATATGTACATTTGTAAATCCGTAAACTTTGCCTTTTTTATGACTGCTTCAATCATCTATTATCCACTGTATTTACTGCATTGTATCCATAACACCATTGTAATTACTGTACTGCATTGTAACATGTAACCAAGCTGCGAATAACCTTATTGCTCCTGCGCCCTCATAACCTCGGGTCTGGTGCACAATACAAATGAATAAACTAAACTAAACTAAGCCAGTCTAGCCACGTAATAACAATTAACATGGATCTGCAATTCAAAATGTCATGCCACAGTAAGAAGTGGCTAGACTGGCTGCACAGAAATGCCATTCTAGCCACGTAATAACACTTAAAATGCTTACTTTATCAAAGATGCCCAATACAAAATGTCATGCCAAAGTAAGGGTATCCATAGAAAAAAGCAAATTAGAAAAAAATCGAGGTAGAAAAGGCTGAGTATTTATGATAGATTTTTTTTTTAGGTTGCATCTTTAAAAAAAAATAATGGGGTGGTGTAAGGGTATAACTTGAGGTAGGGGAAGTGGGTGGGAGGTGTGGGGGTCGCCACCCACATTCTTTTTTTAAGGGCAAAAACCCCCAAATAAATTGGTATTTTGACCCCAAAAAACTCAGTCTTTTCTATCTCGATTTCTTTTCTTGTTTTCTTCACATACATCCCACAGTAAGACATGGCTTGACTGGCTGCATTAAAGTTCAAGTCTAGCTACATAATAACACTTATCATGCTTGCTTTATCATAGATGCTCAGTGAAATAATGCCATGCCTGACTCCTGGGCCCTCCAGCACCTCACACAGGAGCTCGTTTTGTCTGGTGGGAGGGTGGTTGTTCAAGAACTCCCACCCGTCCACCAGAATCAGATTCATAGCCCAGCACAAACACATGTTCACACACACATTGTTTTGAAAAGTTTGGCTGAGTTGTTAGATGCCGTAGAGATTCAGGCTTGGATTTAGGCTCTCTTCTTTGAGAGGACAGAGAGTTTGTACTGCCTTTGTAGGAGGTGGCAGGCCAGTTTGTCAGAAGGGTCCATTTCCTCTCTGCCCCCCTAGACTTCCGTTTAAGGGCAGCGAGGTCAGAACCGTATCAAGAGTTGCACTTGGATTTGGGCTTCAAGTGGATCCTCATGACAGTGGAAAGGACATCCAGAGAGTTAGAGATATACAGATGAAGGTTAGAGAGGGCTGTGTCAGGGTGTGAGTCAGCCAAAGGTGCAGACGGAGGAGAGAAAGTAGTGGTGAAAGCCCCAACTGACATACGCTTCATGGGTCGGATGACCGAGAAGGTAGGTGGCAGTGCTAGAGTTGGCTTGACCTGTGAGGAAGAGAGAGAGAGAGGTGGGAAGAAAGGAGAAAGTGATCACTCCAAGAGAGAAGAGTGGTAAGAGGGTAGGAGAAGGGGAGGTGTGAGGAGATCAGAACATCCAGGGTGTGCCCTGCAGAGTGAGTTGGGCCAGAGGAAAGAATAGAGAGAGAAAAAGAATCGCAGAGGTTGCAAAAGAATCCTGAAGAAGGCCTGGTAGCATTGAGGTGGATGTTCAAGTCTTCAAGAAGGAGAGGTTGAGAGGTCAGCCCACTCAGAGAGGAAGAGGGCGACCTGGCCCAGCTGCCTATAGATAGTGGCTACATGAGAGAGAGGTCAGGAGAGATAGAGAGCCTGCAGGCCAGCCATTCAAAGGAGGAGTAGTGCTGCATTGGAATGATAGAAGCAGAAGCAGGGATCCACTCAGGGAAAATCAAGGCTACACCCCTACCAGGATGGTTGGTTCTGTATTCAGAGAGGAATTTATAGCCATCGGGAAGGAGAGTGTCGAAACTTGGGACAGAGCTGGCCGTCTCAGTGAGACCGAGTACATCCAAATCAAGCTCTTCCAGGAGACGTCAGATGTCAGAGGAGTGTTTGACAACTGAATGAGAGTTGAGAGTAGCGATGTGGATCTGGTTGCCACATTTGAAGGACTTACAGGGAGGTGTACAGGCCAGAGGTACACCCTGCGGAAGTGTTGGAGGTGCTCAAGGATGGGCAGAGGAGGAAGGAAGACAAGGTAGTTAGAGAGGAAGAAGAGAGTGCCAGAGGGGTGGAGGAGGATGGGTGCAACAGGGTGGCCAGAGAAGCAGCATAGGGTGTCGAAGAGGTGGCAGAGGAAGGAGGCGGCAGAGGAGCCAGAGAGGAGTAAGTAGGGATAGCAGGAGAGGAAAGGAAGTTGATAAGGCAAAGGAAGCAATTATCAAAGAGGAGGAGATCGGCCTGAGGGCACTGCACCAAGTCAGTGCCATTGAAGTAGACATTAATGATGGTCTTAGAGGAGTGGAAGGGGGCCAGGAGGGCCTCTGAATGGGTACCACCATTAATGGAGAAGAGGAAAAAGGAGAGAGAAGAGAGACCATATGGGGGGTCCATAGGCCTGGAGATGGAACAGCAAATAGTATGTCGGTAAGGGTCTGTCTGGAGGAAGCACTGGTATAGGTATCAGTGATAGGGAGGCCTATGTTGGAGACCAGGATGTCCCTTTTGAAGTTCCTCCTGCCAGACTTAGTGAGAGGCATAGGATAGTCGATAGAAAAGCAGTTAGAAAAGGGAGGCGCGACAGATAGCACCATAGGGGATTCAGGGACGAAAGGGGGGGTATGGAGCCCAGGCAGGGGAGGTGGGAGGGGAGGTTGTGCAGGTGGGGGCAGACAGGAGGGAGACAAAGGAGGTACACGAAAGGGAGGGGGGCATAACAAAGAACAACAGACCTACAAATCAAATGTAGTACAGAACCATCAGCAAAGAAAAGAGCACAACAGGGAACCTAGAAGTAGAGAATGCAGATCTAGTACAGAACCAAGACAAAGCACAAAGCACAACAGGGAACCTAGAAGTAGAGAATGCAGGTCTAGTACAGAATCAAGGCAAAGCACCAAGCACAACAGGGAACCTAGAAGTGAAGAATGCAGATGCAATATAGGACCAACAGCAAAACACAGAGGTCAGCAGGGACCCAAGAAGTGAAGAATGCAGTGAATTTCAATGTGATGCCAAAAATCGTGGATAGCAACACAATATCAAGAACAATAGAGAGCAAACACAAAGTCAATACAGTCAACAAGGCACAGAACACAACAGGAGCCTAGAAGAAGAATGCAAGCAATGCAAAGTAATGCCAGAAAAACAGCAGAGCACGAGACAGTCTCAGAATAGTACACAATAGATCGAAGAGGGAAGGGCTGAGATGCGAGAGGAAGGAAGGGAAACACAGGAGATGGGGAATGGAAAAGGATGCGGGGACCTACGATGCAAGAGAGTGCACATGGCTAGAGAAGGAAGGGAGTGCACATGGCCAGGTTGTGAGGATGTGCATGCACGCAAACAGGATGAGGCGACCTATGATGTGAGAGAGCGCACATGGCCAATTTGCAAGGGAGTGCCCGCACGCAAACAGGATGAGCGGACCTATGATGCACAGAAGGGCATGCGGCTAGGGAAACAAGGGAGCGCACATGGCCCGAAGTTGTGTGGGAATGCATGCAGCCTGAGTTGAAGGGAGTGCACCAAGAGGGGGAGACGCAAGCCCATGGGGGTGGGAGAATTGGCTGCAGGGGGAGCATTGCATATGCAAGAGGGGGAAGGGGCACAAGGCCAAAAGGGCTGTGTGGAGTGAAGCAAAGCTTACACTCCCGAACCTTCTTACCTTGCGACCACAGACAGGAGGGTGAGGTCATCCGTGCTCAGTCTGCCCTGCTACCCCATCACCACCAAACACCTGCGCTGCTCAACACTACAGTCTTGTCCTGCGAGGGCTTTGCCGCATAGAGGGTCTATACCTCGGTTCTTATAGGTATGGAAGAGTGGACTTAGTGAAGCGGGCTAAGTATAATCAGACAGCATCTCCTGTGCACATGCGTACCTCAACACAACGGCCTTGTCCTGCAAAGGCTTGTGATTGATTCGTGAAGTGATTGAGACTTTTCTTTTCCGAGCCTAGAACTACCATTTAAGTTAATGGGCACAACTGAAGGTGGCTTCAACTTGGAAGGGAGACATAGGAGTGGTGTCTCTCTCCCTGACCCTTCTCACTCTTCTGATTGAGCCCCTTGTGGATTCAGGGTCAGGAGAACTTACTTATGATGGGTTTCTCGTGACCATTGAGGTCTGATGACAACATATTAATATATAAAAATAATTTTTTTGTCTTCTTCGGTGACACATCCTTTTAGGGGCAAAGGCTGATGGATATCATCTGGGAATTTAGGAGACACATGGGTTGAACAAGAGTGGGCCCTCAGAGGTACTCTGCCTTTCTTCTCCTTCCCCCAGAAGCTCATGGTATCCCAAGCTCTGGTTCTCTCTAGCTTGGACTATTGTAACAGCCTCTTTCTAAATCTACCTGCCACTACTCTCCGCCCTCTGCAACTAATCCAGAACAGGACTGCGAGACTTGTCCTTGGCCTCAAGCCCTATGATCGTATCTCTCCAGCTCTGAAATCTCTCCATTGGCTCTCAGTGGATGCAAGGATTAAATTCAAAACCCTCTGCAATGTCCACAAGGTTTGCTGGGGCCTGGGTCCAAAATACCTTCAGCTATCCCTCCGCAAATACCTCCCCTCTCAAGCTCTTCGCTCCTCTACCTCCAACTCCCTCAGTGTCAGTCGTTTTTCAAAGAAATTAGCTGGGTGTAGATCTCTGTCCTCGGCTGGGGCCTCCCTCTGGAACAGCCTCCCTGCCACTCTAAAACTTGAGGAGAACCATCTCCGGTTCCGGAAGCACCTCAAGACCTTCCTCTTTTCTTCTGCCTTTGCTCCCCCTCTCCCCTGCTGATCTGTTCCCTCTTGGCACCGTGCACCTGGCCACCCTCTGTCCTCCGGGCCCAGGTACCTGCTCACCCTGCCACCCTCCCGCACTGCCTCCGGGCCAGCCCTTGCACTGTGGTCTGTATCTGTACCCATACAGCCCCCCCCTTTTTTCTTCCTGCACTTATCAGACCTACCCTGTCTGCTGCCTTAAACCTAGCACTTACGAATTGCTGGCTGCACTAAAACTGTTTGTTGCCTTTATTATTTATTTATTGTTATTTATCTGTTTCTCCTCTGCTTCGCTGTTTCCACTTCTCCCCCCTTCCATGCACTTTTCCTCTCAATGTCACTGGGCCTAGTAAGACCGCTATTTTGTTCTCCCCTGTTCCCCTCCCTTGCTTTGTCGCGCTCTGAAACACTTGTGTATGAGTGCAATAGAAATAAAATATCAATATCAATATCAATAACAATCAATTGGCAAACTTCCATTCTCCTCTAAGTTATGGGAGGGAGGGAAGTAGTTCCAGCAAATGCCCTCTTCAGGTGGAACAACACTGTTTCAAATATTTAGGGATCCATAGCTTGATTTATAAAGGGAGAGTTGTGTCTCAAAATATCCTCATCATTCTAAAAAGGTTTCTCTCCGATCTCAAGCAATGGTCACGCCTTCTGTTTTCTTTACTGGGCAGGTGTGCACTCTTTAAGGTGTTTGCCCTCCCTAAGCTCTTAGACGTACTGGCGAATGTTCCCTTTGAAATCCCTGAGGAAGTATTTGATAAAATAGAAGCTGGGATTAAGACACCGATCTGGAAAGGCAAGATACCTAGAATCGCCCGTTGTAAATCTATGGAACTCATTATGGGAGGGGGACGAAGCCTTGAAGGATGGCAGGGTTCATTGCAGAGTATCATAATTGGCAGTGGCAAATTATTATTTTTTTTCCAAAAATTGACCAAGTCCTGTTATTAGTTTGGAAATGGGGCTGATGGAACAGAATAGAGCAGCAACAAAGTTATATAGGTTGTTTAAAGAGGGGCATTCATGAGGATTTCTAGGGCTGCTGCAGGGGCATGGCAGAAGGCAACCAAAAGAGTGTGATGGTCTCCGATAGTAACAATGCAGTCTCCCCTTTGGGTTTACTTCCACAGCGACTCAATGGCCAAGGAGATTCAAGATAGAGTATTGTACATCCTTTGCAACACGAGTTCTCCTTAGAGCAGAGGTCTTCAAACTGTGGGGCGCACCCGCAAGGGGGGGCGCGGCCGCATCCCAGGGGGGGCGCATGAGCCCAGCATGAAATGTAAAAAAAAAGCACAAAAAAATGTTTTTTTCTTTTTTTTTTTTTTTGGATTTGAGGAAATGGGCAGGGGCAGCTAACATGGTCAGACTGGACCATAAAACGGCCTAAGGCACCAATGTAAAAGTGGCCAGCAGTTAGAAATAGATCTCCAGTCCTTTAGTCACAGACTCTTTGAATAGTACCCAAGGGGATGTTTTTTGTTCAAATGTAAACAAATTGTGATATTTAAAGAATATTTATTCAGCAACAATGGTCAAAACTACTAGCTGCATAATGAAGTAACTCCTCAAACTGGCCCACATTGGCCAAAAAAAGTGGCCCATTTTGACTGGCCTACACTAGCATTTTGCATTTTTGGTACGGTCATCGCCCTAATGCCCTATAGGTCAGTCCAAGTCTGGCGGCTTATCCATAATGGGTGAGTACACCCACTGGCCCTCTCACCCATTATGAGGAGCCGAGGAGCCATCCCAGTGAAACACTGAGCACTCCCTCAGCTGCTTTTTCCAGCTGAGGGAGGAGTGCTCCTGGGCTGGCTGAACATTCAAAGGGAAACTCTGTTTGCCTTTGATAGTTAAGTTCCCCAGCCGCAGATGCTCACTGAGCCATGCAATGCTGGGGGCGTTTTGCTTTGCCAGCCTTGCATAGCTCATTGGAAATGCTGGCTGGGGCACTGCATGTATGTATGTACGAGGGGGTGCTCCTGCACCTTCTCGCACATACGGGCAGAGCAACCTGGCGCGAGGCATTTTAGCAACCACGCACAGGCCCCTGCAGAAGGTACGTTTATGGTGATTTATTTTTTATTTAAATATGTGTATGGATGCGTGTATGCTTGTGTTATGGGACTGTGGTGGGAGAAGGATGGGCGGAAGCACTGGGATAGTGGTGGGAGCAGGGTGGGGAGAGCACAGGGTCGGTACTGGGAATAGGGTGCTGTGACAGCGTGCAAACGTTCATAGCCATTTCTACATACTATCCATCTTGCACTTTTGGGGGGCCCGGCCTGCCCACATTTTTATCAGAGGGGGCCGGCCTATCAAAATTTTGATCACGGGGGGCCCAGGCCAAAAAAGTTTGAAGACCACTGCCTTAGAGGGTCACGATTTATAGAGGCACATACAGCATCAACATGTAGTTTATTGCTGAAAGAAAGGAAAATGCTCCCTTCCATTGCAGCACAGAGAAACCTTGCCATTTCTAAATCTGTGAACACCTTTTCATCAGACCCCTCAGATAAGGTCAAAGAAAGGTGGGAGCTGTAAGGAAAGGTCCAAGGAGTATATATTTACTTTGAAAGTGGTTCGTATATCAATAATCCCACTCCACAATCCCGGACAAGAAACAGGATGTTATAATCAGATTGTTTTCATGTTATTCAAAATAATAGTTGCAGTCTACGGCAGTCCGCACTGCCTTTCCAGTCTTTCTACGCTTGCTGTCTTTTTCCAGGGAGGAGCAGTTAAAACCCCTGACCCTACGCGAAGCGGCACGCGGAGTTGGCTCGCCAGAGTTGCGAGCAGTCTACGGCAGTCCGCACTGCCTTTCCAGTCTTTCTACGCTTGCTGTCTTTTTCCAGGGAGGAGCAGTTAAAACCCCTGACCCTACGCGAAGCGGCACGCGGAGTTGGCTCACCAGAGTTGCGAGCAGTCTACGGCAGTCCGCGACCGTATCGGCCGAAATGGCCTCTTCAGCCAACTCGGACTTACTTAATCCACTACCAGTGCCGACAACCCCGTTGGGTCGTGTCCTACGCAGTCAGTACACACGTCTGGAACGAATTGACCGACGCAACAAAAAAGACAGAGGTAACCTACGATCCCGTCCAAATGTAAGGAAGGGTGTTAGGGAGAATTCTCTGTTTATGCTGAATTTTATTAATTTATGTGTGTAATTCCTTTGAATGTCAATGTGTTCTATGGGCTATGGGGTCTTTTACTCCATAGGGTCTCATATGTTTTTCTATGTGTGTTACACCGCACCCTACGTGCCGTAGCACTGGGGCGTCCTAGCGGACCCCCACCATAGACTCCATACCCGGGGACTGACTACTGTCTCCCCGGGCATGTAAAGTCACCATTGGCTTTACTAGACCTAAATTTACTAACAGAACTAGTACAAACCATCTTATTGTGGACGTACTAGTAGGGGTAATTCGATTTCTCCTGGATCTGTTATTCGAGGGGGCACTGTCCCGTCCCCCCTCGTCGAGTTTTGGCTGGTGGCAGTGGAAACTACTTGTTATGTTCGACCCCGAACATAACCCTATGGGATTCGTCCCATTGTTGGAGATTGATACTTTTTCTCGTTAATCTCTAACGTACCACCGGTCTACTTATCTTAAATAAGTTTATCGGATGGTATTTTCTGCCAGAACTCGGTTTGTAAAATGGCGTCTGTGTTCGTCTCTGTGACTCCTAAACTCCTAAACCAAAGGTTGAGCCCTTTGTTCCACTTTTGGCGGGCCTCTGTACAGAGACCCTCCAAAGTGGTGCCATTCTGTCTGGGTTACCACAGGGGTGTGGGAGGGGGTTTAGGCACCCTGGACCGAGTTGCCTTGCCAACTCCGGTCGCACTCTGGAGTGATTGGCCCAAGTGGTGATCCTCCCCGCTCACCACTTAGCGTGTGTTGATTGACAGCTAGGCTGAATGAATGGGGGTTTTCTGCATAAAAGCAGGGCTTTTGGGACTGGATCTTCAGAAGTCACCACAGGACCTAAGAATCCGACGAGGGTAACGCTGAGCCGACCTGCACGACGACACCTCCGGTGGAGCCCTGCGGAACCGACTCACCACTTCCCGACGACAGAGGAGATCTCCCTGCCGGAGAGTCTCTTCCCCTGGCTGGTGGCAACAACCAGTCCCCTTTGCTTTTTATTCACCTCAGGACGCAGTGGTCGAATTGCCCGTGCAGAGCACCTCGGCAACCGGATAGCCACTACCCCTGTACCGCGACCAAAAGGTGGTGCCTTGTGACGGAGCACTCCGCGGCTGGTCTCTTCCCTGGTGGTGCACCGGACTTCACTTTTCTTCGACGACGAGAACATCTCTACTCTTGGCAAAGACCCGACGTGCATCCACCACCAGGAACAACTGCCCCCGCCGGAGCTGCCCTCCCCAACAAGGTACCGTGTCCTCCTGGCTTCCCTTTCGATCAGTTCGAGTGAGGTGTCTTAATCCTCTCCTTTCCGTTGGGTCGCCTCCAAGCTTTTCTCATTTATTGTTCTGAACTGGTTCAATTTGCCAATAACAATTTGATACAAAGACTTGAATGCATCTCCACTAGAGACTTTTTGGGACATATTGCCTTGCCTCTCTCCGAGTGGGCCTGGCCTCTGAACTTTATGATCTATTGTGGTTCTTGCCTTCTTACCGTACATTTTGCCCGTGAAGTATTGAACTGTGCTGATTTCGTAACCTACCTATCTTTTTCTCTCCCGTCCTAACTAATATTAGCGTGCCATCTAGGTTGAGGCATACACCTCTGTCTGTAAATAAGTGGTGCCGGTAGAACCTAGACTTGTCGAAATATTGCTAGGAGGATTGATCGTTTCTTCTTCGTAGAGTAATTGTGTTTGATTTGTTTGCCGTGATAGTGCCATAGTGTTTTTCATAGATGTTTCGTTATAAATAAATACCTTAATATCTTTACACTAAGCCTCGTTGCGTGTTTGCTTGTCTTGCTGTGAAGAATTGCCCTATTTTGTATACTCCACATACTGCTCAACTCTTCTTGAGGGAAGTCTGACTGCTCAGCCACAGCTACCAAGTGAATCTGTGTGGTACAGACTGCTACCAAGTGGGTTCACCACCAAACACCTGTAGTCCTAAATCTTTTGCAGTGGTCCCAGAGGGAACTGCACAGGTTTCCGTCTAACACTGGTGTACAGCGGTGGGATTTGTATCGAGTATACAGTTTAGAGTGCTTTTCGACACTGTAGGATAACTAACCACAAAACTTAGCACAAAAAGCAACTTTCAAAAAACATGTCTACGATAGAAACTTACAGTCAAGAATCCTTGTCAGGTGAAAATACTGAGAGTTTGTGAGCTCTCTGTAGGCAAGAGAATCTTTCTGTAAGAGTCAAGAAGTTAGAACTAATAGAGAGATTGCTGGCGAACCAAAGTCTGGGTACTGGTTCAGAGGAACCAATCTCTCCAGCAAATGTAGATAACAGTGATGGTGTTGATCTAAATCGTAATTCTGATGATAGCGATGAAGAGGCTGACGAGGACGGAGAGGCTAACAAAACTGTCTCCCCTGCTCCTCTACCTGCCTTGCCAGCTGTGCCTACGGGGCCCATACCAGGTCCCACAAGTAACCATGCTTATTTTGAACTTGAAAAAATGAAGCTCGAATTAGAATACAAACGGTTCTTGGCTCAATCTGAACGAAACCAAGAGCTCGAGTTGAGACGGATGAATGCCCAGGCTGAGCAGAAGCAAGCTGAGTTAAGACTCAGGGAAATAGAGCTTAATCACGAGTTAGAGTTGAAAAAGTTGTCTATGGAAAATGCTTCTCTCTCCTCTGGTTCCTCCAGGAGCTCCAGTCCAAAAAGACCCTGGATGCCGAAGGAATTAGTGGGTATGTATGAACCGAGATTGGATGTGTTGGATTGGTTAAAACTGTTCGAATACAATAATGGGCTCCAGGACATCACCGGGAATGCTTTACTTCCCTGGTTGTTCTCTAGGCTCCCTCCTGTTGCGACTGATGTGGTAATGGAATTGGGGGAGGCGGATAAGACGGATTACGAAAGTGTGAAACTAGCTTTGATAGCTAGATTCGGGAAGACCCCTTCCCAGTATCTTAAGAGGTTTAGAACCCTCAAAAAGCATGATGGTACCCCTTGGGCTACCTGGGTGAGTGAAGGGTTGAAAAACTTAGAGGGATGGATTAAGGGTTACAAAGTGAACACTTATGAAGGTATGAGGAATCTTTTTATGTTGGAGTCTATTTATGATGCCTGTTCTCCTGAGCTCAGACAGCACTTGGCTGATTCGAAGGAGTTGGATTCCCGGGAGCTAGCTAAGGCTGCTGACTTATGGGTTGCCAACCGGGCTACTCATAAGGATTCTGGGGCAACTCAGAAAAAGGATGAGGGGGAAACAGCCTAAAAAAGACTCAAAAGAGAATTCTAATAACTCACATTCCAAAGAGCGCCCCAAACAAAACCAGAAGGGTAAGCCACAAGGAAAACCACAGCAGAATAGTGTGTCTTCTGGTGCCAAACCAGAAGGAGGTCAGAACAAGCCACCATTCCAGAAAGCATTCGGTAAATGCTTTGTTTGTGGCTCGACTGACCACGTGAAAGGAGATCCCAGATGTAAGGGTAAACCTTCAGGGGTCCAGCTTGTCTCCTTAGCCTTCGCTCCAGAGGAGGAAGTCCAAATGGGAAGTGGAAACTTTCTACTGCTAGCTGACGAACCCATCGGAGTCTCAGCCAGCGTTTCTTTAGTATCTCTGAGGTTGTGGGAACAACAGAATTTAGATGTCTATAATTCTATCCCCGATAATACTAAAGAGTATTATAAGGACAGTGTTCAGGTGTATGGTCAGGAGACTCCTGCCATTAGGGACACTGGGGCCAGCATAACTGTGGTGGATAAATCGTTTTTTCAGGCTGAGGATGTTGCTAAGGCACCCAAACGCCTCACCAAGTTAGCTGGAGGGCCTGTGCAGATGCTTCCCCAATTACCAGTTCTCATCCAGTGTAACGACATGACTGTGAAGATACCTGTCAGCATACAGATTGAGGTACCAGGACGCGTACTGTTGGGTAACGATTTGAAAACTCTCGCAGTTGTATCGCATACTCCCAGACCTCCTAGTAAACGGTTACAGGAGCTAACCAGACCCGCAAGAGAGAGGACCATGCGCGGTACTCTCCAGGAGATGATGAAGAAAGAAATCACTCCTGCTCCACTGGAATTGTCGGCCGCTGTCTCCAAGAAATCAGAAGCAAAAGGGAAACCTAAGACTTCTATCCCGAAACCAGCAGCCAGCATTCCAGTACAGCTAACATGGACTTCCCCGCGGTTGTCCAAAGTTACACCCGTAACTCCACCTCCAGCCGAGGCTGAGAGGGAGGTACAACCCTGTGTGGTAGAATTAGACTCTGAGGAAGAGCTAATGGAAGGCCAGGAACTCATTGGAGATCTGGATCATGTTGACCATCCTGAGCTGCAGTCTTTACTGGCAGAAGGTGGACCCAGCAGGGCAGACTTCAGTAAGGGACAGAGAGAATGTCCAACTCTGGAAGGTCTTCGCCACCAGGCAGAAGCTCAGGCTGAAGGGCAAGAGCCTGGGAAATACAGGTTGCACTGGGAAGATGGCCTCTTCCACAGTGAACCGACGAGTCTGCACCTGGAGACTACAAACGAATTGTAGTACCCCAAGAGAACAGACCACAGTTCTTGCAGTTAGCCCACGAGATTCCTTTGGCTGGTCACTTGAGTTTCAAGAAGACTAAGGAAAGGCTCTCTCTCTACTTCTATTGGCCGAAGATGGGGCCGAAGTAGAAAAACACTGCAGGAGCTGCCACACCTGCCAGACCTCTGGTAAGGTTGGCTCCAAGAATGTGGCACCTTTAGTGCCTCTCCCAGTTGTGGGAGTCCCATTTGAGAGAGTAGGGATTGACATTGTTGGTCCCCTTGATCCTCCAACCTCCTCAGGCAACAGGTTTATACTTGTTGTAGTAGACCATGCTACTAGGTATCTTGAGGCAATTCCTATGAGGACTGTTACAGCTCCGGCTGTGGCTAAGGCCCTCCTTGGTATTTTTACTAGGGTCGGGTTTCCTAAGAAAGTCATCTCTGACAGGGGGTCAAACTTTATGTCCCACTACATGAAAGCCATGTGGAAAACCTGTGGAGTTACTTACAAGTTCTCAACAGCGTACCACCCACAAACCAATGGGTTGGTAGGACGGTTCAACCGAACCATGAAGAGCATGATAGGTGCTTTAGAAGAACCCCTTAAGCGTAAGTGGGACCTTCTACTGCCATGCCTTCTCTTTGCTTATAGAGAAGTCCCTCAGGAGGGAGTAGGTTACTCTCCCTTCGAACTACTCTATGGTCATGCCGTCAGAGGTCCATTGGCCCTGATTAAGGAGGGGTTGGAGTGTGCTCCTTCCCCCAAGCCAGTCAGAGTGACTGACTATGTGATAGGTCTCCAGAGGAGAATGTCGCACATGATGACGGAAGCAAGCGATAACTTGAAAGCTGGACAAGCATTGGTCAAGCACTGGCACGATCAAAAGGCTAACATGGTTGAGTTTGCTCAAGACCAGCTCGTTCTCGTTATGATCCCAACAAGGCAGAGGGCCTTGCAAGATAAGTGGATGGGACCCTTCAGAGTTGTGGGTAAACTCGGAGAGGTCAACTATCTGGTGGACTTGGGCAATCCCAAGGAGGCTCCGACAGTCTTTCACACCAACCGACTTAAAGCGTATGTCTCACGACCTGATGTAGGAGCGTTGCTTCTAGCATCATCCGAGGAAGAAGAAGAGAGTGAAGCTCTTCCGGATCTCCTCAGAGGCTTACCTTTAGATGAAAAAATTGAAGGAGTAAATCTCTCCTCCAATCTGACACCCGAGCAACAAGAAGAGTGCAAATCTATGTTGAATCAGTTTGCCTCTCTGTTCTCGCTTTCACCAGGCTTGACCCCTTGGAGCCAGCACAACATACTCACTGGTGACTGTCTGCCAGTCAAATGCAGAGGATAACGAATGTCAGAAAACGTACGAACCCACATCAAAGGTGAGGTCAGCAAGATGCTTGATCTCGGGGTAATAGAGCCCTCTACTAGTCCATGGTCTAGCCCAGTTGTGTTAGTACCAAAGGCCGGATCTAAAGAACTTAGATTCTGCGTGGATTATAGAGCTCTTAATGCAGTCACCAAGACTGATGCCCACCCTTTGCCAAGAACAGATGAGTTGGTGGATAAACTTGGCGCCGCCAAGTTCATCAGCACATTTGACTTGACGTCAGGCTATTGGCAAATAGCCCTGATAGACCATGCCAAGGAGAAAACTTCATTTTCTACCCCCGTTGGCTTATACCAGTTTAAGGTAATGCCTTTCGGATTGAAGAATGCACCTGCTACGTTTCAACGGATGGTAAACCAGGTTCTGAATGGGATGGAGGACTTCTGCATGGCATACTTGGATGACATCGCAGTGTTCAGCAATTCCTGGGAAGAATATGTAACCCACCTGAGAGATGTTTTGCAGGCTCTTGGACGAGCCAATCTGACCATAAAGGCGAGCAAATGCCAAATTGGACAGAGTAAGGTAGTCTATCTTGGGCATGAGGTAGGCGGTGGAGAAATAAGGCCTTTGCTCAGTAAAATTGAAGCTGTGCAAAATTGGACAACACCGACTACTCAAACCCAAGTGAGAGCCTTCCTTGGCCTCACTGGGTGTTAAAAGAATTTCATAGAGAACTATGGGACCATAGCTTCTCCACTGAATGTCATCTCCTCGCCCAAATTTCCTAAGAAGGTTAGATGGAACGAGGAGTGCAATCAGGCTTTTGAAAACCTGAAAAAGGCTCTTTGCCAAGCCCCAGTACTCAGAGCTCCTGATTACCGCCAACACTTCATTGTGCAGACAGATGCTTCAAATGTAGGAATAGGTTCCGTACTCAGTCAACTGGATGGGAAAGGTAGGGAGCACCCCGTTTGCTTCATCAGCCGCAAGCTGAGGGATCCTGAAACAAGGTGGGCAACAATCGAAAGAGAGTGCTTTGCTATCGTGTGGGCTCTGAAGAAGTTTAGGCCGTACTTGTATGGTTCTACTTTTGTTATTCAGACTGACCACCAACCCTTGAGATGGTTAATGCAAATGAAAGGGGAAAACCTATAACTGTTGAGATGGTCGATCTGCCTGCAAGGGTTTGATTTCACCATTGAGCACAGGTCAGGATGTCACCACCAAAATGCTGATGGTCTCTCTAGGATGTATGTCATCGACTAGAGGTATGAGATTCATCCAGGAGTGGATTAAATCCTCCTGTCCCTTAGTCTGGGGGGGCGAGTGTTAGGGAGAATTCTCTGTTTAGGCTGAATTTCCTAACCTAGTGAGTCCCCCAGCAGCTTTGCTGGATTTCGGGAGTTTGTTTTTTCCATCCTGCCAAGAGTGAGACTCTTTTTCTCCCACTCTTGGACATGTATGTGTGTAATTCCTTTGAATGTCAATGTGTTCTATGGGCTATGGGGTCTTTTACTCCATAGGGTCTCATATGTTTTTCTATGTGTGTTACACCGCACCCTACGTGCCGTAGCACTGGGGCGTCCTAGCGGACCCCCACCATAGACTCCATACCCGGGGACTGACTACTGTCTCCCCGGGCATGTAAAGTCACCATTGGCTTTACTAGACCTAAATGTACTAACAGAACTAGTACAAACCATCTTATTGTGGACGTACTAGTAGGGGTAATTTGATTACTCCTGGATCTGTTATTCGAGGGGGCACTGTCCCGTCCCCCCTCGTCGAGTTTTGGCTGGTGGCAGTGGAAATTACTTGTTATGTTCGACCCCGAACATAACCCTTTGGGATTCGTCCCATTGTTGGAGATTGATACTTTTTCTCGTTAATCTCTAACGTACCACCGGTCTACTTATCTTAAATAAGTTTATCGGATGGTATTTTCTGCCAGAACTCGGTTTGTAAAATGGCGTCTGTGTTCGTCTCTGTGACTCCTAAACCAAAGGTTGAGCCCTTTGTTCCACTTTTGGCGGGCCTCTGTACAGAGACCCTCCAAAGTGGTGCCATTCTGTCTGGGTTAACACAGGGGTGTGGGAGGGGGTTTAGGCACCCTGGACAGAGTTGCCTTGCCAACTCTGGTCGCACTCTGGAGTGATTGGCCCAAGGGGTGAGCCTCCCCGCTCACCACTTAGCGTGTGTTGATTGACAGCTAGGCTGAATGAATGGGGGTTTTCTGCATAAAAGCAGGGCTTTTGGGATTGGATCTTCAGAAGTCGCCACAGGACCTAAGAATCCGACGAGGGTAACGCTGAGCCGACCTGCACGACGACACCTCCGGTGGAGCCCTGCGGAACCGACTCACCACTTCCCGACGACAGAGGAGATCTCCCTGCCGGAGAGTCTCTTCCCCTGGCTGGTGGGAACAACCAGTCCCCTTTGCTTTTTATTCGCCTCAAGATGCAGTGGTCGAATTGCCTGTGCAGAGCACCTCGGCAACCGGATAGCCACTACCCCTGTACCGCGACCAAAAGGTGGTGCCTTGTGACGGAGCACTCCGCGGCTGGTCTCTTCCCTGGTGGTGCACCGGACTTCACTTTTCTTCGACGACGAGAACATCTCTACTCTTGGCAAAGACCCGACGTGCAACCACCACCAGGAACAACTGCCCCCGCCGGAGCTGCCCTCCACAACAAGGTACCGTGTCCGCCTGGCTTCCCTTTCGATCGGTTCGAGTGAGGTGTCTTAATCCTCTCCTTTCCGTTGGGTCGCCTCCAAGCTTTTCTCATTTATTGTTCTGAACTGGTTCAATCTGCCAATAACAATTTTCTACAAAGACTTGAATGCATCTCCACTAGAGACTTTTTGGGACATATCGCCTTGCCTCTCTCCGAGTGGGCCTGGCCTCTGAACTTTATGATCTATTGTGGTTCTTGCCTTCTTACCGTACATTTTGCCCGTGAAGTATTGAACTGTGTTGATTTCGTAACCTGCCTATCTTTTTCTCTCCCGTCCTAACTAATATTAGAGTGCCATCTAGGTTGAGGCATACACCTCTGTCTGTAAATAAGTGGTGCCGGTAGAACCTAGACTTGTCGAAATATTGCTAGGGGGATTGATCGTTTCTTCTTCTTCGTAGAGTAATTGTGTTTGATTTGTTTGCTGTGATAGTGTCATAGTGTTTTTCATAGATGTTTCGTTATAAATAAATACCTTAATATCTTTACACTAAGCCTCGTTGCGTGTTTGCTTGTCTTGCTGTGAAGAATTGCCCTATTTTGTATACTCCACGTACTGCTCAACTCTTCTTGAGGGAAGTCTGACTGCTCAGCCACAGCTGCCAAGTGAATCTGTGTGGTACAGACTGCTACCAAGTGGGTTCACCACCAAACACCTGTAGTCCTAAATCTTTTGCAGTGGTCCCAGAGGGAACTGCACAGGTTTCCGTCTAACACTGGTGTACAGCGGTGGGATTTGTATTGAGTATACAGTTTAGAGTGCTTTTCGACACTGTAGGATAACTAACCACAAAACTTAGCACAAAAAGCAACTTTTAAAAAACATGTCTACGATGGAAACTTACAGTCAAGAATCCTTGTCAGGTGAAAATACTGAGAGTTTGCGAGCTCTCTGTAGGCAAGAGAATCTTTCTGTAAGAGGCAAGAAGTTAGAACTAATAGAGAGATTGCTGGCGAACCAAAGTCTGGGTACTGGTTCAGAGGAACCAATCTCTCCAGCAAATGTAGATAACAGTGATGGTGTTGATCTAAATCGTAATTCTGATGATAGCGATGAAGAGGCTGACGAGGACGGAGAGGCTAACAAAACTGTCTCCCCTGCTCCTCTACCTGCCTTGCCAGCTGTGCCTACGGGGCCCATACCAGGTCCCACAAGTAACCATGCTTATTTTGAACTTGAAAAAATGAAGCTCGAATTAGAATACAAACGGTTCTTGGCTCAATCTGAACGAAACCAAGAGCTCGAGTTGAGACGATGAATGCCCAGGCTGAGCAGAAGCAAGCTGAGTTAAGACTCAGGGAAATAGAACTTAATCACGAGTTAGAGATGAAAAAGTTGTCTATGGAAAATGCTTCTCTCTCCTCTGGTTCCTCTAGGAGCTCCAGTCCCAAAAGACCCCGGATGCCGAAGGAATTAGTGGGTATGTATGAACCGAGATTGGATGTGTTGGATTGGTTGAAACTGTTCGAATACAATCATGGGCTCCAGGACATCACCGGGAATGCTTTACTTCCCTGGTTGTTCTCTAGGCTCCCTCCTGTTGCGACTGATGTGGTAATGGAATTGGGGGAGGCGGATAAGACGGATTACGAAAGTGTGAAACTAGCTTTGATAGCTAGATTCGGGAAGACTCCTTCCCAGTATCTTAAGAGGTTTAGAACCCTCAAAAAGCATGATGGTACCCCTTGGGCTACCTGGGTGAGTGAAGGGTTGAAAAACTTAGAGGGATGGATTAAGGGTTACAAAGTGAACACTTATGAAGGTATGAGGAATCTTTTTATGTTGGAGTCTATTTATGATGCCTGTTCTCCTGAGCTCAGACAGCACTTGGCTGATTCGAAGGAGTTGGATTCCCGGGAGCTAGCTAAGGCTGCTGACTTATGGGTTGCCAACCGGGCTACTCATAAGGATTCTGGGGCAACTCAGAAAAAGGATGAGGGGGAAACAGCCTAAAAAAGACTCAAAAGAGAATTCTAATAACTCACATTCCAAAGAGGGCCCCAAACAAAACCAGAAGGGTAAGCCACAAGGAAAACCACAGCAGAATAGTGTGTCTTCTGGTGCCAAACCAGAAGGAGGTCAGAACAAGCCACCATTCCAGAAAGCATTCGGTAAATGCTTTGTTTGTGGCTAGACTGACCACGTGAAAGGAGATCCCAGATGTAAGGGTAAACCTTCAGGGGTCCAGCTTTTCTCCTTAGCCTTCGCTCCAGAGGAGGAAGTCCAAATGGCAAGTGGAAACTTTCTACTGCTAGCTGACGAACCCATTGGAGTCTCAGCCAGCGTTTCTTTAGTATCTCTGAGGTTGTGGGAACAACAGAATTTAGATGTCTATAATTCTATCCCCGATAATACTAAAGAGTATTATAAGGACAGTGTTCAGGTGTATGGTCAGGAGACTCCTGCCATTAGGGACACTGGGGCCAGCATAACTGTGGTGGATAAATCGTTTTTTCAGGCTGAGGATGCTGCTAAGGCACCCAAACGCCTCACCAAGTTAGCTGGAGGGCCTGTGCAGATGCTTCCCCAATTACCAGTTCTCATCCAGTGTAACGACATGACTGTGAAGATACCTGTCAGCATACAGATTGAGGTACCAGGACGCGTACTGTTGGGTAACGATTTGAAAACTCTCGGAGTTGTATCGCATACTCCCAGACCTCCTAGTAAACGGTTACAGGAGCTAACCAGACCCGCAAGAGAGAGGACCATGCGCGGTACTCTCCAGGAGATGATGAAGAAAGAAATCACTCCTGCTCCACTGGAATTGTCGGCCGCTGTCTCCAAGAAATCAGAAGCAAAAGGGAAACCTAAGCCTTCTATCCCGAAACCAGCAGCCAGCATTCCAGTACAGCTAACATGGACTTCCCCGCGGTTGTCCAAAGTTACACCCGTAACTCCACCTCCAGCCGAGGCTGAGAGGGAGGTACAACCCTGTGTGGTAGAATTAGACTCTGAGGAAGAGCTAATGGAAGGCCAGGAACTCATTGGAGATCTGGATCATGTTGACCATCCTGAGCTGCAGTCTTTACTGGCAGAAGGTGGACCCAGCAGGGCAGACTTCAGTAAGGGACAGAGAGAATGTCCAACTCTGGAAGGTCTTCGCCACCAGGCAGAAGCTCAGGCTGAAGGGCAAGAGCCTGGGAAATACAGGTTGCACTGGGAAGATGGCCTCTTCCACAGTGAACCGACGAGTCTGCACCTGGAGACTACAAACGACTTGTAGTACCCCAAGAGAACAGACCACAGTTCTTGCAGTTAGCCCACGAGATTCCTTTGGCTGGTCACTTGAGTTTCAAGAAGACTAAGGAAAGGCTCTCTCTCTACTTCTATTGGCCGAAGATGGGGGCCGAAGTAGAAAAACACTGCAGGAGCTGCTACACCTGCCAGACCTCTGGTAAGGTTGGCTCCAAGAATGTGGCACCTTTAGTGCCTCTCCCAGTTGTGGGAGTCCCATTTGAGAGAGTAGGGATTGACATTGTTGGTCCCCTTGATCCTCCAACCTCCTCAGGCAACAGGTTTATACTTGTTGTAGTAGACCATGCTACTAGGTATCCTGAGGCAATTCCTATGAGGACTGTTACAGCTCCGGCTGTGGCTAAGGCCCTCCTTGGTATTTTTACTAGGGTCGGGTTTCCTAAGAAAGTCATCTCTGACAGGGGGTCAAACTTTATGTCCCACTACATGAAAGCCATGTGGAAAACCTGTGGAGTTACTTACAAGTTCTCAACAGCGTACCACCCACAAACCAATGGGTTGGTAGGACGGTTCAACCGAACCATGAAGAGCATGATAGGTGCTTTAGAAGAACCCCTTAAGTGTAAGTGGGACCTTCTACTGCCATGCCTTCTCTTTGCTTATAGAGAAGTCCCTCAGGAGGGAGTAGGTTACTCTCCCTTCGAATTACTCTATGGTCATCCCGTCAGAGGTCCATTGGCCCTGATTAAGGAGGGGTTGGAGAGTGCTCCTTCCCCCAAGCCAGTCAGAGTGACTGACTACGTGATAGGTCTCCGGAGGAGAATGTCGCACATGATGACGGAAGCAAGCGATAACTTGAAAGCTGGACAAGCATTGGTCAAGCACTGGCACGATCAAAAGGCTAACATGGTTGAGTTTGCTCAAGACCAGCTCGTTCTCGTTATGATCCCAACAAGGCAGAGGGCCTTGCAAGATAAGTGGATGGGACCCTTCAGAGTTGTGGGTAAACTCGGAGAGGTCAACTATCTGGTGGACTTGGGCAATCCCAAGGAGGCTCCGACAGTCTTTCACACCAACCGACTTAAAGCGTATGTCTCACGACCTGATGTAGGAGCGTTGCTTCTAGCATCATCCGAGGAAGAAGAAGAGAGTGAAGCTCTTCCGGATCTCCTCAGAGACTTACCTTTAGATGAAAAAATTGAAGGAGTAAATCTCTCCTCCAATCTGACACCCGAGCAACAAGAAGAGTGCAAATCTATGTTGAATCAGTTTGCCTCTCTGTTCTCGCTTTCACCAGGCTTGACCCCTTGGGGCCAGCACGACATACTCACTGGTGACTGTCTGCCAGTCAAAAGCAGAGGATACCGAATGTCAGAAAACGTACGAACCCACATCAAAGGTGAGGTCAGCAAGATGCTTGATCTCGGGGTAATAGAGCCCTCTACTAGTCCATGGTCTAGCCCAGTTGTGTTAGTACCAAAGGCCGGATCTAAAGAACTTAGATTCTGCGTGGATTATAGAGCTCTTAATGCAGTCACCAAGACTGATGCCCACCCTTTGCCAAGAACAGATGAGTTGGTGGATAAACTTGGCGCCGCCAAGTTCATCAGCACATTTGACTTGACGTCAGGCTATTGGCAAATAGCCCTGATAGACCATGCCAAGGAGAAAACTTCATTTTCTACCCCCGTTGGCTTATACCAGTTTAAGGTAATGCCTTTCGGATTGAAGAATGCACCTGCTACGTTTCAACGGATGGTAAACCAGGTTCTGAATGGGATGGAGGACTTCTGCATGGCATACTTGGATGACATCGCAGTGTTCAGCAATTCCTGGGAAGAATATGTAACCCACCTGAGAGATGTTTTGCAGGCTCTTGGACGAGCCAATCTGACCATAAAGGCGAGCAAATGCCAAATTGGACAGAGTAAGGTAGTCTATCTTGGGCATGAGGTAGGCGGTGGAGAAATAAGGCCTTTGCTCAGTAAAATTGAAGCTGTGCAAAATTGGACAACACCGACTACTCAAACCCAAGTGAGAGCCTTCCTTGGCCTCACTGGGTGTTACAGGAATTTCATAGAGAACTATGGGACCATAGCTTCTCCACTGAATGTCATCTCCTCGCCCAAATTTCCTAAGAAGGTTAGATGGAACGAGGAGTGCAATCAGGCTTTTGAAAACCTGAAAAAGGCTCTTTGCCAAGCCCCAGTACTCAGAGCTCCTGATTACCGCCAACACTTCATTGTGCAGACAGATGCTTCAAATGTAGGAATAGGTTCCGTACTCAGTCAACTGGATGGGAAAGGTAGGGAGCACCCCGTTTGCTTCATCAGCCGCAAGCTGAAGGATCCTGAAACAAGGTGGGCAACAATCGAAAGAGAGTGCTTTGCTATCGTGTGGGCTCTGAAGAAGTTTAGGCCGTACTTGTATGGTTCTACTTTTGTTATTCAGACTGACCACCAACCCTTGAGATGGTTAAAGCAAATGAAAGGGGAAAACCTAAAACTGTTGAGATGGTCGATCTGCCTGCAAGGGTTTGATTTCACCATTGAGCACAGGTCAGGATGTCACCACCAAAATGCTGATGGTCTCTCTAGGATGTATGTCATCGACTAGAGGTATGAGATTCATCCAGGAGTGGATTAAATCCTCCTGTCCCTTGTCTGGGGGGGCGAGTGTTAGGGAGAATTCTCTGTTTAGGCTGAATTTCCTAACCTAGTGAGTCCCCCAGCAGCTTTGCTGGATTTCGGGAGTTTGTTTTTTCCATCCTGCCAAGAGTGAGACTCTTTTTCTCCCACTCTTGGACATGTATGTGTGTAATTCCTTTGAATGTCAATGTGTTCTATGGGCTATGGGGTCTTTTACTCCATAGGGTCTCATATGTTTTTCTATGTGTGTTACACCGCACCCTACGTGCCGTAGCACTGGGGCGTCCTAGCGGACCCCCACCATAGACTCCATACCCGGGCACTGACTACTGTCTCCCCGGGCATGTAAAGTCACCATTGGCTTTACTAGACCTAAATGTACTAACAGAACTAGTACAAACCATCTTATTGTGGACGTACTAGTAGGGGTAATTTGATTACTCCTGGATCTGTTATTCGAGGGGGCACTGTCCCGTCCCCCCTCATCGAGTTTTGGCTGGTGGCAGTGGAAACTACTTGTTATGTTCGACCCCGAACATAACCCTTTGGGATTCGTCCCATTGTTGGAGATTGATACTTTTTCTCGTTAATCTCTAACGTACCACCGGTCTACTTATATTAAATAAGTTTATCGGATGGTATTTTCTGCCAGAACTCGGTTTGTAAAATGGCGTCTGTGTTCGTCTCTGTGACTCCTAAACCAAAGGTTGAGCCCTTTGTTCCACTTTTGGCGGGCCTCTGTACAGAGACCCTCCAAAGTGGTGCCATTCTGTCTGGGTTAACACAGGGGTGTGGGAGGGGGTTTAGGCACCCTGGACAGAGTTGCCTTGCCAACTCTGGTCGCACTCTGGAGTGATTGGCCCAAGGGGTGAGCCTCCCCGCTCACCACTTAGCGTGTGTTGATTGACAGCTAGGCTGAATGAATGGGGGTTTTCTGCATAAAAGCAGGGCTTTTGGGATTGGATCTTCAGAAGTCGCCACAGGACCTAAGAATCCGACGAGGGTAACGCTGAGCCGACCTGCACGACGACACCTCCGGTGGAGCCCTGCGGAACCGACTCACCACTTCCCGACGACAGAGGAGATCTCCCTGCCGGAGAGTCTCTTCCCCTGGCTGGTGGGAACAACCAGTCCCCTTTGCTTTTTATTCGCCTCAAGACGCAGTGGTCGAATTGCCCGTGCAGAGCACCTCGGCAACCGGATAGCCACTACCCCTGTACCGCGACCAAAAGGTGGTGCCTTGTGACGGAGCACTCCGCGGCTGGTCTCTTCCCTGGTGGTGCACCGGACTTCACTTTTCTTCGACGACGAGAACATCTCTACTCTTGGCAAAGACCCGACGTGCAACCACCACCAGGAACAACTGCCCCCGCCGGAGCTGCCCTCCACAACAAGGCACCGTGTCCGCCTGGCTTCCCTTTCGATCGGTTCGAGTGAGGTGTCTTAATCCTCTCCTTTCCGTTGGGTCGCCTCCAAGCTTTTCTCATTTATTGTTCTGAACTGGTTCAATCTGCCAATAACAATTTTCTACAAAGACTTGAATGCATCTCCACTAGAGACTTTTTGGGACATATCGCCTTGCCTCTCTCCGAGTGGGCCTGGCCTCTGAACTTTATGATCTATTGTGGTTCTTGCCTTCTTACCCTACATTTTGCCCGTGAAGTATTGAACTGTGTTGATTTCGTAACCTGCCTATCTTTTTCTCTCCCGTCCTAACTAATATTAGAGTGCCATCTAGGTTGAGGCATACACCTCTGTCTGTAAATAAGTGGTGCCGGTAGAACCTAGACTTGTCGAAATATTGCTAGGGGGATTGATCGTTTCTTCTTCTTCGTAGAGTAATTGTGTTTGATTTGTTTGCCGTGATAGTGCCATAGTGTTTTTCATAGATGTTTCGTTATAAATAAATACCTTAATATCTTTACACTAAGCCTCGTTGCGTGTTTGCTTGTCTTGCTGTGAAGAATTGCCCTATTTTGTATACTCCACGTACTGCTCAACTCTTCTTGAGGGAAGTCTGACTGCTCAGCCACAGCTACCAAGTGAATCTGTGTGGTACAGACTGCTACCAAGTGGGTTCACCACCAAACACCTGTAGTCCTAAATCTTTTGCAGTGGTCCCAGAGGGAACTGCACAGGTTTCCGTCTAACACTGGTGTACAGCGGTGGGATTTGTATCGAGTATACAGTTTAGAGTGCTTTTCGACACTGTAGGATAACTAACCACAAAACTTAGCACAAAAAGCAACTTTCAAAAAACATGTCTACGATGGAAACTTACAGTCAAGAATCCTTGTCAGGTGAAAATACTGAGAGTTTGCGAGCTCTCTGTAGGCAAGAGAATCTTTCTGTAAGAGTCAAGAAGTTAGAACTAATAGAGAGATTGCTGGCGAACCAAAGTCTGGGTACTGGTTCAGAGGAACCAATCTCTCCAGCAAATGTAGATAACAGTGATGGTGTTGATCTAAATCGTAATTCTGATGATAGCGATGAAGAGGCTGACGAGGACGGAGAGGCTAACAAAACTGTCTCCCCTGCTCCTCTACCTGCCTTGCCAGCTGTGCCTACGGGGCCCATACCAGGTCCCACAAGTAACCATGCTTATTTTGAACTTGAAAAAATGAAGCTCGAATTAGAATACAAACGGTTCTTGGCTCAATCTGAACGAAACCAAGAGCTCGAGTTGAGACGGATGTATGCCCAGGCTGAGCAGAAGCAAGCTGAGTTAAGACTCAGGGAAATAGAACCTAATCACGAGTTAGAGATGAAAAAGTTGTCTATGGAAAATGCTTCTCTCTCCTCTGGTTCCTCTAGGAGCTCCAGTCCCAAAAGACCCCGGATGCCGAAGGAATTAGTGGGTATGTATGAACCGAGATTGGATGTGTTGGATTGGTTGAAACTGTTCGAATACAATCATAGGCTCCAGGACATCACCGGGAATGCTTTACTTCCCTGGTTGTTCTCTAGGCTCCCTCCTGTTGCGACTGATGTGGTAATGGAATTGGGGGAGGCGGATAAGACGGATTACGAAAGTGTGAAACTAGCTTTGATAGCTAGATTCGGGAAGACCCCTTCCCAGTATCTTAAGAGGTTTAGAACCCTCAAAAAGCATGATGGTACCCCTTGGGCTACCTGGGTGAGTGAAGGGTTGAAAAACTTAGAGGGATGGATTAAGGGTTACAAAGTGAACACTTATGAAGGTATGAGGAATCTTTTTATGTTGGAGTCTATTTATGATGCCTGTTCTCCTGAGCTCAGACAGCACTTGGCTGATTCGAAGGAGTTGGATTCCCGGGAGCTAGCTAAGGCTGCTGACTTATGGGTTGCCAACCGGGCTACTCATAAGGATTCTGGGGCAACTCAGAAAAAGGATGAGGGGGAAACAGCCTAAAAAAGACTCAAAAGAGAATTCTAATAACTCACATTCCAAAGAGGGCCCCAAACAAAACCAGAAGGGTAAGCCACAAGGAAAACCACAGCAGAATAGTGTGTCTTCTGGTGCCAAACCAGAAGGAGGTCAGAACAAGCCACCATTCCAGAAAGCATTCGGTAAATGCTTTGTTTGTGGCTCGACTGACCACGTGAAAGGAGATCCCAGATGTAAGGGTAAACCATCAGGGGTCCAGCTTGTCTCCTTAGCCTTCGCTCCAGAGGAGGAAGTCCAAATGGCAAGTGGAAACTTTCTACTGCTAGCTGACGAACCCATTGGAGTCTCAGCCAGCGTTTCTTTAGTATCTCTGAGGTTGTGGGAACAACAGAATTTAGATGTCTATAATTCTATCCCCGATAATACTAAAGAGTATTATAAGGACAGTGTTCAGGTGTATGGTCAGGAGACTCCTGCCATTAGGGACACTGGGGCCAGCATAACTGTGGTGGATAAATCGTTTTTTCAGGCTGAGGATGTTGCTAAGGCACCCAAACGCCTCACCAAGTTAGCTGGAGGGCCTGTGCAGATGCTTCCCCAATTACCAGTTCTCATCCAGTGTAACGACATGACTGTGAAGATACCTATCAGCATACAGATTGAGGTACCAGGACGCGTAATGTTGGGTAACGATTTGAAAACTCTCGGAGTTGTATCGCATACTCCCAGACCTCCTAGTAAACGGTTACAGGAGCTAACCAGACCCGCAAGAGAGAGGACCATGCGCGGTACTCTCCAGGAGATGATGAAGAAAGAAATCACTCCTGCTCCACTGGAATTGTCGGCCGCTGTCTCCAAGAAATCAGAAGCAAAAGGGAAACCTAAGACTTCTATCCCGAAACCAGCAGCCAGCATTCCAGTACAGCTAACATGGACTTCCCCGCGGTTGTCCAAAGTTACACCCGTAACTCCACCTCCAGCCGAGGCTGAGAGGGAGGTACAACCCTGTGTGGTAGAATTAGACTCTGAGGAAGAGCTAATGGAAGGCCAGGAACTCATTGGAGATCTGGATCATGTTGACCATCCTGAGCTGCAGTCTTTACTGGCAGAAGGTGGACCCAGCAGGGCAGACTTCAGTAAGGGACAGAGAGAATGTGCAACTCTGGAAGGTCTTCGCCACCAGGCAGAAGCTCAGGCTGAAGGGCAAGAGCCTGGGAAATACAGGTTGCACTGGGAAGATGGCCTCTTCCACAGTGAACCGACGAGTCTGCACCTGGAGACTACAAACGACTTGTAGTACCCCAAGAGAACAGACCACAGTTCTTGCAGTTAGCCCACGAGATTCCTTTGGCTGGTCACTTGAGTTTCAAGAAGACTAAGGAAAGGCTCTCTCTCTACTTCTATTGGCCGAAGATGGGGGCCGAAGTAGAAAAACACTGCAGGAGCTGCCACACCTGCCAGACCTCTGGTAAGGTTGGCTCCAAGAATGTGGCACCTTTAGTGCCTCTCCCAGTTGTGGGAGTCCCATTTGAGAGAGTAGGGATTGACATTGTTGGTCCCCTTGATCCTCCAACCTCCTCAGGCAACAGGTTTATACTTGTTGTAGTAGACCATGCTACTAGGTATCCTGAGGCAATTCCTATGAGGACTGTTACAGCTCCGGCTGTGGCTAAGGCCCTCCTTGGTATTTTTACTAGGGTCGGGTTTCCTAAGAAAGTCATCTCTGACAGGGGGTCAAACTTTATGTCCCACTACATGAAAGCCATGTGGAAAACCTGTGGAGTTACTTACAAGTTCTCAACAGCGTACCACCCACAAACCAATGGGTTGGTAGGACGGTTCAACCGAACCATGAAGAGCATGATAGGTGCTTTAGAAGAACCCCTTAAGCGTAAGTGGGACCTTCTACTGCCATGCCTTCTCTTTGCTCATAGAGAAGTCCCTCAGGAGGGAGTAGGTTACTCTCCCTTCGAACTACTCTATGGTCATCCCGTCAGAGGTCCATTGGCCCTGATTAAGGAGGGGTTGGAGAGTGCTCCTTCCCCCAAGCCAGTCAGAGTGACTGACTATGTGATAGGTCTCCGGAGGAGAATGTCGCACATGATGACGGAAGCAAGCGATAACTTGAAAGCTGGACAAGCATTGGTCAAGCACTGGCACGATCAAAAGGCTAACATGGTTGAGTTTGCTCAAGACCAGCTCGTTCTCGTTATGATCCCAACAAGGCAGAGGGCCTTGCAAGATAAGTGGATGGGACCCTTCAGAGTTGTGGGTAAACTCGGAGAGGTCAACTATCTGGTGGACTTGGGCAATCCCAAGGAGGCTCCGACAGTCTTTCACACCAACCGACTTAAAGCGTATGTCTCACGACCTGATGTAGGAGCGTTGCTTCTAGCATCATCCGAGGAAGAAGAAGAGAGTGAAGCTCTTCCGGATCTCCTCAGAGACTTACCTTTAGATGAAAAAATTGAAGGAGTAAATCTCTCCTCCAATCTGACACCCGAGCAACAAGAAGAGTGCAAATCTATGTTGAATCAGTTTGCCTCTCTGTTCTCGCTTTCACCAGGCTTGACCCCTTGGGGCCAGCACGACATACTCACGGGTGACTGTCTGCCAGTCAAAAGCAGAGGATACCGAATGTCAGAAAACGTACGAACCCACATCAAAGGTGAGGTCAGCAAGATGCTTGATCTCGGGGTAATAGAGCCCTCTACTAGTCCATGGTCTAGCCCAGTTGTGTTAGTACCAAAGGCCGGATCTAAAGAACTTAGATTCTGCGTGGATTATAGAGCTCTTAATGCAGTCACCAAGACTGATGCCCACCCTTTGCCAAAAACAGATGAGTTGGTGGATAAACTTGGCGCCGCCAAGTTCATCAGCACATTTGACTTGACGTCAGGCTATTGGCAAATAGCCCTGATAGACCATGCCAAGGAGAAAACTTCATTTTCTACCCCCGTTGGCTTATACCAGTTTAAGGTAATGCCTTTCGGATTGAAGAATGCACCTGCTACGTTTCAACGGATGGTAAACCAGGTTCTGAATGGGATGGAGGACTTCTGCATGGCATACTTGGATGACATCGCAGTGTTCAGCAATTCCTGGGAAGAATATGTAACCCACCTGAGAGATGTTTTGCAGGCTCTTGGACGAGCCAATCTGACCATAAAGGCGAGCAAATGCCAAATTGGACAGAGTAAGGTAGTCTATCTTGGGCATGAGGTAGGCGGTGGAGAAATAAGGCCTTTGCTCAGTAAAATTGAAGCTGTGCAAAATTGGACAACACCGACTACTCAAACCCAAGTGAGAGCCTTCCTTGGCCTCACTGGGTGTTACAGGAATTTCATAGAGAACTATGGGACCATAGCTTCTCCACTGAATGTCATCTCCTCGCCCAAATTTCCTAAGAAGGTTAGATGGAACGAGGAGTGCAATCAGGCTTTTGAAAACCTGAAAAAGGCTCTTTGCCAAGCCCCAGTACTCAGAGCTCCTGATTACCGCCAACACTTCATTGTGCAGACAGATGCTTCAAATGTAGGAATAGGTTCCGTACTCAGTCAACTGGATGGGAAAGGTAGGGAGCACCCCGTTTGCTTCATCAGCCGCAAGCTGAAGGATCCTGAAACAAGGTGGGCAACAATCGAAAGAGAGTGCTTTGCTATCGTGTGGGCTCTGAAGAAGTTTAGGCCGTACTTGTATGGTTCTACTTTTGTTATTCAGACTGACCACCAACCCTTGAGATGGTTAATGCAAATGAAAGGGGAAAACCTAAAACTGTTGAGATGGTCGATCTGCCTGCAAGGGTTTGATTTCACCATTGAGCACAGGTCAGGATGTCACCACCAAAATGCTGATGGTCTCTCTAGGATGTATGTCATCGACTAGAGGTATGAGATTCATCCAGGAGTGGATTAAATCCTCCTGTCCCTTAGTCTGGGGGGGGGCGAGTGTTAGGGAGAATTCTCTGTTTAGGCTGAATTTCCTAACCTAGTGAGTCCCCCAGCAGCTTTGCTGGATTTCGGGAGTTTGTTTTTTCCATCCTGCCAAGAGTGAGACTCTTTTTCTCCCACTCTTGGACATGTATGTGTGTAATTCCTTTGAATGTCAATGTGTTCTATGGGCTATGGGGTCTTTTACTCCATAGGGTCTCATATGTTTTTCTATGTGTGTTACACCGCACCCTACGTGCCGTAGCACTGGGGCGTCCTAGCGGACCCCCACCATAGACTCCATACCCGGGGACTGACTACTGTCTCCCCGGGCATGTAAAGTCACCATTGGCTTTACTAGACCTAAATGTACTAACAGAACTAGTACAAACCATCTTATTGTGGACGTACTAGTAGGGGTAATTTGATTACTCCTGGATCTGTTATTCGAGGGGGCACTGTCCCGTCCCCCCTCGTAGAGTTTTGGCTGGTGGCAGTGGAAACTACTTGTTATGTTCGACCCCGAACATAACCCTATGGGATTCGTCCCATTGTTGGAGATTGATACTTTTTCTCGTTAATCTCTAACGTACCACCGGTCTACTTATCTTAAATAAGTTTATCGGATGGTATTTTCTGCCAGAACTCGGTATGTAAAATGGCGTCTGTGTTCTTCTCTGTGACTCCTAAACCAAAGGTTGAGCCCTTTGTTCCACTTTTGGCGGGCCTCTGTACAGAAACCCTCCAAAGTGGTGCCATTCTGTCTGGGTTACCACAGGGGTGTGGGAGGGGGTTTAGGCACCCTGGACCGAGTTGCCTTGCCAACTCCGGTCGCACTCTGGAGTGATTGGCCCAAGGGGTGAGCCTCCCCGCTCACCACTTAGCTTGTGTTGATTGACAGCTAGGCTAAATGAATGGGGGTTTTCTGCATAAAAGCAGGGCTTTTGGGATTGGATCTTCAGAAGTCGCCACAGGACCTAAGAATCCGACGAGGGTAACGCTGAGCCGACCTGCACGACGACACCTCTGGTGGAGCCCTGCGGAACCGACTCACCACTTCCCGACGACAGAGGAGATCTCCCTGCCGGAGAGTCTCTTCCCCTGGCTGGTGGGAACAACCAGTCCCCTTTGCTTTTTATTCGCCTCAAGACGCAGTGGTCGAATTGCCCGTGCAGAGCACCTCGGCAACCGGATAGCCACTACCCCTGTACCGCGACCAAAAGGTGGTGCCTTGTGACGGAGCACTCCGCGGCTGGTCTCTTCCCTTGTGGTGCACCGGACTTCACTTTTCTTCGACGACGAGAACATCTCTACTCTTGGCAAAGACCCGACGTGCAACCACCACCAGGAACAACTGCCCCCGCCGGAGCTGCCCTCCACAACAAGGTACCGTGTCCGCCTGGCTTCCCTTTCGATCGGTTCGAGTGAGGTGTCTTAATCCTCTCCTTTCCGTTGGGTCGCCTCCAAGCTTTTCTCATTTATTGTTCTGAACTGGTTCAATCTGCCAATAACAATTTTCTACAAAGACTTGAATGCATCTCCACTAGAGACTTTTTGGGACATATCGCCTTGCCTCTCTCCGAGTGGGCCTGGCCTCTGAACTTTATGATCTATTGTGGTTCTTGCCTTCTTACCGTACATTTTGCCCGTGAAGTATTGAACTGTGTTGATTTCGTAACCTGCCTATCTTTTTCTCTCCCGTCCTAACTAATATTAGAGTGCCATCTAGGTTGAGGCATATGCCTCTGTCTGTAAATAAGTGGTGCCGGTAGAACCTAGACTTGTCGAAATATTGCTAGGGGGATTGATCGTTTCTTCTTCTTCGTAGAGTAATTGTGTTTGATTTGTTTGCCGTGATAGTGCCATAGTGTTTTTCATAGATGTTTCGTTATAAATAAATACCTTAATATCTTTACACTAAGCCTCGTTGCGTGTTTGCTTGTCTTGCTGTGAAGAATTGCCCTATTTTGTATACTCCACATACTGCTCAACTCTTCTTGAGGGAAGTCTGACTGCTCAGCCACAGCTACCAAGTGCAACTGTGTGGTACAGACTGCTACCAAGTGGGTTCACCACCAAACACCTGTAGTCCTAAATCTTTTGCAGTGGTCCCAGAGGGAACTGCACAGGGTTCCGCCTAACAAAGGGAAAGGGGGAGGCTAAATCTATCTCAACCTCCTCCTCCTCCTCCTCTCCACCGTCTAGATCAAGCTCGCCAGACATCCTGCTGCTACGTGAAGCAAGCTCCCGGGCCGACAAAGAGGAAGGAACTGCCGTGCGAACCGAGGCGGACCTACTGAGGGACGAAGTCTTCGACCAGCACCTCGCTGCTACTGGAACTCTTTCGCAGTCTAAACCTGATGTGATCTCACCCGAAGGCTCCACAGAAAATGGCGAAACGACGATGATAATTCTGTCTGCCTATACGCCGTTCTCGGCATCGCGAAATCAGTCTTCAGCTTCAGGAGACCGGCCTGCCTCCGCTGCGGCGAGTGGGACCACACCTGACGATGCCGAAGGGCGCCGTCGGTTTGACCCCAGCGGCATGGTCTTACCGAGCCGACAAAAACCCCCGGACCGTTCCGCTTCCGCCACGGCTTTTGCCATGGCGAGTGGGATCGCACTGGGCGACGCCGGAGGGCGGCGCCAGTCTGACCCTAGCGCTCTGGTCCGGGAAGAACCACAGAGTCTTGAACTTTCAACCGATTCAACCTCGCAACAAATCTTCGAAAAGCCCAACATCCATACGCCCGCTTTACAAGCTGGAAACCAGGAAGACAACCTAGTGGCATGTGCAAATTTTGGAAGTATCATTCAAGTCGAATGGCATGTAAACTCTGGCTATACGAAAACATTTGATGAAGGAGACGATATCGAAACGCCTTCCACTTTACCATCACACCCACCGTTAACTTTACCGACAATAGAGAGGTCGGTAGGTTCCTCGACTCCTCTTTTGACGGCGGCCCCCTCCACCTTCCCCGTGGTAACGGACCCAAGTTCAGCCTCTGTGAACGCGCCGGCCGCAGAGCGTTATGCCTTACAAAGGCAAACTGCTATAGCCTTACTAAAAAGAAAAGCACTTCATCAGAAGAAACCCTGTGAATCCGGGACTCCACTAAGCTCCAATCACTACCAAAGGAAACAGCGTCCAACAGCAAAGAAAATCGAGATTGGGAAAACGCTACTTTCCAAACCCTTAACATGCCATGTGCTAAAAGACTTCTTTGCCAGACAGACTAAGAGAAAACTGGTGAGGAAAGCCGAGCTCTCGGACGCTGAACTATTGGACGCAATTGCTGAAATTCCCCCGGCTCCTAAACAAATGAAAACGGGGGAGGTCGATTCACTGAATTCACCGTTAATCGACTTATGCCTCTCTCCAGTAAGGGCTTCAGACTTCCCACATAACTTGGACCACCCACAGTTAATCCCACCTACTGGACCCACACAACCAGCTCTCAACTTGCTTGTTGAGTCATCTGAAGACCGAGTGTTGGGACCTAGCGTCCTGGCCCCAGATAAACATAATCTACCAGCAAATTCCAGAAACTAACCCTCGCCTCAAAGAACTATTGCGAACCAACTCGCCCCATGCACACGCCCTTTAGAACATCAGAGAAACTCCTCCACTCTGGGAAAAGACAAATCCCGTGAGTCTCCTCCACCAAAATTAAACCACGAGTCAAAAAATCAGTCTACAGACATGTTTGCAGTGATGTCAACTATCACGGTGGCCCTGTCCCCGTTTGTAAAACTGTACGAATCGCTTAACGATTCAATGAAAGATCTGGTGGCAATAGTGGCCACTACAAACTCAAAAGTGATCTTCTTGGAAGGCTTCATTACGGCTCTCGACCAAAAAAACATGGAGCGAGAACATCAGTGGGAGCAAAGAATGACACACCTAGAAGCCCAATTAAGACTAAGATCCCCACATACACTCTGTTCATCAACAAATATAGACAGACACACAACCATTCAGGAAAAATCGGATAAAGCAAACAAGGGTCAACCCATCAGGGAAACCCAAACTACTCTTGCAACTAAAGTATCAAAAGCAGGCTGTCAACAAACAGCCAAGGATCTGAATGGAGGTGTGGACGAATCGAGTAAAAAAACGACACTACTGTTAAAGCAAAAACCAGCGCTAAGAAACCAGAACCTAAAGCCGTAGAAAGCCTTAGCTGGAGTAAACAAGGGGAGGAGCTGCAACCAAAAAGAATGTTACCCCAAGCCAAGGTACAGAATTCATCGAAAGAAGCAGCACTTTTGGAAATTCAACCGACAATCGAGGTGGACGACTCATATCCTTCTATCCCAGACTCCTCCTTGATGAACCTCACACAACACTTGGACCCGGAAGTTACTTCAAATTTACACTTCGCTTTGCCAAAGCCTTCACCAACAGGAATAACAAACGCCTCTACTGCCTTACCTACACTGGGCTTCATAAAAGTGTCCCCGACTTCATCGGACTCAGCTGCTTTTTTCGCACCCAATGCGACAAAAGAACTACCGTCTGAGGCACGGTCGGGAAATACACACCCTACAGCTGTCGTCAAAACGACATCGTATGACAACAAGCCGCAGGACAACAACAAAGAGTGCATCGATACAGCTCCCCAGTCAAGGCCGGAATCAACCAAAACAATAAAAGACCCCCCAATACAAGTCCAAACCACGAGTCAAACCCGTCTCTTTAAAATGGAACAACTAATGTCAGGAAAACTTTTTCTAGTTTTGAACAGAAAAACAGTTCTTACAATATTGACTAAAGTGCCTAGTCTGACTTATCTGTCTACTACTAACTTCGTCTTAATTGAACCTTACCACAGGCAGAAAAAGGCCAAAGCATACCTACATGTAAAAATCATTCCTCAAATGAGCCAACTAAAGACACGCTCGATGCACTGAATCAACTAGGCTTCGGTCTGTCAGAAATGCAACTATCTCAACCTGCTTCTCAAGTAGGATCAATACATCACAAGACAAATTCTCCAACCGCAAACCACAAAAAATCTGCTCAAGCAAAACAGAATACCGAGTATCGAAGTCACTATGCAGAAACACGAGAACATCAACGTGAAAGACCTAAACACACGCCACGGACCTAGACAAGGAGAGCCCACCACCGTAGACCTGAAGGGGGTCAAAGTTGGAAAAAAACCTGTCTCAGGTCAGACAGAACCTCCGTGAAAGATTTCCCCTCGGACCACAAAGAACCACTGAACCAACCACAATCACGGGCTCCATCTGGTCCCTGGTCTTGGTTAAGAAAAGTGCTAAAGCCAAATCCTGAAAATTAGCAATTACCTAACAAAGAATCGCAAACCTCCGACAAATCTTTGTATCAAACCACTGAAGATCTTCCCCAAATCATCTCCATGTGTTCCTGGAACACGAGAGGCCATGACCATCTGCTAAACCCAGAAACACAAGACCTGGCAAAATTTGACATAATCTGCCTCCAAGAGACTTGGCTGAGGGAAAAGCCAATTTTAGATGGATACGATACCGAAATATCACCGGCAATAAAAGGCATTCTTGGAAGACCATCATCTGGCCTCCTGACTTCAATCAGAATTGGATCCGGAATCGACGTCAAGGCAAAGATAGCTGAAACCTATGGAATCCTCGCTCTTCAGACAGAATGGTGCCATTCGAATACAAACGCTAAGGGAAACCTGAAGTCAAAGCAGGCTATCATCAATACTTATTGGAATCCGCAAAGATCCACAAACAAGGAATTTTGTGAAGAAATGACCACTCTGTTAGACAAGATCACTGCTGAACTTTGTATTGACTACATCAAAATTTGCGGTCACCTGAACGCAAAGTGCGATAATTTTAGTCATGCAGCAATATCGACAGCCGCAAAAGTAAGAGGAGACTTGTGGTTAGACCTGATGGACGCCAGAAATTTCCATAACGTGGCAATGGTGAGGGGCCAACTTCCTGCTTTGCCGACATGGGAACGTGATTCTTCAACAGCTACACTTGACTATATCTTCACATCCCTTGCTCTATTACCTTACGCGTCTACCTTCGAGATTTACAAAACGAAAGAAAGCGATCACAACCTTTTAACCATGACGTTGGAATCTATAATTCCACTGAGATCGACCTATACACCTAAGCTGCAATTGGCAGCGAACCAAAGACGGCTTCAGCTCACATAATCAAACATCAAAGAAATAATGAAAAACTACGATGAAACCCAAAAAAATGTCACGGGTGCTCTGACAAGGCCAAACTACCTGCCCCTTCTTCTACCGCATACGCAAAAGCAAAAAAGCTGCAAGCCCACAGTAACAACTGGTCACCACGAATATGATGAAGTATTAGTGCAAAAACGAAGAGAACTGAGAAAATTACAACGCGATTACAAAAGAAACACCAATGAAAATGTTAAACATTTGCTGGCTGCAGCCACCAGATCTTACAGAACATGGGTAAGACACTGGAGGGTGGAACTTTATCAGAAGGACGCAGAACAGATGTTAAAAACATTAACATCGAAAAGTGTTGGAGATTTCTGGGCTCTAATAAAGAACAAGGGCATCCGAAGTGATGACAAACTCTTCAACTCGTTACCGGAATCATCGTGGACAGCTTTCTATTCTGCCCAATTCCCACCTACCTCTACATCTGCTACAGAGGTGGGAAATCAAAAGGAAACACCATTGCTAAATTTAGCAGTCCAAGATGAAATAAAGTCAGTAATGTCAAAACTGAAAGCGTCCAGAGCACCTGGGCCTGATGGATTGACCAACATAGACCTAAAGAAAAACCAAACGGAATGGTCCCTTTTGATAACAAAAAATTTCGATCATTGCAGAATATCTAGACAAGTCACGAAAACATGGACAGAGGCAGTTATTGTACCCATTTTTAAAAAAGGAAGTAGAGACAATCTGGCGAACTATCGACCTATAGCCCTACTGGACATCATGGGCAAAATATTCACGACCTTACTCCTATCAAAATTTCAAAACTGGGCAAGAACCTCTCCTTCAATCGATCATTTCCAAACAGGATTTCTCAAGACGGCCTCGACAAGCATAAACATCTTGATCTTGAACATCATCAAGGACAACGTAAAAAACGGGGCTCCGAAAGTTTTCCTTGCATTTATTGACTTATCTAAAGCGTTTGATAAAGTAAGCCGTCAAAGATTATGGTCGAAATTGTCCAACTGGAATTGTCCAGAGGAAATACTGGACCCAATAATCGCACTACACACAGAGACAACTATGCGAGTCCGATTAGACCGACAAGGCATGTTATCGGAAGCAGTAAAGGTTGAAAGAGAAGTCAAACAAGGATGTCCCTTAGCCCCTGCATTATTCATCGCATTTCTGGGTGACTTTCAATATACGCAAACTTCATTGAGAGCATTCCCTCCAAAAGTTGGAAACAGCGCAGTGTCCAGGTTGCTCTACGCCGACGACTTGATTCTGATGAATCAAACTCAAGTCGGTCTCCAGCGCCAGCTGACAAACCTGGCCAGTTTCATCACCAAAAATGACCTAGAAATAAATGTAGAAAAATCGAAAATCTTGATCTTGGGGAACAAGCGCTCAAAATCTAAACCGGGTGGCACCTGGTTCTTCGACAACGTAAAGATCGAGATTGTTACAAACATCAGATACTTGGGTGTCATGATTGACGAATTAAGAACTGAGAACTCAACCATCGTGGCTTTGTGGGCTAAAGTCAAAACACTTACCACTCAAATAAGACTGATCGACAACAAATATGGAAAATGTTCCCTGATACCGGCGATCCAGTTTTACAGACAAAAGGTGGTACCAGCTTTAATCTATGGAATGGACGTAGCGCTCAACATACACAACTCCATCTGGTCAAAACTGGAGGGATACCTCTGGAAAGCTGTTTTAGGCTTGCCAAAATCGACATCTATCGCAGCCATACGACGCAAACTTGGCTTATTATCTCTGTCAGCATCCATAGAACAAAGCCAAATGAGAGCATTGAGGAAAATCATTGACCCGGACTCACTGCCAATATACAAAACGATTCGAGAAGAACTTAAGATGGGGCGCTGCAAAGCATTGACCCTTTGGGAAAAAAAACTAACGTCTAAACTAAAAGATCTTGCCTGTACCCACGAGGATTTAATCCAAAACCCGGAAAAAATCAAAAGTAAAGTAGCACAAGCAGACTGGATCACTACATGCAATCTGGCAACGGCAAATAAACTTCTTGGTCACCTTCCACACACCACCAACAAACTGAATCTTCCTTTGAACTATTGCATCAAATTTCCAAACAAGAATCTTCGGAAAATGTTCATGCGAACAAGATTAAACCTGATGCCAACGCAAGAAATTTGGGCTATTCGCACTCAATCAATAAATAAAACCTGCAGACTATGTCTAAACCGGGACATTACAGAAACAGTAAGACATCTGCTTTTGAATTGTCCTAAAACTGCCCACCTCCGAGCGGCATTCTTGCTGCCGCTACTCCAGGACTCCACTCTCAGAGAAGAACACACTTGGTGGTGTAGATTGATTGCCTGGGAAAAAACAAAATGGGTTATAGTGGCAGTCAAGATCCTTGAAGCTGCCCTAAAAAAGGCTACTGAACACTGACTTTAATAACGAACTAAGTCAAGAATGAAATCTTTGAAATTACACCAACGCACCCCAAAAATCAGTGCGCAAGCAAAGAAACAGCCACGCTGAATTTTTATACCTTGTAAAAATCAATTCTTTTTGGTTAAAATCAAGTAAATAAAAAATAAATAAATAAATAAATAAGGCTATTCAGGGTGGTCCCATAACTCACAATGCTGGGATAGTCACCTCAAAACACTGCAAATGAATTCAGACTACAATGATATTAAATACACTTTGCCCTTCCAGTTTTGGTCTCACTAAAATTGTCATTAAACATAAAGGGCCAGCTTGTCAAAAATGAGCGCAAATGAAAAAAGAAACACAGAGAATGCGCATTTCTCATTTGCACTCATTGCTCAAATGCATAGGTCACCTTATTCTCAAATGCGACTTGCACATTTCAGAAGAAGCTGGGCAATAGCGCATACACTCTGTCAGCCCCCTTGCATACATTGGTGTTGGGAGCATGCTCTCAATACTAATGTATGACAGCCTCCCAGCAAGAACATGATTGCTGGGAGTGCATTTCACAGAGAATGGCCATTAAATGGCCGTCTCAGTGAAATGCTCGAGAAAAACAAATAATTTCCATCCCTCTTTGGGGGATGGAAATGCAGTTGTGATGCCGCTGTTTAAACCGCAGCAATCACACATCAAACAAATCATGATAGGATCAGAAATGACACCGTCCAGATTTGCGCCGCCGCCCCCTGTCCCATATTTAAAAGGCACAGGGGGATGACTCACATTTCTGGGCATTAAAATGTGCATTCCGTCCATGTATTGGGCTACGCCTTTTTTTCCAGTTAACTTTGTATTGGCATTTAAGACAAAAAAACGCTGTTTGGCCACTTTTTGATTAACCCCTTCCCCTCCTCCTACCCCTTCCCCCCCCTCCCTGGTCCTGCCTCTTCTGGTTTCTCCCTCTTCTGTGGTTGATGAGACTTCGCCGCAAGTGAGGAGATGTGGTAACACATCTCCTCACTTGCGCTCAACGTTCTGAGACTCTGGCCCAAGGGATTCACTTTGCATTCTCAGACAAACATCCATACATAGAGAAAAAAAACGGCTATTCTGGATAAGGTGCTCAGGTATTTTACTATACAATTCACAATCAAGTACTCTTGTTAAATACAATATTGAGTTATGCAAAAGAACATTTAGTAATTATGATTTCAAACTAGTAATAGAAAATATGAATAAAATATCCTATTGTGCTGTGCAAAAAAAATCTATCAGCACATACATATACTGCATTCAGACTCTTAAAGGCACTCAGAAGAATTAAAGAGGTTCCTAGTCAGAACGCATGGATACATACATTGATTTTTACGTTGTGAAAAATGAAAGGATGATTTTCAACTGGTTTTGCATTCTTTAAAAAGGAAAAGGGGCTTGTAGGAAAGGACATGCTCTACAAATATCTCAGAACAAATTGTCTATCACATCTCCCCCATTTCTTTTGCCTTCCCTGGAACTATTATTCCTTGTAACATTTAAGTATAAAAAGGATACTTTCACAGAGGCCTGCTTAAATCCTTTGCCAAATCAGTAAAATGGATCCAGAAATCATAGCTTTCAGAAGGCATTGCGCTTCACTTTTTGAAACATACTCAGGGAATTCCTTTTTTTACTGAGTACTATTTCTATGGGGATTATTTTTTATTAGTACCCGGCGAGGGACAATGACCTTGTAACAAGCAAGTTCATTGGCCTTCTCCGGATGGTTACCAGCCAGACAAAGCCTTTGTCATTGCTCCCCTCGCAGCTGCGACTGGCTCCTATGGAAATGGAGAAGGGACTACATGTAGCCCCTTCCCACCATTCCCTAGCGGACATCTTTTTTGTTTGCTTTGTTTTTCTTTTTTCAATGGCTGCTAAAGGGAGAAGGGACTACCCTTCTCCCCATTCCATGGTGGCCATCTTTTATGTTTACTTTTTGTTCGTTTTGCAATGGCTGCATTTGAAAGGGAGAAGGGAATACGTTCCTTCTCCCCGTTCCGTGGCAACCATTGTTGTATTATTTTTTTCAATTGCTCAATGCCTAAGGCGTTGTACAAGTTTTAAAAAGTCACTATTAGTACCCCGGTCTAACGGGCCATGATAATAATAGCAATAAGCCCCTTGCCAGGGGGCATTACAGCATCAGTTGATTCACCAGGGCCTTCATTAACTATGGGCCCTGGAGCATTACCTTATGTGGTAATGCCTCCCCCTGACCCGCGGGCAGGGGCTTATTGCTTAAATCCAGTGGAGCAGACTTTTACATACTTGTTTTGGTTTTTGAGTTTATTAAATCACATGGACAGGAATGAGTTGTCTGGGATTTCTCAGGACCTCCCTTTTGTTGGCACTGTCCACTGGTTGAAATTCGGAAAGCACTAGGCATCCTGGTCTTCAGATTCGCCCCATTCCCCTGGGGTCCAAATAAGAAGATGTTCCCCTGTTCTTGTCCCCTTCTGACCAGGTTAGAAAATCCTTTCCAGCACCGTTCTCTTCCACTTCTACAAATTTGGTATGAGTTCCTTCAGCCAAATCCATGGATGTCAACACGCAATGAGAAAATGATCAAATTCCTTCTGTTTTCCTGTTCTATTTTTTCCAATGGGAACATAATTTGTTTATAGTAGCTTGAACCTTATTCACCCAGCAGCATTTGAGACTGCATTTTGGATTGGACAGTTGTTTGATCGGTTTCTATCAGTTTCTCACACCCACAAGGGTCCTCCTCCTTGCTTTTATCGGCCCATTGAATTTGGTGTATCGTAAGAGTGACATCAGCTACAAACTAGCACCCTTTCAGGATCGAGGACTAATACTGATGAGAATATGGTAATTGGTCATATGGTAAGATGGTAATAATATGATCCAAGTTTTATATGTTCAATCCTTTACATGAACATGGGCATACGCTGCTTTGGAAAATAAAATATACAGATTTGCAAGAATGTTCTGAATCAAGGGATACAATGTATGTTTATGTCACTTTCTGTAAGGAGTCATTAAAATAAACACCTTTTGCACCAAGTATACATTTTAATACATTGGGCCTCATTACGAGGTAGGAGGTAGCCATGGTGCTATTAGCACCATGGCTACCCCCTCACCGCATACCGGGTCCGGGTTCTCGGAATGGGTACTTACCGGGTCATTCCAACCTTGGCGGACCCGGTAAGTCCCCATTCTGAGAACCATTCCCCATTCCCATTCGAGCCCCCATAGGGCTCAATGGGAATGGTGAAGGAGCTAATAACGGGGCCGCTAATAGCGGGCCCGTTATTAGCTCCCTTGTCCCTTAGCGGCTCCCGCTAAGGGACCTCATAATGTGGCAGTAAGGGTTTAATGGCAACAGCACCCTTACCGTTGCCGTTAACCCCTTACCGCCAACCTCGTAATGAGGCCCATTGTGTTCGTATGCATAGGATTCTCCTTTTTAAGCAGAATTCAGATAGATCTATGTTTGTTTTTTTAACTGGGCAAATGAAAATCTATTTTCCAATGTTAAAGTACTGTGGAGAATTAAAGTTGACTTTTTCTATACATTTAGGTAAGTTTCATCTGTTCAGGTTGATTATTATCTTTAAAAAAACATGGCGCCTCTACCATAGGCAAGTCATTGCAGGAAACCTGAACATGTTTTGTGGGGCTTCTCTAAGCTAATTCTTCATAATAAGACAAAGAATTCAATTTCGTTTTCACCTTGCATTTGTCTTTTAGTACCCAAAAAATATTTCAGCCATACAAATCCCTAAAAACCCTTTACTAAACTCTAAACGTTCAGCAACATTTTGATTTTGGTTTCGAGCTAACACATTCAACCATCAGAGAAAAAAGTTTCTGATTGCTCTTCCTATTGGTCACAGTTCTACCAGACAACAATTATATTGTACACTTTCTGGTTAACAACTTATTATAACTGGTGGCTGTTTCTGAACATTTTTCCAGCATATTGTACTTATATGCCCTCCAACACTGTTGTTGTGTTAGAATGCATATAAGTACATGGTTGGTGGTTGAATTTGTTAATTCGAAACCAAAATCAAATTGTTGCTGAACGTTTAGAGTTTAGCAAAGTGTTTTAGTGATTTGTATGGTTGAAATATTTTTGAGATAATAGAAGACATATGTAAGGTGAAAACCAAATTGAATTCTTTGTATTATTATGAAGAATTAGTTTGGGAAAGCCCCACAAAAGGGTTTGAAGTTTCCTGAAATGACCTGGCTATGGTAGAGTTCCATGGTTTTTTAGTTTGTTACGTGCCAAGGAAATCTACCGTAGGGCCAATCTCGGAATCCTCCAGATGTTATTGTTAGTGATTATAGCCATAGCTATCATCTGTTGCGTATGTTCTATTCTCCATTAAGAAAAACATAATAGATCAGGCACACATTCTTTGTTGGACCTCATGCTTTCCAAGGTTAACAGTTCAAAAAATCTCTCTAGGCATCTGTTTCTGAAATCTCACTTAACTTGTCCATTAAATGGTCATTTGTCAACTTAATAGTTTTCTGGAAGTGGGCTTAGAAATACAAGACAGTCAGTGGTTTGGTTTTCAGGGCATAATTCATGTATTTAGACATATCTTTTGTAGTTTAAAATCAATGGCTATTTTCTTATGGTTATTTCTTTTTTTATTTAGTATACATAGAGCCAGTTTAGTCTTTTTATACATGTTTACATTAATAGAAAGAAGCACAATATTTTGTGATGCATATGCCTCACGTAAGAAAATTCATACTAATAAGAGAATGAGATAGATAAAAAAAGGAAAATTGCATTGCTATTCAGTTATACGGTTAATATATCTAAAATGTCTTTGACAAAACACCACATTTTTGTCATATGAAACAAAAGCACAAAGTGGTTGCTGCTAAAATAATCTTCCCAAAGGCAGTCTATATGGTTAAAAGTGGGTCGCAATTCCCTATAGTCCTTAGTAATCTCTTCTGAACAACATCCAAACCTTTGCAATAAAGCATAAGGTGTTTGGTAGTCTCAATCATCTTGACACCACAAAGCCTGGATGTTATGAAGCTCTGTTCCAGGCCCATCATAGAACCCATAACCTCTAGTGTAATAACTAGGTTGAATTTGAATCGTATGTGTTCAAATATGATACAATTATTGGGAAAAATCAAAAAGTAACAGGCATAGAAACTACTCTTGTGATGTCGGATTACATGCTCTCTGCTATTTGATTTAGTTGCTAAATCTACTCCTATCTGCTCATGGTTCACGGAGTAAATGACACTCTTCATCACTGGCCTGAACCATGGGTAAGGGATACAGGAGGGATCAACTGTGAGATTTGAGCACATCCTATGTCCCTCGTCCAGCAGCAGCTTCAGCCAAGAGCTTCGGCCAAGAGATCCACTGACAGAGATGTTACTAGCTGATGAAATAAGATATTTGTGAATTTCCAAAAAAGATCAATGCACCCCTGTTAAGGAAGACCAGGGATACTAGCGAGTCCTAGCTCAGCAAGTATATATCGAATAGGGGTGCTACTTGTACATTTTAGTATATCAACATGTCTAAAGCCATGTACTTCAAGGTAATACAGTAACACAATGTGAATTTTTGATGTATACACTTGTAGGATTGAGTGTAGAGAGTATCCCCAGTGTTTACGAGTGAATTGAAGAATATAACCTATATGTCAATGCACTTTTGTCTCAGTTTTGATCATCTGGCAAGTCCAAGACAATTTATAGTCAATGGTGACACCCAAGTAGTCATAACTGGAGACAATTTCTAATAGGTGGGTCAAAATCTTCCACCTGGAACTCTTCCGAATACGATGAAAGTTGGCCTTGAAGATGATGATCTCCATTTTGTTAATGCTGATGGCTGATATTTTTTCAGTAGGTGTCAAGTTGGTCTATTGGCTACTGGAGCCCTCTAGGCGTGTAGACCAGTAGGACGAGGTTGTCTGAATATTCAAGCTACTGCAGATGACTTGTGCCCAGTCTAGGCAGGGAGATTTCATTGCAATTGAGCAGGTAAGGTAGGTCATCATGTCATACGTTGAACAGAGATGGTCCAAGGATTCCCCCTGCTTACGGCCCACATAAGTAGGCAGGGTATCAGTGACCTCGACATTCAAGGATCGCCTTAGGTTTACTTTATTATGTCATGCCATTACCTTTTTTAAAAGGTGCAATGCTATGCCCCAGTTGTGTAAATTGTGCCAGAGTATGTTGTGTTGGACTATATCGAAAGTGTTGCTGACATCACAAAAGGCTACATATATAGCCTTGCTCAGCACCTGCCACAAATATTCAATAGTGAATATTAAAGCCATTAGATTAGCATAGGTTCCTGTGCCTTTGTGAAATTAAATTTGATTAGGGGGTTCTTATATAAATAAATACAGCTGTTATACATATTTATACGAATTTATTTAAGTTAATAGAAAGCAATGTTAGGTACATTACTGAAGACTTGATGTGCTTTTTTATCTAGTATCTCCTTTATTAGGTTAAATATGGAATGAGAATGAAATGCACTTATTTCACATTTCCAATTGTCCTGCAGAAGATCCCTTTACAACAAACCTCCATTCAATTCGTTTTATACAACCCAACAGCTCAACCTTGTTCTTGGGTTTGTGAAAAACCATCACGTATCCCTTGAGCAGCACCCAAACAGTTTTTATTGGATTTGGGTGCAGTTACTTCAGCGGAGTCCTGACCAAATTCATACTCTCTACAGATGTGCCAGTCGCGGAATGCTTACGGCCATCTGGATGAATCATCTAGACTTTTCAGTTGCTCTGGCCATAAGACCTCTTCATATGCAGCACCGGAATTACACAATCAATGTTCTTTTTCAATATTTCCATTATTCCTTCAAAGATGATTATTGGTCTGGCACATGTTTAGATGCGCCCTTCCCAGACATAGACCTTCTGTGGATGTTTTGGCTGCTGAATTTTAGACGTTTCCTCTTTTCCAATATGCCATTCTGTTAAAATGTTCAAGTTCAATTAATGTTTTTTTCAGTGAATAGTATGTCCGTGAAGTTCTCCACACTCTAGATTAACTGTTTGGTGTCTATCACCAGTTTCTCCTTGTTTATGTGTGAGCATAGCAAATCCCAAATACAGCTTTATTGTATTGTACTCTATTCATATTGAAAGGATAAGTGGGCAAAACCATCTTTTTTGTAAACGGGGGCCTGACTTTGGAGAGTGGGTGCAATGAGAGAGAGAGAAGTTGAGTCAAAGGCTACCCTAACCCAAAACGTGACATGGGGTCTCAAAATTGCAGCGGAGCTAGATAGTTACTAGCTTAGAACACAAAATCACCTTGTGATACAAACAAATATTTTAACAAGGAAATATTTTTTATTACACTAACAAAAAAGACATGATTACAAAAAGTGCTGTGGCACTGAAAGTATGCATTATTAAGCACATGGTCATCTGCACATTCATGGGTTAGTAGGCAGTGATAAAGTTGTTACATGTATTGCTTAGGATCACAATTGCTTAGGATTGCTTAGGTTCATATTGTCGACACACAGATTGGTGTTTCTGGTTCGGTATTTTGATGACAAATAGCAGTGGCTGTGAAGAGTGAAACAGCGCTGCTGGGCTGTACCGAACGGTCTTCAGGACAGTTGGTTCTGGTTGGAACAATGTTAGGGATGTGCGTCCAGCATGGTCGGGTAAGTAGTCGTCTGGGTTGTGGTCTTGAAATCCAGTAATACTGTTTAGGACTGCGTAGCAGTCTACAATAAGTCAGATCCCAGGAGCTGATTTAATCCATAAAGGAGCTGTGCTGTGTACAGAGCTCTGTCCCGTGGCACGAAAAGAAGCTGTGTCACTGCTTGGAAGTCCATCTATTCATATTGGACATGTCTCTCTTTTTTATCACCAGAAATGGATGTACTATGTAAATGTAATGTCACTATTTCAGATTTGATTTCCTTGAGAAACTGACGATACAGCCACACAAATTGCTTTCCACTATTTCACCAATTTCACTATTTTTCTCCTTTCATACAACAGGTTCTGCACATGAATTATCTTTCTACTATTCTGCTGGCATCGTAGGTTAAGATAAAGTTCATACACTCGCAAGGATGCATCGTTACCAGAATGTTGGCTGACCAGAGGTTAGAGCTCTCCTGGCAAACAAGCAATAGTAGGAGCTGTTGGTTTGACCCTTCAATCTCCACTAGCTCATGTTATCTTTTCCTCCTCACTTGAATTAAATCATTCTTTATGCAAAAAAAAAAAAATTTACTTTTACAATAAGTCCAAATATTTTTTGTAATATGATTGGTCAGGAAAACCCCATAAGCATGCCTTATGGCAATGCTCAGCCATTTCTCAAGGTGTGATGTATTATGGCCTCAGTACTGTAGGCTGTGGTCTAAACCTATCGAACAAAGTATCCAGTTCCATCCCTCAGAGGTAATAATGTTAGGAACTGGCAAACTCAAACAGCATATTCCTCACAGGTGTCAAAATGTGGGCTCACAATCGTTGCTCCCCCTGATGGACCAATGTCTTCCTTAGAAGGTGGGCAACTCGGCCTCTCCACTCATTATTGATAATAACAATATTTCTGTATGTTGCCTAGTTTGGGGCTGTATGTGGCCTTCAGTTGTAAAGTGATGGTAGATTGTGTCTACTGGCTACTGTGCAGTACCTCTGCCAGTCCCTTGATTATATTTGTAAATCTATCCCCTCTGCCAGCCTTCTAGTGCCATTCAGAAGTTGGGTGTCCAGGTGATGCTCCTCTACCCTCTCCTGAAGCAACCAACATGGGTACCTTGCACTTACTCCCCAATCCAAATAGACAGGAAAGTGGGTCCATAAAGGGGCTCCATTCAAGCAGAGTGTATTTTAAAAGTAGATCATGTGTAGGCCATTTGAGTGTATAATGGGTTACATTTTATAAAAGGGGGCACTCGTGAAGTAGTTAGAATTCAGCTGTTCCTGTTTTTAAAGTTGTATGTTCTATTTTCTGCTAATGCTGTGGTTACGATTTCCGTACAGGAGTGTAAGAAGTGTAAACATTAGTATGCAATTAACAACGTCACATCCCTGATACCTTTCTGAATGACATAACTGTTACTAAAGTATGTACAACTACCAGTACTTGCCATTGGCTTTTTTAATATCACCTCACATGTGATGAACCCTCTGCCACAAAGTGATACTGTGCATCTGGCCAAGCCACGCATTTTTCCCCTACTGCTAAAAGCAAACTAATTGCAAACTAATTTCCCCTAAAAGCAAACTAATTGCACCTCTCCAATCTCAACGGTGTGTCTCTAGATGCAAACAATTTTGCCCATGTACGAGCTTTTAGCCAGAGCCAATATGTTGTGTTATCTTCTGGCCTTCATTATAGGCATGGCTAAGATGGAGCTGAGTGCAGTGATATGACACATGTATGCGTGTGTGCCTTTCATCACCAAAGCATTGTTACTGTCGAGGTATGAACACTGAAAAAGGGAGCACCCATAGTATCTGGGTTTCAACTGCTCCTACATTATTTTTTTATCTGGACATCTATGGCATAAGATTACAAAATACTGTTTGGAAAAATATGTGCTATTGTTTGTAAACAGGCTAACCGAATGCAAAATAATGCAGAATCTATACATATGGGGTATATCACGGGTTGACACTTAAAAAGGAGGTGCAAGGGAACACCTGCCAATTGGCTCCAACTATGTACGGCCAAATGAGGAACTACACCAGCATCAATTTGTTTCTGAGTCAGTGGACCTGCCCTGGATGCCAAGGTTTGCCCAGATGTGTACATGTTCAATGGCTCATTGAGTGATTTGTGCACAATAACAGCGCAATCAAAGTACAGGCAACCACGTGCCAGGCTTCTCAAATGTGCTTTTCTGTAAGTATTAGAAAATTGATCAGCCCTGTCTGATACCACCTATCTGTTTTACAACGTTATTAGGAATTCATGTATGACCTTCCATAACCCCAATGCCCTATAATGTTAACTGATTATTAATAATAATAATCAGACGAAGAAGAAGAGGAAGAAGAAGAAGAAGAAGAAGAAGAAGAAGAAGAAGAAGAAGAAGAAGAAGAAGAAGAAGAAGAAGAAGAGGAAGAAGAAGAAGAAGAAGAAGAGGAAGAAGAAGAGGAAGAAGAAGAAGAAGAAGAAGAAGAAGAAGAAGAGGAAGAGGAAGAAGAAGAAGAAGAAGAAGAAGAAGAAGAGGAAGAAGAAGAAGAAGAAGAAGAAGAAGAGGAAGAAGAAGAAGAAGAAGAAGAAGAAGAAGAAGAAGAAGAAGAAGAGCTACACATTTTCATTTCCCATCTTTACCAGGATGGTTGCAGCTGGGACGGGCACAGTAAGGCAGGTGGCAGGGTTTACGACAGAATCAAAGGAACAGAGGATTGGTTTTCTGAAAGGGAGTGAGCTTTAAAAGACTGAATTTGACAGATGGCAACTGAGGCTGCTAACAACGCTTCCACACATTTGAAATTCAAATGCAAGTGGTATAGTGTGGGGAGGCTAATCACCTCCCCAAAAATAAACATCAGGTGCAACTCTTCTGCCTTTGCCCACAGCAAACATCAACGATGCAAGCATGACTTTGCCAGAGTTACAGCAGAGAAATCCCAGTACATAGTGCTGTGCTTAAGACAATATAGGCTTGTACAGACTTCATAAGCACCATATTGCTAGTGAAAAGGAAAAACACTTGACTGAATAAAGGGAGCATTTCTGCGACCCGGCTTCACACTTTTCCATTGGTGACCTTTACTGAGGCAAAGATGCTGCTGAAAGATTTGTCTCCAACTAAAATTCTAATTCAGGAAGCATTGTGTATGTGGGGGGTGATGAGCGGTGGCTAGTCACACGTTTATGAATAGTGTTTATGGAGTTGAGCTCACTATAAAGTAATGCCACCATCTTGAAGATTGTATGGAAGAAAAAGTATTTGCAAACTGCCCACTCTGAAACACTTTTATGGCCGATCACTTCCCGAAATAAATATTGAGGAAAAGAGCATTGGTTGACCAGGGGGGACCAAACTAAGGAAATATGTATATGAATCTGAACAAATGATGCCCTCCTTCAATATGGGCCACCTAGGCGCTTTTGTTTTCTTGGAATGATTAAACTGGGGGCATATATTTAACATATTTGAATTCTACCTAATGATGACCTTTTCCACACTCATCTGTGTGTCTTGGGCCAAACGTACTTTTCACAAATATGCACACCAGGTTTTAAGTATCTAGTACTTGTTTGTTAATAATGACATGATTTTATGCAAACTGACCGAGTTAATTCACAGGACTAGAATATAAATTAAAGCAGAGCAATAGTGATGTGAAGTCTGATCATGGGAAAGGACAATTTAAATACTACCATATTAAGATGTATTATTAAAAATTGCAGGCAGAGTCAAACATATCCCTCTGAACGTGCCTATGTTAAATGACTTAAATAAAAAACATAAGGAAAGATCTGGCGATCAAGGTTGAACCCAGCATTTTGGCTCCCTGCTTCCCCCCAGGTGAATGTTTTAATTCCTAGTCAACCTTTGCTTTGGCTATGATGTGCACCAGAATGCATGTGCCTGATAATGGAGAGCCAATGTGCGTTTTGAACGGAACATACATGCACAGCCAAATAAGCAACGTATCATTGATCGGTTGGGACCAAATTAGTGGTGATATGTGTCAATGAAAAGGTGTGTTTGAGGAGATACAGAATTGCAATATGTCCAGATGCCTCTCAAAAACAGTTACTTATAAACACATTTGGACAAAGCTACTCCTAAAACTAAAAATTAAACCACAGCCTACAGGCTTATTACATGGACTGTATTTTGGTTAAGATGTCAAATGTTATTTTCTACAACTCGGGCAATAAGCAACTATTACTTTGCAGCGTTATTTTATTCCTTCTATAAATGAAACAAAATCTGACATTTGGGCTTTGGTAGCCAAGGGGTTCTGCTACCAGGAGTGCTGGGGTTATGCTTTCCAGCAATCCCATTGATTGCCATAGTTTGGTCACCCAAACAACTAATGCACACCTACTTTTTGTTGTTTACTCTACATTTAGTTGTTTTCAAATGTCTCTTTTTGTTGAATCCAAATGCATTCGGTGTGGAGGGGAGGCATGAGGGGGGTGTGTGGACTAACCAAAGCAAGTGTGTGAGCGTTGAGTTATGGCTAGGCCTAATCATAGCCACTCAGCTGATTGTCATTTTTCATTTACGAAACTCAGAGAAAAAAGTAGAGCTCGGTGGAAAGGTATGAAGCCAGCTTCCCTGGCTGCTCAGTCTTCAAATACCTGGTATTCAATCCTTCGATTGCTTGCAAAATATTATTTTGCAACTGATCATATTGTTTTTGTTTTAATTGTATCCCATTTGTAGGTTATTTTACGTCAAAGCAGTTTACATTTCTTTTTAAAGTAGCACTGGTGGAGAGTTACAAACCCAGCTCAAAATGCTGCTCTTTCCTTTGTTAATTGAGTAACAGGTAGTTACAACATTACTTCTGCTCTGCAGGCCTAGAGGGATGAGTAGTGGCTAAACTGAATTGTCTAGCCCACACTACTACTAAACCAGTAGTGTTCCCAATCATATAGATAAAACGGGCACAGCCTACGGGTATACCTCCTTCATCCTTTGTGGTAACATGAGCCTAGGGCAGGCTATACTCTCATCAGGTCTGTGAAGCATTTACAGTAGGAACCCAAAAAGCAAGAGTACAACAGTGCAAGAAAAGAATGTGCAATGAAAGTTCAATACAAACATGTATACTTTAATTAAAATATAAAATCTTAAAAAGACAATCAACTAACTAAAAACACCAAAAAACACCCCTGTGCAAATCATACCTATGCAGAGTGAACACAGAAAATGGAGAACTGGTACAGAATGGCACTCTGGGTACCTGAGCAGGAGTGATCGTGCAAGATATTTCAGTAATGTGACTGTTCAAAGGATTTGTCTTTTAAGAAAAATATTGAAAACGGGGTTGTGCAGTTACATTTGTCCCAAAAGTGAACCTGGGGCAGGGACTCTTAGGTTATCCTTGATCTTAGATGGTTTGGCAGCATCAAAGCTGGGCTTCTCTGCACTTGCCAGGTTCCAGATGTGTCCAGTCACGTGGATCAAGCAGCTAGCCAGTGTCGAAGAGACTTTGAGATGCACCTCAGTGCAGTTTGAGTTGGCATTCAAGGCGATGCAATTCGAAGGTTCCAACAGGTTCGGGTCGGCGGTCGAGTCAGTTCGAGACAATTTTATCGCTGGGTGAACACATGCCATGATAACATCCAGGGATTTCAGAATCAGTGTTTAAGTTGTAAAGATGGGCACAATTTGCCACACTAGCATAAATACAATACTCAAAAATAGAATACTCAAAGTGCACAGTAAAACCCAGATTTATTCAAAACACAGAATATCGACTGGGATAGCATACAAGTAGCTTTCAATATTACAAAGAGTGTGAGCAGACTTTATACTTAAAATACATAGGCAATGATGTCATAATACGATATCAGTTACAAATCGTGTAAGGGGTTAGGATTGGTTAATATTTTAAGATATATAGAACATATAAGTGTTACTTTCCTCATGGATTTTGTACATCTCTGATGGCTCCTCCTAAGCCCATCCCATCATAGATAATAGTTTCACTACATCACTATAGTGGCCACTGATTGTTTGTCATTATTCATCATTGGCGGTGTGGCAAGAGGGATTTTTATCGGTCGGCACCTTACTCACCAACCTTGGAGACTTTGATGAGACATCAAAATATGAGAGTCACGTAGAGAGGGGGAGAGAGAAGTCCATGGTCTGCACTAATTCCAATTTTGATATACTGATCTCATGCACCTACACATCAATGGCTGATTGTGCTATTGTTGAACCTTTGATTCGCTCGGGAGTCTGCTGCTTCTCGTCCTGGGAACTGTTATCTTGCTGCTGCATTCTGTATCTCCATTACTCCCTTTTGTGCATCTGACCTTGGCGGTTGCTACAAACTACTGCTTGAACAGCTTGTCTGAGACCGTGCTTACTCCTAGGCCTGCTGTGGTCTCTGTGCTAGGAAAATGTCCATACTTCTTTTGCTTTTCGCCTCCATGTTGGTGACCTAAATTTGTGTCTGTTAAAGTTACATTCACGTTGTGCATCTGCCATGCGTTGGTTTCCCTCCCTGTGTATGCTGCATTTATCCTGCCTATAATTCCATCTGTCCATCTGTCCTATTTCGGAATCCTCCTTCCGTCTATGCAATATACAGCACTCTACTTGTGCTTAGTGCTATATAACTGTAATCCCTACATTGAGTTACACAACCTAACTAATTATTTATGACAGAGGCATGTACATTCATTATTAAAAGTATTGTTTCTTGGATCCTGTCTTAGTTTGTCTCGTCCCTCACCCCTAGATTCATGGGCCGGTAGGGCTCCCTCAGCTGGTATCGTTTCTCTCCTGTATGGTACTGGTGAAGAGCAGAGGCAGGAATTGGTACTCACATATTTACCTGACTAGGGCCAATAGGTGATACACACATATTCATCTTCCCCATTACCCTCTCCCCTCTGTTCGGATTTTTGACCACCCCTTCACTGCTGCCCATCCCATTATAGCCATATTTTGATAGCTATATTTTGGTGACCCCCCTCAGGCTACCTCCTTGTGCTACGTATTCTAGGCTGCATTTCATAAAGCAGCAGTCTCCATCCCCTGCACAATCCATCCAATGTTCAGTGTAATTGTGGGGTCAACAGGACATTCGAACATTGTCCTATTGGATAAATGCGGGGTAGTTCATCTGTCAGCGTATATCTGTGCATGTGATCACCCACATTTACTATTATTGTCATTTCCAGTGCTTTCTTGCTAGCCTTTTCACATTGGCTCAGGGCTATTTTCTGGACACACAGAACTGTCAGTACTAGTACCAGTATGGCCAGTACTATTTTGAATGCTTCTGCCAACCAGATGGGTACCCATGAAAACCAGTAATTAAACCAGTCATCACCTTCAATGTCCTCCACCTCTAACATGGAAACATCATTGAACGGAAACTGTCAACACAGCACAAGAGAAACAACAAAAACAATGAGAACCTAATTGAAACAGGGCCACCCAAAGAAATAAAACATGCTACTGCCACTCACCACAGAAAATACTAACTTAATGGATCAACACTTCCTGCAAAAAAGGACTTGGAGAACTGCCCTCTAACTCTAAGAAATACTCTCTAATACTCTACGCAATCACCCTCAAATACTGAACAGATCAAACACATACCTCCACTGCAGAAAGAAAACATAAAAAACAACATCAAACAACAGATGCCCACAACACCCAACAGGAAAGTAAACCAATCGCAAACAAATCACCCCATGCACCAAGCACCACATAACATTGACCGATGAAAAACAAACCAACAATCAATTACTTGTTTTTCCAAACTGAAACTACCAACAGCACATCAAAGCTCTCTTGCGCTTTTCCCTCTCAATCGCACTAACTAAGCCCTCCCAATCCCCTTGCTCTTCAAATCCATCAGAGCACCTGCAGAACATGAAAATGGCAGCGGTGCGCGGTATAAATCATAATAACATAACATAATATTTGTGTGAACAGGCTTGCAGTGTGGTAATGATTCACTGTGGTTAACCGTCAGTGAAGTCCACCCTAAGGGCTGTTAAGAAACAGTGTGGTGAGCTATCAATATGATGAAATTAAAATTGGCCCCTGAAGTTATTGGTGGTATGGAGGCGATCAGTGTGGCCACTCCACTAATGTGGTGGACTGTCACAATGATGGGCTATATGGCATGGACAGATACGCTGTTGGGGAAAGGTTGTCTTTAAGGGAGAGATATCTTGGTGGTATGATGACCAAATGGCCTAAAATGATAGTATTTGTCGGGTATTGGTATGATCAGAAACATTTGAAAAGAAGAAACTGTGTGTCAGAAACCTGTTTCGTTGTCAGCTAACCTGTTGTGAAAAGGTGTCTATTGCAAAAAATATAACGGTGATGGAGTGTCACAAAAATGGTTGGCTGTTAGTGTTTGCAGAGCATTAGTTTGGCGAAGAAGGTCAGAAACTATCAGCGATGGAAGACTATTTGTGTGGCAAGCTAGTCATGTGGTTAGCGGACATTTTTGTTTGTTTGTTTATTTATTTATAGGGCGCTCCCCACCCAAAGGTATCTGGGTGCCTTACAAGAATATGCATTTTCTTAGTTACAATACATGTAGGAAAGCACATGATATATTACAATACAGTTATAGTACATGGTTATTACAATACAGTTATAATACATAGTTAACTCTTATTTACAGTGGAGAGAAGGATACATGCGTATTGCAGCAAGTTTATGATATAATGTCAGGGTGCATGTTGATGCAGATGGAAACGATGAGAGAGCCATAGGTGTGCACAAACGGCTGGATGTGGGAGGCGATCTAACAGGGAGGGAGGTCTTTGGAGGTGAGCCAAAGTTTAGTGTTTTTCCTGAATTGGTAAAAGGATTGGTCGGCTCTTAAGGTGATGGGTAGAGAGTTCCACAGCTGGGCTGCCAAGACAGGGAAGCTGCTGCCCCCTGCCTTTTTCAGCTTGAATCTGGGTACTCCCAGGTATCTGGAGTTAGGGGACCTGGTAGGTCTTAAGGGAATGTTCTTGGTGAATGTTTTGACAAGGTATTGTGGGGCTGCGTTGTTGAGGCATTTGTAGGTTAGGGAAGCTGTTTTGAGTTCAATTCTATCCATAATGGATAGCCAATTGTTGTTACGTCTAGTCATAGAAATGTGCTGTCTCCTGGAAATGCCCAGTGCTATTCTGAGAGCATTGTTCTGAAGAATTTGGAGTTTGTTGGTGATGTATTTGCTGGCACCTAGGTACAATGCGTTGCAGTAAGTGATTTTTGACAGAATACAAGCTCTGGCCAAAGTGAAACAGCTTTCTGTGGAAAGAAAAGGTTTGCTGGCGTGGATCAGCACAGGTGTATGCTGTTGCTGAGGCTGTAGCACTGACCTGTTCGCGCAGGTTCAAGGATGTGTCTAAGTAGAAGCCTAGTGTTTTTATCTCCTTTACCACCTTGATGTCATTGCCATCAATGTTGAAAGAGATATATTGATTGCTCAGTTTCTTCTGATTGGATGGGGTGCCAAGGAGTAGAAGCTCAGTCTTCTCATCATTCAGGCACAGACCATGAGTGACCATCCAAACATGAAAGATGAGTAAGATTTTGTTCACCACTGCTAGATCGACCTCGTAATCGCCTGTCAGAGGTATAAGGATCCGGGTGTCATCTGCATAATTAGTGTAGGTGACACCCAGATGGTCTAAGTCATCAAATAATGGTTTGGTGAACACATTATACATGGTGGGTGATACACAAGATCCTTGCGGGACACCACAGGTTATGGGGATAGGGTCTGCTGCTGCAGATGATGAGAAAACTCTCATCAATCTATTGTTTAAGAAGGATTGGATCAATGCTGTTGCTTCTGTTGAAAAGTGGCCCGCTGATGAAAGGTGTTTGCAAAGCACTCTGTGATCTACCAAGTCAAAAGCGGCTGACAAGTCCAACATGAGCAAGAGTGCAGATTTTCCTTTTTCTTTCAAGGCTTCAATCTGGGTCTTCAGGTAAATCAAGGCTGTTTCAGAACCATGTTGAGGTCTGAAGCCTGATTGTTGGATTCCAAGTAAGTTATTAGTCTCTAAGTAGGATTTAATCTGGATATAAGCTGCCTTATCGATGATCTTAAGCAGGAAGGGGACAGTTGTGATGGGTCTGAAATTGGTAGGGATGCGTGGGTCTAAGGACGGTTTCTTTAGAAGATGGAGTACCCATGAATTCTTTAGGTTGATACGGATGGTGCGTGTATGGAAGGATAGGTTGATAAGCGTGGTGGTAAAGGGAGCATGTTCACTGGCAGCTTCCTTGATAGTAGATGCTGGGCAAGAGTCTCCTTGGCAATTGGATGGTTTCAGTGAAGTAATAATGTTTTCCACATCAAGGGTGGATACTTGGGTGAATCTAAAAGGGTGAGGAGGTGTGGGCTGGTCAGAACACGTTTTAGTGATGTTTACTTGAGTGGGGAGGTTACTTTTTTGTGTGATAATTTTGTTTTGTAATAAGGTGATCTAGTTAGCTAGTGTGTCTTGGATTTTAGTACACCAAGTTTTGTCTTTAATGCAGTTGTCTGCTGGAGGGGTGGGGGATTCTGTTGTAAAGGAAAATCAGCAAGGCTAAAAGTCTGTTTCTGGGGGGATGTTGTTTTTGTAGAGTAGTCAAAAACTATCAAAACGGAAAAACTATCAGTGTGGGGAACTGGCAGGGTTGTCTGCTAAATCTGTTTGGGTAAAGTAAATAAAACGATGGAAATATCTTAATGGAGGAGTATCACAGTTTTTAGGACCACTCCCAATACTAAAGAAATCCCAGTGATAGAGTATCACAAAGGCAGAATATTTTGATAGAAGAGTGCAACAATGACAAAGCACAAACAACGGTAGAGCATTGCAATGGAGAGGCGTCCGAGAGTCACGGAATCCCAGTGGTAAGGAATCACAGTGGCTAAAACATCAGTATTAGGGGGTTTTATTTGGGTGGAGCAGTTTGAAAATATTAGAGCGGGAGAGACTATTGGTGCGGTCAGACAAATTTGATGGGGAAGGCTTAATCTTGATTGCTCACCGAATATTGTCTAGGTTGAGGCAGTTAAAGGGTAAAAGGGAGAAATATCCAAGTGGTGAAACTAGCAGTATGGTCAGCTAGCCTTTTAAGAAAAATATCATGGTGACATCTTTGGCACCATGATATTTTATTGCACTGGGGAAATCCCTGTGAGGGACACAAACTAGATTTTGGGAAAAGGAGGTGGTGCACGCACCGGCCCAAGATCACTGATGCAAGCATTCGGTCGAGTGAACTCGCAATAAGACATGACAGACGTGATCACAGTTACGATCTAAGAGGAAAGGACCTTAGTACGTTTTAATGCGCAGCAACAATATTGTTTTGATTGTGTTTTCAAGGCAACCAGGCTCACAGGAAGCATAACGCCTGCAGCGATCATCCTTGCTCAGTCCTCCTCGTCCCAGTGTCAAGCTGCTGTGTGCCTCAGGACTGGTTTAGGAACTACAATCATTGGTACTTTAGAATTTCAAGAATACTTTATGCCACTAGCATGCATTGGGCTTGAATGCAGGAGGAAAATGCAAAGTCAATTGGATGTTAAACAATCTTAGTGGCAAAATCTGACAATGGCAGCGACTGTTGGCGTCAACTCTGGTGGTAGAGCAGATAGAGGCTGAAATCACTTTAGCACAATCTGATTTTAGATCAATCTTAATTACAAACAACTGGTAGTCCCCTAAAAGAGATGCAGTTTAAATGAACTTTTGAAAGCAAAGGATCTTTTCTGACACTGTTGATATGTACCTTTTTTTTGTGAACTGCTGACAGCATAAGATTAACCAAAGTTGATTTCATTTTGACTCATGTTTACTCACTAGATATATCGATTTCACTTTCAACGCTGGTTGTCTGTTTGTTAAATGACATCTTATACATGTCATCTCTGTATGCCTATTTCTTTTGTTCTTATTGTTGGGAGCACTCTATGCTTTGCACTTAACCGTCTGACTCAGAAAGATTGCCTTTATAAACAGGGAAGTCTGAATCTGACTCTGAATGACCGTTACGTTTACTTACCAAGAAAACCAGCTAGGGCATTGTTTTTGTGTGTTTGTGTGCGTGTCCTGGGGTCCTGGGTTCCTGACATGTACGGGGGAGGTTGAACCATCACCATTTCACCACCCAAGGCCACACAATTTCACTGGTAGGTACAGGATGGGTACCAAGCAAATGCCCCCATCCTTGCATGGCCCATGGGGCATGCACGCTAGGGTACTGTAGTGCATTGACACTGAGGCCAGCCCAAGAGTGCTCCTTCAGCTGAACGCAACAGCTGGGGGAGCAATCAAGTTTTCAATGGATTCGCTTCTGGGTTGTGGTTCGTCGCCCCATTGTCAATTGGTTCTATGTGATTTCATCGACGGACTTTTCGAAAAAAAACATCGATTTTTTTTTTGTTGGGGGGTTCCCCCCCAAACACCACATCCGTTTAATTATTTTAATATTCCCCTAGACACACACCAAATTGATTTAATTTTTAACCCCAAAAAGAAATCGATTTTTTTTTTTTTGAAAAAAAAATCGCGGCAAAAAACCCCGCGATGAAAAGCCCGTCGATGAAATGACGGTATACCTGTCAATTATGGAGGAGCCACCCTGGCGTAGTGAACATTGAGGATCTCCAACTTACTGCAGCGTATTTCCCCTTCAAGAAAAATACAAATGAAATTTACATTTTGTTAAAACAATTCTACACAGTAGTACAACGAGGACATTATGAAATGTTATTTGTCGTTTTTGTTGACATTCTTTTTAAAATTTCTATTTAAATTGAGCCTGAATGGTTATTATTTTAAGTGTATGAAATTGGAATGTCAATTTTATAAAAGGTATTATAATCAAATAAAATAAAAAAATAAAAATAAAAAATGTTATTTAAAATCTGCTCTTCTACCTGTTTTCTATAAAATCCCAGTCACTGAATCTCCTACAGGTTATGCATCATTTGATATGTGAATATTTATCTTTTCTTTCTTTATTCAGAAATATTACATTTCCTTCAGATTACAAATGAAAGAACAGGTACAAACACAAATCATATCCTACATTTGAACGTTTTTCAGAAATAGATAATCAGGTATTACTAAAATCACATGTTTAACAAAAACAGAAATATCCATAAGAAGGGATTGCACCAGTAATATTTAAATTGATACACTGACAGCGTTAAAACGAAGAACTATCTAATCAAATCACAACATTTATTATCATGATAGGTATACTCGAAAATGTCTAGTTCATAGCTTCTGGTGTCATCTGTTTTGTTTTGTCCTAAAATATGACAAGTCCCTTCATTCTATTCCTTCTTTCGGGTGTGGGCATAGTAGAACAAAGTGCTGGGGCGATTTCAATACATTCGACAGAATGGCCATTACCCAGATCAGATGCACCAAAGTACCACTTCACAGACAAGGAGGCTAAAGGGATCATATTCAGCTGGACCATTAAATACAATAATCTCCTGTGAGCTTTTGCAATCAAATTAAACATGGAAATCATTTGAGTGTAAAATGATGACACTCCCTTTTTTCTTAATATACCTACCTTGGCCCCGGGCCTTCCCCTTTCTAGTCTGGGGCGGAAGCATGTTTAATTCACTCTAGTTATCACATTATTAGACCAACTTTTCCCAAACACAAATAACTTCAAGCATACCGAATTTTTACCCACAATTCTGGAAGCACAATCTGTTTGTAACCTCTACGTCACACAGGTTGTCACTAAAGTATATGTCTGAACAACGATTAAGGAATGAAGAGTACATTCTTTTTATTAATCATTTAAAATGGGTGTGCGCTGTGTTGTCCCTTGGGTATTGATTCCCATTGTGGAGGTCAGAGTTGTCCGATAGAAATGTACAAAAACGCCAAACTAATGTACACGTCAATGGTGATCATTCATAGTGAAATATAGAAATATGTGTTTTTATCTAATGTGTTCACTTCCTCCTAGAGGGGGACTTGAAGCAAGGGTGAAATGGACTGTGATAATCTGACGACAATGTGGGGTGTGCAATCCTTGGCTACATGAAATTTAGGTATATACAAAAGGAAGGATACTGAAGTGCTTAAGCATACAATCACAACTGTGAATCTACACTCTTTACTTTATTTTTAAATATTTATTTCGAATTTTTGAAAACATATCACACACATAAAACACCAAAATTCATGTCAAAGACAATATGAAGAGTCAAAATTCCACAGAAATAAACACATGTATACACAATAGTAGAGAGTATCACAATATCTCAATGGTAAATGTTTTACAATCACTTCAAGGTCGAATTTGTGGACAAACATATTTGAACACGTAGCCTGACTGCACAAGTTTCTGTCTTAATGGCAAAATTAATAAATGGACATTCATCAGGGGGGTAGACAACTTCTTCTGTGTGTTTTCTCTGAAGGGCACCAATTTAGATTGAACTTCCTGGGGCCCTTGTCTTCCTGTAGATTCTTGCTAAACTTGGACTTGATTATCCAATCGCTTGGTGCAACCAATAAGTGTTGCTGGAACTAGGTTCCTTTAATGGGGAATGTCAGTCTTCCAACCTCTAACCTTCCCATTAATGGCAATTACCTGAATCAAGGTCGGATAGTGGTGCTAGGTCGGGTGGTATCCTGGTGTCATCTACCCCAATTTGGGGGTTACCTCAATAGCTGTACTTCATGTATTTCTGAGGCAAGGACCAAAAATCTATCCCTCTGAAGGAGACACCACGGAAGTGGGTGGCTACTAATAGGAGTAACTCCTAACCATAGTATCTGTCAATTTTCTGCATGAATCAGGTAATTGCCAAATTGCCATAGTAAAACATGTACTATTGAGATATTGTGATCTTCTCCACTATTGTTGTATATACATGTGTGCGCTTCTGTGGAGTATTGAGTCTTTTCATATTGTTTTTTATTGTCTTCAGCATGAATCTTAGTGTTTTATGTGTGTGATATGTTTAATCCAATTTGAAATAATTTAAAAATGAACAAATAAAGATTATGAGTACTGAATGTAGATTCACAGTTGTGAGTGTAGGCTGAAGCACTTCCGTATCCTGCGTTTTGTATATACCATATTGAGTACCCACTAAGTAGGAAGGTTGTGAATCACCCAGGTGGGATTAGCCATTGTGAGACCAGTACATGAGATTTAGGACATTCTTGCAGGGGCCAGCAGGCTTGAGGCAAGGAAACCCCCCTACATCTGAAATAGAATGGAACATACCTCTACCTGCTTGGCAGGGTGGATAAAAGGAGCTGAGAGGATACTCTTTTGGCTGTTCCTGACTTTGGGAAGAAAGTTAACGCTGTGGGGAGAGAGCCCCTCCTTTGAGGCTCTGCTTCACCGGACCTCCACCACCAGGCACAGCCAATCTGCTCTTAGGTACCTTTTCCAGGCACTGCAGGGTTTACAAATTGTAACCATACTGATTCATAATACCTCATTCCAGTTATTTCTTGGATCTTACCAACTTTCTTTTGTTTTATTACTTATTATGGAGAATTATTTTTCATCAGTGCTAAATTAGAAAAAAAATGGCCCCTTCTGTTAGATTGTCCCAGTCAAAATCAGACATCTAAATTCTCTAAAGTGTCCTTTTCCTGTTTTATAATCTCTCTAATAAATCTCACATTTTCGTTTCTACACATTATGTGATACGTCCTCTTTAAAATCCCTGAATTAATGTCAGAGTAAGAACTTTTTGACGTAGCCCATCTTGGTGTCGTTTAAGGAATGTGCATAATTATATTGATGGGAAATCATAACATGGTCTGACAATTGTCTAATACCATGATACAAATCACTAATATTCTATTAATGGGCTGCTCACTAGAAAATAACGTGACCTGGAGAAGTATAGAGGTTTGTGTTAAAGGAAACTATATTACCCAACTGCAGGATGCGTCTTACAACATATGCAACTAATTTCATAAGCGTTTGTCTCACTTTTGGGAACCTTTTTCTATACCTGTAAGAATTCTATCATCTAGTGGATTGAGGAGACTATTGTGGACTTCAAGGACAATTAGCTGCCCAAAGAGTGCCCCACGGGCGGAAAGCAACAATCTCGCCCACTGGGACATTTTGGGAGGAAGTGGAGATGATTGCTGAGGGTGCATCCTAGTGCAAACTGAAGGAAGGGAAGTTCCTTTTGGTTTGAAAGCATGACGGAAGAGGTGGCAATGGCGGCACGGGCAGCGACTCCCTCAGAGGAGGAGATTGCAGCCGCCATTAGACTATTAACATCTGCAGGTCGGATGGGGGATGAGGAGAGAGAGTGGAGAATGAAAAACACGAAAAAGACAGAGGAGGGTAAGGATGACGGCTTACTAATAAGGTGGGTTCAGCAGAGGTGGCAGCAGAAATGTAGGCTTGTGGAACCCACAGAAGAGGAGAAGTGGGAGAAGGGGGAGCAAAAAAAGAAGGGATTTGGGGGCAAATAGGACAACAGGGGTAGAAGAGGGTAGTCTACAAGATAAAAAGGCCTGGTCAGAAAGATAAGAAAAAAAAACAAACATAAGATGGAAGGTTTGAAAGCAGCCACAAATCTAAAGAAATAGTAGTAACCCTCAGCTTCCCATCCGCAGGTAAGGGATCCTCAAGTATAGTGATATTCACACAAATACAATTGTATTTATTTTTATTTTATTGGTCATTTGTAAGGCGCTTTTACATCAAGAAATCTTGTTGCAAAGCGCCCAATGAAATCTTCTACTAACACTCAGTTCAAACATCCGATTCACTTGTCACTGCCACAAAGACTAACTTTGCAAATGGCAACAATCGATGCAGCTCTCATTCTATTGCTAATCGACAGGGCTAATGTGTGTCTTCGCAGATTTAGTAGGGTCTGCATTTTTTTTACACCACACAGCTGATTGACAGTATCTGATTGTACGGCTCACCTCCACACTAACAGTGTGTGTGTGTAAGATTACGCACTGCAATTTGAAGATTTCGATCCTCTGACACACTTTAATTTCCCACATGCCAATGTCAACAATTGCTGACTGACAGTATGTAAATGTACGGCTCACCGCCACACTGAGTGTGTGTGTAAGATTGCGCACTGCAATTTGAAGTTTTCAACACTTTGGATTTCATACCCACACATGCCTGGCTGTCTCCGGGCTATCACTAGGCTGGCGACCATGTAGGGCCATTTTTACATTAAGAAAAGGTAAAACACATGCCATTACGCGATTATCGAGTTGTCGGTATGTGTAATGGACTCCAGTGATTTATGCATCATTTCTACGTGGTTGTTATACTACCCTTATTACCCTAATATGGTGGTTTTTAAAGTTTGGCAAATGCTCTGTGTTTCCTCTGCTATGCATGTGTTTCTAGTACTTGACCAGTGTTACACTGACACGACATCACACGCTGATGTGTGACGTCTCTCGTTACATAAATAGCATCACAAAATGGAGGCCGATTCGAAAGCACGAGGAACGCCAAAACTGGAGATCTTCTAACACAGGTACCCGTCTATTCAGCTCCATGACCAGACTATACAAAGTTAATACTTATGCCCTTTTTTACAAAAGGTTTTGGATTCAGGCACTACATACGAGATCGCTGGATATTTGCACTTGGTAATTGTAATTGGTTATTTATAACTCACTTGATACCGAGAGGTTTTTACGCGCGGACCCGGGGATCGAACTTGTTGCTCTGTATCATCTTGCTTCAAAGGCGAGGGCGTTGCCCCTAAGCTATCCTCCCACAGGGGGTGCTGCTAGGTCTGGAAAAGATCCGGGCTATGCTAATTTTTGCACTGTTGGGACTGGGGGCTAGCTAGCCTTTTTGGTTGTAACCCCTGTGCTTCTATCCGGGGCTATAACCAAAAGACCCGCGGCTATAGCCCCTTCAGCACCCCCCCCCAGCAACTCCTCCCTTGGTACATGCTAACTTGCGAACTTAATTCTTTCTAGTCACGCGGATGGTTACACGGTTTGACGTTTAATAGCTAGGCCCGTGAGCCTAGATTTTTATCTGCACTCCATACACCTGCAATAGAGAAAGCATTAATATACTGATATTGGTTTTCATCCCAACCGGGAATAAACTGCACATTCACCATTTTTGACACATACATCCAGCAATGGTCTGTGATTGACATTCCTTGGTGAGCCACATTATGTGTTATTTTCACACGGTATGTGGACTAGCATTTTCTGTAAGGACTCAATACTACATAGGTGATAAAGACATCCTGATGCTGACCTACCACACATGTAGAGGATTTACCCTCACACATTATGCACTCACTTTAAATGGACCACTTGTAAGGTTGTGGTGAATGGAGATTGGGAAGAGCAGCCATTTGCATTTAAACTGGTGGCCTAACATTTGGCGATGTATAATTGGTATAGTGAAAAGATTCATTAAGATGTGTAAACAAGTTCTCATATCCATTTACTATCAAAGCTGCTTAATATTTGGGGATGAATAATTGGTTCGCAACAAGATTCTCTATGATCTGCAAATAATTCATTATATTCATTTATTTAGAATATCAAACTGCTCACACGAAAAGACATGCTGGCACTGAATTGGCACATAATGGGTTAAAGGTTTGCTGCACGTGTGAGGCATATGTTAAAGTATCTGTGGCCATTTTAACCAGTTCAATGCTTATCATCACTAATGTTCTTGTCTCCCATCTCTATTCCGATTTTCTCTATTCAATTAATGTATTCATTGATGATTTGCGTTTCTGGTATGTTTGTTATTTGTCTATTTGATTCGCAATTTTGCCAAATCCAGCCATGACAAAGACCATTAACCTGTCGAAACACGTGTTGGCTCTATGGCCACTTTGGTTTAACACTTTATGGGACACTGTTTGGACTATAGGCAAGACTTAAATCTGAAGCTCAAGATTGTTAGGCCATGCTGTTAATTATGTTATCGCCTCATGACCAGGAAAAAACACATTGATATCCAATTGAAAGATATTCTTTTGGTCTGCCTCTCTGTTCAATTAAGTTGCAGTTACCTAGAGCTTTTAAAATATTATTAAGGCAAAACAATACTCAGGCACATGAACTGAGGTGGGCCTGTGACCCAACTACATCCAACTCTCTCTCTCCCTAAATAACTTCCTGCTAGAGCTCTTCGGTCGCCTAGCTCTAATTCTCTGCAGATCAGGCGCTTTTCCGAGCAGAAAATGGGGGGTAGATCTCTCTCTTCCGCAGGTGCCTCCCTCAGGAATGGCCTCCCTGACCCTCTCAGACTTGAGCCAGATCTCTTTAAGCTCTGGAAGCTTCTCAAGAGCTTCCTTTTCTCTTCTTCCTTCCCTTTCCCCTCCCCTACTAATGTCTCCTTCTGCCTCTTGACTAGCTGCCTGGTTCCTTCAGAGTTTTACAAGGCTCAGGCCCCCTATGTCCAGTCTACCTCTGCATTTGGTCACTGGACCTCTATCACCCCTTCCCTCAACCTCTCAACCTGCAATTTCCCTTCCGGGCCCCTTCTTCACACAGCCCCTCCTGTATTGACCAGCACCCCCCACCCCTAAACCCCCCTGCACTTCTCTTACCGCACTTGCACAGTATGAATGTCACAAGGCCTAGTAGGATGATGTTAGTTTTTTCCTGCCTTTTTCCCCGAACCTCATGTCTTGTTGCGTCTCGTCTGACCTGGCGGGCTGTGTGGCACCCGCGAGCATAACTCGTAATTGCACCAGCACCGTTATCAACGGTGCCGGTGCAACCATGCTCCCCAGCCCCATTCTGCCCTATAGGGCAGAATGGGGATCGGTAGCTCGGGAATACCGCCACCCGCGAATGGGCAATTACCGGACCATTCAACCCGTAATGGGCTGGTTATTGCCCAATCGCGGGTGGCGGTGCCGGTAGCGAGTTTGCCGGTAGCCGTGCCTGTAAAACAGGCAGGGCCACCGCCAAACTCGTAATGAGGCCCATTGTGGATAGCTGCATTATAAATAATCAATTACTTACGACACTGTGGAACTGTTAGGCATACAATGCACTGATATGTTCTAATTTATCATCCGGACCTGTCCAGCAAAAGATATGCAGAACCCTAATTTGTAAGATATGGATTGACATGATCAGAAGCGACATTACAGTAAATAACATTACATGCAGTAACATCAGCCTTCAATACTTTAGGACACATTGAAAGAAGTTTTGACATGTAAACCCAGGGAATAATGTGCTGTGCAATATATAAATATTGACTATTATTAATATGCAACAACCCAAAAGTTTAGTAACCAATGAGGGTTTTATTCATAGCAACACATTGCAAATGAAATCACTTCTGGCGAGACCCAGTGTCAGCAAATCAGACACAGTGAGATTAAATGATTTGCCCAGGATCACACATTTTGTTAAAGTGTTGAAATCACTATTTGGATCCTGGATTTGATTTAAGCACTTAACTACATATCTTCCCAGTGATAGGTCACAAATATTTTGAAGGATTAGGTTTCCAAAAACAAAATAATGTATTGTTCTATCAATGCCTTGGACAGTATTCTAATCACATAAGAAACCAACCTGACATTATATGCATTGTTATAGAAATAGGTCAAGCAAAATTATATGCATAGCTTTATTGTCACCACCCGGAATGCATGATTGCAGTAGCAACCTGCAAGGAATGTGGAGCAAAAAACAATATAATTTGTTTTAAAGAAAAGGTATTCGCATTGAAAGAGAATTCAATATAAGGTAATCTGCCTGAGACATTATTTTATGCAACATGCAGTGTACTGTTCACCTCCCATTTATTATCACCCACCAATCACACCTTTTAAGGAGCAACAGTCCTTACCCAGACACCCTGTGTCTGGTCATCAACCACTATTCGGTTTATTGAAATGAGGTTGACACAAAGCTGAACATGGGTGGCTGGGGGGCAGTGGGAAAGGTGCTGTGACTCCCTGCACGTTTAACTATCACATGAAAAGTGTCAGCTGGGAAGACTTTGGACAGCTGAAGTCAGGGCTTATTCCTGTCACAAGCTGTCACAAGCTGGCTGTGTGCAAGACACAGCACATTAAATTGGGGCAGTACTGCAAAATGCAGGATGGTTGGCCACTCTACAGACACACCCAGTCCAGTTCCCTGAACTTGGGCTTTCATTTGGGCTTGTTTAGTTGCCAACTTGATATAAGGTGAACACGGAGTACTCACACAAAGGGGATTTTTGGCTCATTTCAATACAACCTCATTTAAGCAGCTGCATTTTAATTGTTTCCTGTTCATTTATTGATTGCAGCTTTGACTGCTTATAGGTGGGGAGCTAGGGCAAGCACCTGCCAACCTTGCACCACAAATATGCTCCCCTTTTACTGCCTTCCCTCCTGCTTCCTTTTTCTCCTATACAGCATTCTTTTTGTCCACCTCTTTTTCCTTACTAGCAATTTCCTCTAGAATCCCACTCTTACCTACTCTTTTTAGAACACTATACTGTCTCCTGCTCTTGCTTCATTCCCTTAATCCTCCTGCTTTTTCCTTTCTCCATTTTTGCCAAAGGTTCTTCGTTATAAATATCCTCATTTGCTTCTATTTGCATATTCACCTGCCTTCCTTCACTCAATTTTCCCTCCCTTGTTTACCCATGTCAAACAATTTGCCTTTACATTGCTGCCCCTCCACCCCAGTTCTTCACCCACCTTCCTTCTCTCCCTTTCTCCTGCTCTCCCTCTTAATTTCTCCCTGACTCTTTAGACCTCTGTTATTCCCAATTCTCCTTACACTCTGGAACCCGCTGCTCTCTATTTCCCCTCCCTTTAATCCTCTTTACCCTTTATTTGCCTTCACTCTTGTCCCTCATTTACTATTGCTCATTCTCATGCCCTTGTTTACCCTCACCTGCCTCAGTTCAATCACCTTATCTCCTGCCTTTCCTTGCCCTCAATCTCTCCCTCACGCCTCTGCCCTCCTACATTCTCCACTACCCTGTCCCCTCAGTGTTCGTGTTCCTGCTTGTTCCATCCTTTTCTCCCTCACTATCCTGCCCTTATTTCCTCTCTATTTCCATTCATTGCCCTGTGGGAGCCGGGTCCTGTGGGGCTGGAGGAGATATAGAACTGGTGGGCTGGAGTTAAGGGGTCTTTCAAGTGCCACAAGCAGCACTGACAAAAAAAGTAACTATGGTTTGAGATTAAAAGGTGAACTCCTTTAAGTCTGTGATGATCAATGACATTTCAAAGGTGTGGGGTAAGAACACAGGGGACATGCACACAATGGTTCTGCATTCTGCATGAATTATCCTCTGAAAGCACCTCCTGTAACGTCCCCTCCCATTGCTCATGTTATTGCCCATTGCCTTGAACAGCATAATTGCCAACATTAGGTTCAGGCTTGATCATTCAATATTACCACCATTGACAGAAAAACCTGGCGAGCGGGCCCAGCTGTCTCTAGCTAGAGACAGACCTCCAAACACAGAAAACCAACAAAAAAAACTTAAATAAAATACAGCATTTGTCCGAAAGTTCATCATTGTGCAACTCTGCCCACTCTAGGCTCTGCCTTCATGACACTTCCACCTAGGGCCCTCTGTCATTTTTGCACAAGAGCCCTTTGCCTTAAATCTGCCACTGCCCACAACTTCCATCAGTCATAGCCAGCAAAAGTCAATGTTGAGGGATCATGGCCCAGATCATGAGAGTTGAAGGCAAAAACCTCTGTAAGGCAGGCTCACCCTCTCTCACCCCACGATTACACTGATGTAAAGCTACAGCAGTCACAATGCCCTTATCTGCCACTCCCCAGACAATGTAAGACATGCACTATTGCTTTATTTTGGGAGGTCACTTTCTTTGCTACAGACCAGCCACCTGCAAGCAGTGGCTCTCCAGATGTTTTGGACTACCACTCCCATCATATCTAACCAGTAAAGTCAAATGCAAGGGATCATGGGAATCATAGTGCAAAACATCTCGAGAGCCACAGGTTGCGGATCCCTGCTACAGACCAATGTGCCTGTGAGTGACACAGGAGGAAGCAACAGAGTGTGCGCCATCCTTGTTATCACTGTGGCTAGAGCCCAGGCTACACAAGAGAGGGTAAAACCCGTTAGCATACTATGTTGCTGCATTGCATTCTATCTGCTCCTTGTAGTGGGTGAGGTAAGGAATCCAAGATATATATATATTTATATTGAATGCACTTGTATTAATTATAAGTAATATTGGGTACATATATGGCCATGAGAAAGTAGGTAGCATATGAGGCCCCACCGACTGAATTCTCCAATGCCTCCATTGTCATTTGAATCTCCTGAAGTTCTCTCCCACGTGAAAAGGACGTCTCATGATTCCAGGAGTTTATCACTCAATAGCTACTGCATCCACGAGCTAGGTCTCGTGGTGGAGTCTCGTGGTGACAGAGGAGGAAGCTGCACAATACTGCACATCTCCCTTCCCTAGCCTCCCACTGTTCGGCAAAAGTTTATTTGGAGATTCTTCCACATTCTTTGTGTGCCCACACAAAATCTTTCATATGGTCAGGTCTGTGGATGATCCTTCCTGTCCTTGACACGTGTGCAAACTCTGATGTAGGTTTTGGCAAGGACATTTTCGACAACCCTTTTCTATTCATCAGTCCTCTGATACACCTTCCATTCTCTTCTGTTTTCTCACCACTTCCCACTATTTACTCATCTCTATAAATATGCCCATTTAGTGCATCCACTCTACATGATTTTATCACACACACTCTCTCCATATTCCATATCCTTCCATCCTCAACTTTCACTGCATATTTAAAAACTTCAACCACACTCACTGGTTTTGACCATTTACGCGGTCCATCTCTTAGAACAGGGGGAAGTTTAATCCTTACTAACCCTCCCACTGTTGGAGCTTCTCCCTCTTTTATTCCACGTAAGGAACTGTCATGAGCTTGCTTGTTTTTTAACTGTGTGTGCCTGATATTTTCACACACTTCTCCAAAATCTTTCCTTACAATGGTTACTCTCTCCATCCAAGATGGGGTTAATTTTGTATTTGATTTGCGACCCCTACTTAACTCAAATGGAGACAGCCCCATTGTACAATGTGGGGTGAAACGGTGAGCAATGATTTTCTTCCTAATTGCTTCTTCCCATTTCAGTCCATTTGCCCAAGCCCACCGAATGGCGTCTTTGAGTACTTTGTTGAACCGCTCAACTACTCCATTCGTCTGTGGGTGTTATATGGTGCTTCTTTTGTGCATAATAGAATTTTCGGCACATCATTTTTGCATTTCCTTCGAGCGAAATTGAACGCCATTATCAGTCATGATACTCTTTGGATACCTTCCCTTGCACAAATTTCAGACAAAAATTCTGTAACAATTTTTGCAGACATATACGGCTTAATCAGAACCTCCACCCATCTGGTCAAAAGATCAATGACTACTAGACAATATTGTTGTTTGCCATCGCTATAAATTGGGACTAATATGTCTATGCCCAGATCGTCCCAGACTTTCCCTGGAATATTCATCACCACCATAGGATATTTAATATTCATACATGTTCTATCACTCTCATTGCAAAGGACATAGTCTCGGATGACTCTCTCAATTTGCAGGTCACACCCCGGCCACCAAAAATCATCACATATTCTTTGTTTTGTCTTCACTATTCCTTGATGACCCTTGTGACCCAATTCAACAATTCTGTGATGTAAACTTGCTGGTGGAATCATTCTGTCTCCTCTCATGACTCTGTTGTTCTCCACATTGAGTTCATTAGCAACTCTCCAATAATCCATAAGATTAAGTTCTTCAAATTTTGTTTTCCTTAAGGAGTCTTTACTTTGGATTATTTGTTTTAACTGCATCATCAAAACATCTTCCCATTCCCTCTTGCATATGGACAGAGTCTCTATGTTTAGGACAACTTCTGAATTTGTTTCATTTCCATCATCCATTTCAGATATGTTGGTAAGGCGCGATAAACAATCAGCAGCACGATTTCTTACGCATGGTACATATCTTACTGTGCAATTATACTCCTGTAAGAGTATCACCCATCTTCTTATACAATTGGACACATTATCCAACCCCTTGTTCATGATGACATGAATTAGTGGTTTGTGATTGGTGCGAAACTCCACTTCTGCACCCCAAATGAAGTTTCTGAACTTTTCTGCTGACCATTTGATGGCTAATATCTCCTTTTCTATGGCAGCGTACGATTTTTCTCCACCTTTTAAGAATCTTGATGCAAAAGCGATTAGAACTTCCTTCCCGTCAACTTCCTGAGTGACAACCGCTCCAAGGCATAAATTACTGGCATCGGTAGGAATTATAGTTTTTTTTTCTCCACTTCTGAAGTTCTTCAATGATGGTGCTCTGCTCAGTTCTAGTTTGATCATCTCAAATTCTTCTTCGCATTTGAGATTCCATTCAAACGTTTTCCTCTTTAAAAGTTCACGAAGTGGAATGGTGTGGAGGGCAAAATCTTTTTATGAACTTCAAATAGTATTCTGCCATCCCAACGAAGGTACGAACTTCCTCCTTGGACTTGGGTCTTGGCATGTTCTTGATAGTATCAGCTAACTGCTATTTTGGTCGTATACCTTCAGCTGAAATTGTGTGCCCAAGATATTCAATCTCACGACGGTTAATGTTGCATTTATCTCTACTTAAAGTCATTCCTGCCTCATATAGCTTTTTACAAACATATTGTAGTCTTTCATCATGTAATTTCTGATCAATAGCATGTACTAAAATGCCATCTTGAAAACAAATAAGGCCTTGATCTCCTTCAAAAAGCCTGTGCATAATGTTTTGGAAAACTGAGGCAGCTGATACTAGCCCAAAAGGTAATCTCTTATATTGATATAATCCGTCTGGTGTAATAAATGCTGTCATCCTCCTGGAGTCCTTGTGTAGTTTCACCTGGTGGTATGCTGAAGTTAGATCAAGAGTACAAAAATATCTCGATGGACCTATCGTGGACACAATTTCCTGGTTATTAGGAAGTGGGTGTCTGTCTGGAACTACACACTTATTGAGTTCTCGCATGTCCACACATATTTTTAGCTTCCCAAATGTCTTTCTGAGGACGACTAATGGTGACACCCACTCACTTGCGTCTATACTTTCAATGATACCCTGGTCTTCAAGAGTTTTGATTTCGTTCTTCACCTCTTCCCTCATGGATAACGGAATGTTGCGCAATTTTTGTGCCACAGGGTTATAACCCGGTCTCATCTTGATTTCATGAGTGAATCCGCAAAGACATCCAATTTCATTTCTGAAAACACCTTTCATTGCTTCATCAATTTCTTTGGTCTTCTTGAATTCTGTGGGTTTCATTGTACCTCTTTCAATTGATAGCACTGATTCGCTGGCACCGGCATGCAATTTCACTTTGAGTTTGCTCTGATGAGTCCTGCTCAGCAAAGGGGTTCTTCCTGCTTTTGTGATATATATTTTTCCATTCGCTGTTCTATCCTTGAATTTTAGCACGCCCCAGAACCACCCAATGATATCTATTTTAAATCCTCCATAGGCTCTGGGCTTTATGTCTGGCTCATGTAAGTATTCATGTTTATTTCTGTTCCATAGGTTCTGCGGTACAAGAGTGTACTTGGCACCAGAATCAATCATCATGTGCATGTCAATTCCACCGACACACTCTGTGGCCTTGGGACTTTCCATTTCTTCCTCGTTCTCATTGTCTGTTATGACAAATACGCATTCCTCTCCATCTTCATCACTATAATCATCATTTCCTATCCAATTTGTCTAAGTATTTTGAATCCTACAACACCTGGCATAATGTCCTTTGTCTTTGCATTTCCCACAAATAATTCTGAGAGCAGGACACTCCGGGTTATCTGCCCAATGATCTTTGCTATCACATCTGAAACACCGGCCAGTGGTCCCTCTCCTTGAGTCATTTCTTTGTCTGTGTGGACTTTTCCTCCTCACATTTACATTTTGTGCCTTGAAAGGCATTCTGTTTCTCCTGTCTTCATTCCATGGTGATCACCGAGTTTTCTCCGGTCTGCTTCTTCTATTCGTAATTTCTGCAACTTGAGTTATTGATTCATTGCTTCTGTTTGTATTTGTTATTGTGATGTTTTCTTTCGGAATTTCATGTTTGATCTCAACTGCTGGTACTCCAATTCTTTGACACAACTTTCAGTGTGCTCAACTTCCTTGGCCACATGTAAAACGTTGTCCAAGGGTGGATCATCTTCAGCCCATAATCTTTCTCTCACTTTACTAATTCTGCACTCTAACATGAACTGATCTCTCAGTCTTTCGTCTAACTGCGTATTAAAATTGCATGTTTTAGCTAGTTTTCTCAAGGGAGTTATGTATTGTTCAACACTTTCCCCTTCCTCCTTGTAACATTCCACGATTGTGCCTATCTTCTTCTCATAGTATTAACTCATTTTTCTTACAGAGCGTTCATATTCATTCAGTTCCATGTCTTCATCTGGAGGTAGTTCAGGTAGATCTTCAAACTTTTCTTGCCCAGCTGGGCCAAGACAGTGCAGCAATAAGGACTTTCTTTTCTCCACGCTGCAGTTTTGGCCACATACAACTCCTGCATAGTGTTCAAAAGATTTGACCCATCTCTTCCACGGGTTTGCTGGCTCTCCAACCTCTGACAGGAAAAACATGGGTGGAGGTACACTATTGAAAGACATCGTTTGAGTTATGCGGATATCAATTCGGTGACTGGAACACTAATAACTGAAGACTGGTGATTGAGGAGGTATGGCCAGTGGTCAAAGGTTGTGATGTCTGAAGTCTGTATTGACTTTCAAACTTCTGTATCATAGTAATATTGAGTGTCACTGTTGTATATACAGGTGTAGATCTAGATTTCTGTCTGTCCGTTTTAAATTGCAGTGAAAAGAAATGTGTGTACTTCTTTAAATCTTCTCAGACTGTGATGAACGTGCGTTTATTTCTGTAATTCTTCTCAGACTGTGGTGAACGTCTGTACACGTACGATTGACTTGACTGAACAGCACATATCATAACGGTGTAGTATTGTTAATGAGTATCCTAGTTCAGATTCTTCCAGCGCTACCATGTGCTTTCTTTATTACTGCCTTTCACTTATCTCGCCAGTCGCTGTGCAGCATATTTCATCTTTCCGCTCTACACACTGACAGCAAGTGGCGTGCAGTCTGTGTACTGTATAATACAGTAACGTGACGTGGCGAAATGTGGAAAGGGGAAACGGTGAGACGCAGCCCGAAGAAGTAAAACGAAGCGGAGATTAAAAGCGAGGGCTTCGGTTAGCGTGCACAGGCCGGCACACAACAGATCCTGGGGACACTTACTTGTTTAGGTAGCCGCTGCAACGTTCACGTGAACGGAGCGGCAAGGCAGGCTGAACTGGTACCTTCTGAAGGAGGAGCTGAGATGAGCAGAGCGGCAACAGCGAGTTCTGAATGTAAGGCGGCGGTGGGGCCTGAAACTAATCCTCGTCGCCACTTGTAGTGCGAGAGGTAAGGAATCCAAGATATATATATTCATATTGAATGCACTTTTATTAATTATAAGTAATATTGGGTACCTATATGGGCATGAGAAAGTAGGTAGCATGTGAGGCCCCACCAACTGAATTCTCCAACGCCTCTGTTGTCATTTGAATCTCCTGAAGTTCTCTCACACGTGAAAAGGACGTCTCATGATTCCACGAGTTTATCACTCACAAGCTACTGCATCCACGAGCTAGGTCACATGGTGGAGTCTCGTGGTGAAAGAGGAGGAGGCTGCATAATACTGCACTTCTCCAGGAGGTTCTACGGACTCTTCTTTGTCTATTGGCCCTTCGTGTAATACTGTTGCCTAGGTTTTGGCGCAATTGTGACCGCCTTGAGAAACTGAGCGTGACAGTGTGCAGCAGATCACCCCACAGAGGTCCAAAACTTGTGTCTGCACTGCGTCGCTTGCTCAGGTACGAAATAAAAAGAAGCCTAAATACCGAACAATGTTGAAAGGCAATGCTGGGAAGAGCCACTAGTAGAGGCGTAGGCAGGGTAGGGTCTGAGCGGGCAAGGTCCACTCAAAATCTTTAAATGCCCACTCAGCAGTGCTGTGTGGGCATTTACAGGTGTTAATGTCACTCCGATGGGCCCACTACATTAGCTTCAGGCCCCATTTGTTAGACAATCCTGGCTAACACTCCCTGCTACCACATCCGATACCACATTCTATTCAAACTGTACCATTTTGAAACCGCTTGAAGATTTATACAGGTATGAAATAATAAAGCTCTCTTTCCCTTTTCCTTTTCCTTTTCCTTTTCCTTTCCTTTCTCTTCCTTCCTTCCTTTACTTCCTGTTCAGGGTCAGGTGAATGTTGGCAACTAGTGGGGCAGGCTCCTTGGAGGTGTCAGGGCAGTCTCCTTGTAGGTATAAGGGAAGGCTTGGAAGAGCTGTGTGGGGCAAGCTCATTGGATGTGTGAGGGGAATGCACCTTGGAGGTGTGAGGGAGGGCTGGGAAGAGGTGTGAGGCACAGGTTCCATGGAGGTGCGAGGGTCAGGGTTGATGGAGGTGTGAAGGAAGGCTCAGAAGAGCCGTATGGGATACGGGTAAATGGCGTTGTGGAAGACAGGCTCAGTGGAGCTGGGGTGGTATATAAGCTTAGTTTTAAAGGAGTTGGGGGAGGGGGTTTACGTTGAGGAGGGCGCGGGATAGATTTCAGATACTTCTTTCCTCAATTGGATCCACTTGATATTTGTGATGCCTGCAGCACACGCAGGATGTTTTGAAGATACAGATCCGCTTTGTTTCCATGGCAACTCAGAACAGGTTAGAGATAATTTCACTGACTTCCTGATCTGCAAAGGTTACCAACAAAAGACGAAGAGGTAGAGAAGAAAGGAGGAGGCAGACGGAGAGACCCAGGGAGGGCTGCGAGACACACACAGTTGAGTGAGAGGGGAGGCGCAGGAGAAACGGAGAAATAAAGGTAAACGCTGACATATTCAAATAACGGACAGAGGTGGAGAAGAGAGAATGGAGAGAAAAGACACGCAAAAGAAAAACAGAGTAATGGAGAGAAGGGACAGTGGAGCGAAACAGAAAACAGGGAGAGGAAACATATTGTGAAAGAAGAAAGAGAGAACAGGGAGAGCCGTATAGTTGGTAGACCAGCAGAGAAACAGGGAGGAGAGAAGCAGAGCAGGGAATGGAGGGGACACAGAGATACGCAAGACACTGAAATGCCAGGAATGTGGAGTAAAAGGCAGGGGAGGTAGAGAAGGGGTTAACAGATAAAGGGAATCATTACAAGATAGTGGGTATCAGTAGTGGTAAAAACAGGCCCCACCTTGTTATGGGCCATGACATATTTACCGTCTGCGGTATTTCTAGGAATAGCACCTGCTTATAAGTTCAAATACATCATAAAAATAGCCACCATTTTGTTCTTTTATTACGTGGAAAAAACAGTTTGGGGTACCCTATGTGATATAGTGCAGAGAAAGTTGAGTAATGATGCTTCCCGCCATTTATATTACACTGAAAAGTTGCTGTCTTATCTGCTCCTTTCTTTGCTGTATCTCAACTATGCAGAAGATGTTCCTTGAAGAGTAGATTTCCTCTCCTGCCTGCCTGGCTTCGAGCGTCTGCAACCTCCTTCCCTGCTTACCCTCCCTCTAACTTCCCTCTTGCTCTTCTTCCCAGCAGACTAGGGGCTGGCTTCCCCAGGGCGGGGCACCGTACGCCAAGGCCAGGGAGCTGCCCTTCCACACAATCACTGCAGTGATTCAGTACAGTAAAAGAGCACAGTAAGGGAATGTAACATAACAGTGCACAATCCATGTCCTTTCTCCAAATGATGGAAATGGATTATCTAAAATGAAGTACAAATGCTAGATGTAGATGCTCACTAAATCACCATCCATTGCTGCCCTAGCAGTGGAATTCCTATAATGGGGCAGAATTCTAGTAGTAGTGATAATTATCGCATACTGCATTCTGGGTAGATAATCCATGAAACTCGTAATTAGGGCGATGATGGAGAAACTGAGATAAAGGAGAACAAAGTAAATACATTAGGAAAGAGAAACAATGGGGAAGGTGAGAAGGGCGAAATAGATAAGAGAAGGAATATGTGTTGAGAATGAGTAAGAGGAAAAGAGAGAAATTGGGAAAAGGACCAAATGTGCCTTTCACAGCCATTTGAAGAGAAACATGAAAGAAGGAGGATATATGGAAACAACTGAATGTGAAGAACACAGCAGAGAAGAGGAGGAAACGTTTAGAAGGGCGAAAAGGGAGAAATGCATATATGGAAGCAATGTAAGACAAGAAAAACGAAGAGAAGGGAAACAAATAAGTAAAAGGGAGAAATGTTGCGGAAACTCAGAGCAAATAGGACTAGATGGAAGTGAGGGAAAAAGAAATCAGATAAGAGATACATAGAAGTAAAGACCTCAGGGTAGATGGGTAGGCAAAGCTTTTCAAAAGTATGTGTATTCCACTTCCAGGGGCACATGGCACTAATTCAAACTTGTGAAAAGAGGGAAAAGTCTGCCTCCTGAGCTCACAAAGGATCTGAGTTTAACCGCATTCTCTAAATTAAAAGGTTTTCCAAACCTTGAATTGGATTCCACACACACACACGCACGCACGCACACACGCACACAGGCACGCACGCACACACGCACACAGGCACGCACACACACACTTCCAGTTTTTGGGGACAGTCACCAGGACACGCTGAGCCACGGGGAGGGAGCTTGAGGTGTATAGTGAGCACTGGCATTCATGGGCGTGGGTTCTGCTGGTTAAGTATCCTCAAGTGTGAGATGAGCACAGCATAGGCAATGCTGGACTGGCCAATGAGAAACAGGGATTTTCCTTAGTGAACTGCTGGTGATGGGGGCTGTTTTGGGCTTATCCACTGGGCAGGAGATAAGCATCCACTTAGCATAACCAAAACAACTCCACACTTAGCTTTTGACTATGCCTCTCACTCAAGGGTGCTGCAAGGAGGTGAGTGGGAGTGTGTCATAGTCTCATATGATGGATCAGGCGTCATCCATCAACCTAGTTTGTACTATCCTGCTCAGTTTATGTAGTTGAGCCAATGCCCTTATATCTCTGTCTGCTTGTCCCGCTTTCCAGTTTTACTTCTTTAATGAAGACAATGTGAGGAATACACCCGGTGCACCTGTCAATATTTACACCACTATTCCCTCTTCAGGTGTTTTCATACAGGTGTTCATTTGTCATTTGCCTAAACACCTAAACAGAATCCTGGAGAACAAGTAAGAAGCTGAGGTCGGCGCTAAGTCACAGCAAAGCCTTTCTGGGGAATATTTGGGAATAATAACTTCTGAAACGTTCATAACTGCATCTATTTTCTTCCCCATTAGTGAATTCCCATTCTTCTCTACCTTATCTCTGTTTATCAGAACCTTCCTTCTTTTCGCTTCCCCATTTTACGTTCCTTAACGGCTTCCCGCTCTATTTCTTTATCTCCTTTCCATTCCACAACATCCTCCTTCTCCTCTCAAATTCTATACACTCTCCTCCTTTTTTCCAATGCTGTACAAACTCCTTTTCCTCCATATTCCTGCACTTCCTCCTTTTTATCTGATGAAATTTCCTTCGAAGGTGAGAAGACCGAGCTTTTACTTATTGGGTCACCAACCATTCTAGGCAACCTTGACAAACAATACACCTCTTTTACCATCGACAACATACCGATTGCGGTATCCCAAACAGTCAAGACTCTAGGAGTCTACCTCGACTCTAATCTCACCATGGACAGGCATGTTAATGCCATAGCCTCCTCATCGGCATACTACTCCAAACTCATCTACGCAGCAAGACCCTTCCTATCCTCACAAAATGGCCTCACTATTGCTAGGGCCATCATAGGATCCAGGTTGGACTACTGCAACGCACTCCTTGGTGGGACCTCCGGAAAAAACATCGCTAAACTCCAGCTTGCCCAGAACAACGCCCTCAGGGCCGCTACAGGTCTTTCCAGGAAAGACCACATTTCTGACCTTAGGAGGCAGGTCCACTGGCTGCCCATTAGGCAGAGGATCATCTTTAAAATCCTCTCCCTCACCCATAAATGCCTCCATGACCTTGCTCCCCCCTACCTTGCCCAGAGAATTTCAGGACCCACCTCGGCCAGGCCCACCAGATCTGCCTACACCAACCTGATTTCTACCCCCAAGACTTGTAGAGTACGTGCGGGCGGTTCGAGCTTCTCAGCCCTAGCACCCTCACATTGGAACGCCCTACCTTCGCTCCTCAGGGGGATTGACTCTCACCTAGCCTTCCGCAAAGCCTTAAAAACTAGGATGTTTGTCTAAACCTACCTGCCTTTATATCTACAGGCATACGAACGTCATTTGTAACTATGCTCCGCTCCTCTCTCTGTAACTAAGTACCTTATGTTTCCTATGTTTACATAATCTTGCTGCTTACGCCTTCATGTAATAGCGCCTCGATGTCTATGGGCTGCAGTGCGCTCTACAAATGTAAAAAATAAAATAAATAAAAATAAATAAGTTACAAAGAATATGCAGGCCTGCAAATCTGGCCTGCAAATGCATTGTGAAAAGACATGGAAGCCAACAGTATTCAAATAAAGCATGAGGCACTGAAAAACTGGACTGCTTCCTTCAAGTGCCATGCCTATGATTGAATTGTAAGGAGAACAATTGTGCCGATAAAATAAACAGGTAGATGTCGCCTCATGTAAAGGCCAGCAGCTGACATAAGACATGGAGGCTGCCTTAATTTAAAGTGAAGAGGCGCTGAAACAATACGTCACTTCATTCGTAACGTTTTTCACCAACTACCACCAATAGGATGCACCTGCGGGATGCAGGTAGTTAATTGCGTCCATGAGAGATAGTACCCGGCAAATGACACAGGTTTTGCCACACATCAGGAACTTTACCGAACTGTAAGGTAAAAAGGACTTCAGTGACCACACATTTGGTTCTGCAGGATTATAAATGTACAATACAGAATGCTGAGGACACCGGTTTAAAAATGAAACTCTTTGCAATCATGCGCTAAACTAGTGGAGTACTGCAATCTAGGAATCTGCAAACAAGAAATGTTGGTGAAGGATAGATATCAATATTGTACAAAGTAGAATGAGGATGTCATTTGAATACCAACATTATTTTTATTCAGACATTATTTTTCTTTTTACGAGCAGCCATAGCTGGCTTGTATTTCATTAGCAACACAGTGTTCACACAATAAAAATGTCAACCAACATCACAATATGCATACATACATAGAAAGACCTCTTACAGTGCAATGTGCATTTAAGTGCTAATATCCACCACAATATCCTCAGAGGAAGGGTATGTAATAAGTAAAGACATATACCTACACCAACCATAGGGATAGGTAGACAAGCCAATGTCACCTATACATAAGTGTAACATATAGTAAAATAAACATAGCCTCCTAGGCGATACAGCTAGAGAAACCACTGTCTTCCAAATTCTAATGGAGCTCTCCCAAGGGTGTAAGTAAATTCCCCTTCCTCCTAGTTTCAACATCTCTCCTATTTTGGGGAGTGTTTTCTTCAGGGCAGGTTATCCTTATCTGAAAAGTGAAGAGAAATAACATTGCTTAATCACAATGCATTCTCTTGTGCACAATCTGTACAAACATCAAAAATCGACAATATGAACATTGTATGCACTTACTGGTACTATAGCCAATCGTTCATGGAAGGAGTTGATTCTGTGAAGTCACTCAACCGCTCCCTAGATCATAAAAACAGTAAAGAGAGTGAACCTTTACTTGTCAGTCTAGCTGCAGTTTGTCTACACCTACTGTGCAATAAAAAAAAGGCAAAGGAGGCAGAGTATCTCCAACGCATTGTGGTTATATGTTCATCATTTCCTTGGCTTCTCATTGCATGCAGTGTCTACTGGCACTGAAACAGAAAAAAGGAAGAGGGGGAGGCCAGTCAGACAACCCATTGATGGACCATAGGCTATAAAGAATCCACACCCCTCTGACTAACAGTCACTAAAATACACAATAATGGATTCCCTTAAATTCCAGAGAAACATGCCGTGTAGTGAATATACCTCTAGGTATATAAATAGTAAATGGGGAAATGAAAGGGAGCTTACCCATCTTAATTCCATTCTCAAAGAAAAGCATATTAATATAAAATACATTTTCTCCTCTCTCTTGATTTTGCCCAGTAGGGGTAGGCATCTGCACTTGTGGGACCCAATTTGAGAAGTGAATTGGCAGGTGTGCTCATGCGTATATTTATGATATGATATGATGTGATATGATATGGCATTTATAACGCGCCAATACACAAGTGTTTCAAGGCGCGGTGCGGCAAAGGGGGAGGAACAGAGGGAAGACAGAGACAGCGATAGTAGGCCAAGTGTCACTGAGATTGCGCAAGCGCAGGGGCAAGTGGAAGTGGCTATGTGCAGGGTCGTAGGGGGCTGGGGACAGTGCAGTACATGGGATAGATGGAATAAATAAAAACAAAAGAGAAGCACGGCCAGCGGTTGGCAAGTGCAAGGGTTGATTTGGAAATCATAAAACTCTTTTCCTATATTGGGTAGATGGGCCAAAATGCTGTGATTTCTAAATTGATAGCACTCTTTTTCTAGCTCAAACCTGCAGAAGTAGATACATTCAAATTGCAGGCACATGCAAGAAACACACAACTCTGCGTTCACACATGGGGTATGAACTTTTGTATACATGTATACAAATATACAATAAGGGCCAGTTTTCAATGCAAACTTTCTCTGATACCAATACTTGTTTTTGATATTGGAGAACATAAAGTGCTTGATATGATGTTATAAAATAACAAGTGAAAGCAATGTTTGAATTGAGAAAGCTCCGAATATACTGAACGATAAGCGGCAAGGTTGCCATGGAATTGCGGATGCTGCATAGAGTTGACATTGAATTATTTAGGATTTGAAATGCAAGAAATATATTTCAACAATAAGGTGTGGCTGAATGTGTGAGCTACCTCATAGCGAGATTATCACAGGCCAGCCAATTCAAATTGTGTACATGTGTGTTTAACAGTCATGTAACTGCCACTTAGTGAAAAAGACCAACATATCAGCATATATCTCGACAGCATGGGGGGTGTCCAACACGGCCTTCAGCATTTACGTCACATGCCATGGTTTACTGGTGCAGCAGTGCCAGAAGTGTGATTTGGGTGGGAAGGGGCTGGGCTGAACACCAGAGACAGTGTAAACACCAGCATTGCATCACCTGCTTAAACTTAAATCCACCATTTTGGAGCGCTCTATATATTTTCGTCTCTTACCATTCACAATCTCGGTCCTTCTCTTTTTTTGTCACATTCCATGAGCTCACCCTTTCTATTTCCCTTTTCATTCCTGTTCTCCTACTGTATATTTCTGTCCATCCTCCATTTTCTTTTCACACTCCCTCTCCATTCCACAGGCTCCCTCCTTCCTACAATGTTTGCTTTCTCTCAGATACACTCCCTCCCTCTAAGGAGGGGAGAGTTTGATGAGAGTTGCTTCTTGCAATACTGGCGGTGCCTCTGCCATCAGCAGGACTCTTGCCAGAACATATACATTGGACTGCACGTTGTATTGCTAAATGCAGAGTAGAGGATACCGCTTGATTCCTAAATGCATAGCACTGACAACCAACCTAATACATTAGTCATAAACCAGGAAAATTAGACTGTCTGTACAAAGCGAAGTTGGAATATTCTGATTTCCTACTACCACTGGCGATCATCGTGTTTTCTGTGATCAGGAACTGTGTTCTACAACATATAACGTTTTGCTTAGTGTATATGCACAGAACGTGCTGCAGAATATACTATTTTGGACCCGATGTTTCAAATATTTGCTTGAGGGAATAAATCAGTTCTCTCACGCACCACCTTGAGATGGTTGCTTGCTCGCTGGACTTTCCCGTTGTAATACAGGGCTGATTTGATAACATTGTCAAGGTCTTTTCTGGTTCCCAGTCTAGCCCTGTAGAGTGGATCTGCCTGCAGGCTGGCAGCCTGTGCAGTGACTCAATTACATGCTGCAGTTTATGGGTCTCTAAAAGAGGACAGACAGTGGAGGAGAAACTTGGGACCAAGCAGAAGAATTTCTCCTACAGGTCACATTGTCTTACTGATAATGGTTTCAGCTATGTACTTAAAGTAGAGGGGCATTGCTAGTTACAGACACTATTGTTATTATTTGAATTTGATTTGATTGTATGCTTTGTATATTTATTTAAGGGGCTATCTAAATGGTTTTAATCTTTTCATTACAAATGTATCTTTCAGGCATACTTTCTCTAAGTGACCATATGCCTTGAGACAAAATGCTCTGGAGGTATTGTTTACTGAAGGTAATCATCCCTTCTCATGAAATCCTATTCTCATCTCAAAGTAGAACCTCGACTCGGCACAGCTGCGTTTCTAGTACTCCTTCGCCTCTATAATAGTGCTAATGGGAAAACACAGGCTATATATAGAAATGCGAGTCACTGGTGGAAGCCTCCTAACAACAATAGTGCCCTAAGGATCCAAATAAAAGCAGCAATGCCCAAGCAAGGTTCTATACACAAATACACTTTACTCAAATGCAAAAAGTAATCAAAGTTGATTAAGTACAGATGATTTTTTTTCTTTTTTCACTAAAGTGACCTGAACATATGGTGGGGGCTGCACTGCTCCCAATGCTAATGAATGCCAAGCTCCCAGCACCCATGTGGGCCTGTGATTGTGAAATGTAAAAAAAGAAACAAAGATGCGTATCCCTGTTTGGAGCATAGAAATGCAAATGTGATATCAGCGTTTCGTACCACTGCAATCACACCTAAGAAAAAAACATGCATGGCAGGGTGCAAATGGCACATATGTAGCTACATAACCTGAATGCTTTACAAACTATGAAAAAAGAGGGGTTCCACAGTGAGCTACCTATTGATGTCAGCCTACAGGATGAAGATTTGACCACACATTGAGTCCATTTAAACAGTCATCTTTTTCAACATATATAAAAAGATGAAAAAGGGTCCGAATTACAAAAATATATCAAGTTTTATTCCATAACGCATGTAAAAACTTTGACACATTGGTCACATTTGTAAAAAAAAAAACACATAACAACTAATAACATATTTTTACACAAAACAATTACTGGTTCTGTAACAATAGTGTATTTATTACTATATTGGTGTATCAAAAATGTGCACCATAGCTAAGGGTGATGTTAGTAGCTTCTGGGTGAATTTAATCGATACAATTCCTATTTGATTTCAAAAAAGGTCCCCATTTTTGTTGTGTCGACAGAAATGAGTCTGTTTCCAGCCTTAAAATTCTAGACACACGTTTCAGTTATGTCGGTTGTTCACCAGACGTATAATCATCCGAATAAGGCTTTCATCAGGACACATTGACCCAAGATGTAAGGGTTTTGAATGTCGTGTTAAGAATCATATTGCATTCTCTACCAGCATATCTATAATAGACCAAAAACATATATTTTACAGACAAGGTAACATTGTTTATCATTTTCATTTCATCACACAATGAATAAGGACAATCTATCAACCTGTAGACCAGTCTCAGTGTGCATCCTATGTGTTTTATTACAACAGAAGAAAAGAAATTGGGGCCAAATGATTTGCCCTTGTGATGTTGCAATATGTGGACAAAGAGGGGCTACCCAGGATTGGGGAGGACTGAAAGGGCTATGATAACACTGTTACAGGGGGGTAGTCCTACCCTATTGCGTTTAAATATTTGCAAAATAATTTTCATGCAAGCATTGTTTGAACCCTTGTGCAAACACATCTAGATGGGACATTTAGCATTTAATCCCTCTGGCTGGCTGTTTGTGAAAAACACATAGATATTCAAATTGTAGATATCCAGCTTTTTATTATTTAGCTGAAACTCTGAATGTGTCACTTTTTTTATAGAGATAATCAATGCAATACAAAGTTGTGCAGTGACACATCAATATGTTCATTTCAGGGCATGATAAATGCACTTAAACATATGCCACCAAGCGGTAAGGTGATCAGAACATCATGAGAACAAATTATATGGACACACATGCGGACAGAACATGGAGCCTATATGTAAAACATACATAAAGCAGTACTTGTAACAGGGCAGCCAAATTTGTACCGCAGGCTATAGATAGTGTATGAAACGTCTATAGATCAATGGACACAGAAGTACTTGTTATCTGTGGCAATGATGTGTTAAACAAACCAAAATAAGCACTGACATGGAGAGGCGTGCTCTGTCAGTTTACTCATGAGCAAAATCTGGCACAAGCAAGGCCTGAAAATTAAATCATTGACCAGAATTTAATATCAACAAAATTTCCTGGTTATAAATCTATCTGAGTCACCCACCACTATGATAGGAGAAAACTATTGTGCATGTGTAAACTGAGGCCATCTATCTCCATGTGCATTTATCTTTAAGTTATGTGACAACCCGAACTCCGAAGGTCTGTCAGTCACTCCTTTTACCATCCATGCAGTTGTCGGACCTTTTCCTCTCTTCAGAAATCTCGCCTTTCTGAAATGTAAATGCCCACCACAGGGAAGAGGCTACAAGCCTACAGGCAAACTAGAGGGCAGGAGATTTGAGTAGGGTCAGTCATAGCCCTGACACTCTGCAGCCCTGTCAGGATCAGAGGGGCACTGGTCCGTCGTTAAATTTCACAATATCCCCATATGTCAGCACTCAAACGACAAGACCTGGCAGCTTCTAAATGCCTCCACTGGACCTGGCCATCCAAATGCCCCCATCAGGTGTTGACCTCCAGTCACCCACATTCTCATCCAAGCTTTGGTGTACTTATCAGGCCATACCTGTTTGCCGTTCGATAGTGCAAATTAAATAATTAAATATGGCACAGAGGTGGCCTCTTAGGGGCAGCCACACCTGCAGTATGGAAAGTGCAGGTGTCTCTGTGGTGCAGCAGAACAGGCAGGAACAATGGCCTGCTACAGCAAGCTCTTTAAATCTGCCGGGCTTCCTGGGTATCCAGCGGCCAATCGGAGAAGGTGGGAGGTGGGAACAGGGTGGCAAAGGAGGGGGGGTACAAGGACAGGTGCAGGGGCAGGGGGAAAGCACTCGCAGTGCTAATTAAATAATTAAATATGGCAAGATAATGGCAGGATGAATGCCCCTCTGATGAGCCAAATGTATGTAAGCTCAGTAAGTACGAAAAAAGGAGAACAAGAAAGACGATAACCCAGTCTTTTGACTTTGTACTTTTAAGGTAGGTGTAACTTCACAAATCAATGTCGTAGTATCAGGCAGGGATTCAACAATACCCTATGCTTCATGGAAAATTAGTCATGGCCACAACGAGACAACAAATGTTTAGACACATCACCCAAGACTAGATAATTATCACAAATATAGCCAAATCAATTATACAATTCAAACTTTAATAAACCACATAGTTTAGTAAAACACTCTAAAAAATGTATATTATAATGTCAATAACATGGCACACTTCTTTTAGAAGGGTTGGATAAAGTCATTGACCTTGGTGTGCCATGTTATCTTAAAAAATTTCTCACAATTTTTTGAAAAATGGGGTTAGTGCATGCACATGTGTATTTTGCATGGTAAAAATCTTTTAATTTCAAGGGAGCAGAGCAATGTTGTTCAGAAGACAACACTCTGACAGACTGAAAGCTTTTTGGAAAACTCAAGCTGTAGTGATGGTCGACATATGTTTCGGCTATAGGCAAAATGTGAGATCAGGCAAAATCACCAAATGCGTGTCTTTGCTATTGTAGCCGTCTTCAGGACAGGGAGAACAATATAGATGTGATATGTATACCAACTCCTTATATGATGTTCTGAAATTACTTCGTTTTTCAACCCACTAAGACAGAAGAAACATACAAAACAAAACACGTATCAGTGGGGAGCTCATGGGTGTGAATTCTTTATATAAGTGTGGCACAACAATTTTAAACATACGTTGCTAATGACATGGATCTGTATTGGACACCAACCTTAATAATTGTAAAAAGACAAGTCAAAGACAAGGGAGATAAAGGAGCGTTCAGAATGAATCACCGTTTTAGAGTACAACTACTCTGTTTGGACTCCCCAATATTTCATGAGTTCGATTTTTAGGAGATGAATTCTCAGTAAGTACTTCAATAGTGCTTCAATGAATACAACATAATGGAGGTGTGAGAAAAAACCTAGAATGGTGGAAGTAAAATGCCACCTATATGGATTGACTGGGTGGTATTAAAGCACCATAGATGAAACAAAGTCTTCTTTTGCCATCACAATGGATATTATTGCCTCCGTCTGTGCTGCTAAAGGGCCACTAATGAGTCAAAACTATCAAATTAATAACAAATAAAAGCCATGGTCAAGTCTTTTAGTAAAATGGTTTTAACCATGAAAATCGCAGCCACCCCTTACCATATTGTCCAGGGGGCGCCAACATTTGGTGTTACGCCATTCATTTTACTGATTTGAATTCACACAATTGTGTAAATGGAACATGTATCTGCAAAAAGCAAACATGTATGGCAGTAGTTGTAGTGAAGGCTAAGCAACCTCCTTTGCATATCAGCTGGTCAGATAGCACAGCGAGTAGAGAGCTCTCCTTCACATCCGTCCAGAGCCTGCTCACACAGTTTCGAATGAACTCCACACACTGTGACTAATAATATGCAGCGCTCAGATGCCTCAGGGTTTGTAGCAATATCTCCATGCACATTATAATTATTAATAGCAGACATTGCTCAAATTTCTCCTAGCACAGCAGCAATTCTTTTCCCCTTACATTTTAATTCTAGAAAATGTTTCTGGTTAGAGAAGAGAACATGCATCCCACAGAGGCTGGCTTTGAAGTGTGTAACGCAGACCTTTTCCAAAAAGTAGTGAGAAACAAAAAGGACCCCACGGGAGTTAAGTAGCTTGACATGTTGCTTTTATTTATTTGCCCTGCCATCCCAGGATTGTCCTATTCATCTCCCTCCTCTAAACAGCCCCTAATGCTTGCATGGTAGCTCCTAACAATCACGGCAGCTTAATTTTTGTTTAAATCACACCAACCGGACTGGATGTAAAGTGTAGTTTCCAGCTCAAACAAACAACATTCATAATGTGGATGTTTAGATTGTGCTGTTCACTGTTTCACGTTTGAAAACTGCCTCCATCAGCATGTCAACAATTCACAACAGATTCACAAAACGGGATAAGTCGAGGAGCAGGAATTAACATAATGCGTATTGTGTGCACACTAAACCTGTTGCACCTTTTATTCAAAAGAAGCCACTCAAGAGTAGGCTTTTAAACTAAAGAAAATGGATATCCTTATTATCCGCAGCGGGATGTTGGAGGGGAGACATAGTCAGGTGATTTCATGTAGTAAAGGATTTAATCATGCTATGGATTTAATAAGGAGAGAGTAAGTCCTTGCTTGAGTACTTAGCATCATGGTAAAGACTAGAGTCACAATGTTCACTGGCCACACTGGGCAGAAGCAGGAGAATATGGCCAGAATGAGGTAATCTGCGGGTCGTCACTGCTCCTGGGCATTGGTGGTGGCTGTGGAGGATGCCCTGGCCAGACTGACCCTGGAGGGCGAGAGCAGCGTTGACTCCAGTTACTCGGCAGACAACAACTTGTCAGGCATGCTGGGGCCGCTCTGGTTCATGTCCATAGACTTCTCGCTGGACATGGTGACCGAGAAGGTTTTCTTCAGGCCATTCTCCTTGCTCATGGTGCTGGCTAGCAGTTCCTTTGTCTCTTGCGAGACGGTGGGCTGAACATTGACACACTCGCTACGTGTATTTTCAAAGTGGGCACCGGTGTTGATAGCCATTCTGGGTTTTGATGGAGGGGCCTGGCCGGCGTCCCTTTTTAAGAAGTAAGCACTCAAGACAAGGGGCAGTTTTCCAGCAAATATGTAAGGAAGCAGAGTGCAGGAGCCCTAAATCTGAAGTGTGCTCGCGGACGCTGTAGCTGGAAGAGAACGTCACAAGATAACCTGCTTCCTGTGGGGTTAAGGACCAAAGGGGAGAGAAGTAGAGTTTCTGTTAAATACATATCTTCTACACCAGCTGAAGCACGTTTGTGTGCCCCTCACCTCCTGTGCATGATTGCTGCTAACACGCTGGTCAACCAAAGCCTGCCAGCGCTGCTAGAGAAAGCTCAGTGGAACAGTCCTAACAGGGTGAACATTGAAACTGACTCCAGACCGAGGCTTCAGATGGCTTATGCTGCTGAAATACTCACATGAGGCAAACCTGACACCTCCCCCACGAACACCCCCCGCCGCCACTATTTGGATTTAAATGCATTTACATTTGTGAAGCTTTTAATTTCGAGAAACATACACATGTACTGCCACTCCGCAGCTTCCGTTTAAAAAATAAAAATGGTAAAACGATGTTTATTTTATTTACTTTTTAGGGTTAGCAAGGGAGACCACAGAGGTAGCAAGGGAGAACCCAGGGGTCACACCTGCGACCACTGGCGACCCGCAAATAACGTCCCTGGGCCTCATAACGCACACTGGATCCATGTAAGGGTAGTGCAAAGCATGTAGGGAAACCTGCCTCTGCACATGTCTGTTACATGTGAATGTCTAACTTGAGCCTCACAAAGAGTTTCCTGTGTGGCACCAACGCATAGATTATCAGTCCAGAAGAGGGAAACGTTTCCTAGCATATGCTACTTGCTTCAATAGAACCCATAAGTGTGTGGCAAGTATTAGTAGCTTTATTTCTGTAAAACTGGAATTGACTACAGCTTTATATCTCTTCCCACTGCAACATTTATAGAGTACTATGACACTACCACGAGGTGTGAGTGGACTTTGGACCAATGCATTTTAACATGGGGCCTAATTAATTGAAACTAAAGCACATTCTGTTAGAGTAAATAAGGGCTAAAGAAACTTTCCTGAATTATTTCATACTTTCCATGGGCCCTATCATTTAGTATTGATCGGGTCCGGAGTTTCAGTGTGCAAATATATATTAGTTCATATCCCTACTGCCTGTCGGATCCTAAACAGTGTTAACATAAAAAATGGTAGCTATTTTTCCATTTGAACGTTTGAAGTTGCATATAACTTCATTTTGTGAAATGCAGCCAATAGCATCCTTGAGCTACTGGGGTCCCTTTGGACTGCACTAGACTGGCCTGCGTTGCTACAGCCAATCTGGTTACTTTTGATGCTTCCAGCATGACATTTCTACTAGGCATCAAAGTTAAAGCAAACATGATACATGTTGTTATGTTGCTATATTGGACTGCATTGATGCAGCTAGTCTGGTTTATGTTTCTTAATGTGGCCTGTCCTTTTTTACTGGGCTTCAAGGAAAAGCAAACATGATGCGTGTTGTTATGTGGCTAGACTGGACTGCATTCCTGCATCCAATCGGATTACATTTTCTGCCCATGACATGGCATTTTTTACTGGGCATCATGGTTAAGGTAAACATGGTAAGTATTATTATGGGCTAGCCTGGCTTACATTGCTGCAGCCAGTCTAGTTACGTTTTCTGACTCTAGCATGTCATTTGTTACTGGGCATCAAGGTTAAAGCGAACATTATAAGCAAACACTACTTACTTTACAGTTGATGCTGGGTAAAAAATGCAATGTCAGAAGTTTAAAACATAACCAGACTGGCTGCACTAATGCAGTCCAGTTTAGCCATCTAACAACACGTATCATGTTTGATTTAACATTGAAGCCCAGTAAAATCTGAGGCCCGCTAACCAGCACTTACGCAACCAACCACACACGTTTATTTAGCATGCATACACATTCACTCATGCACCCATTTATATTCAGTTATGTATCCATACACATTTACAACATTCATAACTCTTTCACTCATACCATACACTCTCCCATTCACACGTGAACCCACACAACATACTTTCTTTCATTCATGTGCACTCACAAACATACCCATTCCTACAAATGCAAGCACGCACAGATTCACATTTACCTACAGCCCCGGTCCAGAATCTACATTGCTGCCATCAGGAGGACAGGATCAAGTGATGACCCTCCGCCGGGTTCCATGCAACATGAACAGGGACCAGGAAGGAGGGCGAGCTTTATGGTTCGTACACAGTCACTCAGAAGCCAGAGTGCCTCCTGGAGTATGCCCTGAAACTCTGAATGTGTGGCGAGGTGAAGGGGTACTCCCATACACACATTCAGAGCTGCAATACCCTAGCTTGCATCCCCAGTGGCCATGCAAGGCTGGAGAAGTAAAAACCCCCTAGCCTTGCACGGCCCATTGGATATGTGTCCTGGGATATGAACTCTCAAACGGAAGTTGAGTTTCCCTTTGACAGTACAAGCCAGCCCAGGAGCGCTCCTTCACCAGCTTGTTTCAGCTGAGGAAGCACCTAGTGTTTTCACTGGCTGGCATGGCAGCACATCCACAATAGGTGGATCAACACTTTGTTGCACATTATGGATGACCCGCCCCTGTTGGAAGTGGAATCAAGGGGCTCTTTGTTGCCCCCGCCTGACTTACCAGATGCCAGGCAAATCAGGCAGGGACAAACTTTTTCAGTTTTACTTCCAGGTGGGACCTGCACTAATTAGGCTATAACCAGTAAGATGTCTTTGTAACACCCAGGTGACCAGCCAAAAGCATGTATGTCTTGAGTCAGGTCCAGTAGAGGTCTCCTTTGGCCTTGAAGGACTATTAACTTTCTGGCGCTCCTTGTCTCAGAGTGTGTGGGCTAATCTTACAGTAGAGCATTCTCTGAGAACAATATCCAGGCGTGCTCGAGTGGCATAGTCTCTCTGTGCCTGTCAAAAGTCAGCCTGTTTCGGCCTCTAACTGATGAGAACTCAACATGTTTTGACAGTGCTTCCAGGTGTAAAGGTAAACATTCTCCCTAGAATCCTGTATGTATTTAGATGTGTGCCTTACAGAGTCACTAAGAGTTGCACAGCTTTTTGTGGTGGCCGTATAAAAAGGGTCACTTCTTAAAAACAATGTCTAAGAAAAATAGGAGAAGGGGGAGCTTCGGTTTCTGGACTTTAGAAGATACAATTGAGTTGGTTCCATGATATTTTTTCTACAGAAATTCTGCCGAAGAACTTTAATTTGCGTGAATTCTGCCCAAAAAACTTAAAGATTTTTATTTTATTTTCATTTGGGGGTTCCCTTTAAACCCCTCTTTCCGTACAATTAACCCCCTAGCCCAAGCCCCTCCCCACTCGTTTTAGCCTCTTAACCTACTCCCCTCCCCCCCATATAATTTGATGAGTTTTCTTCTGCAGAATTCTGTCGAAGTAAAGTACTTCAGCAGAATTCCTGTGGAAAAAAATGCCTGGATACCATGAAGTCTGTACTCTGGGTCAGTTTTTTCAGAAGTCACATGGAAGAATAGCGGAGGGGATATTAAATGAACTCTCAAGAGACAGTCATGGGGGAAGAATCATTCTAGTATTAACAACCACCATTCAACAGTCATTGATCGAGGAACTCCTGTGCGTTAATTAGGTTTTCAACTTTTTCCATGGGAGGCATGTTCAAAAATGTTGATGCAATAACTGGAAGATGTGTGATCTCGCTATTGATTTTTGTCCACTGGGTCCTGAGAAAGTGTTGGTGCACTGAAGACTGAGCAGGGTATCTCAAAGGAGATTTTTCTGCAGAAAGGGGGCAGTATAGGCTTCTTTAAGTGTTGACACTGTGTTTTTTGACACACTGCCGCTTTATGAGAGAAGAATTGTGAAAAGATTGTAATGGTTAAGATTTCAAAAGAAGAGAAAAGAAATTAATTGTAAGGGTGCAACAAAAAAGAGAGGACATATGGACAAAAAGACACATGGGGAGTATCCTCTTATTTTGTCTAGTAGGTAGGTTGAAGTGTGTGCATTCGAAGACTAAGCAGACTTGAAGACTTAGTTGCTCTGAAAGAGAAACAGAGAGCAGACACAAATGGAGAAAGTTGTAATATGTAGAGAAGGAAGAAACAACGAAGGGCAAAGTGTGGAAAAGATCAACACTGAGGAGATGTTATTGAAAATAATACAATGGAGAAATAGGGAGAAGAGAGAAATAATGACTAACAAACTAGTGATATTGGAGAAGAGTAAATTCAGAGCACAGTGAGGTATTGTAGAGAAGTGAAAAGGGTGCAAAGGAAAGCAAGCAGTAAAAAAGTTAAGTGGGGAATTTTGAAAAGAAGCTTAGGCATGTTAGAAATAAACATGTGGTGCGCGATGAGACTGCTTTTCCTTTGTGTGTTATATAACCACCTTACTGTTTTAGTAAATTCCAATTGCTTTTGAATCTTTTTGAAATATATGCATTTATTTGCATAACAAATATTTCATTGCGGCTATGTCATTTCAAATTGTCAGGCGACATGTCATCGTGCATCAGGTCTCCTGCGGTTATATTACAGACAATTTGTGAAATCCCTGACCAGGACAAACAATTGAGACTATTCTAAACCCAATAACCACAGAGTGCTTATGGTACACTTTAACAATGTTAGAAATAGAGACTAATAACACAACATGAAAAGAGAGACAATGCAAGGGCAGAAAGGAAAGTACAGTGCAGGGTTCGTTAAAAAAGACGATCATAATGGAATAAGAAACCGTGACAATGTACAACGAGGGAGAAGAGGGTTGTCTATTAAATGAAAACAGGGATAAGGGACAAACATACTGCTTAGAGAAATGGTAAAGGGGGAAATAGAGAAAAGGGAGAAACAGTGAGCAATCTAAAAGGTTGATAATTTAAGAAAAGAGGTACAAAAGAATAAAGGGATAGATCAAAAGAACGGGAAAAAACTGGGTAAAGAATACAAATACAAATACATGGAAGAATGTCAAATTAAAGATGAAACAAAAGACAGGGTGAGGAACAGAAATGCAAAAACATTTTAAACAATTAAACACTAAAACATGCATGGAAATAAAGAGGACATTGAGAGAATGGAGCAATTGGAGGACAAAATAGAGAGAATGCACAAAACAGGACTAGGTGAAAGGGAGAAACGTGGGAAGAGTAGTAGAGAAACAGAGAGAATGGAGATATTAGGACAAGAAAGAGAGAAGAGCGGAATTGACAAAAACACAAATAGAAGATTAAATGAGGTGGACAAATTTATATAGAGCAAGTGAGAATTCAATCGAGTGGGAAAAAAGTTAGAAGAGACACCTAACAGCAGGGACGTGAAACTGGGAGAAAAGTGAAATGGTGAAGGGATTAATGTAGAAAAGGGAGAAAAGAGACCAGGGAAAACAAATCGATTAGAAACATGCATTGGAACAGTGAGATGTAGCAAGGGAAGGCATGTGCTCACCCATGTGTAGCAATAAGTAAGAGTGTGACCGTGCCTAAATTGCCATTTCAGGAGACTCCTTACAATCAAACTCCACAGCTAGTAGGAATGTGGAGCCAAAGCAGGACTCTTACTTAGATCCTTGGTTCATCATAATCCTTGTGGAATGACTGCAGGTGATGGATGATCAGTGTTGAGTAACATGCATTCTTTAATAATTGCCCTACTGGATGTATTGACTTTAATCACCTTCGAAAAATCATGAACAGGTTCATTTTGAATGATTTTTATTTAATGAATATTGCCCAAACTTTTTGCATGTAAGTGCAAACATAACGGGTCTCATCCTTGCACTTTAACATTTCAATCAAATGCCCCTCAACCCCACCAGACAGTAGATTAAGAAAATAGGTAAAACAAGAGCTTTCAATCTATAGCTCTTTTAAAATAAAGAAATGCAGATTGAGACCTAGCAATGTAGTCACTTTATTCTGCTGTGGAATTTTGTAGTTCCAATCTGGGAAGTTGTGCACTGAGTAAAAGTAGTTTGCTTAAGTGTAAATATCTTAGGACATTAAATGGGGGATAAAAGTTAATTCTATGTAGTTTCTGAACCTCAAGGAGGTAAAGTGTTTAATGGCTTGTCATTGCTTTAACTGGTTTATAAAAGTTGTAATTCAGTACAATATCATAGTTTTTTGACCTAGACAAAGTTTCACAAAGCCAATAAAAGATTACTATGCCAAAGTTTTCCCTATGACTTGGCTTAATCTATTTAAAAGTAAGAATTGCTATATAATACATAAGTGGGGGAAATGGGTAAGGGTACATAGACATTAAAGTTGAAGATTAGTTGTTGATTTGGTACAACACGTAAATATCCGAAATATGTGAAGATGACCTATATGGATTGTCATGTATACTTACTTATTCTGGACTGAAAGCATTATTTTGCTACCCTTTCTGGGAATGTCCGCTAAGTGTCCTGAAGGTCTCCTCACTCTGTTTAAGTCTATAAGTCACTCTTTCTATGGATGATAGTTTTGCAGCATCTGTCAAACCAGTTCAGTTGGATGCTACAAGCCTGCATCATTTCTTGATTTAGTCACTCATATCTCCCATTCTTATTAGAAGAGCTAGTTGGTTCAGAATGTAGCTTACACACATCGATGCAGCCAGGGGTCGACTGGGAACCAAAAAAGGCCTTGGGAATAATTTTAAAAGTGGCCCCAAATTACACATTTTCAGCAAGCCCAACCGTTCTCCTGTGAGAACATTTGAAAATAAAATAGGGTATGTGACAAAAGAGGGCCAGGGTGTCTACCAGGAAATCTCCAGAGTTCCCGATAGTCCAATCCATCCCTGAGCGGAGCACAAAAGCTTTCAAGCAGCATGTTTAGAAGCGTTTTTTAAATTTTATTAGTGTACAGTTTATTACAAATCTTTTCTACAAAGAAAAGAAAATGTTAAAACTAAATATCAATTTCAATAAGATAAAGTAAACTAAGTACAGGATGAAAAGAAAAAAGAACATTACATTTCAATAGCATAAAACGTTTACCCGAGGACAAAAAAAAATGGAAGTGAGACGACTCTCAAAGATTGGTACTCTTCTGATCAGATCCCATCAGATTCAGTAATCACAATAGCTTTATAACCTCCCACCTTAACAATGATTTGTGGCCTGAACTCAATCTTTCCCAAAATGATGAAGTGTTTAACCACTAGTCATTATCCACAAATCTTGCGAACGCCTTTTCACTCTTTTCTCTTGTACCGTCACAGACTAGCATTATGTGTCTCAAAGTTTGCGGGCTGGTTTTCTCACACAAGGGGCACAGATTATCACCATATTGTTCTTTATATCTGATGAAGAGAATCTCCCTCGTTGACAAGAGTTTAAGGCGAAATTTGAGGAAGTCCGGTCTATACATGAGATTAGGCAAGCGTTTTAGATATCTTGCCAGTTGACCTCTTGGTTAATCATAGGGCAAACATGACTGGTAGAGCATGGTGCTCTGCATTTCGGTAATTGTTTGAATCAGACAGATTTTTTCAAATGCCCTTTCACAGACATCAGATTTTATATCAGATCTTTTTCAAGGCAATTGCAGCAGACACAATTTCCACAGCATACGTTTGAGCAGTCCTCAAGCATTACTTTCATGTCCAACTATAATGAGTTTTCCTTAGGGACGATTACCTTCCATTCAACATGAGAGCTCAGGAACTGCAAACCTAGTTTGTACCTTAAACACAGCATAGGCAAACATTGTGTAAGAGCTAAGCCATTTTCCGCCAATTTTCCTTCAGGACAACCCCAGTTCATTAGTTTTATTGCCGGATATATTTCCACACCGTATATTAGTATGGGAATTACCTTGCCAATATCGAACTTAATCAACGGTCCTAACATCAACTTACAATAAACCTGGTTGAGTTTTTTCATCTGGCAGCCTAGTTGTGTTAGCTTGCCATCTAAGGCTGTCCTTACTTGGCCCAGGGACGGGAAAGATCTCATGTTGAAGCCTAGATATGTGACTTCCTTTCCCACAGATATCTAATGCCCAGATAACGTCCAGTTAGAGGAGGCTGTTTTAGTCTGAGGTCGTTTAAATACGACTATTCTAGATTTTGCTGGATTGAGATTTTAGAAGCAGACTGGTGCCTCTGCATTCTGAGTGGCCTTCACACACCCGACGGAGGAGGAGCTGAGACAAGCTGACCCAAGCACAGACGTTAGCCCTAATACTTCGATTTTAAAGTATAAATATTTTCATGCTAATTATAGCGTATTAAAAAGAGAAAATATCTATATCAAACTGACATGATAAACGGGAGTCACTTTTAGCACACCACCCTAAAGCTATGCCTTTAACATTTAATTCATCATCAAATAATATTTGTTTTCATAATAGGAGTGAACCCTCTCATTCTTCTGAATTTTGTACTATTATGTCTGCATTAGCACTTGCAGATTTCCACTGCTTTCCACCATTTTAAAGTTTGACTGTGCCCTTCTTTTAAACTTCTCCTTTTCTCCTTTTCTCTTGTCTCAGACTAAGTCAACAGATGTCCTTACCCTGTTGCCTGCCAGTGATTTATGTTTTTTCATGTTATGTTATCTTTTATACTGTGCACATCACCACCCTAGTGGTCCTAAAGCCTTGGCCACACTTGTCCAAATGCATTTTATGACATCTGCAGACATCGAATTGTAAATATTGTGATATGCGACCTTTGAAATAGTTTGTGTTTTAGAAAATAAGACCATGCTAAACTGGATACTTCATATGTTTGCCAATCTAGTTGGAAGATTTCAAATACTATCAGGTCTGGTTCTTGATCCTGTTCTGTTAGGGTATACACCAAGTTTGATTGTCAGTGTGGTAGTTAATATAATTCTTAACCAAAGGAAGGAACACAAACAGCTCTCTATGTAAAAATTAGTGTACCCTCAGATATCGGTGTCTTAGAGCAACCACTTAACCAATATGGGCTGCATACTGTGTACTCAATAATAAACAGTGTTTCCTAAAATAAGCTTTTTAATTCATTTTTCTTTTCCAGCACAAGTAAAACAAACATTTAAAAACACATATACATAACATAGTGATATACAAAATAAAATGATTCCACCTCACAAAATCAAAGTCACAAGATACTTGATCAAAAAACAACAAAAATGGCAACTTAATTTCTCTTATTCTCCACTGTGTTGAACAAGCCCAACTTATATAAGTTTCTGTCCTATATGTTGCAATTAACTGGCCATTCTTCAGGGGCAGAAATGTGTCTTGTGCTTCAGGTAGATCTTTTTCATTCCTCTATACACCAGATTCCTATATCTTCACTGGTTGTGCACGTGGGGTCTTTGAGAGTTGGTCACCCACCGGGACTATTCTGCAATGCATTGACACCATCCTACTTTCTATAATCACCTTAATTCGATACGCCCCGTCTACAGCATCGTCTCTTCTAAGTCACCCTCCGTGTAATGCCACCCTCACCAATGCCACCCTCACCAATGCCACCCTCACTTAATAACTTATCCATATAACGAAGCAACTTTTTGCAGACTGCTGCCCTTACTCCATTCTACCTCCCCATTCTATATCCTCTGCCCTTCTATACTGCTCGCCTTCTATAATACCTTCTTTTCTTTGTATGAATTGTTTTGTGGCAACCTGGAAATGCAATTGTTATTCACCATTTTATCGATAATGAACTCATAGTTTATTTTTCCTTCTATTCTAATTTAAATGTGCACTTTTTTTAAACAAGTACACAATAAATAAAATGCGTTCTATTCGACACTTTTTTTTCATTATATAATGGTTTCCACTTTATTGTACGCACATTCTACACATGTCCTGTGGGAACCTTCCCTCTCTTGCAGATAGAATATTCTCCACAAGTCTATTGACTATGAAACCTAGGCCTTTTCTCCTGTATCCAGGACTCACAAACTTAGCTGCGTTTTTCTCCTGTCTCTGAGACTGCACTATGGTAGTCTTATATACTAGTGTCTGTCGTCTTGTCCAATTGACAACTTGTCATCTCATCTGTCCCATCTGCTTTCATGATGCCCTTTGTCCTTCCCTAGCCTAGTATTTTCCCCACCCTCAGCTCTTCCTCTTCTCTCCCTACCTACTCTATGGTGCTCTCCATCTCTCCTATCTTTTCTAACTGCTTCTCTATCGACTATCCAGCTCTCCTCACTAAATCTGGTAGGAAGAAGTTTAAAAAGGACATCCTGGTCTCCAACCCAGGCCTACCTATCACTCACACCTATACCAGCACCTCTTCCAGGCAACCTCTTTGTCATTCCCTCGCCAGACCTATAGACTCTACATATGGTCTCTGTGCTCTCTCCCTTCTCTTCTTCTCCCATTAATGGTAGCCCTGGTGGGAAGCCCTCCTGGCCTCCTTCCACTCCTCTATGGTCATCATTAATGCTTGCTTGAATGGCACGGTCTTGGTCCAAGGCCCTTAGGCCAACCTTCTCGAATTCGATAGACGCTTCCCCCGCCTCATCAATTTCCTTTCTTCTCCTGCTGTCTTCTCTCCCTCCTCCGCGGCTTCCTCGCCTCCCGCTGCTTCCTCCTCCTTTGCTACCCTGCCCACTCCTCCTTCCTCTTCTGCCCCCCCCTCAGGCTGCTTCTACACCTCTGTAGGGCATACCTCTAATTTGTACCCCTCCCCGGAAGTCTTTCAAGGGTGGCAACCTTCTCCATATTAGAAGAAGAATCAGAACTAAATCTGATCCTAGGTGTGCTCACTCCCAGCTCTCCTATTGGAGTTGCATGAATTGTAAATTATTGCAGTGGTGTTCAATTTAAAATCAACACTCGATTCCCAATTTGTGTAAAATTATGAAGATTCTTTTCTTGCACTTTATTTGTGAGGCTTAGGTGTTCCTTATTCACATAGCGCCAACAAGTTTATTTGCCAATGCATTTCAGACTAGTGTCCGTCATCAGGGCTCCTAGGCACTATAATCATCACATTATGTTATCAAATACACATTAGAAGTTTAACATTGTTAATCAAACAATTCACATATTTTATCAATAGTAATACCAAAAGAATAATATTCCCCCGTGTTTGTGAATAGCAGTTGCATTTAGCCAAAATCAATATGCAAAGAAAAACATTCAATGAATGCAATCACATACCGTTTCCAGTCGGTATCCAGATTGTTCAGATTCAAGGAGATAGACTAGTGAGCTCAGTGGTAAAACAAAATGCAATAAAATGCAATAAGGTGTCTGTTTCAGTACTCATAATATGTGTGCCATGTACCTGTTTTCCAAAAGGGCGCTGTACGTGTCCTGCTTGGTGTCACACCACTAAACCTGCATATGATCTAACCTCCGTGGCAACCTGTTAGTAAAATCAGAATTGTCCGGATTTGTATAATTATAGTGATCGTTTAGATTGCATATCTATTAATATACTGCCTTCACTAAACAGTCCTGTTGGCTTACCTTTGTCGCCCGCTCTCCTCCACGGCGCTTCTCGCTGCGGAAAAACCAGCATCTCCGGTGGACTCTGGTTTTTTAGTTTGTTGTCTGCCTGTTGTTCCTTAGCAGCCCGCGCATGCGCAGGTCGTTCATGGAAAGTTACTTTCACTTTCTTACGACCGCCGGTTCATCCATGTTCCTCCAAAACCATTAAGGACCACATTGACTCCCTGGCTCTTGCTCTGTCTGACTTTTGCAACCACTCCTTCACCACTAGAGTGTTCCCTTCCACTCTGAAGCCCTCACTCGTGCACCCTCTTCTCAAGAAACCCTCTGTCGACCCGTCCTGCCTGGCCAACTATCGCCCAATCTCCATCATTCCTTTACTGGGCAAACTCTTGGAAAAGAGGGCCATCTCCCAACTCAATCTTCACACTGAATCTGTTGGTTGTCTCCATGATCATCAGTCTGGCTTCAGAGCTGCCAGAAGCACAGAAACTGCTCTGCTGAACCTCTGTGAAGACCTGCTCTCCAACCTTGATTCCAACACCCCATGTGTCCTCATCTTACTTGATCTCTCTTCTGCCTTTGACACGGTCAACCATGCTATCCTGCTCAACTGTCTCTGTGAGAACCTGGGTATCATCGGTCAGGCCCTGGCTTGGCTGACTTCTTTCCTCTCTGATCGACCCTCCCAGGTTCAACTTGGGTCCTTCAACTCCTCTATCTCTATCCCTACCTGTGGTGTTCCCCAGTGGTCTAACCACTCTCCCTGGCTGTTCATCCAATACCTAGCACTTCTTGCCCACCACATTGCCACACTCTGCCACAACTTCCAGTGCTATGCAGATGACACCCAGCCCATCTTCAGGCTACCCTCAGCCACCTCTTCGCCCTCTCTCATCTATGACTGTCTGTCCACCATCCTGAAGTGGTGTACTGCCAATAATCTCTGCCTTCTTGCCAGTAAGACTGAGATTCTCCCCATCGGCACTCCCGTTCCCTCCTTTCCTGTCACTCTCTGGCCAGCTTCCCTTGGCCCTCTTCCTGCTCCTACCTGTGAGGCTAAAAACCTCGGGTCATCTTTGACTCCACAGTCTCCTTCTCTCCTCACATCTCTGACGTCTCTAAGAAGTCACACTACCAGCTGCACCTCATTAGGGGTATTCTTCCTTTCCTCTCCTTTCCCCAGAAGCTAACGGTCTCCAGAGGTATGGTTCTCTCTAGGCAGGATTACTGCAACAGCCTCTTTCTAAATCTACCTGCATCTACTCTCCACCCTCTGCAACATATCCAAAATTAGGACTGCGAGACTTGTCCTTGGCCTCAAGCACAGGGATCGTATCTCTCCAGGACTGAAATCTCTGCATTGGCTCCCAGTGGCTGTGAGGATTAAGTTCAAAACCCTCAGCATTGTCCACACAGCCTTCCGGGCCCTGGGGCCTCAATCCCTTCAACTCTCTCTTCCTAAATATCTTCCTTCTCGAGCGCTTCACTCATCCTCCTCCAACTCCCTCAGAGTCTGTCGCTTCTCCAAGCAACAAGTTGGTGGTAGATCTCTTTCTTCTGCTGGGGCTTCCCTCTGGAACAGCTTCCCTGCCTCCCTGAAACTTGAGGAGAATCCTCTATGGTTCTGGAAGCACCTCAAATCCTTTCTCTTTGCTTCTGCTTTTTCTCCTCCTCTCCCCTGCTGACTTCCTGGCTGAATCTGACACTGAACTGGTTACCTGGCCACCTTCTGAGCCCAGGTCCCCTCCCCTGCCAGTTGCACACCTGCACTGCCTTCCTGGCATCCCCCGCACTTGGAGACTATTTCTATATCCCTTCAAGTCCCACCAACAGCACTTGACACCTGATGTCTGCATTTACCCTTGCTCTTGCCACCTGCTGGCCGTAGCTTTACTTATTGTTATTTATTATCCCATGTACTGCACTGTCCCTCTATCCTGCACTTTCCCACGTCCGCTTCCCATTCACTTGAGTAATCTGAATGATCATGTCCGTCTTCCCTCTGTCCCCCCTCCCTTGCCTCATCGCGCCTTGAAACACTTGTGTATAGGCGTGTTACAAATGCCATATCATATCATATCATATCATATCATTGATCTGACATAATGTGTCTCGATATATTGCAGTCTGTAACCCCAGCTCTATCCATATCTTTTGACTTATCTAGTAAATCATCCAGTACTAGGTTGCAGACACCTCCTAACATGGTGGGCACACCTTTGATTTCTGTCACGATTCTATTAAGGTATGCAAGAAATCTGCTCTTGTCCCCTATTGGCACATATATTGAACCAACTACCGGGATAAAATCTTGTATCTTGAGTTTCACAAGGCAACTTCTCCCTTCACCATCTGAGAATGTTTTGGCTATTCTGTGGTGCAAGGGTTTATTTAGTAATATGGCAACTCCTGCTTTTTACCCATTTGCGTTGCAGCCGTAGCTTACTTTGCCGGGCCAGTCTCTCACACATTTTTCTGATTCACCAGCAGTTAGGTGCATTTCCTGGAGTAGCGCGATATCGACTTCCTTGCTTTTGAGATATTGCATGTTTATTTTTCTTTTGATGTATCCATTTAAACCATTGACATCTCTCGTTATAATTGAGAGGTTGTGTGTAATGTGGGGGTTACTAGTGTCTGCATAGTGTGCCTATTGTATGCCCAAAAAGTGTTTCATCCCCTGATCATCTGACTTCAGTACCATCACTTGATGTGTGTATAACACATCCTGTGTAGTGTGATTGATAGATTGCTGTTCTGAAAGGTGTTAACATCGCTGATTGTCCATTCCTGGTGTTGCGCTCCTGCGAATATCCGGAAGGAATTATGGGATCAATCCCATATAAAAAGAATACCACTAGTTGAATGAGCGAAAGAGCCGGTACATTACATTGGTTTCAATGTAATCAGTTAACCATTAGACGTGAACATTAACCCAGATTTGAAAAAGGTTCTGCCGAGCCGAAACACTTGTTATCACCAAGGGCACCTGAATAAATGCACTAACTTTTGAGACTAATTGGCGCAGAGTCCTGGAGTTACTTTCCTATTTGCGCTATATATTGTAACTGTTACAGACCTTTGATCCTGTCTTCTGTCATTCCGGAGCACTCTTCCAGCTCCCTAAGGTGCACCGATATTTGTTTTATAACACTCTTCAGTTCCCTAAAGTCCACGTGTGTTTCTGATGTCCTTCCACCTGTGATTGTCATTGTCTTTATCAAGGTGGTTATTTACTACAATAGGTGATCCAGGGTTGTTGTTGCTCCTGTTTGGGCTCCTTCTGCCTTCCGATTCAGTTTTGTAAAGTGTACCTTTCTGGCTTGGTGCTCGGTGGCCTTTAATGCTGTGGAGGTTTATGTGGGTTGCACCACAGGAGGTTGAGTATTTGTGTTCTCTTTGCTGCCTTTTCTATTATCTGCACCTCCCTTCTCCTCCTGTCTGGAGTAGAGGGTATATGTTGAACACTTTTTCTTCATTAGGGTTACAGCTTAATTTTTTTAATATGGACTTAAATTTATTGTGTGTTCATGACACTAGGGTTTTGCAGTGGCACCACTCCAAGTTGGCTGCCAATTGTGCCTCTTTCTTAGTTATGCTTCTACTGCCCTTTTGTCCTCTTTCTATGATGGTTATCCTCTGACAAGCCACTGTGGTTTTTATTATTTATTCACTCTGCAGGCACCGCTACCTTAATCCATTGACACAGATTAGCATTAGTTGCCTGTCCCCTGCTGCCTGCCTTCTATTTTGCCACTTTTCCCATTGACCGCCGCGTGTGGTCTCACCTGCCCATTTCGTGAGTAGGAGTGGAGCTAGTTCTTCTCTGTCCTTTTCCCAGTGTGGTCAAATACGCTAGCCCCTCCAGATATCACAATGTCTTAGTATCGCTCCTTTTTGTTTTGCAGCTGGCAGTTGTCTGACCCTCTCACTACCTCAGCGTGTCTCTGCTATGTTAGGCACACAGCACACGGTTCTCGCTGGGCCTCGGCGTCATTTTGCAGCATCCATCCATAGTTTTGCTGCTTCTCTCCTTCCATCTGCATTACAGATTCTACTTCTTTGATTCAAGGATCAGAGGTAATGGTGAGTTTATTTGGGGCCATACATTGAGGAGAATAGCTGTCCATGTTAGCCACAGCTATATTCAGTTGCAGCCATCTTGGTCGGACACTGGCCACACCCCCTCCATCACTTCTTACAACCATTTTCACAGGTTATAACTTTCGTTTCTTCAGTTCTTAATTTCACTTGATAGACTAGATAATCCCTTCACTTGAAATCCTGTTGAGCTGGTAACGTGTAAGACTACCATGTTAAGTGCTGCTGTCTAGGTCCTGTGTAGTTGTGGAAAGGACTTCAGGGAGATCTTGTTCCACTTAGAAAGAGACATTTTAGAAAGGTACCCTTCTTTTGCCCATGCCACCTACTATGATATCTACCTGCCCCATCACACATGCCATCAACACATGATTTGCCATCCTCCTACACCCTTAACACAACCCCCCTGCCCCTATGATTGCTGGCATCCCATTTGTACTACTTTCCCTGGAGGAAAGAAGAATGGGGCAGAGAAAAGGAAGAAGCAGTGGCATGAAAAACACAGAGATGAGAAAAACAACACGAAAAGAGTGAATTAGAGAGACAACAGATATATATAGATGTAAGAACTTTAAGAACTAGTTCTATCTATACAAGAAAGTAAAGAAGAAAATGGCAATACCAAGGGAATGAAGAAACGGGGAAAGGGAAAGGAATGTAAAAGATAATATAGAATTAAATGAGAAACAGACAGAAAGACAACATAAACATAGGGAAGAGCAAGAAGAAACAGACATACAACAAGCCAGCAAACAGCCAGAAGGATAAAAGGTGAGAAAGGAGAAATAGAGAGAAGTGAAACAAAATACAATAGAGAAACATACATAGATTTAAACCAGAGACTGGGGTAAAGGGGATTGGGAGAAACAGAAGCAACATTTGAGAGAAATGACAATTAAAGTGAAGAGAGAAGGGAGAAAAAAGAATAGTAAACAGAGGGAAGGGAGCAAAAGAGAGAGTAACAAACCGAAAGCCGACGAGGTTTCTCGTCCTTGGCAACAGGGAGGTAATCCCAAGGACGAGATTCCTCGTCCTTGGCATTTAAATCTAGATCTATATTCTATTTACAAACCTTTGTGTAGATTCGTCAAATGTCACCACATTTATAAGCCTTTAAAATAATTTGTGACCCCCCTCTAATTTTGCCCCCTCTTTACAAAAGCCCACCAAACTTCGCAAAAACATTTATACCTAGATCTATTATCAGTTCCCCAACTTAAGTGTAGATTTGTCAAATAGCACCTCATTTATAAGCCTCTATATAATTTTGGGACCCCCCTCTAATTTCGCCCCCTTTTGATAGAATCCCACCAAACTTTGCAAACTCATTGGGGATCAGGTCAAGAATATAAGTGCAGTTTAACTAAGTGGCACCAAAGTTATGAGCCATCAAAGAACTGCTTTTCATCAGACCTGTAATGCAGAGGTGTCCGCGAACTTCACAGGACTGTCTGCGAACATCCGGACTGTTCGCGGCAAAAAAAACCACCAATTCTTTTGCTTCTTGCCGCCATATCCCATCCCATCCTCATCACCCCTCATCTCCCCAGAGATTATTTGATAAATTTGCCAAGTGCAATGTTGTGTTTTTAAATATGTTTTTACTGCGTTGTCCGCGGACACCGGCTGCTGTCCGCGAATCCAAGATGGTGGGCGTTTCGAAAAATCTGACGAACTTCAGGCTTTTCACCAACCATCCAATCAGCGGGTGCGTTCGATGTCCGCGGACACCACGTTGCCATTTAAGCCAATCAGAGTCCTGTCTGTGGAGCGAACCGGGAAGTGTGTCCGCGGAGCAGACATAGATATCACTAATTTTTTTGACTTACATTTTGGTCACTTTAAAAGAAACTACTGGATGGACTTACACCAAATTAACAAAAGCACGCTTTCGGGACCAAGCCGCCACTCCTGCCGCAAATTTCATGAAAACCCGTCCAGCGGTTTGGGCTATAGGCATGAGCAAAGTTTTTCTCCATTCAGTCTATGGGAAAAAAATAAATGTTGTGACCCCCCTTATAACTTTGCCCCCCCTTGACCAAACCTTACCAAACTTTGCGAAAGAATTCAGAGTGGGCCATATACCTTTTTCTGCAAAGCTTGGTGATGATTCGTCCAGGGGTACCGAAGTTATAAGCCGCCCAAAAGTGCTCTTCCTATGGTTTAGCAACTTAACCATAACTACATGGCCGCTACCGCAGGCCATGTAATGCCCATTGAGGTTTTTTATTAATATATATTGTAGACTAATGTATAGATACTGCACATCACACTTTATTTCCTGTAAATGCTCGATATCAGTGGGTAAATCATTATCCCTAATCAGAACTTTATAAGGTTTAAAATTGAAGATTGGAGTCTGTGAACATAATCTGTATTATCTCGTGAAATTGACATGAGGTTCACATACCAATACAGTGATTATTTGATAGAGTTGACTGTGTGGGCTGCAAAGCAATCTTCTCCCCTAAAGGACAATGCCTTGGACCATATGTGGATATAGGATATACCAGCTTGTGTGTATGTACCCTATCTACTTTATTTTAAAGTTGAGAATACTGATCTAGAAGTAGCCCAACTTTACTAGCATTTTTTTACATGGTCTGAAACCCGGACATTGAAGGTGGGGTGGGGTATCTCCCCTCCTTTTGGGGAACCAATAAAAGTAACGTGTATATGCACATTGATTCTCGAGGGTACAGTTGGCATCTCTATATTGATACTCCTCTCCTCCTCCCCCCTACCTCCCTTCTGCTCTTTTCTTTTTTTCTCCCTGAGGGGCTATGATGTAGTCCGGTTTCCCTTGACTAGTGCATTAATATGTGATATATCCTAGATTCTTTATAGGGTTTAATTGACCTTTCCTACTTGTACCTCCTATCTGGTATTCTTCTTTAGTGGTCCTTGGGACCCCATTGGCTACATAGTTGATTGGGGTGAATTCTGTTGCCTCACACTATATAATCTTACTTGGCTAACAAAGTGTATATACTTGAGGCCTTCATCCTCACATACCCCATTTCAAAAAAGATATATTTAGTGCCAAAGGATAGTATGATGGGACATAATTTACGATCAAAAAAAGGCAAGGGAAATTTGCCACTTAATGAAACAAAACAAGGAGATAAGGGGGCGGGAAAGGGGAAGGGTAAAAAGGGCACAGTGAAACAGGACATAAGCCATAGGACCCGGGAGAATTTGGACACCGATCAGCCAGGGATATTGAGTTTTCTCACTAAAAAGGATAAACATAAAGAGCCCCTGGCCGAGGATGTACATTTTGTCTCAGGAAACAGCTATATGATAGACAATAATTCTTTGCTGAATTTGGTACATGATTTTAGAAGACAATCAATGAGTCGTGGAGGTGGATATATCACACGTGGAAACCAGTGGAGAAAATGTTGTAAATGTGAATAATGTAATGACCATGAATTTGTCTGACACACCGGATTTAGCTAAGTTCGCTGAGCAAGATATGAAAAGTATGTAGATGAGGAGTCCTGGAATGAGCCAGATAGTATAACTGAGAACTCTATGAATCTGGAGCCAGATAGTAGAGGAGATAACTCTCTCGATGTAGGTGAAAAGTTGGACGCTCTGGCAACTACTATGGATGTTCTACTTGGGGTCTGTACTAAATTATTCAAGGAGCAAGATGGGATTAAAACTCTGGTATATCAGACTATAGAGAACACTAAAGCATTGGGAATAATGATAGAGGAAAATAGCGAGGCATACACGGTTCGGAAGAATGTTGAATCAAGGGCTGGAAAAGATGTCATGGGAGATCTAAGGGAGTTGTATTTAGCAATAGAACAAGATAGAGAGAAACATATGATACAGTAAGTGGGGAATGGGGAACAGGATATCGGTTCCCTGGAAATAATCTCCCTAGAAACTTGTGGAGATAAAAATGTAAATAAAGGAATTGGTGAACCTAAAATTTTCTATGGATCAAAAAAACGAACAAAAAGAAAGCGTAATAATAAAAATCCACTATAGGGAGGCCACAGTAAAAATGTGTTAGAACAGAGGTTTAAAAAGGAATAGCAGCGCACTAGCGATCACCACTCCATTTGCTAAATGTAACCAACATAGATGGAAAAGGGGGAAGGAAATGAATATACAAACCATGATGGGAGGAAATAGGATTATGTGGACTGAACAGAATTTAGAAAAATTTGATTAAATGTTTGACATACTCCCTCTAGATGGTTATGATATAGCCATCAACAGGTTTTAAGGTAGTTGGGAATATATTAGGCCTGATCCAAAAAGATAATTGCAGGCTAAAGGTCAAACAGAAACAAGGAAAGGTGCACATAAATGAATATGATCCCCGATCGATGAAAGAAAAATAGAGATAAAGAAGGAAATAGAGAATTTTTTATTTTTATTTTTTTAAAACTTTTATTTTTGTTGGCAGAGGAAAATAGCTTACACATACATCAGAGCAGCCAAAGGTGACACAACGCATTTTCGACAGAGAGCAGTGATACATATGAGTACTGGTATAAATACAGACATGCAGAGAACATCATGAGGCATTCAAAGCTGAGATATTTCTTCAAGAAGATTGTGATGAGTTGTCCTCAAAGGAGGACGCATTTAGGCCGTTGAGATAGCTGTTGAAAGGAGACCAGATATTTTTAGGCCGGGAGTGGCCCGGGAGGGTAGTGAGGTACACCTCTTCACAGTTCCGGGACCATGTTCATAGATTCAGCCATTTCTGAAATGTGGGGGGGGGACTTCCAATTTTGTAAAACAAATTTTTTGGCAATTAGGCAGCTCACATTTAACAATTTGGCAGTGCCCCTGACACCCCCTGGCCCCCATATCCCAAAAAGGACCCCAAGCGGGTCGGGCTCAATAACAGTGTCACAAATTTCTGAAAGCATCTTCAGGATCTCGCCCCAAAACGTAGCTAGCTTCGGACAGTGCCAAAACATATGGAGGTGGCACGCAGTCTCGGGTCAGAGCGAGCAAACCGGGAAACTCTGCGTGGGGTATAGTATAATCTGTTCACCAGTTTGTATTGAATAGTGCGATAGCGAAAGTTCAGGGAGACTCTGCTAGTGTGGGAGCACATTTTCATCCAAAGTTGGTCGGTGAGATCCAACTCCAGGTCAAATGCCCAGTCATCCCGGGCCCTGGAGGGCAATGCTGGGGAGGCAGTCAGGAGGAGTTTGTATAGTGAGCATACCAGCCCGCGGGCCCCACCCGAGTTGGCGATATAGGAAGTCCCAGGGGAGTCAGGGGGTTCATCAGGAAACTCAGGCCAAGCATTACGGAAAGCAGCCCAGAGTCTGTAGATTTGTAGCAGCTCCAGCGGTGAACCCGAATGACCGGGCTTCCAAGTCTGTGGAGTTATGAACTGCCCGTCCGGGTAGAAGTCAGTCAGGGCTAGGTAACCCAGGGACTGCCAGTGCCTGGCCAAAGCGATGTCATTTGTGGGTTCCAGCCCGGGGAACCGCCAGGCCGGAAGCCACTTATAGTATGGATGTTCCTCGGCACACGTAGCGAATAATCGCCCCCAGGTGTTCACCGGGTCAATGGGCGAGACCGGCTCGTATCGTCGATGTAGTTTCAAAGACATCATATTGGTGCCAGACGCCGCAAGGGTCTCGAGCCTGACATGAGGGCGTGGAGGGGGGCCCGGGTACCAATAGGAGGCTAACTGTGCCTGCGCGGCGATCCAGTACCGCAGCATGTCAGGGGCAGTGAATCCAGCTCGTTCGTAGGGTAGTGTCATAGCGAGCCACTTGCGAACGGCCCCCGAGTGCCACAGAAACTGAGCGCACAGCTTGTGTAAGTCTGTAAAGTATTTCTTACCGGGCCAGACGGGTACATTGGTGAATACGTACAGGAGTTTAGGAAGTGGTATCATCTTTACTAATGAAAGTCTGCCCGCTCAGGAAAGTGGGAGATGGGACCAACGCTCTATCTTGGCTGCAGCCTGTTCTGCCACAGTCGTGTAGTTGTACGCCAGGAGGGTATCTCTGGCCAGGGACACCTGAACTCCCAGGTATTTAATCCCATTAGGCGACCATCGGAGTGGATACTCGGTGGCGGGTGGCGCAGTAGAGCTTGTGAGAGGGAAGAGTTCAGACTTGGTGTAATTGATTATAAAGCCAGAGTATGTCCCGAAGTGGGTGATGTTACGCAGTATTGGGTCAAGGTGAGTATTGGGGTCTCTAACAAACAATAGCACGTCGTCGGCGTACAGTGAAATAATTTCGGGGGTATCTTGTAGCCGTATCCCCTTGCGCGAGTGGCGCGCCCGGACATAGTCTGCCATGGGCCTGATGGCTAGGGAAAACAAGATCGGGGAGAACGAGCATCCCTGGCGGGTGCCTCTGAAGAGAGGGAACAGGCTGGTAGTATGGGAGTTGACGCGGACCCTGGCCACCGGGGAGGTATACAGTAATTTAATATATGCAATCATCCTGGGTCCTATGCCCATGGTCTCAAGGACAAGCCACATGTACTTCCAGGACACCATATCAAAGGACTTCTGGGCATCCAAGGTGACCGCAACCGCCCTCACCCCCTGATCAATGCGTGCCATAACATTGAGAAGCCTCCTGATATTATGGGATGTAGACCTCCCGGGCACGAATCCTAACTGGTCATCATGCACCATATAGGACATGACGGGCAAGAAGCGGCTAGCGATCACCCTGGCAAAACATTTTGTGTCCAAATTCATCAGCGAGAGGGGCCGATAGGACCTGCATTCATTACTGGGCTTACCAGGCTTGAGCAGGACTGTGATGACGGCCTCTTGTAGTGTCGGGGGGGAGGGATCCTAGCCTGAGTGACTCATTCCACACCCCAAGCAGTTCAGGGGCTAATATCGCCACGTGTTCCTGATAAAATTCAGCCGTTAGACCGTCAGGGCCTGGTGCCTTACCTTTAGGGAGATTGTATATGGCCTCCACTATTTCATTCAGTATTATAGGGGAATCTAATTTCTCTCTAGTGGCAGGGGAGACACATGTGGTAGGAATCTGCTCCAGGAGTTCCTGCATTTCGGAGTCACTATATTCAGGAGGCTGGGAATATAATTCGGAGTAGAAGCCCACAAAGACTTCGAGGATTTGCTGGTTGGACCAATGTAGTATCCCCGTGCTATCTTTGATACAGGTTATTTGGGATTGACCCCATTCCCCCCTCGCCAACACGGCCAGCGTTTTGCCCGGTCTGTCACCCTCACCATATTTGCGTGCTGCTTGCGGGCGACTGAAGTACTGGACTTCCCTGATGGCTTGTTCATTGAAGGTTTTGAGCTCGTCACTAATCTGGGAGAGGACGCTTGGGTTGATCGAGGTCGGGTGGGCTTGTTCCAGATCCCGCAGTTTGGCTTCACTGCGGGATAGGGCGGCTCCTATGCTTTTAAGGACACCAGACTCTCTGGAGATGGATGCCCCCCTGATAAATGCCTAAGGCATCCCAGCGAACCCCTAGGGTGGTGGACTGAGGCAGGTTCTGTTCAAAGTGAGTCTGGACGTCGTTGAGGATATCTGCTTTGAATACAATATCCCGCAGGGCGGCTGATTTGAATCATCACACAAAGCCAGTAGGGGCGGGTATCCCCAATTCCAGGGCAATCAAAACCGATGAATGGTCGGACAGTGTGCACGCGAGTATCCGCGTTTCCACCACCCGGCCGAGCAGGGGGCCGGACAGCAGGATCAAGTCGATCCTGGACGAGCTGTCGTGAACTGAAGAGTAATAGGTGAACTTGCGCGCTAGCGGATGTAAGGCCCTCAAAGCATCATGAATATCAAGAGTCGCGATGTGGGACAGCAATCTACGCGCTGCGCCAGATAGGGACCATGGGGCAGTACCAGTCCGGTCTATCCCGGTATCCAGTATGAAGTTCATGTCCCCCCCCAAATGATCCGCACCCCCACGTATCCTAGCAGTATGGATACCACCTGGTCCACAAAATCAGGAGAATAAACATTGGGGCTGTAAGTGTTTACCAGTAAGTAATCCCTGTTGGCTAGGGCGCAGTATAGCACAACGTATCTCCCATCAGGATCAATATAGCTCTTGTGGAGAGCAAACTTAATTGACTTATGAATCATCGTTACCACCCCTCTAGCGCGCGTGGAGTATGAGGTGAAATACCTGTGTGGTCCCCATAACGGCTCAAAGCTCTTGATCAGAGGGCCCATTGAGTGAGTCTCCTGCAGAAGCAGTATTTTACAATCATGTCTGGCGGCATACGCCACAATTTTCCGAGCCTTGGTGTAATTGCTCAGGCCTCATACATTCCAGGTTATTACTGTCACAGGCATGTCAATGATTTAAGTAACATCCCACCACTGTTGTCGTAATCGGACTCTAGGGCGATGGTCGCCCCCATATGGGCCCCCTGATGCACTGTGGTCCGCCAAACTACCTCTGCCTTTTTGCATATTAAACATCAATCCCATCCCTCCCCCCTCCCTCAACACCCCGTCCAAGCGGGCAGTGTAAGCCCCCTCCCACCACCCAGAATTACCAACATGTCTCACAAGGACAGCCACATTGACACCCTCTAACCTGAGGATGTCAAGAGACACTATCCAACGGGGATGTGAACCCTCATCTTATCAAAAATTGACTACTGCAACGCCCTTTACCTTGGTACGAGCCAAAGAAACATTGATAAACTACAGGTAACACAGAATAGCGCTATCAGGGCGGCCCTAAACATACCCAGGCGCGCCAACATCTCCTCCACCAGACGCAACATACATTGGCTCCCCATTGCACGGCGTATCGCCCTCAAAACACTTGTTCTTAGTCACAAAGCACAGAATAACGCTGCACCGGCATACCTATCAGCGCGCTTCAGCCAACACACAGCCTCCAGACCTTTAAGATCTGCACAAGCGCACACACTTATCATCCCCAGTTTCAAGCTTCAAACTGCCAGAGGCTCGAGCTTCCCAGTCCTTGCGGCGAAGCTCTGGAATTCCGTACCCAATGAACTTAGGAATATCCCTTCCCTCCAATCCTTCAAAAGGAAAACAAAACACTGGCTCCATGAGCAAGACGCTATGGCGTCCAGTCCTATGTAACACTGGCTGCATGCTGCACCTTCCGGCTACCTTGTATATAATGCATCTGCATACTACCCCTGTAAATGTTGTACATAATTTATATATGTTTATGTATACATAAGTGTAACCTCTAACTACCTGTTGTAACACTTTCTTGTAACCACCTTTCTAAACATGCGCCCTGATGCCCCTGGGCAGGCTGCGCAATACAAATAAATAAAATACAAAAAAAAAAAAAAAAAATACATAATGGCCCAACCAGGGCCAACCATCAATAACACCCAACCAAACATAAACATAAACATTGAAGTGGGGTGCGCTGTTGCCGTGGGGACGGCCGCTCAAGCATCGTATAGGTCAGCGAAAGCTGTCAGAGGCAGGTTCTGTGGTAAGCAGATCTTAAGACAGGTCCCAAAGTCAACAGTCCACCAGAAGCAGGATGGGAACCAGGACGCACCAAGGGGTCATGGTCTGTTCCATGTCCTGAGAACATGCCCCGATCAGCGTCCAGTGTATCAAGAATTAACCTGAGGCCATCAGACTGCAGACGGGGCCGAGTATGCTGAGGTTGCAGTACAGTATTGCTAGTGACACAATCAAACTAATGAGGAAAGAAGGGAACTGCTGAATAGATCGATTAGGCTGCATCAGGGCATGGTGCATTATGTCAGTCTTCTTCGGCACGGCCACCAGCTGGACCATGTAGAGGGATGTGCGCTTCAATGAACTTCACTGCCTCTTCAGGCACAATGAAAAAATACAATTTGCCATTGTACGTGATTTTGAGGCGTGCAGGGAACAAGATGGAGTATGGGACATTTCGCTCCCTAAGCAGTTTCTTGACCCCGAGGAATTGGCACCTCTCTTGTTGTACAGCTATCGAAAAAATCTGGGAAGGTCCTGATTGTACTAGCTTCAAGTCGTAGATCCCCTTTCTCACGTGCTAGGTGGAGGATCAGGTCTTTATCGTGGTAGTTTAGAATTCTGGCGATGATAGGCCTTGGAATGTCGCCTGGTTTCGGGCGTGGTGAAAGGGCTCGATGAGTGCGCTCCACGGTGAAGTAGGGCGAGAGGGCCGGATTACCAAGGAGATCCCTGAGCAGGGTTTCAACGGCGTCCTCCATGCGCCCTTTCAGGGCGTTCTCGGGTACCCCAATAATTCGCAGGTTATTCCTACGAGAGCGCGATTCCAAGTCGTGGCACTTTGCTTTCACACTTTTCATGTCACGTGCTAAGGAGGTGACTGTGTTCTGCAAGGCTTGAATGTCATCCTTGTTTGTCGAGATTCTGCTCTCTGCGTCGGTGATCCTGGTAGCCGCCTTGTCCACTCGTGTTTTTAGGGAGGCCACATTAGTGTTAATGTCATCAAGCTTCTCGTGGAATGAAGCGAAGTTTTTAGCCATGGTCTCCATAAGTGTGGTTAGGTCAGAGGTCGCTGTGCAGGGGTGAGGGTCCGGTACCAGTTCCTCCTGTAGGGATGAAGAGTGGACAGAGTCCGACCGCGGGACAGATTTGGTAAATTTGTCCATGGCACCACCCTTCGAGTTCCCTCTAGATCTGTTAGACATTGCAGGTGTAATTCCAGTGAGACAGTGCTCACAGTTGGGGCTGGCAGCGAACGGCGGGAGATCAGGACACAAGGCAAAGGGAGGTGACAGACACAGCACCTATGGCGATGGTAGGGGCCTACTGTGGCAGCCAAGAAGGCAGGGAGGCTGCAGCAAGGTAGGAAGCAGAGCCTTTTCAGGGGCCAGAAGGAGAAGGCTGATAGCCCATAGCAGAGGTTATTCCCTTGGCAGAGAGATGTAGCAGTTGCTGTGCGGGTTTTCACTCCACTGTCAGAGGGCTTCGTGCAGGTACTGATGGATTTAAGTGCTTCCAATGAAATGGGGAAGAAAAAAGAAGGCCCAACACTCCGCTAAACAAAGGGCCCCACAGTTCCAAGTGTTACGTGCAAGGGGAGAACCCCAATGTAGCCAGGAGCTCCAGCGAATTCAGGTACACAGGAGTTCAACAAATAAGCACCCCTGGGGCCCTCTGCCGGTACAAATTGTCCAACTATGGTGCCCACCTCAAGAGCAGAGCAGGAGGGGCTGGGTCCCACAGACAGCCACCAGACGAATGGAGTCTATCTAATAAGTACTTCTGAGGACCCCTGCCGGTGCAGTTTCTCCAAATATGGTAGCCCCTCTAAACACAGGGCAGGGGGCACTGGGTCTCACATGCAGCAAAGCAGGGTGATGTGGCCCACCCAGAGGAGCCACGAGCGCTGCAGTCCAGGTCCCCCCCCGCTCCTCACCTGCGCCCCCGTGCAGGACCGTGGAGTCCAAGGAGTCCAAGCGGGGCTACCGCCCAGCCACCCCACACTGGTGTGGTGATCGCGCTCCGGCGCTAGTGTGAGGAGGAGAGGCGGGGGTGCGCTCCAGCGCAGGCCCCAGCGGCAGCAGCCGCGTGATGGGGCTCTCCTGGGAGGTGAAGGCCACGGCCATTTGCGAAGTCCGCGCAGGGGAAGGACTCCCACGCCGATGTGAGGATCGAGAGTGGGGGCGCGCCCAAGCGCCAGTCCCCGGCAGCACCACCCACGTGGTAACGCACCTCGGGGAGGGGGGCCGCAGCCGCCGGCAGAGTTGTCCCCGGGAGGGGCGCACGATGAGCACTCCGGTGTCAGTGCGGTGGGGAAATGGTGAAAGGCGGGGGCATGCTCCAGCGCAGGTCCCCACTGCGGCCACCCACGTGGAAGCGCACTCAACGGAGGGGCAGCCGCGTCCAATGCTGGAGACCCGCACCGGGGGTCCCACGGGGGCCGAATGCAGGAAGCCTCCAGACAAGGGTAGGGCACGTGGGCACCCTGCTCAGCAGCACCCCCCACCACGATGGGACCCAGCAGGGAGGACGAGGCAGGAGCCAGGCATGGGCGAAGGCCCCAGCGGCCGATAGGCAGCAGGCCGCAAAACCCCGTTCACAGGCTTCCCGGGGCCGATTCAGGCCGGTATTGCTGCAGGGCAGGTAGAATGAGCCTGGTAGCAGATCCACGAAGCGTTGGGATGCAGAATGTGATATCGCCGCAGTTGATGGCGGATTTCGGCCAGAGCCCCACAGAGCTCAGGAACTAAGCAGCCATCTTGGGCTGCTCAACAGCACCACCTTCATGAAATAGAGAATTTGAAATGGTGCCAAGATCTAAAAGAAGAGGAGAAAATATTAATGATAAGACATATCAAGACTAGATACAAAAATTGGCTCAAGTCACACAAACATAATATTAAAAATGCAAATTGGAGGAGCATATATGTGCTGTGTAAAACCCACGACTCTAAGAAGTTCTGGTACTTGTACCAGCAATATTAGTTGGAAGATGATAGTAGGGAAAATAATGAAGTGGGCCAAGAAATCTGGATACATTATATATCTAACCTTTTCTTTGTAAACAATAGAATCGATAACACCTATAATAAAACTTGGGTACGTTGGAGACAGAACTTCCCATATGAAATTTCAGACGTCCTTGGTATAATAAATAAGATGAAGTCTTCTAGAGCCCCAGGACCAGATGGGATGGCTAATATTGTTATTAAACAAAACCCTAGGAAATGGGCAGAACAATTTTTCAAAATATTCACTGATATATGGAAGAAGGGTAGCAGCCCAGACAGCTGGCGTAAAGCCATAGTGGTACCAGTTTTTAAAAAAGGGGACAGAAAGACCCCCGACAATTACCACCTATTAGCAATGGCGGATAGTAGTTACAAAATGTTCTGTTCCCTGTTAGCTGATAGCATTAATACATGGAGCAAAGAAAGGGCATTACTCCCCATTCAACAAACAGGGTTCAGAAAAGACCATAGTACCTTGGATAATCTTACTATGTTGAACCACCCTATCTCTGATACCCAGGGGAATAAAAAGGCGCAAAATTATTTGTCTGTTATATTGACTATTCTAAAGCATTTGACAGTGTTGACAGAAAAAAACTCAGGACAAAACTGATGGATAGACAACTCTGCCCCAGAACTCTTCATTTCCTGAAGGGAATGTATAAAGACACCACAGTTGTTATCAGCCTAGGTAAAGGGGATAGCGTTTCCCCAGATATAAAACCAATATAGGCCTTAGCAAGGATGTGTGACCTCACCGGTGTTGTATAACTTATATGTGTCAGATCATTGGGATAGATATACTGCCATAAATATTCCCATCAAAAGTAGGAGGTAAGACTATTAGCGGACTTATGTATGCAGATGACACCATATTATTGCATAAAACACTGGTGGGTTTACAAAGGATGTTAGATGTGCTTTACCAATATTCTAATGAAAATAATTTAAAGATAAATATAAGGAAAACAAAGAAAATGGTGTTTGGAGGGCCCAAATGGAAGAGGGAAAAAAATACCTTTCAATGGCATAAAAACTCTGAAACATTGGAAGTGGTGGACATATACCCCTACTTGGACATTCCAATCATGAATAACCCTCATAAAGACTTCTACTATGAAATGGTGGAGTCCAAAGTTATTAAGAAATGGAATGTTAAAAGAAAATATGTCTTGTAGGGGTGGATATTCCTTTGAAGGGTATTTAGAAGTATATAAAAGTTGTATTTGAATACTTTATGCCCTAGAGTCAGTAGAGGGAAAATATATGTATGATTTTAGAAAACTGGAAGAAAAATTGTGGAAGCCTCTGTTAGGCCTACCTGGGACTACCCTGAAAGAGGCTATATAGTGCAAACTTGGTTTAACCTTGCTTGAAACCCTGTGGAAAATTTGGTGCTGCAAATTGTTTATAAAGATAGCGATGTGGGAAAGGGAGGAAGAGAGTTTTATGAGCCTCATTGGTAAGAACATGAATGAGAAAGAAAAATGGAATACTTTCATGACAAGCCTAAAAAATATTGCACTCTTTCTTCTCATTGAATTCGGTATAAGATTCCCCACTTTGAAAGAAGAAGTCAATATGACACTTAAATGCCTCAAAAAGAAAGCAGTATCCTGGGATCTGTGTAAGAGTCAGACATATCTTTATAGCAAGAAACAATATGGTACATATGCTCTACAAGGGCTGAAACCTGCAACACCAAGATGCAATCTATTAAAAACTGGTAATAGAAAGCTGGCGAGATTCATTATGCTCCATCGTCTCAACATTCTTCCATGCAAAGAGTATATGGGAACCTGTACGGGGATACCATGGGAGAAGAGGCTGCGCGGGCATTGTAATAAGGAGGTGGAATCCATTAGACATATACTTACAGAATGTGAAAAACTACAAAAATGGTACCACAAAGGCTATGGTGAACTTGTAAACGAACCTAGAATGATAATGAGTGATCAGTTCTGGTCGACCATATATGGGGCCGAAATTATGTTATATGTAAGATAGCTGGTAAGATAGTTCAGCGGGTTGAGTGCTTGCTGTTGCAATCTGAGTGTGATCTGCATGCGCAGGCTCGAATCCCGGCAAGGCCAACTCAGCCTTTCATCCTTCTGAGGTAGATAAATGAGCACCAATTTCGGTTGGGTGATATTGTATGTAAATATGTGCTCTGTAAAGTGCTTTGGATTATGGTGCTGTATAAATAACACATCATTATGTTGGGGAAGCTTTTTATATATGGGAGAGAGCTATTTTATAATGTCCTTGAGTTGCTATGCCGTGTGTTTTAATAACTACTTATGGAATAAGGTACACTCCAGGGGAATGGTGATAAAAAATACTATGCGATCCTCCCATGGGAGATTAATGGGGATGATCTTTATAAGAGTTTTATTGTTGTACCTTAATGATGTATCTTAACAATGTATTTTATTGTAATGATTTTATTGTAATAATTTTATTGTAATGATGAAATCTATTGTAATGATAATTCTATCTTATGAGATATTTTATCTCTATATGGAGTGTGATTTTGTTTATTTGAATACTGTGTATAAATATATGTGATATTGTATAAGGTTTTAATTAACCAATTGCAATTTAAATTAATGGAAAAAAATAGGTAATATTTAATGACTTGCCAGGCGAAGAACAATGGTCTTGAGGGTTGCCCAGAGCAATGTCAGAAGTTGAGATTCATTCTAAAGCTTCCAGCCAGCATGCCCTTTGGTTTGTCATTGTCACCCTGGGTTGGACGAGTATGCCCAGACATGAATCCCGTGCCTGCTGGGGTTAGAGACCCAAGCTACTCCTCACTGATGAGGCCCAATGTGGTCGAAACATGTTTGGAGAGGCTTGTGGTCTCGTCCAAAGGGATGTGACCAAGCAGTTGGACTGACCCTGTTGGAGTCAGAACAAACCTAATTTGCATATGGTCAGTCCCCTTTTGTAATGGCTTAGCATGTGAAGAACAATGGTCTGGTGTGTTGCCCAGAGCAATGCCAGAGGATGAAATTAATTCTAAAGCCCTCACCCCTTTTGCTCTGCTATCATCCACCTCCTCCACCATCTTTGTGTGCAAATCCTTCAAGGTATTTATGGCCTTTGTAAGTGTTCCATTATCTCCATTGTGGGAAGGAGGGTAAGTGCAGCAAGAAGGCCCAATGTTTGCCACATGCCATCCTGCATGGGCATTATTAAATCAAGGACATACCTATTCTGGAGGGTCATGAGTCTTATAATCCTCAGTTCCTCCTTTATGCCATTTACACCTTTCACAATTGCATTTATTGTTTACAACAACTCACTTTTGGAGCAAAGAGGGATGTAAAGAACATTGTCATGCTACCGAACAACTTATGCTCATCTATCATAGGCCTCTATTTTTTTTTGCTGAGAAATAATGTTCCCTTTAACTGCGTTTTAGGGTAAGGAACAGTTTGCTCCTTAGGTGTGCATCCATTCACAGATGCCTTTGGGTTGGGAGCACTATATAAATAAATAAATACATACATTCATGGGAAATCACCAATTTGTACTTCACTCTGGGATATTACCAGAGCTGGTGCATTTATTAGCACTTTGGAACAAATACCTCCCCAATTCAGAGGCAATTGCTTGTAAGCTTTGGAACCACCAGCCCAATAGTGGTCCACGAGTACTGCTGTACCAATTTTCATACCAGGTAGAATCATTATACGTTTGCATTCCTTGTTCTCACCAACTTTCACCGGGCTAGTATTCTTAAAACACAGTGTGCCATTTTGTATATATATTATGAGTGCAGGGCCTGCTCCATTCTCCACCCAAGTCAGTAAGTTGGAATATTTTGCCCATTCTTTAAGGCATACATCATTTTATGTTTGTACCATCACTACTGCTAATGTCAGGAGTGCTTGTGCTTGGCATCCCATCATTCCTTCAACCCAACCTTCTGAGGTAAATACATGTCCATATATGAAACGTTGGGGTGTTTCCCAGCACCCGGGTGTCCCAGGCTGCTCTCTTTCTGCAGCATTTGCACAATGCAATAACTTATGCACTACCTTTCTAACTTCTCCTTTATTCAGGCCTTTTAATATGTATTGTATCACCTTATTTGTCCCCCAATAGTCACCCATCATGGCATTTGTTTTTATATAGCTATCTTCATATGGGAACATCTTTTTTGACATCAAATGCAGGGTAGCCGATTCCTCTTGGAAATGCCCCCTTGATGTGCACAGTGCTAGATGTGTTGGGCAGTGTGCTCTATTTTCTGATATTTCCGTAGCTACGAATGTCCTGGAAGTGCTTATGGCATGGGGGATGCGTGAACACACGTAGCAGCTCCCATCAGACATCTTTCTCCCCAGCTTGCTCCTGTGCTGATAGCAAAAATTATTAGTTATTTGAGCAGAATTAGTAATATATTTATCCATGAGCCCAAAATCAACTGGCACACTCAATTTCAATCTCTTCATCTGTGTAGCTACTTCAGGGAATTGTAGTGTTACCATTTCATCTGTCATTGTGACATTCCCAATTACTGGTCATGCTATATTATAAAGGACCAATTCTCTAAGCGCCATGAATGTATTAAAATAAATGCTGCAAAATGTTAAAAAGGTTGCAATAAGCATTATAGCTAACGTGTCCACTTTTTGCAAATAGCTGGGAGTGTTACTTCCTCTAAGTGCTAAAAATGAGTATCTTATATGATTGAATAATCCCATCTTTTCCATCGAAGGGGAATCCTTTCCAGTTTCTACAAGGAATAAATGTTCATGGGAAAAATCATAAAATTATCACAAGAAAACATCTTTCGAAAACAAAATAGGCCTTAAAGTTAAATAGCAGCACAGCAAATGTAATAGTCAAAACTCCTAATAAAGGATAAGTATTAATTAAATAAGATAAGACAATAAAAATACAATTGTTATAGGAATCATTTGTTCAATTTCTTTCTTTTTTATTGAAGTTTAAATGTCTCATTCTTTTTCATGTAAATATATTTGCAAAAATGTTCACTTTATTCTCTGTATTTCTATTGAGGGACCAATGTCTTGCAATCTTCTTTATTCAGATTATTTCTCATCATCAACCTCACCTGCACTCTGGGGGGGGTCTCTCTTTTGTAGAGTTTGATGTCTCTGAGGTGCAGCCAGAGCCTCCTTCCTTGGACCTCCACTGCTGTCAGTGAGGCAGCGTCTACAATATAGGGGCCATCAAACTGCAGCCTGTGCCAGCAGCGGGTAAAGTTTTGACAGAGACTTTGTCCCCAGGGAATAATACAAAAAAGGTTTAAATCCCGTTGCTGGATCAACTTTTTTGTTTTATTCGAGACATACATTTAACAGACTCATAGCAACAATAATTATGCATTTCAGTCCCCAATACATTAGCAACATTATGTGCATTAATTCAAGCTCGAGTGGGAGGAGCAAGGGTTATGTGCATTCAGCGTCCCAGCACCAGCTCATGTGGAGTCAGGAGATGGACGCAGCAAGGCTGGTTTCATAATGCAAATAGAGCTAGGGGAGCCAGCCTTTTCTTCAGGGTCACTTTTAGTTTGGCAGTGCATTTCTTAGGAAGGCAGTTGAGGCGTTCAAAAATGCTGTTCGCTTGTGGGTGACAAGCACAGAAGAATTTGTTTCAAATACCCAACAATAGAGTAATGTGCCCACATACATAATTTACAAAATGTGGCCCATTGTCAGATCTGAGCACTTCGCACACGCCCTACCTTGGAAATTCCTCACGTATAAGGAACTTGGTAGCACATGTGGCATTGGGATGTGTGCTTCAATCTATCTGGAAAAGGGGCATATGACTACTATCATGTACCTGTAGCCGTTACAAATTTGGAGAATATCTATGGTCCAGTAGGACGAGGTATTGCTCCTCTCACTGTTCGCAAGGTATGTTGGGCAGTGAACTGCTGGCAAGTTAAACAGTTTATAATACATACTATAACATGTTTGACCAAGTTAGGGACAAACCAGTCCTCCGAAATCTTTACTGCAAGACACTCTCTCGACGTATGTGCTGGGTGGTGTAATTGATCAAATGCTGCTTTGAGTAATCCTAGTGGCATGACTGGTTTCCCAGTGCTGTCCTGCCACCACATTGCATCTAGGGGGGACATTGAGCACCCCCTTCATTTCCACGAGTCTTGTTCTTCTGGTGTTGCCTTTCCCTGCAGTTCTGTTATTTGAGCTATGGGCATTGTGTTAAAGCCTGCTTCATTACCATATGTCATGCCCAGGTGTATTTATTCGGTGCAGTCTGAAATTTGGATATTTTGGGAAAATATGCTGCTCCTTTTGTCTTTAAATCGAGAGCCTCATTGCTGCGAGAAATCAAACTGCACTTTTAGTGTCTGCAGTGCACTTCACCACACTGATGGCCAGTGGGAGTTGGAGTGCATGTATGAGCCTGTCCAATAGCGCCACATGCTGCACTGGCATACTGTCTATGCCTCTTCTTTCGTGACAGTCCTGCGTGTACTGTTGACGTCACATGCGCAGAGTCAGAGTACACCATCACCACCTCATCTTAGTGTGCCTCAAGTTCAAAAATAAACAATGCTGCTTGTGCCAAGAAATGCAATAGCAATGTCACACTTATCACTCTCTCAAAGCTGTCCTTCAGTTGTGCTTTCAATACTGCTATCCCAGTATGCCTTTCGCCTGTGTCCTGGTCTATTCATGATGACTCATCACTGACGATGACTGAAACATGTGTGTACGGGCATGCTATAAATAAAATATCATATCATATCAATGAAAATAATTGTCCCCATCCTAGGGCATTTTTTCTTAAACATGTGGTATCTCATTATAGTGTTCAGTTTAGTTTACTTGGTGCAATCATGTATGTTGTCTCCTTCCTTCATGGTTTATGCTAGAAATCTGGCTGGGTTCACTGATCTGTATCTAATCATTTTGATTGATGGGTTTGATATAATATCCTCATATCCAGAGGCTCTGTGTGTATTGAATGTGCTTTTGGTCTTTTCAAGAATGGCAAATAGGGCATTCTCAACATATAATGTCACTACACAGCCCATCATAATGCTGGCAGATTTCTCGATGGCAAAGGCTGCTGCCACCAACGTTTGTTCAAAGCGGTAATGACCTCTCATTACTGGATCTAGAATCCCACTGTAAAATGCTTATGGCTTGTGCCCCATTGTGAATTTTTGTGCAAGTGCAGCTGTCATCACTACTCCATTTGAATGAGAAAATAGGAAGAATTTGTCATTATAATCGTGAATCTCCAACACGGGGGCTGTGTTGATTGCTAATTTCAGTTTGTCAGAAGCATCTATCATCTTGCCTGTCCAGGAAATGTCACTGTTTTTTTTGGTTCCTCTTTGAGTGCTTTTAAAAGCTGCATCATATATGTGCTGTAATGAAAGACTCATGCCCTATAATAATTACAGAATCCAAAGAATTGCTGTAACCCTTTAATGTGTAACTTCATGTGTTATTAGCTAACCTATATATATATATATATATTACACGGCCACGGTAGTGGCAATGTAGTTATGGATAAGTTACTGTTTCCATAGGAAGAGCACTTTTTGTTTTTTTTCCCATAGACTGAATGGGACATTTTTTTTGCTCGCGCCTACAGCCCAAACCGCTGGACGGATTTTCACCAAAGTTGGACCAGGAGCAGCGGCTTGGTCCCGAAAGTGTGCTTTTGCAAATTTGGTGAAAATCCATCCAGTATTTTTTTTTTAAATGACCAAAAAGTAGGTAAAAAACAATTAGTGCTATCTGTGTTCGCTTCGCGGACAAACTTCCCTGTTCGCTCCGCTGACAGGACAGGGATTGGGCAAGCGGGTTGCGACGTGTCCGCGGACATGTTACGTGCTTTCCCATTGGCTGCACTGCAGCGTGCAGTGCATCGTATTTTCAAGACGCCCGCCATCTTTGTTTGTGGTTTGCGGTGAGAGCCCAGCTAGTAAGTGTCTTCCTTCCGTTTCCCCCACCCCCTGCTCATTCCCGTGTCTTCCTCCCATTCCCCCCACCCCCCGCTCATGTCCGTGTCTCCTTCCTGTCCCCCCACCCCCACCCCCGTGTCTCCCCTGTTCCTCCAGCCTCCGCTCACGCCATCGACACACGGTGGCCTGCGGAGGGCCGAGGAGTGGGATCTGCCGCCTGCACAGTTAGCTCATCCCCCGTGTCTCCCCTTCTCCCCCACCCCCCGCTCATGCCCCGTGTCTCTCCCCTACCCCCACCCCCCGCTCATGCCCCGTGTGTCTCTCCCCTCCCCCCACCCTCCGCTCATGCCCCGTGTGTCTCTCCCCTTCCCCCACCCCCTGCTCATGCCCCGTGTGTCTGTCCCCTCCCCCCACCCCCCGCTCATGGCCCGTGTGTCTCACCCCTTCCCCCCACCCCCCGCTCATGCCCCGTGTGTCTCTCCCCTTCTCCCCCCCGCTCATGCCCCGTGTGTCTCTCCCCTCCCCCACCCCCCGCTCATGCCCCATGTGTCTCTCCCTTTCCCCCACCCCCTGCTCAGGCCCCGTGTGTCTCTCAACTTCCCCCCACCCCCGCTCATGCCCCGTGTGTCTCCGCTTCCCCCCGCTCATGCTCCGTGTGTCTCTCCCCCCCCACACCTCGCTCTTGCCCTGTGTTTCTCTCCCCCCAACCCCCTGCTCATGCCCCGTGTGTCTCTCCCCTCCCCCCCACCCTCCACTCATGGCCTGTGTGTCTCTCCACTTCCCCCCACCCCCCACTCATGCCCCGTGTGTCTCTCCCCTCCCCCACCCCCCGCTCATGCCCTGTGTATCCCTCCCCTCCGCCCCACCCCCCGCTCATGCCTCATGTGTCTCCCCTTCCCCCCACCCCCGCTCATGCCCCGTGTGTCTCTCCCCATCCCCCCGACCCCCGCTCATGCCCTGTGTGTCTCTCCCCTCCCCCCACCCATGCCCCGTGTCTCTCCCCTCCCGCCACCCCCCGCTCATGCCCCGTGTGTCTCTCCCCTCCCCCCACCCCCTGCTCATGCCCCGTGTCTCTCCCCTCCCCCCCACCCCCGCTCATGCCCCGTGTCTCTCCCCTCCCCCCACCCCCCGCTCATGCACCGTGTCTCTCCCTTCCCCCATCCCCCGCTCATGCCCCATGTCTCTCCCCTCCCCCCACCCCCCGCTCATGCCCCGTGTGTCTCTCCCCTTCTCCCCACCCCCCGCTCATGGCCCGTGCTTTTCTCCCCTCCACCCCCTGCTCATGCCCCATGTGTCTCTCCCCTCCCCCCACCCCCTGCTCATGCCCCGTGTGTCTCTCCCCTCCCCCCCCACCCTCCACTCATGGCCTGTGTGTCTCTCCACTTCCCCCCACCCCCCACTCATGCCCTGTGTGTCTCTCCCCTCCCCCCACCCCCAGCTCATGCCCTGTGTGTCCCTCCCCTTCCCCCAACCCCCCGCTCATGCCTCATGTGTCTCCCCTTCCCCCCACCCCCCGCTCATGCCCCGTGTGTCTCTCCCCTTCGCCCCACCCCCGCTCATGCCCTGTGAGTCTCTCCCCTCCCCCACCCATGCCCCGTGTCTCTCCCCTCCCCCCACCCCCCGCTCATGCCCTGTGTGTCTCTCCCCTCCCCCCCACCCCCTGCTCATGCCCCGTGTCTCTCCCCTCCCCCCCACCCCCGCTCATGCCCCGTGTCTCTCCCCTCCCCCTCACCCCCCTCTCATGCACCGTGTCTCTCCCTTCCCCCCATCCCCCGCTCATGCCCCATGTCTCTCCCCTCCCCCCCACCCCCGCTCATGCCCCGTGTGTCTCTCCCCTTCCCCCCACACCCCGCTCATGGCCCGTGTGTTTCTCCCCTCCACCCCCTGCTCATGCCCCATGTGTCTCTCTCCTCCCCCCACCCCCTGCTCATGCCCCGTGTGTCTCTCCCCTCCCCCCACCCCATGCTCATGCCCCGTGTGTCTCTCCACTTCCCCCACCCGCCGCTCATGCCCCGTGTATCTCCCCTTCCCCCCCACCTCCCGCTCATGCCCCATGTGTCTCTCCCCTTCCCCCCACCGCCTGCTCAGGCCCCGTGTGTCTCTCCACTTCTCCCTACCCCCGCTCATGGCCCGTGTGTTTCTCCCCTCCACCCCCTGCTCATGCCCCATGTGTCTCTCCCCTCCCCCCACCCCCTGCTCATGCCCCGTGTGTCTCTCCCCTCCCCCCCACCCTCCACTCATGGCCTGTGTGTCTCTCCAATTCCCCCACCCCCCACTCATGCCCTGTGTGTCTCTCCCCTCCCCCCACCCCCAGCTCATGCCCTGTGTGTCCCTCCCCTCCCCCCGACGCCCCGCTCATGCCTCATGTGTCTCCCCTTCCCCCCACCCCCCGCTCATGCCCCGTGTGTCTCTCCCCTTCGCCCCACCCCCGCTCATGCCCTGTGAGTCTCTCCCCTCCCCCCACCCATGCCCCGTGTCTCTCCCCTCCCCCCACCCCCCGCTCATGCCCCGTGTGTCTCTCCCCTCCCCCCCACCCCCTGCTCATGCCCCGTGTCTCTCCCCTCCCCCCCACCCCCGCTCATGCCCCGTGTCTCTCCCCTCCCCCTCACCCCCCTCTCATGCACCGTGTCTCTCCCTTCCCCCCATCCCCCGCTCATGCCCCATGTCTCTCCCCTCCCCCCCACCCCCGCTCATGCCCCGTGTGTCTCTCCCCTTCCCCCCACCCCCCGCTCATGGCCCGTGTGTTTCTCCCCTCCACCCCCTGCTCATGCCCCATGTGTCTCTCTCCTTCCCCCACCCCCTGCTCATGCCCCGTGTGTCTCTCTCCTCCCCCCCACCCCACGCTCATGCCCCGTGTGTCTCTCCACTTCCCCCCACCCCCCGCTCATGCCCCGTGTATCTCCCCTTCCCCCCCACCTCCCGCTCATGCCCCATGTGTCTCTCCCCTTCCCCCCACCGCCTGCTCAGGCCCCGTGTGTCTCTCCACTTCCCCCCCACTCCCCGCTCATGCCCCGTGTGTCTCCCCTTCCCCCCCACCCCCGCTCATGCCCCGTGTGTCTCTCCCCTCCTCCCCAACCCCCCGCTCATGCCCCGTGTGTCTCTCCCCTCCCCCCCACCCTCCGCTCATGGCCTGTGTGTCTCTCCCCTTTCCCCCACCCCCCACTCATGCTCCGTGTGTCTCTCGCCTCCCCCCGCCCCCGCTCATGCCCTGTGTGTCTCTCCCCTCCCCCCCACCCCCCTCTCATGCCTCAGGTGTCTCCCCTTCCCCCCACCCCCCTGCTCATGCCCCGTGTGTCTCTCCCCTTCCCCCCCACCCCCGCTCATGCCCTGTGTGTCTCTCCCCTCCCCCCACCCATGCCCCGTGTCTCTCCCCTCCCCCCCGCTCATGCCCCGTGTGTCTCTCCCCTCCCTCCCACCCCCCGCTCATGCCCAGTGTCTCTCCCCTCCCCCCCACCCCCGCTCATGCCCCGTGTCTCTCCCCTCCCCCCCACCCCCGCTCATGCACCGTGTCTCTCCCCTCCCCCCATCCCCCGCTCATGCCCCATGTCTCTCCCCTCCCCCCCACCCCTCGTTCATGCCCCGTGTGTCTCTCCCCTTCCCCCCACCCCCCACTCATGGCCCGTGTGTTTCTCCCCTCCACCCCCTGCTCATGCCCCATGTTTCTCTCCCCTCCCCCACCCCCTGCTCATGCCCCGTGTGTCTCTCCCCTCCCCCCACCCCCACTCATGCCCCGTGTGTCTCTCCACTTCCCCCCCACCCCCCGCTCATGCCCCGTGTGTCTCCCCTCCCCCCACCCCCGCTCATGCCCCGTGTGTCTCTCCCCTTCCCCCCACCCCGCGCTCATGCCCCGTGTCTCCCTACTGTTCCCCCCAGCCCCCGCTCATGCCCCGTGTGTCTCTCCTCTCCCCCCACCCCCCTCTCATGCCCCATGTCTCTCCCCTTTCCCCCACCCCCCGCTCATGCCCCGTGTCTCTCTCCCCTTCCCCCTCACCCCCCACTCATGCCCCGTGTGTCTCTCCCCCCCACCCCCGCTCATGCCCCGTGTGTCTCTCCCCTCCCCCCAGCCCCTGCTCATGCCCTGTGTTTCTCTCCCCTCCCCCCACCCCCGCTCATGCCCCGTGTGTCTCTCCCCTCCCCCCACCCTGCTCATGTCCCGTGTATTCCTTCTCCCCCCCACCCCCGCTCATGCTCCCTGTCTCCCTTCTTCTCCCCCACCCCCTCTCATGCCCCGTGTCTTCCTTCTCCCCCCACCCCCGCTCATGCCCCGTGTCTCCCTTCTTCCCCCCCACCCCCCGTTCATGCCCCGTGTCTCCCTTCTTCCCCCCCACCCCCCACTCATGCCCGTGTCTCCCTTCTTGCCCCCCCACCCCCACTCATGCCCCATGTCTCCCTTCTTCCCCCCCACCCCCCGCTCATGCCCCGTGTCTTCCTTCTTCCCCCACCCCCCTCTCATGCACCATGTCTCCCTTCTTCCCCCCCACCCCCCGCTCATGTCCCATGTCTCCCTTCTCCCCCCAACCCCCCGCTCATGCCCTGTGTCTCCCTTCTTTCCACCCCACCCCCCGCTCATGCCCCGTGTCTCCCTTCTTCCCCCCCACCCCCTGCTCATGCCCCGTGTCTCCCTTCTTCCCCCCCAACCCCCACTCATGCCCCGTGTCTCCCTTCTTCCTCCCCCAGCCCCCGCTCATGCCCCGTGTCTGCCCACCCCCGCTCATGCCCCGTGTCTTCCTCCTGTACCCCCCATCCCCCGCTCATGCCCCGTGTCTTCCTCCTGTACCCCCCCACCCCCCGCTCATGCCCCATGTCTCCCTTCTTCCCCCCCACCCCCTGCTCATGCCCCGTGTCTTCCTTCTTCCCCCCACCCCCCGCTCATGCCCTGTGTCTCCCTTCTTTCCACCCCCAGCCCCCGCTCATGCCCCGTGTCTTCCTTCTCCCTCCACCCCCTGCTCATGCCCCATGTCTCCCTTCTTCCCCCCACCCCCCGCTCATGCCCCGTGTCTTCCTTCTTCCCCCCACCCCCTGCTCATGCACCATGTCTCCCTTCTTCCCCCCCACCCGCCGCTCATGTCCCATGTCTCCCTTCTCCCCCTCACCCCCCGCTCATGCCCTGTGTCTCCCTTCTTTCCACCCCCAGCCCCCGCTCATGCCCCGTGTCTTCCTTCTCCCTCCACCCCCGCTCATGCCCCGCGTCTCCCTTCTTTCCACCCCCCGCCCCCGCTCATGCCCCATGTCTCCCTTCTTTCCACCCCCCGCCCCCGCTCATGCCCTGTGTCTCCCTTCTTTCCACCCCCAGCCCCCGCTCATGCCCCGTGTCTTCCTTCTCCCTCCACCCCCGCTCATGCCCCGTGTCTCACTTCTTTCCACCCCAGCCCCAGCTCATGCCCCGTGTCTCCCTTCTTTCCCCCCCACCCCCTGCCCCGTGTCTCCCTTCTTTCCACCCCCCGCTCATGCCCCGTGTCTCCGTTTTTCCACCCACCCCCCGCTCATGCCCCGTGTCTCCCTTCCCCCCACCCCTCGCTCATGCCCCATGTCTCCCTTCTTCCCTCCCACCCCCTGCTCATGCCCCATGTCTTCCTTCTTCCCCCACCCCCCGCTCATGCCCCCTATCTCCGTTCTTCCCCCCACCACCCGCTCATGCTCCGTGTCTCCCTTCTTCGCCCCACCCCCTGCTCATGCCCCGTGTCTCCCTTCTCCCCCTCCACCCCCCGCTCCTGCCCCATGTCTCCCTTCTCCCCCCCAGCCCCCGTTCATGCCCTGTGTCTCCCTTCTTCCCCCCCACCCCCCTGCTCATGCCCCGTGTCTCCCTCCTGTACCTCCCACCCCCCGCTCATGCCCCGTGTCTCCCTTCTTTTCCCCCACCCCCTGCTCATGCCCAGTGTCTCCCTTCTTTCCCCCACCCCTCGCTCATGCCCCGTGTCTCCCTTCTTCCTCCCCCACCCCCCGCTCATGCCCCGTGTCTGCCCTGTTCCCCCCACCCCCCGCTCATGCCCCGTGTCTCCCTCCTGTTCCCCCCACCCCCCGCTCAAGCCCCGTGTCTCCCTCCTGTACCCCTCACCCCTGCTCATGCCCCGTGTCTCCTTTCCTCCCCCCACCCCCGCTCATGCCCCGTGTCTTCCATCTTCCCCCCCACCTCCCGCTCATGCCCCGTGTCTTCCTTCTTCCCCCCCACCCCCGCTCATGCCCCGTGTCTCCCTCGTGTTACCCCCCCACCCTCGCTCATACCCCGTGTCTCCCTCGTGTTACCCCCCCACTCATGCCCCGTGTTTCTCTCCTGGTTTTCCCGACCCCCCGCCCATGCCCTGTTTTGTTCTCTTTATACACCCCGCCTTCACTTTCCCTGGTGTCCATCTTGGTAAAAGATTTTCCTTCCTACACCGGGACGCCTGCCTGTGGCGTCCCGGTTTGGGAAGAAAAATCTTTTTTTTAAAACCCCGGGTTCCCACTTTGAGAACCTAGGATGCTAGTGGTCTTCCTCCATTGAAAAGGATGTTATGGTTACGTTGCACTAATAAAAAACTATGAAATTCAGTTAAGAAAAATGTGTTAAAGTGACTTTATTGTTCAGTTGCACTAATAAAAACCTATGAAATTCAGTAAAAAAACTTTGTTAAAGGGACGTTATGGTTAAGTTGCGCTACTAAAAACCTATGAAATTCAGTAAAAAAACTTTGTTAAAGGGATGTTATGGTTAAGTAGCGCTATTGAAAACCTATGAAATTCAGTGAAAAAACGTTGTTAAAGGGACGTTATGGTTAAGTTGCGTTACTAAAAACCTATGAAATTCAGTGAAAAAACGTTGTTAAAGGGACGTTATGGTTAAGTTGCACTATGAACACTTGTTGCTACTCCTGCTGCTATTTTTCTCTTACTTCAATTTCTTTGTATATACTCATATTTGTATGTGGTGTTGTCTCTTTGTGTTTTGTCCATAATAATGCAATTATGTAGTAAGTGGTTTTTATTTTCTACTTATCACATGTTTCATAGTATTCAAAAGTCTAATAAGAAAACAGTTATCATTTCACTATTCAACATGGCAAGCTTATGAATATTGCATCTCCATCATGTTTGCTGCACACAATGCCTACGTTTCTACATGAGCACGCTAGTATACTGGATGGACTAATTAGCCCTTGATATTTATTCCAATGATCCTTCACACTTTTTTTTATTAACATTACAATAAGAAACCCTTGTACAGACTTTTCATGAAAGGTAAATGCATATGTGATGTTATCAGTGATGTCATCAATGACATTTGTGATGTCAACTTTGATGTCCTGGGTGTTAGTCTTAGCAGTGCACGGTGGTGGTGCGAGTTATGGTTGCTTAGCTTACCATAACTGGCGAATTTATATATATATATATAATAGAATGTCCTGGTTACCTTGCAAGGTAGGTATTTGGACCCTTGTTTATAGAAGGATCGCACACGTTATTGCTGTGGGTTTAAACATGTGAGTTCTTTATGTACATTGAAAATAGAGCTTAGACATATATGTGTGTTAAGTGATTGTCAGCCGACACATGTTTCAACCCCTGGGGTTCTTTCTCAAGGCAGGTTGGGTAAGGTACCTGAGGGCAAAATCCCTGTGGTTCATAAAGCCAGTGGCTGGTAGAAAGTCAATTGGTATTGACTGTTCGTTAGGCTGTTGCCTGTGTGCTGCTCACTCCGTTCGTCGTGGAATGGAGTGAGCAGCACATCATGTCCTTCATCAAGAGCTATCACTGTCCTCCAGTTTGTTCCTTCGTCATCGACTCCCTCATCTGTCTTCTCTCACTATTGCTGCTTCTAGCTCTAGTGTAATCATTTTGCCTTCCTCCTCATCCATGGGTACTTCTGATCTGAATAACAATTCTGTAGATAATCATAATATGTTGTCCTATATTCTTGGAGGCCATGATAATAATGTGTACCCCATAAAGGAATATTTCTGTGTCCAATGGCACGCCCTTTGTGCTTTCTGGCCACAGGATGCTGTTATGAATTATTGTGCATTTACATAATGAATCCCTGGGGTGGAACATGTTATTCTGTGGTGAGTAAATATTGTCATGTTCATCTTGCTCATCAAATCTCTACTCAATATGTTGACTGGTGTCTTGAGGTAAAAGAATAATGGCATGGACATGTCATGTTCCCCAATGATGATGGGTAATCCGTCAGTAAAAGGAACCATCATTGTCACCCCAGAAACACCTTGTGCATTCATAGCAATGCCTGACATTGGGATTTTCCCTTCTCTAATGCAAGATCGAGTCACCATTGCATGTACAAGGAAGGAAAGTGGTTTGTCACCTATTGTTACCCTGACTCTCGGTTCCTCTTGTGGGTGTGGTGAAACTGATAGGATGGAACACATCAAGTCTTTCTGTGGGCTGTCCTACTGCTGGTAGATATCCATCCCTGTGCCCGTGAATGTATTCCCTCTCACTACTGTCACACCCCCTATTCTAGGTGTGGGTGCCTGTGGTAATATGTTTGCATTTCATGGTGTCATTGTATTCTGTTGTATAGGTGTGTGCATCTGCATTTGTACCTCCTGTGTCTGTATTGGGACTTGCTGTGTTTGCATTGGTGCTTGTTGTGTTTGCATTGGCCTTCTTTGCTGTGTAGCTTGCATTTTTGGTGCTTGTGTCTGATACTACGTGTGATATTTAATATATCGGTGGTTCTGCGCTATATGGTGAGAAATGGATCAGCTGCTGTTTACCAATTCTGTTTCATTCTCCCCTACTTCTAGGTAAGTGTGATATGTGCCCCATCTTACCACATGTCCAACATTGCTGTGTCTGTCCTCCAAACATAGATTGCCCTCCATTAATTTCCCCTCCCTGTTAATCCTGAAATCCAAACCCCCTGCCTTTGTGCTCACCTCCTCGTCCTCACAAAAAATAATTTTATTCTGACCTTCCTGCAAAATTCCTGTTAGCTACATGCTGTAACTGCAGTGCTCTTTGTGCAACAAACCATTCTCCGACACCTGTCAATACTGCCCCTTCCAGTGAGAACTTCAAAAACATTTTCTGCACTCATTTTGCTTCCTTCATCTTGTTATCCTCAATTCTCTTTCTGTCTTTCTCTTGTTTTAACCGACAGTGGTGAACTATTGTGAGTTGAATCTTTGCCCACGGCTTTGCTTCCATTCCACAATCTTTTTCAATTGTCTCTGCACTGCGTCTGCCAGCCCCTGGCATAATATATGACAAAAAATAGTTAAGTTTTTGTCCCACAGTTCCCTCATTTCTACCCACTACTTTTCCTGAATCTCTTGAATATAGGCAGCTGCATCATCATCACACATTTTACATGTCATAATTGCGCTCATGTCTGATGAGTCTGGGTACTGCACCCTATGTGCTCTCCATATGTCAGCTCGGCAATTGTTAAAAGGTGCTCCATCATGATTGGTGATCTGGGCTGTCACTCCAGGGTGGCCTGTCTGTTTCCAAATGTCATCTGCTTGCACTCTCAAATGGCAGCAAGCAAGCTTTTTATGTCATCCACCACTAATTCCATTCCTGCTGTCATCCTCTAATTCATAAATCCATTTACCCACTCCTGACGTCAATGATGGTAGCTTACAAACAAAATAATTTGTGTCCAGTTGTGGCCACGCAGCATATTGTGGCTGTCCCCTCCTTACTCTAATGTGGAGCCTGTGTAAACCCCGCCCCTTGTCCGGATCCAGCCGTACCTTTATCTTTGCAACCGCATCTGTAATACTAATTTTCTTTCACCCTCGTACATTTCTCAACCTATTCACATACAGAGTTCTCTCTTCTAAGCTGCTTGATCACAATTATGGGCATCTGGGACATTCAATGGGTTCTGGCCTTCTCCTTTCTGGTTCTTCCAATCTAACCATGCTTTCTCTTTTCCTGTCCTCATACTTATAGAAGGGGCTCATCTGGCATCCTTTTCATGTTCCTCTTTATCTTCATTTATAAACATTGTATCATCACTTTCATCTCCTTCATCAGCCTTCCTGTACTCAAAATCTTGTCTCCTAAGTGGGCTCATATATACGTTCCACTCATCTCCTCCTCCAATATGCACCTTCCTCCATATTGCAGAGACTCTCCTCTGTTCCCCGTTATGCTGCTTGCACAACACTTTTCTCTTTCTCTTGTACAACTCTTTTCTCTTTCTCTCAGCTCTTGTCTCTTTTCCCCTTTCTCTCCGGGGGCATATATCCCTGATAATCTCATCTATTTTCCTTTGTTGTTTTTCCTTGATTCCTTCCATCTCTAATTGTCTCTGTCTGTCGCTTTCTTTCTCCTTCTTCCTTTCTCTTTCCCCTTCCACATTTCTCAGTCTTTCCCTTTCATTTTCTTTTAGTTTTCTCTCCTTTTCTGTCTGCCTCTTGTTTTCTTTCTCTCCCCTTTTATTCTTTCTACCTTCTTTCCTGTTCACCTTCTTCTTGTTCCCTTTTCTCTCCTTCTTCTTTCTCTTGTCTTTCTCTACCTAACTTTTCCTTTTATTTAAAGTCGTCCATGTACTATCCATCTAATTTGAGCATTATTTGTCCTGTGACACATTGATTTCGGGTAATAGCTGTCTCCTCCCTACTACCCTACCTCTCACTCAGTCTCTGGAGATCTTCCTCCACCTATGTCATTTTTTCCTGCAACATTAGTTATATACATCACATGTGACAATGGTCCCTCCCTACTAATTTTCTCCTTATTTAAAACATGTTCACTGCTATTCGCAGGGAATGCATACATAAGGTTAGTGTATGCTGCCGCTTCTTTTAACTGTCATAATGGGTATAATCAATGTGCTTCAGAGAATGGATCGCTACTCTGGAAATGAGGGGGACGAGCCGTGGGCACTGTGTCCCCTGTGCCAAGCTGCCTGATCATCCATTATTTTACGGGTGGTTACTCCGTCTCCTCTGCATACACTTTCCACAGTTCCAGAATAACTAGCCGATTCTGCAACTGTTTCACTTTATATGCAGCATGTAAATATGTCATCATGTATTGCAGTTGTGAGGGGTCAGTAATGTGAGGCGGACAAATGTTTGTGTTTTTCTCAGTATTAGATATTTTATTAACTGCAAAAAAGTGCAAATAAATCCTAGCTAAACCTCCTCTGACAAGGAGTTGCCTACCTAGTCTAAGATCTAAAGGGAGTACTCCTAGCATCAACAAAACTGGCCCTCACACTAAGTGAATAACCAACATCCCATGATTTGGATGACCTTCACCTCTCCTGGGTAGATCCCTTCCCCAGGATTGTCCAAATTCAATTGCTCCAAGTGTTAAAAAATAGTAAAGTCTTGAACCAGATCTTGTAATTTCCAAATTAAATAAAAGTTCACCAAACAAAAATCCACTGGTAACAGTTCTTCAGCTTTCTGTTGAAAAGTTACCCTTTCACTTCCGGCCAAGAAAACAGCACCAATGGTAATCCTGGATATTCTATTTCCAAGTTTGTTTCGCCACAGTTCAAAGAATAAAGGAACAGCTTCTACTAAAACAACTGTCCATGAATTTTCGGCCTCCGCAGTGTCTTTTGTATAATTGTCAGGATGCTTCTTCTTAGGGAGTTGCTTTCCTCTTGACAATCACTCAACTACTTATACCGTTGGAGCAGGCTCCTTTGTTCCAGAGTATGCCACTACTTCAGCCACCTTTAGTTTAACAGTCACTGACAGTATTAAACACAACGACAGTTCTGCTTCAACTTTGTACTTTATAATTGTCAAGCAAGTTAAAGACAAGACTCCTCGACCTCCACAAGAAGGCAAGGCACTCTTCTTTTTAATACTTTGCCTCTTCTGTCTGTCTTACTGCCACCAGTATAACCTGCTTCTTCTTCCAGACGGCCTTTCGCTTAACTTCAACAGTCTCAGCAGTACAGATTGTTGAGTTATTCTTTTTACACACACCCAGCTCCCATCCCCAGATTAGTCACACATTCCTGGTTCAAGTAGCTACCATGAAGCTGTATTGCCACTCTTCCAGCTTTGGATAACAATGTCACACTTGAATCAGAGGACAGTGGACCTTTAACAACTTAAGCAATCTCAAAATTTAGGTACATAGATTTCAACAAGGCTGGTTTCATTATAGAAAGGATTTGCCTACTGACTTGGGTAATGCTTGTGCTTCTCTTCAATTCGACAACTTCTACATTTATAGAATACTTGTTCGGAATGTTGCAAGGTTCAAGATTCAAAACAAAATCAAATGTAGGTATATGTGACCACTCTTTAAGGAAGATCTTTAACTTAAATGGTACTCCCCCACTTATTAACATAGAGTTATACTCTGTCTCCGGTCGGTGACTACAGTTGTTCACACACAAATTATCTTTGATATCATAAATCTTGTAACAGTTTGTGAAAGTCATGTTTGGGGATTTGGAGCGATTTACAACATGTTCTCCTTACTAAGTGGAGACACAACACTGCTCCGGTAACAGTAAATAATTTACAATGGAAAAGGAAAAGCTTTTCATTATACAGAGTACTCCAGCTTGTGTTAAACTGCGCGTGATACATTTCCATTGTCAGCAGGACTCTTCACAATGACAACCAGCTTCTACTCACTCCCAATCTTACGCAAGTAATTTTAGAGCTGGTAACAGTTACCGGCAAGGTTTTTAAAGTGAACTTGAACACAGTGCTTCACTCACCTGTTCCAGGCACACTGCGGTTGCGGTCTGCATCCCCTTCCTGACTTCTTCTCCTTCTGCTATCTCATTAGGCCCTCTTGGGACCCACACGCCTCTGCAGCATGGGTATTTCCGGACCGGTATTAGCCACGTGGAGTCTCCTTCACTCCGCTGTCCCTCAGCTTGCTTCTCAAAATGGGCCACGGGGTGTGGCACGGTCATGGCTCTGCAATTACAGCCACTAGTCACACCTGGGAAGACCTTCAGTCTCGGCATGTCTCTCTCAGTGCAGCCATGGCAAAGCAGGGTTTGTGAACACAGGACTCTCGCAGAACTTTCAGGTGAAATCTGCTTTCCTCTTGTCCCAGCTTACCTTAAGTGATCACACTTCTTCATGAACTGCCAGCCTTGTGCTCTTCTCCTTCTGCTACTGCTGCCAGTGAACAGGGACACTTCTGGCCAACACTTACATCTTAGCTACAGGTCCCCTAGACAGCTACCTTTGTATCACTACCATGTGCTACATTTAGCAGAAACCTTAGATTTCGTGCTAGACTAACCAAACTGCATGAACCTCTCTGTAGGTCTCTTCCTCCCACCAACATCAAAACTAACTATCAGCAGGTTAGTAAACTTAGCCCCACTAGGCCACCATTGCCACCCCCTACACCCATTTCTGATGACTACCCTACTCTGAATCATAAGCCTAAGATACCTAATACATCTATTACTAAATCCCTCTAAGATACAGATATCACTAAGACCCCATCCATCTCAGAAGCACTCCTGAATGTGAGATCGCTCGTCTCCCAGACCCTTGACATAGCCGACCTTATTACAGAAGGCAACCTCGATTTTCTCGTGATTACTGAGACATGGCTACATAATGCTGCAGGACCTTCGCTTATGCTAGCCATCCCTGATGGTTACAGGAGAGTCAGACATGACCGTGAAGGTGCAAGAGGTGGCGGTAACGCCATTATTTCCAAAATGAGCCTCTCCCTCAGACTAGTCCACGCCCAATTGTTTCAATCATGCGAAACCTTATCTGCCAAATTCCAGATAAATAAAAATCAATCACTTACTATTCACCTATTATATAGACCTCCATGCCCTCTAGGTACCTTTGAAGAGGATCTCCATAACTTGCTCACAGACAACCTCAAACCATGTTCTCAACTAATCCTTCTTGGGGACTTTAACCTAGGCTTCCACGACATTACGGATACTAATGCCTCAGTAGTAGCCAACACGATTCACGCTCTAGGTCTAACACAAAAAAGTTGACAAGCCCACACACGTGAAGGGGAGAACGCTAGATTGGATAGCAGACTGCAATTGTGCATCCACTATCTCTTCCATAATGTCCTTACCCTGGACAGACCACTCACTGGTGTCCTTTAACTTAGCCACTTCCAGACCTAACCATATGGCCCCTTTACTGGTGCCACCATGTCTAACCAGAAATAAAAAATGCATTACTGCAGAGAAAGTTATCCCAGCCATATTACCCATCCTCAACGCACTATCAGAAAATCTAAATCCTAGCACCTTAGTGCAGGAATTTTATAACATTATGCTTTCTACTCTAGACAAACTGCCACCTCTCAAACTTAGATCAAGTAAACCAAAAGCTCATCTAAACAAATGGTTTACTCCACAGTTAAGGGACCTACGCATCTTGAAAATAAAAAGCGAAACCACTTGGAGGCTCTGCCCTTCAATTGATAACAAAGCTAATTTAACCTCTTTCTCTGCGCTATACAAAAAAGAAGTTTGCCAGGCAAAACGCAACTCGTACGACGATTGTATAGCCAAATCCAGTTCTAATATGAAAGAGCTCTTTTCCATACTAAAAGAACTTGAGTCTCCAATTGCCATACAGGACACCTGCACCAAGGACAAATCCTGGTGTACAGATATCCAACAAGCCTTAGCAAATAAAATTATCACACTCCAAAATAAAATTCAGCAAAAAAAAGAAACACTGAATATTCAGGATATGCCTAAAAATCCCCACACCAATAATTTATTGGAGCACAGTAATACCTTGCACTTCTCCAAAATGGCTACCCTGGAAGTAGAAAAAATCATCCTTTCACTCAAACCTTCTAATTGTAAAGGGGACATCTGCCCAGCACAACTAATAAAAGATGCTGCTAGAGAATTATCACCCTTTATTACTAAACTGACTAACACATCCTTTGCCTCAGGCACCATCCCGGTCAACCTTAAACAGTCCTGGGTGCTCCCCCTCCTTAAAAAGCAGACCTTAGACCCCCTCATCTTTACTAATTACCGCCCTATCATGACAGTACCGTTTCTTCTTAAGATATTGGATAAAGCTGCATATAACCAAATTCAAAAGCATCTAGAATTACTCAACCTCTTAGGAGAGAGACAATCAGGCTTCCGTCCTTTACATGGAACAGAAACTGCTCTAATTGACTTGAAATCCTAAATTGACGAGCTGAGAGACAAAGAAAGGACAGTAATTCTGTTACTTCTGGACCTCTCAGCGGCCTTTAATTTAGTGGATCATAAAGTCCTCTGTAATCACCTGGACTCGGCCGCCCACTTCTCCCCAGAGGCCATCAGATGGATTGAGTCATTCCTGAGCGTAAGAACCATGAGAGTCTTCTCTCCCTCAGCAGCGGCATATCCCGCCCCCATCTCGTGTGGTGTCCCCCAGGGCTCTTTTGTCTCCCCAACTCTATATAACATCTTCACCAAGCCCCTGTTTGATGATCTGGACCATCTAGGTATCACCTACACTAACTATGCAGATGATACACAGATCCTCCTCCTGCTTTCTGGGGATCACGTGAAGGACACGGAATTGTGGAACAAGGTATATCTTATCATCCAGGCATGGATGGCCATGCATGGTCTCTGTCTGAACGATGATAAGACTGAGTTGATAATCCTGGGCACCCAAGCCAATATTAAAAAACTAGGCCAGGAATTCTCCTCCTTCAACATTGATGGCAATATCATTCAAGTGTCCAAGGATGTAAAAACCCTTGGTTTCTATCTTGATTCCACCCTATCACTTGATAAACAGGTAAAATGCCTTGCCTCATCTACGGCTTACACCTGCAAATTGATAAGAGCTGGTAAACCGTTCCTTTCTAACAACAGTTGCTTAATCCTGGCTAGAGCCTTAATACTCTCCAGAATTGATTACTGTAATGCACTTTACTCCGGAGCCATTCAAACCATAATTCAAAGACTACAAACATTACAAAATAATGCCTTGAGAGCTGCACTAGGCATAAACCAAAAGAACCCACATCTCCTCCGCCAGACGCCATCACAAATGGCTGACCATGGACAACAAAATACAACTCAAGATGCTATCTCTGACCCATAAAGCCCTCAATAACTCTGCCCCTAGATACTTGATAGACAAATTTCACAGGAGAACCTCCCTCAGACCGACCAGAGCTGTCAATTCTAACTGTTTGACAATACCTAACTTCACACTCACCACGATCGGTGGAAATAGTTTCCCTGTAAAGGCTGCAAAAACGTAGAATTCACTGCCACAAGACCTGAGAGAGGACTTGCTCCACCTTCGTTTCAGAAAAATTGTCATTCATCTCCTCACCTCCACAGACCTTAACTGACCTGTGACACCTACCTCCTACTGTAATCACTCGCATCATACCATAATGTATATGTCTGTACTCTGATTGACCTTACCTGAATATTGTTTATCTTGTAATTATCTGTGATCTAGAGACCTTTATTGTACATTGCATATAATTCGTTATTGTAACCATGTAAGCTTTGCATTTTCTTACTGCTGCGCCGTTACCCTTGGGTCTGGTGTGCATAAAAAGTGAATAAAACAAACATACAAACAAACAAACTGCGTAGTCTTTGGGCCATGGCAGGGAATCCTTGACAATCTAACTACCCTAGCTAACCATCAGCTCTGCTACCATTTATTAAGATGGTCTGGAAACACAGTTTGTGCAGAGGATGAGAGGCCAGTAAAAACCAACCGCAATAATGGAAATAGTCAAAGTGAAAGGCAAAACCCAGGTTTATTAACATCCAAAATAAAGCAAGACAGTATACAAGCAGATATGTCACAGCACTCAGAGCTCCCATACAAAATAACACTTTTTATATTAACAACACGTCAGAGTGACGACATCATAATAGAAAACCTAAGGAGTAAGGGGAGTTGACAATGTTAGTAACTACATATATAGTACATATGTGTTAAACTTATAATTGGTCAATTCTTAACTGATGGCTCCTCTTAAGACCACCACTAAATTGATAAAAACAATGTATCATGTCTACAATAATTAATAGGTCAGTGTGATACGTAAAGGGTGGTTTGTCCCAAGGAATTTTATTTGGTTGGCTTCATACTGACCAACCTTGAACAACTGACAGGTCATCAAGACATGAGCCAGACAGGAGTAAGGGGTGAGAGACCACAGGTTGCTTTACTTCAATTCAAGAAAATACCATCCCTCATCTCTTGGCCATGAGCCAGGATGTTCGCCTTTGTAGTTGGCCTTGTGTGGCACCTTGCATCTGGGAATATGCGTGAGGAGTAAAGCAGGTCTTCTGTCTGTTAGTTGCAGTGTTGTTCAATTATGGGTCACATGTGAGAGGACCGCATTTAGAATTATTTCACCCTCGTTTTATGAGTATTTTAGCTAATATTAATGTGCATTTTATTACTTTCTCTAACAATGGGGACTTTCTTGGTCAATTCTCCACTGAATCTTGAGACTTATAATTAACCTGCACCTGGCTTACAAAGGCTGGTTATGATTTTCCAGACTTTAATTAATTTAGGAGTATACTTCTTAAGTCCTGGGAATCCTTATATCATGCCTTCTCAGTAACACCCAGATCCTCCCTATGTTGTTGGTAACCTAGACTTGGGCTTCAAGCTACTCTGTGGGCTCTGCATGGATCTGTATTTTATTAATTCAGCATCCTGTGCTCTCTAAACATCTTCAGGCTTGTGTGTTTTATAAAGGCTTGCTACTACTTCCATTTTGAAAAAGATGGCCACCCATTGCTCTTGCTTTTCTATGTTGGTGAGCTATTCCCAAACATTGTTTGTGTTGCATTCAGCCTATGTATTGCTTAGGTTATTATTCTTCATGTTGTTATGGTTGCAATGTCAATATCCTTCATGCATAAATACATATTTGACCTGAGTGGGTTTCTTCATGTTGAGTGCATATGAGATTCTTGTCTATTGAATGTATATGTATGATTGCATTGTTAGCTTTAGTTATTCGCACCATCTTCAACTTACATCGTGTTCATCCCTTGATGTACCTGCCTGTGATAAGGGCGGTATGGTTGTAATTGTAATTGGCTATTTATAACATGCTTCATATTCAGAGGTTTCTAAGCACAGATCCGGAGATCGAGCCTGTGTTGCTCTGCATCATCTTGCTTCCAAGGCAAGCACGTTGCCCCTGAGCTATCCTCCCAAGGCCTGGTCGTCTTAAGGAGTAGTGTTTCTTACCTCCATGGTATTGGACCGGGGGAGGGGCAATAGCTATGGATGACATATCCATCTGTCCTTAACAGAACAAATCCCGAATAATCATTTTATTATGGTCTCAGGATGTGCCCAAGGAAGAGAAGCCGCTACAGCATGACCTCAGGCATCAAAGTAATTCCATGACATAATCAGCGAAATAGAAGAGAGGGCACTTAGCTTGATTCAGAAGCTGCATACAGCTTTGGTATGGTCCTATCTATCACAGGGAAATGAACAAAACAGAATTTCACTGTGACTAGTCAAGTACTAGTGTTGCCAGGGCATGGAGATGGGTCAAACATGTGTGCTAAATTTGACTGTACAACAGCAATAGCATTGGGACATCAAGAGAATATCTTCGTGTGAAAAAATTTTTTGTAACACATCATATCAGTATCCACTTTTTAGTATCTAGATCCCCTAGTAGCCGACCACACCACAGTATTGACCAATCATCTCATTATCAGGGCTAGCTCAGTATCTGCAATGGCCTCAGTATCCGAAATCACATCAGGATTAATCCATTAACTAAGAATTAACAGTAACCTCAGTATCGACTATGAGCTTTGTGTGAATAGCAAACACAGAATCCAATGTCACATAGTGAGCACCCATTACAAATGTATAGCAGATGTATATGCACTGACTTCCTCATCGACCTGTCACCTTTACACACATCTCTTCTAAATTCAATCATTAATGGTAACCCATTAACCAAATTAACACATTCACTATTATCGACAATCAGTTCAATGTGCATTGTCACCTAGCTATAGATAACCATCTAAGTATCTGACCCAGTACCTCAGTATCCTGACGTCTCCTTGATATCTACCCATCAGCTCTGTATTCACTGTTGTATTCGTATCTTTGATAATGTCAGTATACACCTTTCAACACTTTGCCTGCCTACCACGTCAGTAGATACAATCACCAGTAGAATGTGTCTGTCAAATTAGTATCCACACTCATGTCAGAAGCCATAGTATCTACACATCACACCATGATGCTCCTATCGCTTAAGTGTAAATAGGCCATCTCCATGTCCACCTGCCACAACATTATCTACCTCTCATCCCTGCACCTATAGTCATCCAAGCATCCCCGGGAATCTAGTCATGCACCTATTAGCTTAATTTACACCCAACATCCCAGTATGGAAGAAAAGTCCTTTTATCTGTACAGCAAGTTATAACATGGCCCTTTACCTGTTATGCTCTAATGGTCAAACCCAATTCAGGCAAACAAACATGCAACAGAATTACGTTCAAAACAGTGTGAGCTTTGTACAGACTGAATTGATTGATTTGTAAGTAAATTAATACATGAAGCCAAATCAGTACTAGAAATATAAAAAAACAAAACAATAAAACAAATTACAGCAAATAATTAAATCATGTACTAGTCTCCTTTTAAATGCCTCTAAAATAAGCATACAAACTAGTGGCTATTATTTGTGATACGCCTGTTCTTGCTCAGAGAATGAAGCATGTTTCTCTTTCCCACATCCTATTGTAAGTCATAATGACATTGTATTTTTGGATGTCCAAGTTCTATGCTACAAAGAAAAGGGCAAATCACGTAGTAGGCCGGCAACGTACAAGAATGTGCTCCATTAGCTTTCGTACAAACATGGAGCTGCTTGTCTGGAGTTTACTTTTCTTAGCTTGGTATGCCTCCCCTCTGTCCCTACCTATCTAGTGTGATGAATCCAATGGAGTCACCACAGATTATCCGTCGCTGGCCTCCTCCCATGTGGCCAGGGGATGGCAGCTGCTACCTGATCCTGACCCTGGCGGCTATATGAGGGAGGATCACATGGGAGGAAACGACTACCAGGTAGATGTCATGACTTCATTGGACAAGACGTGACATACCCCCCCTTTCCCATGAAGTCTTCTACCCAAGATCTTAATGGCCTATTGTCATCTGTTTGTTCCCCCTAATAGAGGAAATCAAGAAACCTCCTCCCCATATTCTTTAGGACAAACCTCATCTATGACCTAGACACACAAAGGTCCAACAAAACCCCTTTTGCTTCTGAGATACCTTTTTGTGGAAATGTCCGCTCGTGTAAAACCACAGAGAAAAACTATCTAAACAATACATGTCTGATGACATCCACAGACTCCAACTCCCAGAATCCCCAAAGTACTGAGATGGGAAGGATGAAGGAGTTGGATCAAGGTAACAGGAGCCCGTAGCTCAGTGTGCAGACTAGTTATTCTACAGAATCACCTGTGCACGGGACATTTAAAGATGGCAACTGCACTACTGAGTGTGGCGGTGTGTGAGAAAACCTTGGCTCCTATTCTGAGGCTTTTGAGAGAGGGAGACATGTACTGATGTGGCAGAGCAGCTGAATCAGAAGGAGAAACACAGTGCATGAGCAGGAGGTGCAGCAGAGACACCGGGAGCTGCAAGATAGTTCCTGGGTGCTCGGCCGATCAGAGAGGCAGCGTTCTCCATACTGGGCCATGAAGGGAAGTAGGCATGTGACCACAGATCTATAAGGGAAGTGGGAAGGAAGTCTGCACAATTTAGAGTGAGAAGCGAGCATAAGAGCCACGCCACAGAAGTTTAGACAGGACTGGAGTTGCTGTAGAGAACCCGTGATTCAACCCAGAGTCAGTGGGGACCATGGGGTGTTCCCGCAACCGCACCAATGACAATTTGAATGTTATGAGATTGCTAAACACAGCAACTACAAGAAATGTGTTTGAATACAGAAAAGGCAAAGTGCAGATTCAAGCTCCAATAAGATATGGATGTCTGAGATGCAAGTGTGGGGCAAAGTTTGAACGAACATTATCATAGACAGATATACCGAGTCAAGAATGGTATATGCAATTTTAGTGATAAGGAGGAACCTTGGAACCCATTAGAAGTCCTGGCAAGGGAAGGATATCAGGCAATTGAAACCGAAGAGAAGTCCTGGCAATGGATATATCAGGCAAACAAAACCACAAGAGAAGTCCTGACAGGAGAGTACACAATGCTGTTGGAAAAGCACAAAGAGTCCTGGCAGGGGAGTATACCAGGTGAGTTGCAGAGATACAAGAAATACTAAAAGTTGCTAGACAAAATAGACACTAAGTTAACTAAAAAAAAGACTGTTGCAGAATTAGGCACACAAGGAACTGTTAGTAAAAGAGATATTGCCACCCCATTTCAAATCCAGGGGAAGGAACCACCCTCTGGGTCCAAGGTATTTCACCTTGTAGATTGTTTTCGTTGGAGCTATTATAACTTTCAGTTGTACAAACGTTTTTTCCAATATCAGGCTGAAGACATTTCTTTTTCACACTTTATTGTTTTGTTTGTAGTGTGAGGGTCAGGATAGGACATTTTGGACACAAAGACAGCTTTTTAATTATTGACATCCTGACACAGAAAGATCCTTAGTTTTGGGATTTTTAGGTAGGAAAACTCCTCTTTAGAATAGGGTCAGAGTTATATTTTTCCAACTCATTTTCATGACAATGTTGTGTCCGGCTTTCATTTGTGACCCCTCACACTAGCGAAAACAGATTTCCATGTATGCTCAGAAAAGAATCTCCATTGAAAATATCTGTATTGTAGGACTTTCCCGCCAAGTAGCAAACGGATTCAAAACATGAATTACAGATTTGAAAACGAGATGAGATCGTCGGAATCAAATTTGAAAGAGATCAATACTACATTTTAAGTTTGAAGTCACATGGTGTACCTTCTATAATTCATAATGCAGTGAACATGTACATTATTGGGTGCTAATACTTTCCATGATGTGCTCCCAATAGTTACCTGAAGGCCTATTCATGTTTCAATGCCTTATTTCCTGGCTTCAGTGTTAAAGACTTGGACCTCCATAAAGTATAGAAATAGGGGTGTGTTTGTTTTTCCTCTGACCCAGCTGATTCAATGAACTCCTATATAACCGGGAAGGAAAGCTCAGGGGCAACACTCTGGTCTGGTAAACAAAGCTATACTGAGCAGCACAGGTTTGGTACCCCGCCTTGGTACTCCGCTTAGAGGCTGGAGACCGGCAGTAATCGCAATATAAGAAACCAATTTAATTATTTTTTTAATTTATATGCAGCACTATCACTGCTTTTAGGTGTAGCTTTAGGGAGTATTGACCAAGGTTCAATCATTATTTTTTTATATCTAGGTGTACTGGCTTGTTCCCTTATATTACTACTTATATGCTAACATAAGTGGACCTTAAGCAATGTTAGCTGCCACAGTATCTGAAGGTGACTGGCTCTTATAAGGCTGTTGAACATTTTGGATTGCTTGATTGGTCCATGTCCAATCCAAAGATTAGCTGAGGACGAGTATGCTCCTTCTATTTGCATAGACTTGCATATAGCTCAGCATTTAATCGGTTAATGACTGCAATACATACCCCTAAATAAGAACATTCAGGATCAATACTAGTTTGGTAGTAATTCTGTGGAATTACCGTCACTTGGTCCCATGCAATTACCACAGGTGGCACAGCACTGTGGAACTCATTAGGAGTGTGGCTGCTGCGGAATGAACAGTGCCGGTAAGGGACCGGCACCGTTCATTCCGGGCCACCACATTACAAGGCCTGCCGTGGGTCTCGCTCTGGCGTCTGGCCAGACCAGACGTCCTTAGCGGGACCTGCTATACAGACCAGGATGCTAACAACGGGTCCGTCATTAACGGGCCCATTGTTAGCATCCTCCCCATTCCCATTGAGCCCTATCGGGCCTCAAATGGGAATGGGTATGTGCTGGGTCCGGGTCCCATGAAAGGGAATTAAACAGGGCCTCCAAGGTCGGAATGGCCCGGTAAGTCCCCATTTGCAGGACCCGGACCCGAGTTTGGAGGCAGCCATGCCCTGATTAAGGGCATGGCTACCTCCAAACTCGTAATGAGACCCTGTGAATGACCATTTCTGGAGTCCATAGGACTCTCATGGGAATTTATTTAGAATGATCCCTCACTGGTAATGCTGGAGCAGTAATTTCTACGCTTATTGTAATAAAATGTACAAATTATCTCCAGTTTTCTGATGGAGCTATATTCTTCACTTTTCCTTCAAACCCATAGTATGGCAGTGTGGTAGTAAGGCAGAAAGGAGTTGGTAATGTAATTGCCACCACTTCACTGCAGTTTTTACCTTTACCATAACTTCTCGTATTGAGGCTCATCATCTTTCCCTGCTGAGGTCACAATGTCTTACCAAACATCATAATGTTTGCTTTTTCCTATGTTGAATTGTAAAAAATATCATTTGTTATATTTCGCACCACTGATCATTGTAAACCCATGAGGGCTTACTGAGAACAATAGTGTCATCTTCATGGTGATTATGCCACAGTTCTACTCTCTGCTAATTTTGAGGGCATAATTTTACCTTGATTCCAGGTCTGGAAACTAAATCAGAAGAGAGATCTTGCACAAAATCACAACTTTCTTTTAAGCTTCAAGTTCTTCTTATTTTCTTACACCAGTGGCCATCTAAGTTGCACCATTGTTTGCAAAAGTTGGATGGCCTGCAGCAATCCCAAGTTGATTGCATGCTCAGCGAGACTTGCCCGTGGCCGCTGCCAGTCAACAGTATTAAAGGTGACACAGCAATCTAGGGGGAAGCAACACAAGTTAACAGACAGCTGACTGCCGGATGGCTCCAATGAGATAATGAGGGCCGCTCTGTTATTTACAATCGATCAAATGTTTTTAAACCCGATTGGCAGGCAAGGATAAGCTTTGTATTTTACTCCCAGGTTCACAAGTCTACAGGAATGCTTTTCACAAATAGGTTTGAAAACTGTGACAAATACGAGTCATTGCCCTTGGAGCAGAGGGTAGGGTGGTTAAGGGGGCTACTTGCTGCCACTAGCTATACAATGCTGGGCTTATAAGTGGCACATTGAGGATCCCTTAGCCTACCCCACCATGCAGTGGTAGGTTGGCAATGTCCAAGAACGTGCCCATTTCCCTTTTAGAGGCACTTCAAACACGGACACTACATCTAGATCCTAGTCATCTCCAAAGATGGCTATGTACAGCTAGCATAGGGCCATCAACTCCCATGGACTGTTTTTGCATGACAGTGACAAACCCTATATGAGAATGTTGGTGCAGCCAGAAGAGAAGGGTTTGTCAGGCACCACACCCAAACAAAAGATCACCTGTGCTGCTTTCCACATACCAACATTGATACACAGAAAACCACGTAGCGTCAGACCATTGTTGTACTCATTCTGTGGTGAGGCTGAGTGGGGACGCATGTGAGCACGGAGTGTGGTTCTCAGCTACAGCAGTCCTGCTCCCAGCATTGGCTAAATGCATTTCGAGATGGTGGATGGCCATCATTGAAGCTCGGTCCTCATTATGCAACAGTGCGGGGTAAGGTTGCAAGAGAGCAGGAGAAGCCACAAGCCATTGCTGCTCAAGGAATTCAGTTGCCTGCCTGAAAACCCCACCCACTGGAATAAGGTTAAGCAAGGCCATTGGCCAGGAGTGGAGCAAACCCACGGTGTATGCCACTGGTTTACTAACAGCGTTGTGGGTGTTTGGAGGTGGAGTAGGAACAGCTTTCGAGACTGTTCAACGTAAGAGCATAAGGAGTTGGGGCAGGGTGAAAAAGACAGAACAGAGATTGATATCGGGCTGGGGAGGAGGTTGGAAGTGGTAAATGATAAGGAGAAGATTAAGGAGGTGGTGACTGGTGAGGAAGACAATCAGGAGGAGATGTGGTAAAGTAAGACATGTTTGGGGATGAAGATTAGGAGAATTGAGGGTGAGGTGTTGACGAGCAGGGCGTTGCAGAGGAGAATATCTGATGCAGTGAGGAGGGGGCTGACAAGAGTCCAGATAAGGTTGGAGGAGACAGCACGGAAGGAGGTGAGGAGTATATTGAAAATATATTTGGGGGTGAGAGTGGAGAGGAGGAGGCGTCTTTAGGTGAAGATTGAAGGGTAGGAAGGAAGGAACAGACACTGCCTAACATTCATAGGTATTAGTGGTGGAAGGGTGGAGTTACAAGCACATGGCAAGGCATTGAGGAGGGAGAGGCATAAGGGGGGGATAAGCCAGCATGTGCAGGAAATGTCCCCTTAGGTACAAGAACATGGCTACTCATAAAGGAATTAGCCAAGTACAAGGTAGTGTGGTCCAGATCTAGAACCCTGAGATAGGGAGGCAGAGAAGAATCCTTGACTGAGCCTCTAAAGAAACGCAGGTATCTGAACTTTTGTTGGAAGTTCAGATGAGAAGTCTCTCAATACTAGAGCACGAGAAATAGAAGGCCTGAATAGATACATCGAAGTATACAGAACAAAAAGCCAAGAAAGAAAAGTGGGGACAGTCAAGCACCAGGGCTGTGAGCAAATGAGGAGGAGGACTATATACTGGATATATCCCTGGAGTGTGCATTATGGAATCTAGAGCCTTTTGTCGAACCCCGACAATTGGATGAATGCAGAAACTTTTTTGATTGAACTCTGAGTAAACAATATCCTGGTATTGTTATATGTTTATTGGTTGGTTTGGTAGTGTAATGATTCCCTAATAAACCTCTGTCTTTTCTCTCATCTTCGGTGTCCATCTTACTTCGATCTTGATAGGATTCATCATAACCTGCATGAAGAAGAACGATTAGCCTAACATTTGAGGGATCAGATTCTGTTCCCTTTTTATGAATTGGTACAAAAAGAGATACCCATCAAGCTGTCTTAACTAGTACCATTGAACAATATTTACTTGCAAAGGGGTGCAATTTTGAAGCCTAGAATCTTGATCCTTATTGGGCTGGCTCTACTGATTGTTTTGCAACTTTAGGGACATTTTCAGTAGCCTTTGTTTGCCATAATAAATCACACATGATTTTCTGAAGGCTGCATCGCAGGTATATGGAACATACTGTGTAAGTGAAAGAATATTCTTCGTATTCGTCTACAGTTATAATAAAATGCCCACATGATTGCAGTGGCAATTAACCGTTGCCTATGAACTGCAAACATTCCCAGAAATCCTTGCCCCTGTTCTCAATTGCATCTAGCAAACCGTTTCATTTGTATGAGTTCACAGTTAAATGATTGCCTTATTTAAGAGATGCCTTGTTTTTAAAATTGCAAGACTGGAAAAATGCATCATTGAGCAATCTCCCTAGTTTTAGTTGAATTTGGTGTAAGAGAAAACTGTGGTTGTTTTAGTTGTGTTGGTGGTGCTACCTAATTGCTACTAGTTGTAGCACTTGAGTGTTACCTTTCAGTAAATACAGAGAGCTATTCCACAAAGGGAAAGCCCACAATGTAAGCCCTAATAAACATTTTAAGGGCTATATCCCCCATTGAAAGCACTTCTCACAGTTCTATGTCATTTTCTCGATTTTTGTACATCGCCTAACAAAAAGACTGATTTTTTTTGCCCGATTTCAGGCGGCCTACGAATATTGAAAAAGGTACATTTCTTTGCCCCCCAACTCTCCACCCCCACCCTCTCTTCTGGAAAAACCCCTGAACCAACCGCCCTCAGACCTTGCCAACTCCCTCCTTCCCAAGACTTCCCCCACCGTAATGCACACAAACACACACACAAACATCTAACACACACACACACGCACATCTAAACATACCCCTTCTCAGCTGAGGCCGCTTCCGGTTCCTGGCATGCCTGTCAACCCTTGTGCGCACTCTTGTGCCTCACAGGGGCTGACATTTCAATTAAGAAAGACCATTCTGTGCAGAAAGAAAGAATTCTTGAACCTCAAGAGAAAGAGCAGAAGATAGCTTTAGGTCCAAGAGGTTCGTGGAAGAAGACCCCATCATCCCAGAGCCACAAAGGTGTTACTTCTGAGTGCAGCTGTAGTTCAACAGACCCTAAAAATCATATGAACCAACATCAAGTCATTGAACAGCAGCTGAACCAGTTTTTCACCCTCAAATGTACTGTTGCCCGAGCCATTGAAGCTCTTTTTATACAATCAAAGTGAAAATGTAGACAGTCACGAAAGGCTGTTTGAGGACATGCTGCTGGGACAGCACACTGTTGAGCTAACCCGTAGACATTGTGACAACCTGATTGAATCTCGATTCACACCACAAGCAGCTGATTAGACGTGTTGAACCACAAAAAACACTGCTGCTTTAATTGAGCACTATGGTGACCTTTGAACCACCTCATCCCAAAGACTTCATTGTCATAATCTGCTCTGATTGAATTGATGTGATTACATTGAACCTGACACTGTGTCTGTGCAAAGTAATGAAAAGGCCAGCTGGATGTTGTTGAGCTACTAAAGACTATGGTATATGAACTAGTAGATTCAGTGTCATTCCCAGGCATACTATGACCACCAGGACTTACATCAGGGCCTTGGCCTTGTCGTAATCATGACCCAAAGAAAGCATTTGAACGTTTTTGTATTTTATTACCTTTTTCTAGTGTGTTTTAGCATCCTTTCTTCTTTGCAATTCCGAGCTATCCAATCTGCCTATTGTAGATATTCATTCTGTCTAAGATGTCCCATTACTTGGAAGGGGTGGCTTGTTGTAGCGATGTGATTGCTTTGAATCATCCTCTGATGAAATATCTTTCAGGAGATTGGAGCCTGCCTTTGGACATTGGTGCCTAAAATGAAGTGGATATACTATCTACTTTTGTCAGGCACTAGCTTGCTTTGCTTTCTAATGCCCAATGCAATTCAGGTGAGTGGCACCTAGATATCTCACCTTAACCTAGTTGCATGCAGGGACGTCGATTCAGCAAAGTGCCTGGGGCAGCGGAAGTGCCATCATAGACCAGATGACATCACATGAATTGATGTAACTTAACCTTTGACCCTGATGGCATTAGTTCCTCTTTAACTTGAGGAGAACCATCTCCGGTTCCGGAAGCACTTCAAAACCTTCCTCTTTGCTTCTGCCTTCGCTCCCCTTCTCCCCTGCTGATCTGCTCTCTTGGCACTGTGCACCTGGCCACTCTCTGTCCCCTGGGCCCAGGTACCTGCTCACTCTGCCACCTTCCTGCACTGCCTCCAAGCCACCCCCTACACTGGGGACTGTATCTGTACCCATACAGCCCCCCCATTTTTCTTCTTTTTCTGCACTTATTCAGACTTACCCAGTCTGCTGCCTTAAACGCAGCACTTGCCACTTGCTGGCTGCACTACCACAGTTTGCCTCAATTTTCTATTTATTTTATTTATCTGCGCTCCTCGGCTTCTGCACTTTCCGCTCTCCACCTTCCATGCACTTTTTCCCTTTTCCTTTTCCCATGCACTTGCACGTTCTCAATGTCACTGGGTCTAGTAAGATCGTTTTTATGTTGTGCTGTGTTCTCCCCTGTTCCCCTCCCTTGCCTAGTCGCGCTCTAAAACACTTGTGTACGAGCACGATACAAATAAAATATCATATCATATCACATATCATAACCCTGGTGACACTACCAGAAATGGCATGCAGGCATTAAAAAAGTACATAAATGTAAACATTTTAAAATACAAAATATGTAATGAAGCAGACAAGAATATTTTAGATACCAACCATATTTTAGCAAGGGTGCTGCCTTCATATGTAATGGATTGGGTCATGATATGACCCAATAGTACAACACAGGCCGAGGCAACATTGGTTGCACCATCGGGTTCGCTATTTGTAGATTTGAATATATCTTTAAGCAATCATTATGACAAAGAATTTAGCAATTTTGGGGATTGCTTTGACCTCATTCTTACAGAAACGGTCTTGGACAAACTTACATTGATGGAAAGCCTGGTGAAGATGTAAAACATGATTATTGTAAAATAGGGAAAGATATACAGAAAATGTCATTGTATAAACTACAAAGAGAGCTAACCACACACCTGAGGAAATATAAGGAGATGCAGTCCTCCATGCTTCCCCGGGCTTAAATATCATTACGTGTAACAAGCCAGGGGAGGCAGAAACGCTAAAACATTGCCGGGGATTGGCTGTAGTGCAAAACTAGGTATTGGCTTTAGTGGAAAACTAGGGCGGAGGAAAATGTGGTTTGGAAAGATCAAATGGAGATTAGAGGATTTAAACAGTGAAGCCATGTGAGCTTGGCTTTTGTTTGAATCCTCCATCTCAATGACCATTGCTTTAGTGAATATTTTAATAGTGATACACAAAACGTTGTGGGGGAAATTTTTCTCAATCAGTCCACCATAATGAAGTAGGGAAGGGAGTATTTTGCCGGATAGGTGTAAAATGGAATCTCGGGAGTTAGAGAGACCCTAATGGGTATATAGTTTATCATCAGTTTTGTGAGAGGTAGGTGTTTTTTTTCAATAGGCCATGCTTTTACAGAATGGAAGAGGAGGGTAGGAAAGCTGAATGGGAAGACAGAAAGGCATACATTTCTGAAAAGTAGACAAAATTCCAAGTTCAGGAAGTGGTCATTTGTGCAGGTCAGGCAACAACTATGTAGCTTAAATTGTGGCAAGAAATTGGAAAAATTACAGAAAAAAGGTTATGTCCTGGATATGTTTGTACCTGTAAGGTAATGACTTCTGTGAAATTACACATAATGCATAATGTTTCACAAATCAAGCAATACCACAAGCCATAAACAAAGCCATGGTACACAGGATTTGTATGCTGACAGCCGAAACAGACGCACTTAGCATTTGAAAATAAGGAAAAAAAATGTGGTGAAGAATGGCAAACATACATTTTTTAAAAGAGCACAGGGAGATCTTTTGAAGTATAGGTGACATGTGCAGGTGACAAAAGTGTACAATGCCTAAAGCAGCGACTAAATGTAGGTCACAATTTGAAAACAAAAGAGTTGTGTAAAAAAGTGCTGTTGGAAATGTGTGAAAACGTTACTGAAGCAAGAGAAAACAACACATGTCCTAACTTCCCACATTTGCACAGGTGTCTTGATAGAAATGGTACCTCACATGTGTTGGTACACTGACTTGGGCGCAAAGGGAAAAGGCTAAACAACTGTTACAAGAAACACCCTGGGGAATACTGGATTTGGCCGCCTGGACAACCCACAGATTTGGGGCTGGGGTGTCACAGCCACTAAGGAACACAGGGAACCCCATGCATATCTGAAAATAAGACACCCTTGGGAACCGAAAGAGGACTGACTTTTGGGAATCACTCTAGACTTTTGTACCCCAAAGGCCCTGCAAAGTCCAAAATCTAGGGAAGAAAACACAATTATCACACCACCAGGAAATTATATGCCACCAGGAAACCACTGAAACAGGACGGCATCAACACATGTCCTACTGTTCCATGTTCCCACAAGTGTCCCAACAAAAAACGTTACCTCACATGTGTGGGTGAACTTACCTGAGTGCAAAGGGAAAAGGCTAAACCACTGGTATACCAAAGGGTCTGCGAAGATGGCATTTTTCGATTTTTGGTATTATGGACAACCCACAGATTTGGCACTGGGGTGTTGCAGCCACTAAGGAAAACAGGGAACCCTCTGTATTTCTGAAAGAAGACACGCATGGGAATCGAAAGAGGTCTGACTTTCGCAAATCGCCCTAGAATTTCTTATCCACGGGGCCCGGCAAAGTCCAAAATGTAGGGCAAAAAACAAAGTTTTCAGACATTTTCCACCAGGAAACCACAAAAACATGCCTGAAATAACTCATATCCTACCTTCCCACATTCCCACAGGTGTCCCAAAGTAAACAGTACCTCAAATGTGTGGGTGCACTGACCTGGGCACAGAGGGAAAAGGATAAACCACTGGTACATCAAACACCCGGGGGAATACTTGATTTGGCCATGTGGACAACTCACAGATTTGTGCCTCGGGTGTCGCAGTGACCCAGGAAAACAGGTAGCCCTATGAATTTCGGAAAAGAAGACATATGTGGCAATCCAAAGAGGTCTGACTCTCGCAAATCGCCTTAGAAATGTTTACCCACAAGGACCAGCAGAGTCCAAAATGTAGGCTAAAAATAAAAACTATTTTCAGATATTTGTCACCAGGAAACCACAGAAACACGCCAGCAACAACAAATGCCCTACCTTCGCACATTCCCACCGGTGTCCTGACAAAAATGGTAACTCACATGTGTGGGTGCACTTACCTGAGCGCAAAGGGAAAAGGCTAAACCACTGGTATATCAAAGGGTCAGAAAAGAGGACATTTTTACAATGTTGGTCTGTGGACAAACCACAGATTTGGCCATGAAACCACCGAAACACACCGGCAACAACACATATCCTGCCTTCCCATGTTCCCAGAGGTGTCCCTATAAAATGGTCCCCTGTGAAACATGAAATCATTGAGGTGGGTCTATCCTTTGCAAACCTTCATCCCTGATTTTGCTGCTCTGCCCAAGGAGGAAGACACTTAAACCCAACTCAAAGAAATGCATTGCATGCTGCCTCCTTGATTGGTTTATCAATCACAGGAAAGAGATCTGTACATGTGCAATGGTGTGCACAAACACAATGCGATATACGTGATAGGGCACTTCATGCATCTGGCCACGGTCAATATTACAATCGCTTACCCACCAGAGAATACCCCTCATGGGAAGAGAGCTTGTTTTCATCCAAGTGCAGGAAGTGCATTTTCATATGGACTCTTTTGCTTGGGTAATATTTGGCTGCCGCAGGAGGTTACCTGGACTTCTGGGAAATGACTGAAGTCTTTATTTCCTCTTCACTCACCCTATCACTCTCGCCACCTTCCCGCCTCACCTCATTACCGAGAAGGTTGCAGGAGTCAGCATTGCAGACATTGGACTCAAGGGAAAGCCCTCAATAAGAATAGGGCATTAACATACAGGGGCGTGGGCGGCTCAGTGGAGATTGAGTGGTCTGAAGCTTTTGTTCACCAAATTTTTCCCGTTGGGCTCATTTTGTCATCAGGGTGCACAAACAGGTTTAAGAATGTTGCGTAAAAGGTATATGCCAAGTTTTGCCTCCTGCTTTCACAGTCCGGGGCATTTTTCTTATTTAGGCTGGCAGAGCATTGGCACGGAACGTTATGGCCATTACCTCCTATCCCATATGCCCTGCCTGCCAAAAACATGCGTTCAGACCAACATGTCCTTTGTATGCTTACATAATTGCATAGGGGTCCTATGAAATCTGCATGTTTCTAATGGCCTTCAGCTCAGTATGGGGAAAAAATGAAAATCTGGGTGTTTGGGAAAGGTGAGAATAACTATGTCTGGAAATTAAAGCGCCAACGAATCGAATTGGTCTGCTCCTTTTGCTATCTGGGGCTCGCCTTCGACACATCTGGAAGTTGGGCCGCTGCAAAACTAAAGCTGGGGATGGAAGGTTTGATGAGGTTCTATTGCAAATATTGGGCCTGCATCCTAAGTTAATGTCTTGAAGTATACAGAGGCAAAGTAGGGTATATGCTCCTATATGGTATCAAGATTTGGGGGTTTGCCAAGTGTGATCAGTTGAGGGTGGCCCAGAATAAACTGCTTAAGAAATGAACTGGCCTTCCCCCGGGTGCATCCAACAGTGCAATTAAGTTGGAACTGGGGGTTCCAAATTGAGCCCTAATATACAGAATGCACTGGGGCAGAGGGTCTGCTCTGATTCCAGGAGGAAATGCATATGGTATAATGAGGGCTGTGCTCTTTTAACTAAGTGTGGTCATAAAGGAGTGAAGGAATTGTCGGCCCACACATTTTTTTTAAATAAGAACAGAGTTGTCGGGGAAAGCCATTTGTTTTGAAAAAGATATAGATGGGGCTAAGGTGTGTACTTTACCAACCATTGTTTAGAATAAGGCTACGCGCCTGCACCTTGAAGTTGGGGGAGAAATGTGTAAGATTAAATCCCATGGATGTTGGAGATGTATGTTGATGATTAGACTTAACGCACTTGCGTTAAATGCTCGCAACACCTGGAGAAGGGGGGTGTTGTCCATGAAATCTAATTGTGGAATGGGAGCCGACGAAGGTCTGGGTCCGAGGCACTTTCTGCTAATTTGTGGGAACAATTATGATGAGCGGAAAAGGTGGCTTAGGCCCCACTTACTAAAGGCTAAAATCAGAATTTACCAAGAGACACTATTTTTTATAATGAACTGTAATAATGAGGATTTTATTTTTAAGGTTTGCGAGTATGTATGAGAAGCTTTTATGATTAGGGACATTTTAATTGAAAACTGTACCTAGCAATTTTATCTGGTTTCATGATTTCCTGGGTTTTTCGGACTGTCTTATACTACCCTATGTTGGGTTCATTGGAGAAATTGACTGTTTCTAATGACTGCTTAATGCAGGAAGATTCCATAGGAATGCATTGCAATTGCCACCACTATTATAAATGGATATATGCATTTACACTTTTTTTTGCGCTACAAGGTCCCAAAAAAGTGTTAACTTGCTTTCGCCAGGTTGAACACATTTTTTGCACTACGTAGTGGAAATGACCAAAATTGCATGGAGGCGAGCAAAGTGCGCAGAAGTGCAAACATAAGCAGTCACCGGCATGCAATGTACCCATAATGAAATTGAACTTTACAAAACTGCATAAAGCAACATGTGAGAATGGTCCCATGACCTTTTACACTTAACTGTCTGTTGAATTAAAAAATGCATGTGGCACCAAACCAACATTTACTGGCTGCACTCATTCCCATGTTACAAAGTCCATTATTCATTTGATTTTAAAAACGGAGGTACAATTCTATGTTAATAGAAAAATTGAAGAATTTGGTAATTATCGCTGGTATTAATCGGAGCAATCTTGGTAAAAAGCTCTCATTCACCTACTGTGATTGCCTTTTTAATCTATTGTCATGTAAAGTCTCCCTTAGGTTTCTATCAATAGGCCCCAGCCAAGTGTGCTTTCTTTATTCCTGATCTTTTAAAACTTGAATACATGTGTGGAGGCATCTTTGAATTGCGTGTTTGCAGACTCAATAGATCTCATATAGAAATATACACTGAAATTAAAGCAATTAAAGAAGTTCCAGACCATCTATTATCTCCTTAGCGGGGCCGCCGGGAGTCGGGACACAATGCCACGCTCACAGCGCTAATCATTCTCTCTGCTGTTCACTTTCTATTTTCATTTCCGGTTGGATTTCTTCAACGATAAGAGGAGAAAGGGGAAACAAGCTAAATATGCAATTAGCGGATAAAATAGGTAGACGGATGATTGCATATGTAGATATTGCAGGTAATGTCACAAAGGCCTTCAAAAGACTATGAGCAAAGTGTTTTTAAGATCGGATTGTTGCTCCAACCAAATCTTCCAGGGGTCCAGTCGGCTTCATCGGCAAAGCTGGTACGATCCTTATGGTAAGGATTACGAAAACCAATGTCAGGTTGCGAACGAAGTAACACATTAATAAAGGATGTAAAACAGGTTGTCCGAATGAGTGCGCAATAAAAAAAAAAAAAACCTGCAGCATGCATTGGTCCTGCCGGAACAGCCATTCCTGTGGAATCCGGCTGAATTTTACACCTGGTAAAAACAGGCAGATTCCATAGAAACCCATTCTCAGTGCCTCCCCCAATCGTTTATTGGGGGAGGCATTTACACGTTCCACACTCTTAGTGGAAATAAGTGTATAGGCAATTCCACCTGGGTTTTGCACTTCACTTTCCACTATGTAGAGGGAACATTTGCAATTGCGCCTAGGGCAACTTTTGCTGTGAAGTGCAAATAGACGTGGTCCTCTAAGTGCAATTTGGGTCTAAAAGGAAAATGGGCCTCATTATAAGCATGGCGGTCCGGGTACTATGGTACCGGTAAGCCTGCTGGTACCGTAGTTCCCGGACCAGAATTCTACGAGCTGTGCTCGCGGGTGCCTGTCAGCCCTCCAGGCCTGACCTGGTGGGCAGAGCGGCACCCGCGAGCACAGCACATCGGATGCACCGGCACCATTCTGAATGGTGCCGGTGCATCCGAGCTCCCCATTCAGCCCTATGAGGCCGAATGGGGATGGAGAGTCCCTTATTGCCGGCACCCGCAAATGGCCAATTACAGGGTCTGTCGAACTCGGCATGACCCCGCGGGTGCCGGTAAAAATGCGACTCCGGCAGCAGCCATGCCAGTTCTGCCGGCACGGCTACCGCCGGAGTTGTAATGAGGCCCAATGTCTTTAGTGTGGAGTGTTACAGACTGGCGAACATTGCATCCAGGATCCCTTAAATCTCTCTTTAATTTAAAATTGCACTACAGTCTTTGTCACCTCGGAAAACGATTGAAACATTGATGCATGGTAAATTGTGTCTACGTTTCTGATTTTTGAGCTATTTATGAGGATCTTTTGTCATAACAAATACAGATAATCTTTCATGCATAGCATGTGAGGTTTCATGCATAGTATGCGAGGTGTCGCATCCTTCAATGGAGAATAATACCGCCAGCTTAATGAGCTGCTGCAGCTCTTTGCATGCATCGTCGCAAGCCATAATATGGAAATTGACGCAATTAGCATAAAGTGCCACAGTAATGAGCCTGTAAGGTTCCAGCCCATAGCAAGGAAGGTTGCACCAGTCTTGGTGAATATTATGGGTCATGGTGGTGCGAGCTGAAGCATGTGGCAAGTGTGTTGCAACAACAGGCACAAACTTTTACACCCATTGTCATAGAAATGTACAGCCTATTTTTTAGCGTTATTAGCCATAGTGTCAAGCGTTGCAGCAATCCGTGTGAACTGCAGCCTGTAGAATTGGGTGCTGCAGCATGCCATGTGTAGCAGTTAGTATGGGATCCTTAATCCCCGATCCGGGAAGTGGATCTATAGCTCTTGTACAGCCTTAAGCATTCTTAGAAATTGTTTACAAAAGTTAATCAAATCTTTAACAAGGTAATTATCTGTACTGCTGCACACCTCATCTCTTGGCAAAACATGTGTTCAAATTGTCATTCATTTCAGCCTTGAGTTCTTAACAGCTTCTCTCCCGCTGCATTGAAAGTCTGCTTTTGGTTCATCATGGCACCAATTCCTAATGGTGCGCTCCAGGTGTAGAGCATAACTAGCAAGTTCTTGCGCAAGCTGAGGCAGGCTCAAATGAAGCTCACCCCAGATGCCCATGTAGGGGTCCCACCTTTGTTTTTGGGTCAAATGAAGCTTGGACATAGACCAACAGGAGGCTATGGTGCGCTTACCTCACACAACCCTAGTGTCAGAGACTTCAAAGACTGGAAGGACATGTCTGCCAATGCAGGTGGTGTGCACAGCCGATCCGGTTGATCGCATCACAGGCCTTCCCCAACCGTATAAGCCTGCATTCCATGCAAGCTGTTGGATGCTTTTGTCCTCCACTCGCTCCACTCATGCTGACTAGTCCTTGCTTTTTTAATTATCATTTTTTTTAAAGTTACTTTCTTATGTATGGTGCTACTGCTTTCCACACCCCATCTACTCAGGCCTTACATTACTCTGCCTCTTACTCAAACCGCCATGGAAATGAAGGAGCGGCTACTCCACGAGCCCCCATCCACCATGTTCTTGGGATCTTCTTGGTTGTATTTATTTATTTATTTTCATCAAATAAATGCGTTTTTCACTAAACACAACCACCCTTATAGTTCCCTATTGGCCAGTCCACCTCTGAACCAGGGGATTAATTCCAGACTGCTAAACGGAATAATACCACAATGGTGGTCTGGATTGGATGTCAACGGACCAAGGCCTGGTGTTAAGGCCCGGCTTCACTCAAGCCTTTAACATGGGCCCCGTCCGTTACCGGCACATCCAGCCCACTGATCTGGATGTTATTGCTTAATTAGAGCATTGGAATGCTGGTAGATCTTTGCAGGTAATGCAGGGGCAGAGTACTATAATAGTTGGTGTAAGTCATCCGCCCCAGGCTGCCTGCACAAAGACTCTCTCAATGTATTAACTTGTACATACTCTGCCTCTGCCTATGACACCATCGCTTCACCCTCTAATTGTTCCTTCCCCGATGGCTCTCAAGCGCTTCTCACTCCTTCATATGACTTTCAGTACGTAGAAGCAGCTTGTGCACTCCTTTACTGTTTAGAACTGCCCTCATTGTAATGTTCTTCTTTTGCCCCCCTTCCACGAGGAGAAGATTTACCTATCTTTGCATTCTCATTACGTTTCTATAATGCTGCCTACTACACCTGTATTATATCTGGGTGCATGCCTGAAGTAGCCCCCGTAAACATGAGGCTATGCTTTCCCTGTCTGAACTCGCTCAACCTATTTTATCTGTAATTCCTGTATTATGTCTGTATGCACGCCTGAAGTAGCCCCCGTAACATGAGGTGAGGCTTTCCCAGTCTGCACTCGCTTGCGCTTGGGCTTTGCGTGCTGAAATAAATGCAAAATAAATCAAAAAGAATACAAAACAAATTCAATGGTTTCTCAGTAGATTGTTCCAATAGTGTTAAAACCTTTCCACCTAAGACTATAATATTGCAATAAGACCCATTTTGGGTGCTTCACTGTGGATAAGGTGCTTGGGTTCAAGTTATATTAACACTGGCCCCAGCGTTATTACCAACTGGTAAAGACCCCAGAACGGTCACTTATTGCTATTAGCGCCCCGAGGCCAGCCATCAGGGTGCAATCAGCAACATATTTGTGTGAATCAACGTGTCACAGCCTGCGCACACCCATTGATAAACTCAAAGCCGTCCTCATCTAACATGGCCATCATGGAAATGGAGGCGGGGCTCTGTGCGGAGCCCATATTCCGTTTCCATGGCTGCCATGGGAGGAGGTGGATAAGGTATGGAGCAGTGCTGTGTCACTGCAACAGGTATGGTGGGCTGGAAGGGACGCAGAGAGCAGAGTGCGGGAGGGAATGTGGCCGGCGGTACCTCCACTGCTCAGGTTGCTCAGAACCCGGGCTTGGGCCCGGATTTTGAGCAACTTGACTGGTTGACTCAATTGCGCAGTGGTGCTAATGGCTGTAATATCCCCTATGCATCACTGTAGGCCCTCATCTAGGCTTACACCTATAGCTCTTGGGAATGCTATATTATGAGGATAAGACAGGCACAACCATTAAATAGGTATGATTGTGAAAGTGAGTAAAACAAACAGAAGGCATCAAAGCATATTACCTATCTATTCTCAAGCTGTTTTTTTGTAAATGAAGTTGCTGTATTTTCCGTTGCCTTGGTTGCTGAACCGTAATCACCACCTAATGCAACTATGTAGCATAATAAAGGCCTTTTCAGACAGGGATACATGCAGTCAAATTTCCTAACGCTGATCACAATACTACTGATCCAATGCGCAAGGCACATTAACGCAAGCAAAATTGCAATATTATTTGAATGCTACCAATTTGGATACCCTTGTGACATATCATGACATACAGATCTACAGATCTGCAGAATGTTTCTTTCCTGCACAGTCTGCTCGACTGGCAGAGCAGGCCCTCGAGGGCGAACCACTGTAACCCGTCACAGTGCGCCAGTTCACATGATCACGAGGTTGCGCTGTTGGTCTTCCAGACCATGGTAAGGCATGTGGAAGATCTGGTGGAAGCTTCAGTGGTACGACTCCCATGTGGCACAAGCGGTTCCTCGCTATTCAGGGGCACCCTGATTCGCTCATCGACTTTGTGTGAATTTGGGTAGCGGGATTCTATAGGGACCCTGCTGCATTTTGCCGGGGTCCCCCTTCACTTTGTGCGATGCAGAGCAGAGCAAGTGATTCAGTGGGACACCAGCATTTCTGGGGCACAATTAGTTTCGTGCACACTATTACAGTTGCATTTTTTGTTATTAGCTATTTTTAATTCCACATTACTAAGCGTGTGCTCCAAAATGTGTTTTTCTCCTTTAACTGAAATAAATGCCTTCTGCTATCTGATGCTGGTCAGTGTCCATCCCTGGTAGATCCTTGTCCTTTTCTTTACCTTTTCTGAACTACATCCCACCTCTCTCTTTTTTTACAGCCACTCACCATAAATCCCTACGTCGCCACCACCAGGATCAGAGGCACAGGTGCGCGTCGCCCGTCCCTGCTTCAGCAGAGCTGCCTTTCCTTCTGCCATGACGTGGAATCTCCGCAGTCCCACGATCCTGTACCATTGGCCCCTGGCGGTCAAACCTGGGGCCAGCCTGAGACCCCCAGCACCATAAAGACCTCCGTGGACAGCCAGGTCTTCAGCAGCCCTGGAGACCCAGGTAAAAATTGTGGTTGGCTTCTTGCACCTCTTCCTAGTATCAGGGACATTTCTGGAATAATGTTCATCGAGCAACATCTCCTGATTTGATTCAATGACTGGAAATGCTTCTATGGGTATTAAAGGGTTTGTGGTTGCCTATTTGTACAACCACATTTGCAGAGCTCTGTTACTTGATTCCAGACTGTAGTTTCCTGTAGAAGGGGTGCAATTTTTATTGGTGATCACACCCCTGGAGCCAAACATTCAGCTTTATCTAAGGTTACCAGATCAATTCATGTCACCAAAGAAACCATACCCCATTACAGAGATTTAATTTCTTCAACAATTGCATTTTAATTTATGAGAGCCTAAAGCCACTATGATTGAATGCAATGGACCAAAATAAAACCAATGTAAAATCAAAGCCAGGACTAGAATTAGGTGTCCCTGGTGACATGGAGCCACCTCTTAACCTTAACTACTTCAACAGGACTGAGTTTATTCCAAGCACTTTACAGGGTGCGGATGGAGCACAGAGCGAGCAACATGAAGGTCCAGATTTCAAGAGATCACACTGTTGCTTTGTGGGCAGTACATGTACTATTTGCAGTAGCATATTAAAGTCTGTGGTAGAGTGTGCTATATACGAATCAAGGCAGTAAAAATATATGTACCTCTAGCAATCACCGGCTTATGTTTTGTACTTTCTGGCCTACAATATAGTCTCTTTATTGATTTCTTTTTCATGCTTTTTTACATATTTTGTAGATATGACTTCATGGTACTTCGGTTAATTATGTGTTGCAAAAACAAACAACCATAGCAAACAAATAGCCTTTAGTAATTAAAATAACTTAATGCAGCACTAATCACAACACACTAATGGCACAGCATGGAGTGCCTATCTTATTAGACCCACCACAATGATACCAAGGATAATAACGAAGCCTTAAATAAAACATGAATACACTGTATGATTAACAAGATGACCAATGATTGATCCAACCTCCTCGCGAGGAATCAGTACTCGCTCCCCAGGGATTGTGTACAGGCGCTATACAAATAAACAACCAATATCAATATCAATATCAATGATCCAAGAATCACAATTCACAAAGTTTTGCTTTTAGAATGACCTAACAATTGTGAACCCCCTTTTTCCGGCATTTGTTAAGTATGGAAGATCTTATGCAATCATGGTTTGTTTTCCTGTTGACCCTGGTCTGTGAGAAGCATGTTTAAGCTCTCGACACTCATTGTACAAGGCGACATGCTGTAGGGCCCATGTTTGTGGATCCCGAGATGCTCCAAACCGGCATTTTCAATAGGGATGGTTATGGCGACTAGTGATCCAGCGTGATGGCATTGCAGGAATCTCTCTCTAGAAAAGGTGGCATAGTCTACCAGAAATCAGCTGAAGTGAAAGCGAAGGTGGCAGCAGTGGTGCAGGTGTATCAACTGGAGCTGATAGAGTTCCGGGCACATGAGCGGTAGCAAACATAGAACACACAGCTCATGCACGGATGAACACAGATAGAGTAATACTAATATGGGAAAAATCAAGGCGCGAGAGAGGAGGAGTAGACTGGCAAGGGCATAGCTGCAGAGTTCCAGAGATATGCTGCAGAAGCTGTTCTCAATGACCAGCTGCCCATACATGGTAGAACGTACGAGCTCTGCCACTTGTGAGGTAGCCATGGTTTTAGAAGGCAGACACAGACACAAATGAACAGTTTTGAAAACCTTTATTTAACTTTATCGGATGTTGGAGACTTCCTATCTGGCCCTATCTCTATAATGGGAGTAATCTCGACCATCTAATTAAAATAAAGAATGTCAAAGTCAGTTTTTCAAAATCATAAAGCTGTCTGTGTTTACCTAATCTTGCCCTCACTTAATTGTAAAATGATAATGTGTACAGGGTTATGTCAAAACAAAAAAAGTGTCAAATAATATCATCATCTTTTATTCAGCGTTTTTACCTTCAAGTTCTAAAAATACAGCTCATACAGAAAAGATATAGATGTAAAATATTAGCAGTTAATAATAAGGGATCCATACTGTATATACTATTCATAAAATATGGGGGAATAGCGCAGGGAATTAGAGTACAGGGGAGTATAAATGCTGGACTTCATCTTAAGAATCCCTGCTATGGTTAGTCAGTGTATGGCTGTGTTCCTGCCAGGATATAAGTGCAGTAATTGTCGGGGAGAGCAAAGCTCGCAGTCACCGACTCTTACCTCTATCCACATTGACAGGGCCATATTTGATGGTCCTGCCTCTAAACAGCCATGCCCTATGGATGCAACGCGCAGTGCCAAAAACCACATACGGGAGGAGGCATTCTCTTAGAAATCGTAGAGCTGGCATTGCTTGACGAATTCCTGCGTTGTTCAGAATACGTCGCAAGTACATGCGTCTAAAACACTCTGTTTTTCTACATAGTAATAAAAAATGCAGCATATTTTCTGATCCAGAGCCACACATTGGGCACAGCTCTGATTGGGACCCCTACCACCTCTTAGTTAGGCAGGCTACTGGTAGAGATCGAAGCCTAAAGCGGATATAGATTTCTAGAAGGGCAGAAGAGTAGAGTAAAGGTAAGCCTTGAACCCCAGTTTATCATGCGTTTGTTTTTTAACCTTGCTTCTTAAGTCAATCAAATTCCATACCAGTGGTACCTGGGGTTTAATCCAAAGCTCAGGAATGCCTAATTCTAGGAGACAGTCCCTCACATGTGCTAACCACTTTAGGCTTTTCCCCCCCTTTATGGCTCATTACATGTGACAACGACTGCCTATGTACTTACAACCCTTCCCCATTCCAAATCCTGGCCCAGAACATAAGAGGTCTATACAAAATAATATCAGGATGGCAATTAAGTTAAATAACACTCCGTTCCCCAAGCTTTTGTAGTAAAAGGTAATTGGGAGCATGGGTGGCTAGTTCACACAGTTCACTGGGGCACAGTTCTTCCAGGCTTCCCTTGCCTGGCTCAGAATTCACACAGTTAATCAGCATACAGTTCGCTCAGGCTTCCCTCGCCTGCTTTGGTATCAATTTCTCAAAACACAGTGTTCTAAGGCGTCCGTCGCCTGATTAAGCATCAACAGAAAATGGTTCACAATGTGGTTCCCTTCCACAACAGTTCAATACTGGTTTCACCCTGGTGTTCCCTTCCCCAACAGTTCAACAATCCTTCAATGGTTTATGTGACAGACTTTCGCAAAGGCACAGTATTCACAAGCCCTGCGCAGGACTACTCTGTCAGTGAGGTTTTCACACAATCATGTCCTTGGCTCCTCTTTACTCCAAAATACAGTGACAGAGACTTTCACAAACATACAGTATCTTGCTTTGCTCTGGGCGGGACCACTCTGTTACTAAGACCATCTATTGAGTTATGTGCTCATCTTTATATTTCACTTTGTCATGCCTCCGCATTATCTTTCACAAAATTTACTTGGTTGTGCCCTTGGGACTGTCTTTCACAATCTTCAATTCGTGGGTCCCCGACCCTCTTCTTGATTCTCATGACAGGTCTCAGACCCCCTTCTTAATTCTCATTAATATAACAGTTCTTATTTCACTTTCGCTCGTGCCTTGAGCCCTCTGTAATTTACAATCTAAAAAAGTCTCTCTTTACTCGTGTAAACGTGCATGCTGCCTCGCAATCACTTTGTTTCTCATCACTCTTTCAACAATGGACAATTGAAGCTTTCTTCTTCATTGCGTCTCTCGCCATACGCTTGTCCTTGCTTTGCAATCTTGTATTTCATTTGTGTCTTGCGCCTTTCACAGATGGGCTTCCTTTTGCTTGGAATGCACCAGCTGTGTTTCTCTGTATCGCATGATGCGTGTCAATGTCAAGGTCTTCTCTGCTGACATTCCGACACTCCCAGGCTTTTTCGCACACCCGTGGGAACAAGCACCTGTAGCACACTTTCTCTTTGGAGTTTGCTTCCTCAAGCGAGCCCCTTCTGGCTCCTTGGAGACACGTGTCCCTCGCCACGCTTTCTGCAGCGTTTTCACCTCTCAGGCCCTGAGTGTGTTGACACTTCATTCTCTGCAGACATATTTCGGGGTACCTAGGCAACTCAGTAGCCTGCCTGCTCGACCTCCAACTTGTCTGCCTTCTCAGGCACCAACTCGCTCACTGTGTGACTCTTTGCTCCACCTCTTATACTCTGGATAGCCGTCAATGTGTTTCAAGTGTGCATGATTATCACTGAGAGACCATTGCATATTACTAGAGGAAATCTTCCTAATCTCAGTCTTCCTCATCTCAGTAGTTTGGCTGACACAGAAAGGAGGGGAATTATGGGAGTTGTAGTATCCCATAAAGGTAGAGGATATATGGGGTAAACAATTGTCAGGAAATGGGGTATACCATGTCTTGCCCTGTAATGTAATATAATGTAATTGGTTATTTATAACACACTTAATAAAATACCCATAGGTTTCTAAGCGCAGACCCGGGGATCAAACCTGTGTTTCTTCACGGTGTCTTGCTTCCAAGGTGAGTGCGTTGCCCCTGAGCTACCATCCGAAGACTCTGGAGACTTCCGGTGTTTCTTCCCCACTGCCCAAGATCGCCCTAGCCAGGTGATCCTCCCTCGCTTGATTCAATAGTGATGGCCCTTCCCATGCCACCTGAATAAGGGATCCCCGGGGTTTGAGTAGTGAAACACTATCAGGTTTTTCACACAATGCACATTGCAAGGAAGGCACATGCTCTCCACTCAGATTCTGCCATTTTCTCAGCTGCAGATTCCCTGAGTGAGGCATAGCAGGTAAGAGTGCCATCAGAGCTGGTTAGCGGATCCCTGGGAACCCAGTTTATCACTTGATTATGTTCTGGAGGTGACAGTTTGTTAGCCAAGACCAAGAAATTTACCATTGATCCAATTGTGGCAACCTTACTGGTAGGCATGGCAGCTAGAGGGATGGTAGAGGATGAGGTAGCACAGTGAACATGAGGACCCTCCTTGAATTTTGACACCTGTGGACTCAGGCACTGGAGACAGGATAAGCAGGGAGACAGATGCCTGGGCAGTTGCTTCAAAAGTCATCTTTAATGCATGTTCACATGGTACAAGAAACAACAGCAATGAGCTCCCAAACTCATTGTGCTTTTATACACTTTTGAGACTGATGCAGCATTACACACAATTGCATAATACAATATTGATTGGTCCCTTCAACCAGAAATAATCCCCTACTTGTCTGTGATTGGCTGGCTTTACTGTCACTCACCAATCCCACATGATTTCATTTTGGCAAGCATGGTTTAAGTGACACATGATCTGATATGCTTGCGTGCAACTCAGCCGGACCTCATTATAAATCCTGATATGTCTACTAAGAAGAAGCGCCTTATCTGATTGTTGAGACCTGCCAAATTCATTTAGCAGCCTATACTGTAAGAATACTGCATGAGTTAATCTTAATTGTTGCCAAGTAAGCAGCTGCTTGATCTAATTGGTAACTTGCCCAGGCTTTTAGCTGGTCTACCATTCATTACTGTCTGGTTTCTCTGCCAAAATGTCTAAATATGCCCCGCCAGACATACTTGTCTACAATGAACTGACATGGAACTGGTAATGAACTGCTGCCAAAGAATTACTCATTATTCTGCATGAATAAGGGTTTTGACAACATTTTATTTTCGGCATCCATCTTAAGAATTATCTGAGACTGTTCAACCTGAATGTTCTGTTCAGCTACCAACAGTGATTTTCTTTTATGCATAAATCATTTTCTACCCAACTTCTGGACTACATGTTTAGATATTCATGATGCGGGTGTAATACCAGCGACACCCTCCACTGCTTGGCGCATTTGGACCCCAAACAATATATGTCGCCCCATATGTACCTTTTGTCTTCAGAAAGCACTATAATTCTGATATTTTTGCAGTAGTGGAACCATTAATCAGCCTGGCATGTTGCCAGTGTTCAGTTTGAGGGTGGAGGGGTTGTGGGCCTTCTCTACACTCCCCTCTGGTCTGTATTTAGACACCTATTTAATACTTGACCACTACAGCCAATGTCCACCCTCCCCATATTCAATATACCTATACATCCCTGTCCCAATCACCCCCTCAGTGTGGTGATTTGTCTCAACATGGGAGGTATAATAAGAACATTTCTACAGAATCATTAATAATTTCAATCATATTGCATTCTTCTATTCTAAAAGATATGTGCATCCTTAAAGAATACTTTTATGTGCTTCTATCTAGATACAATCTCTATTGTTTAATTAAATATAAAATATTTGTACACACCAGGCAATTTCAGCCACTACGAGAATTGAGAGAAATCATTCCTTGAGGGCACCCACCAGCCCATTTTGTCCACATGTGACTTTTACGGCACACTTTTTCCTTCGTCTCACCCCATGACACTGCCTTGTTTCCCATTCTCTTCCCCATGCACATTCTTAAAGCTTGTCTTCTTTTTTCCATTCATCTCCTATTGACACGTCTTCCACTCGATCCATCTTGGTTTAGCATGCACGGACCATCTTGTTTGTTTTAATTGTCCTTTAGGGCTGCTTTGCAGCAAGTTCTTGGGCCCTTTGATTCTAAAGCCAGTCCTTTCAATGTTCATTGTTTGTTTCAATATAGTGTACTCAGAATCTTAGTTTGTTCATTGGACATTTTTTATAGTCAATGGGGCTATTTGATTGTTTCTGGGGAACACAAGAATGAGGGAGTTTTGTAGGAAAGCTTTTGAAAAGCAATAACTGCAACTGGGCTTCTGGCTGGGTCCCTCGATTTGTTCTCTCTGCTCGCAGGATCGGTTGCTGTAAATCTGCTGGTGTATAGGTTTCTCCCGTCCATCTGTGATATAAAACTGAATGAGTCTCCTTTGAAAAATAAGTGTGTCTCCATTCTCAGTACTGTCTCCTCAAACCCATCCCTTTAAAAAGTGATGTGTTTCTTTCAAACATTCCTGCCTCCTAAACAATCTATACTGCATTTTCTCCATTTCTAATATAATAGGGTGGCTGCTCCCTTCTTTCTTTTTGGACATCTTGGTGTCAATTTACATTTAGATTCATACTGGCTGATATCGGGACTTGGCTATGATCTGAGGTTATAAAATTCATACATCTGCCTCTGACTGGCATTGCCCTACTTTCTCACGGGCTGATTTTTTTTCAAAAACTGCATAATATGTGAAAGGAAACTTTTTCTTCTATGGTCGACATTCTCAGACCAAAGAATGATTTGGTCTCTCTTTTTACAATAAAAATAATAAATGTCATGATCTCTGCTTCCAAAAGGTCAGGGTTTTCCCAACTCCCTTGGAAGCAGATCCATAACCCAGGTTCCGAGTGCCAACCAGTCCCAATTGGGACCTTTTGGACCCAGTCCTGGCGCCAGTGGCACCAGGCTCATAAATATGCCCAGTCCCAGCGCTGGAAGCGCCGGGCTCATAATGCTTGGGTGGACTTACCTTCAGCAGACCATGCTGCTTACTTGCCTGCCAGTTGAGCCTCTGATCCTCTTCTGTTTGGAACTACTTTTCCTGTTGGGTGGGGCTGGAGCCACTCCCTAGATTCAGAACACTGGAACTCTTCTGGAAGGCAGGAACTCTTTTCTTACCAGGAACTCTTTTCTTACTTAGGCGTGGCTGTGGAAGGAGACACCTAAGCACTACAGGAGGCTATTTAAACCACACCCGGTGGATGAATCTTGCTTTGCGTTATTCTGCAACCTCTGCAGCAGAACGCTCATCGTGTCTTCTGCATCCGGTCCTGGGCCTAAGGAAAAAGGCTTACCATCCTGAATCCAGTCTTCAGCAACACCTATAAAGACAAGAAAGAACAGGTTAGCATTCCGGCATCTGAAAGGCAAAGGCTTACCATCCTGAATCCAGTCTTCAGCAACACCTATAAAGACAAGAAAGAACAGGTTAGCATTCCGGCATCTGAAAGACAAAAGTTTACCAACTCTTCGCACGCTCCGGAGGCCTTCGGCGCTGCATCCCGCATCTGAAAGACAAAACAAGGTGCGTTTAAAGACATTGGGGAACTTTAATACTCACGTGCCATTACTCCTTTCCACATCTAATCCAGTGGGTATTCCGGCACCCTGCAGCCGCTCCGAACTCGTACCTGCAAAATAAAAAGACAGTTAGAGCGCATAGTGAAGCAGGCAACAAGCGCTTACTTACGTGCTTCCAGGCGCTTCTATTCATCACACGGGCTCCATCTTCAACTCACTTCAGCCCGTCATCCGCCATCGCCGGAACCCTGCAAAACAAGAGACATCATTACTAAAGACTTTAAAGACATTTGAATGACTCGAAACTTACCGTTCGTGCAGTAAACGACGGACAGCAGTCCCCTGAAGTCAAGAGGCCTGCGCTACCTATCCAGTGAAGAAACTGGTTACAGCACCCTGCCCCGAGGCAGATGGAGAGCTCGGCATTCACTTACCTAAGGTGAGAGCGTTAACCTTTGGGGGTCTACAGGAGAGGAGAAGAGGAAAGAGATAGGGACACCCCAATAACCCCAGTTCATTAACCCCATATTTTCTATCTGCAGACATCTTACTCTACACGTCAGGCATACAGTGCACAGAGGTCCAGCCCAAAGAGCCAACCGGGTGCTACACATCACCTTTGAAGATACGGTAGTCGCCCAGTCAAGACCGGCGCCTCTGCGAGAATCAGGTGAGCGTTACATAAACGACAAATAAACATAACAAATTCAACATTTTTTTTCTTCAAAAAGGGATGTTTTTTTCTTTAATTGCTCCTCTCCTGTCTTCTTGGTGCATCCATAGCTGAACAATATGACGCTGGTATGTGTTTTTGCACTCTATAGAAAACTGAAATAAAGGCAAAGTCATACTGGGACTGGCAAAGTGGTCGGGGTCTTTCCATAGAGTAGACCCTTGTTCCTGTCTGTTAATCAAACAATATTTATTGCGGTCATTTCCTGACACTCTCATCACACTGAAATGTCCCCAAAGATACGTTGGTGCACATAAAACAACGTATCATTATTGTAGCAATCGGCCTGTCTTTCTATTTCGTTTTTTCTACTATGCTGAACATTTTCTCTGTACTTTTGAAGTCCTCCTTCTGCTAGTGTGGCACTGTGGTCTTCTTCTTTCTTTGCTGTGCCTTTATTCTGTTGAGACAGAGTTAACATATTTTGCAGTGCACCGCTTGACGCTTGCCCTACACTTATCTTGCCTACCCCTGTTATTTGGGTCAAAGCACTTATTTTACTAAGTGCATGCCAGTGTATCATATAAGAAATACATAGTTTTGCTTATTCTAAATATTCCATATATTTTTGTCAGATGTACCCATTTGTCATCTCACCATTTATTAGAATTTAAAAAAGGTTACTCCACCTTCTATCCAAAGTCTTCTTTTGTCCTTGTAGTTAGATATGGCCATACTTGCATGTACATGCTATTCTGTACTCACACCTGTTTGCACCTGTCTTGGGAAAAGGCTATATATTTGAACGGCTGTATCCCTTACTGCCTGTCTTCCGTACTCACCTGGGTCTTCTTACTCCTAATAATGATCAATAGTGTGTTCACACTCTTGTGGTGTGAACTGATGCATACCTCTTGCTTCTCTACCTGTTCACTAAATACTTACTTTTGTCATAATATAATGTTTCTTCCCATTGTATTTGCTATTTCTTGCTAAGGTCATATAGACATTGCTCTCGTGATTAAGGATAATAACAACTTTCATCTGTAAAACATAAATCACCCGCATCATATACATTTTACAATGTGTTGTTACTTAATCTCATATTTTCTTTAGTCTAGTTCTGTAAAACGTATCTTATATTATCAGATCAGTCTTGGCTATCCATACCCCTTTGGCCCTTCATTAACCACATTGTCTATTTTATTAAAATACACTACACTATTCAATTATAACCAGCACCATCCACTGTGGTTTTTTGTTTACAAAATCTGGATACCTTATCCACTTGTGTTTTTCGTGGTTTTTAATATTCATTTATTTACTTTTTATGTATTTATTTATTTCGTTTATTTCATCTCCTGAATTATTATCAATCTTTTTAGTCTTAAGCTTCTTAATCCTGTGCTTTTATCAATATCTATTTATAATTGGCCTACATTAATTAGTGTAATTACAATTCAAACCCTCATATGTTTCATATTATAATCCCTTACCTGTGTGTATTTATATTTTGTTCCCCTATTTGTTTTAATAGATCCATGTCATAAGGGCCTATGGTCCACAGGACACTTGGCACTTTCTCCAAGCTTTCCTGAAATTATGCTGAGTGCTGCTACATCATTGCCACATGCTACAAGACTTTCCTTTTCCTCTTTCAGTGTGTGATGCTCCTAAAGAAACATCACTTCATCATTTGTGTAGTTTATTCTAAAATATGTCGTCATCAGTGACGTCAATCAACCTAGACCCTTACTTGAGAACTATTAATGTCCTCCATGGTCCACTCTCATCCCCCATTCTCTTGAACATTGCCATTTTCTTTTACACTATGGCTGCTTCTAATTGTAGAGGGGTTATCTGTTCCCCCTCTTTGTCCATAAGTGTCTATGGTCTGAGGAAAAACTTGTCAAATGATCCTCATAGTCCTCCTAACTAAGCTAGGTAACCATGTTCACAAAATGTTCACCTCATGATAAAAAGACCTCTGGCTCTACTAAAACACCTCGCAGAGCCACATGCCCTGTATATGCCACTATAAATTCACCCACATTCAAATGGTGTATCCCAGGATTGGAACACAGTATTCCTTGGTCAACAAATAAAATCATCATAGTACATTCTTTCATTCAATCCCTTTCCAAAATATAACCATGATATCTGTCATAAATATATTAAAAATCAATCATGCCACACTCTCTTACAGAGACTGATAATTCATCAATAAAGGGAAACTCAACTTGTAGCTCTAAAGAACCCTCAAACTTCTGATAATTCCCACCATTTGACACTTTTCCTCCTTCATTCATGGATGTGCAGTCTTGGTGTCTACCAATAGAGCAAATATTTTGCCTCCTACCGCCATATTAACCCTTGGCTTCTGTTGGGGCCTAGTGTCACTAATAATTCTGAGCTCATCAAGTCACCAGTGAGCTGCCTTACTGTGGGTGCATGCATACCTCTGTTTCTGTGAAAGGATTTCCGCCTACTACAGTGGCACCTCCTATCCTGGATGTCAATACCTGTCCTATGTTTACATATTGCTGAATATGCATGGGGACTTGCTTCACTTGCACCTGCAGTGAATCTGTTTTACACTTGCTCTAGCTGCTGTACCTGTTCCACTTCCAACGCTCATGTATGATAAAATGTCTGATCTTGGGCAAACCCTTCCTTAGTTTGTGAGCTATATACTGGAGGATAAACTGTCCCCCTCTTGAGAATTGCTCATCTTATGCCTATTGTTGGCTCCTACATGTGTGCACAATGTGCTCTGTCATCCCACATATCCAATACACAGGAGGAGCACCACTAACTTGTCCCCTTTGGTTAAATGGTCCTTGCACATTCTATTTATTATTCTGCATTTTCTAAAAACTGCCTTGGTTATTTTGTGAACGACCTCTTTCTCTATTTCCCATTTCTCTGCATCGTTGCACAAACCCATTCCCTCCTTGATCCATGTGGCGCCGATTATTCGCCTGTGATGTACCCACTGTTTGCAGCATCCCCAGTTCTTCTCCACTTGTCAATATTGTCCCTTATATGGCATACTTTGACAATTCCTTTTGAACTAACTTGGCTTCCTCAAGTTTTCCTAGCATCGTTTTTCTTTTTATTCTTCTCCTACAACAGCCAACAGTGATTTCACTATAGTCACCGTATCTCAAGTCACGGTTTTACTTTCCATTCCCACTTGCTTCCCAAGTGCCACTGTACCTGCCCAAGCAATCCCTGACATAAAATGTGGCAAAATACTGCCACTGTTTTCACCCCCGCTTACGTGCTACAAGAATTTGGTGTTCCTAAATAGAAGCGATCAGTTCTTCATAGTATGTTATTAATTTCCTTCAAAAGACCAGCTACTCTCATATTAATGTTCCCATCTAGTACTCTAAATGTAAATCAAATCATCCTGTGGGTGTCCATGTTTTCTCATTGCAATTGTTAAGTCATTCTTCTGACTGCCTATGTGTATGTGCATTGTCTATAGTTCATTGATCACCTACACTTCCATAAAATCATGTGCGCATGTGTGTACACATATGCATGCCTTCTCATGTGCATGTATATATGTGAATGCATGTGTATATGCATTTGTGTGCATCACTTCCCCTCTCCTAATAAATATATGTCAGAAATTCTAAACTTAATCAACTCTATTTTTCCCCAATAACTCAAATCATCACATATACTAATTCATGCTGTGCTTCAAAAATTGTGCTAAAGCTTCCTTAGTTTCCTTAGTCAATTCCCAGCCTGGTTATACCTTATTCATACGTACATTTTCACTTAAACAACCCTTGCAAATCCCCTAATTGATGCCCTCCTTATTCTTAGAAGCCAGACCATCAGGGTGTGTGCTTCTACAAAAAATACTTTTCAACCTAATATTTTCTCAATCCAACTGTTTAAATGTTTCATGCCAGACTCGTTCATTGGGTGACTAGCGTTTAGTTTCACTGGAGCCTGCCTGAGCCAGACCCTTATTTCGCCACCTCCCTTCTTTAGTTAGGAGTCCGTTCACTTCATTCATTGGCATTTTCCCGTCTATCCCCTCTCCTGCCCATAGCGCTACTTTCCCCCACACCTCTTCTGTGTGTTCTCTCCCTCATAGTCTGTATCTCCATCTACGTCTCTGGGGACTTTTAATGTTCCCCTAACCGGGATCTCTCCAGGTCATATCCTTGCAGGAAGGGGCCCCATTCCATTTCGCGTGAGGGGGGATTGGCTGTGTATCTGTCTAGTGAGCTGTTCCATTCTGTATATGTCAAGGGCCTTGGCTGGCCATTGCTTTTCACTGGGGAGTTCTGCCCTTTTCCAACCTCCTGCCACGCAAGCCCTGGCCACCAATAACAGGAAGTGCGGCATGTGCAGGAGCTTAACCAAGTCCCCTTCTATCACCTCTATCCCAAACAAGACCAGGGGAGGATCCAATTGTCTATCCACTGCATCCAGATCTATTATCCAGCCCAGGTTCTCCTTCCAATATCTCAGTATTCTGTCACAGGCCCACCACATATGCCAGTAGTCTGCCCTTAGCACGCCTTTCCTCCAGCAGTTAGGGTCAGCACCACGGTATATCATTGACAGCCTCGCAGGGTCCCATTGCCATCTGTACAAACATTTTAATCCAGGCAATTTATATTGGCAAGCCACTGAAGTACGATGGGCATTCACACACAATCTTCGCCACTGATCATCATCCATTTCTAACTCCATATCCCGCTCCTATTTTCTTCTGTGTGTATCTACGCCCCCCTACGTGTGCCTCTTATAAGGCCTAGTACAATCTGTGGATAAGCCCCTTTGTCCCTTTTCCTGTATCCAACACCCTTTCCATACGTGTCATTTCCCTCTGCAGGTCCTCCTTCCAGTCTTCGGACGTTAGCACCCCTTTAAGTTGCAAGTATTTGAATTCGAGATTTTCCCCCCACCCAGTATTTCTTCCAACTCCTGTGGCTCCATGAACACGTCTTTTTTCAGGACCTGTCCCACTCTCTCCACAACTCCCTCAAACCAGTCTTGAAATCTCTCAAGTCCAGGGATCCGGTCCCTTATGGGGAGTGCCCAAATGTGACTGAGGGGTGATGGCCAGGTTGTTAACCCCCTCATTTCCCTCTTGACTCTCCAAAGGGACCAAAGTGGGCCTAGGATCATGTACATCCGTACCTATCTCGGGCGGGCTCTCGCGGTGCCCACAACCATTATCCAAGCATAACCGGGCAGAATAAGCGGTTCTCAATATCCAACCATTTTTTCTGTTTGTCTTTACTCAGGTAGGGGACTAGGGCTCTGAACTGGATTGCCCTGTAGTAGGTACGCATATCTGGGAGCCCCACCCCTCCTTTCTCCTTGGGTTGTAACAGTTGTCTTTAGGCTACTCTATTTTTTTTCTCCTCCCAAAGGAATCTAATCATTTTCCTTTTCAATTCTTCAAAGTGTGCGTCCGGCAGTCCTATTGGGAGTGCCTGATAAAGGTATAGCAGCCTAAGAAGGAGGACCATTTTGAGCTCATTTAGGCACCCTAGCCATGAATGGTCAATTTTGACCAGGTGTCTAGCTCCCCAAAGAGTCGATGCAGTAGCGGGGGGATTTTTCCTCATATAGTTTATCCAGTTCCCTAGTGATCCTCACTCGAAGGTAATTCAGGCTGCGTTCCTCCACCTGTATTCACAGCCCTTTCCATTCCATTCTTTGCTCTTCCGCTATCTCTCCGAATTGAAGGAGGATTCATTTATTCGCATTCACCTTGAAGCCCGATAGGCACCCATATCCCTCAACTACCTGGGGTATCCTTGACACTGTCCCTGTCACTTCTGAGAGGTATACCATGATGTCATTGCATACATGCTCAGTTTGTGGAACACGTCTCATACCTTTATTCCCCTTATTTGCGCATCTTTCCGGATCTCTTCCCCCATGTGCTTCATTACAAGGGCAAAGAGGAGTGGGGACAGTGGACAGCCTTGTGTAGTGCCCTTGTTTAGTCCGAATTCCCTGGATTTCACCCCGTTCACCACTACCTGTGCCTTGGCGCCGGCATAGATAGCTCGGATGGCTCTGCACATTTTGTCCCCCACACCTATTTTCTTTAAGACTGCAAATAGGATCCCCATTCTACCCAGTCAAATGCTTTTTCTGCATCTAGACTTAAAGGTGCATGGTCTCCCTAGCCCTCTCCCACGTGCTCCATGGGACCAAGGGTGTTTCTAACTGCATCTGGGCCCTGCCTTCCAACTATAAACCCTATCTGGTCTGGGTGTATTATCCATGGCATCTTATCCTCGAAATACGTCGCTAGGATACGCATGAAGATCTTCTCATCAACATTCACCAACAAGACAGGACGATAAAATACACATTGCTTTGGGTCTCTTCCTCTTTGGGGATCATCGATATTAGTGCTTTACTAAAGGTGTCCGGGGCCTCTCCTGCTTCTAGAATGTGGTTACATAATCTGGCCATGTGCTGAGACAGGATCCCTGAGAATGTTTATAGAACTCTATAGTGTATCCATCTTCCCCCAGGCCTTACCCTTGGGGAGGCAGGATATTGCTTCTTGTACCTCCTCCATTGTTATTGGGCTCTCCAGGTGTTCCATCTCTAGGTTGGTAAGTTTACTCATGTCTATCCTGTCCAGGTGTTTTCCTCACGGCTGTTTCTTCCTCCTGTACTTCAGATTTGTAAAGGGTTTCATAGTACTGGGTTAATACCCCTGCTCTCTCCCTGAGTGAACCCTCTGTGTCCCCCTCGGAGCGCATAAGAGATGATACCCACCTCCCTACCCTCGCTGCTCAGAGCCTTGCTGCCAGCAGCGTGCCCACCTTATCCCCCTTCTCATAGTATTTCTGTTTGAGGTATCTCAACTTCCATACGGTGTCCCGCAGCCCCAGCACTTTCATTTCCGCCCTTTGGGAGAGCATCCATTCCCTGGTTTCCTCTGACTTCCCTTCCATTCCATGCATCATCTCCTCACCCTTCAGTATCTCTCTCCTCAATTGCACCTCTCTGAGGTTTCTCTCCCTCTTACGTCTCTCCCTCTCTCTGGTGAGTAGTCCCACCAAGTTGCCTTTTCCTGCATCCCAAACCACTCCATTATTCACTTACCCATTATTGTTCAGTTCAAAGTACTCAGTGATCCCATTCCCCAATTGTTTTGTGACATCTAGGGACAAAAGGACCATGTCACGATTGGGCCAGCCCACCGGTCTGCTCTCGCTATGGGTCACGCTCGCCCCATGGTCTCTACTCATGAGGAGGTAATCGATCATAGTATACGTGTTATGTGGGGCCGAATAGAATGTATACCCCTCTTCTCCCGGGTGCTGCTCTCTCCAGACATCAATTAGCCCACAAGCCCCTAGTGTGCATCCCAGGTGTCTAGGTTTGGCTCCCACCTCCCCCACCTCATGGCCCCTCTGGTCTTCCTGTGTTTTGCTTCATCTGCCCAGGAGTTGAAGTCTCCTCCTATTATATAGAGGTTGGCCTCCTGTTCCTGTATCAAATTAAGTGCCTGCAATATAAACTGGGCCTGCGCCTGGTTGGGGACATATAGCAATGCTAGAAGTACCCTTGCCCCTTCCAGAGTCCCCTTGAATATCAGTAGCCTCCCCTCAAGAAGGCGGGTGGCTATACAGTCCCGTAGTTTTCAATGTCTGTGTAATAATATGATAGTTTCTGATGCCCTGTGTACCTGGCCAATCCCTGCCCCTCGTATCGTCTGCTCATCTCGTGTATTAGACATATTTCCTGTAGGAATAGGAAGAGTACGTTGAGGTGAGCCTTGCAGAATTCCTTAACGACTAATGATCTCTTAGTCGGGGAGTTGAGCCCCTTCACCTTCAGTGTCCCCACTAACAGACCACATACCTCATCACCCCTTCCCATTTTTAATGCCTCACTTCAACCCAATGTGTGACTCCATCCTCTCATCATTGTTGTCTACCTGGGAGAAACATTCTTCGCCAACACTGTCTCTGTACGTAGAACCATGATAATTTTATGAAGCCCCCAACCACTTTTTAACCAAAAACACCTGTAACGGAAGTTCAGTCATGATCTTTGAGACGCCCTCCCTCTCACGGTGGGCCAACTTGGGGCGGAGTGTTCTGCTCCCATCCGGCTAACTATTGACTATCTTGAGAGTGTCCACCCAGACTCTTATAATTCCATTCCATCGTTCATCTTCTTAGTTCCCTAGGTTCTTGCTTGGGCCTATTGCCCTGCATAGCGGGCAGCTTGCGGGTGGGGGACCATTAAGCCTCATGTACTTCCTTTCCGTTTGCCCCCTCCTTCTTCTCTGAGGGCCTGGGCAGGTCTCAACCCCGATTCTGTGGGCTCCTTGGCTCAGCCCTTAGGTCCGCAGTGAGATGACACAGGGCTTGTTCAGCCTCCTCTGCTGAGGTTAGATGGTATTCCACCCTCTCTGCCTCAAATTCCAACGAGAACGGATAACCCCATCAGTAACTAATCCCTTTGTCTCGCTGCCATGTCGTGAGCGGTCTGCAGGCCCTGCATCTGGCCAAAGTGAGGTTCGAGAGGTCCTGATATATTGCAACCTTGGAGCCTTAAAATTCCACTTCTCTCAACTGCTTGGCTCTGTTCAGGATTTCGGTTCTGTCTGTGTATCTAAGAAATTTTACCACTATGGATTGGGGACCGGTCCAATAGGTTCTACCACTGCTGTGTGCTCTTTCGATCTGCTCTGTCTTGCCCCCTTCTGCTTCAAAGAGTTGATTCACTAGCACCTGGACTTTTTCCTCAACCTGCCTTGGGGCTTCCCTTGCTGATTCCTTCAGTCCGAGTATCCGTAAGTTATTGCATCTTTCTCTGTTTTCCAGGTCATCCATTCCAAGCATAACCTCCTCTTCTCAAAGTTCTTTTTCTGACATCCTTGCATCCAATTTAATTTTGACCATGTCTGCGTTCAGTTGGTTATGTTCAATGTTCTCCACCTTTTTTTCCACCATGGACATTCTGCCTGTTAAGTCTGTTAGGGAAGCTTGTATATCCCCTCTGAGAGCTTAAATCTCTGCCAGTATATTCCCTATGTCTTGCTTGGTGGAGAATCTCGACATGTCCATATCGGCAGGTTGTTTCTTCATAGTGTCCCCAGCTTTCTTCGCTATTGTCCCTTTCTCCCTTGGGCAACTCTGCGCGTTTTCTTCAAGCTCTGTTGCAATGCACTATGTGTACTTGTTTCCTGGCTCTCACTGCTGGCAGGGCTCCTCTGTGACTGGTCACTGGTTCTCACTGTTATTACTACACCGGGGTGTTGTTCCAGGCAGTGGGGTCTGGAGTAACTTGTAGACTGGTTGGTGCCCCAGCAAGGGGTGCATAGTTTCTGTGATCTCCGGGGGGGGGGTAATTTACTTCTGCTTTGCCTGGCTTTCCCCTTTTACTCAGGGTGACATCATGTCCCAAGCCGGCCAATGCTCTTAGGGGGGCTCTTTGTTGTTCGTCCCACACCCGGTGGAATTAGGGCCATGTTTTCCCTGTTGCAACTTGTTCTGGCTCTTTTCAGGGTGTAGGGGGGTGCTCACCAATCACTATGGTCATTCACCCAATCCTCACCTACACGTTCCTTCCCTTATCTTGCACCAACGTCAGGCGGGTGTTCCCAGAGCAGTTGTGGGTGCTCACAAGCTATTGTAGTGGGTCTTTCGCTGTTCGGGGTCTAGTAGGATCATGCCGATGTTTTCTCTCAATGGAGTCCCCTCTCAGTCCTTCCACTCCCTGTTGGCCTAGGGAGCTTCTTGTGCGCTGTCTTTGCCTGTATTATCTCCTGTCCTTTTGCACCCCTGCTGTGGATGCCTCCCCCTCGGCTGTCTAGAAATGTGCAGCTGCAGGGTTTAGGCTGGCCCGGCAGACCAGTTGCGCCCTGTCTGCCTGCCCCAGTAGGCTTCAGGCTATACACAATTTTCCCCTCTCCACTCTCAGGTGTTCTACTCTCTTGCCCACTCTGCGCTTCAATGTAAGGGTTGCATCTGCTCATGCAAGCACACTTCCAGCGTGTATTTTTGTGGCCACTGACCTGCTCTGCCCCTTTGGCGCATTCACTTTCAGGGGGCTTTTTTGTGGCCCTGGCCCCACCCCTTGGGCTTTCCTCTCCCTCGTGCCCTGTCGGGATGGCACTCTGTTCTGTTCTTCCCACCGGGCCACGATGGGGGGGCTGGACCTACCTGGTCTGACGGCCTCTGACGGGGTACACTGCTCCTTCACCGGGTGCTCTGCCAAAGCTGCTCTGCACCGTCCCCACTCTCCCGCAGAGTTCCTCTCCTCAAAGGCAGGTGAGGAGTCTACTGCGCTTCTCAGGCTCGGCTCCTGCGAGTCCTCGGTTCAGCTGCAGCCTGGGTGTGCTTCTACCTCGTTGTCAGGTACTGGAGCAGGCGTCCGCCGGTCTGCTGCGTGTTGCCTGGGTCTCCGGACACCCTCCGACAGGGTGCTCGTCCCCTCCACCGGGCACACTGCCTATGCTGCTCCGCTCTGTCCACCGCTCTCTCACGGTGTTCCTTTCCTCAAAATCGGGCGGGGAGTCTGCCATAATTCCTGGGTTCTGTTGGTGGGCCTCAAAGATTTCCGCTGCCCCGGACTCTTTTCACTGTGGTTGCATGCAGTTTCCACTCTTGCAGGGTTGTGTCCACATCTGGATTAGCACAGATGTTCCCTGCAGCCTTCTGGTCTCACTGGGAATGAACAAATACAGTTTCCCAGGCGATGACACTCAATCTCATCTCCTTTTTCTGACGGAGGGAGCGGGAGCTGCGAGGTTAAGCAGCCATCTTGTCCTGTGCCCACTGGTGGTCTACAGTGATTTACTTTTATGCATAACTCATTTTGTAGCCTAACCTTTGGACTACTAAATATTTAGAAATTCATGATGTGCGTGTAATACCTGAGACACCTTCCACTGCTTGGGGCATTCTGACCCCAAACAATATATGTTTACCTATATGTACCTTTTGTCTTCGGAAAGCACTATAATTCTGATTTTTGCAATACTGGAACCGTTAATCAGCCTGGCATGTTACCTGTATTAAGTTTGAGGGGGCAGGGGAGTCTAGGACCTTCTCCACAGCTGGAAGTGATGGGAACTTGTGTGTGATATGTTTAGATCCTTCAACCCCCCCTTGAGTGACCCTTGAATGTTAACGTGGTTCACAGTATACTAGATTTTTAGGTGTGACATAAAATTCCAAGCCTAATAATTTGAAACCTATTCCATGCATCTAGAAGACGAAATAGATCCGGGTCTAAGATTCTGGGAGTCAATCACTTCCATGGGAAAATATACAGAACTCCATTGTTAGGCAAAGAAGAGAAGTAGGATTTTCCTGCTTCTGCTGATCAAATCTGAGAACAAAATAAAAGATTAGCAATTTGTAAAGGATGTGTAAGGATTTATAAATGTAACAATCTAGCAAAACATTCTAGAAGAAGGGACACAGGGAGGTCCTCAAGGAAAATAAAACCATGAGCTTGTTTAAAAAAACCTTTGATTTTCCACAACCGGACGTCTTTTTTTAAAGACTGTGAAATCTATACCAGTCTTTGACTACCTGACTCCCATCTTAGATACTTTTTTTGGTTTTTACTGCACTTACAATTGTCCGAAAAAGTGCTTAACTGAAGAACATTTAGCCTGGCTGGATAAATCCTACGTTAAGGCAGCAGTATTGGCGTTTGGAAAAGGACTAGTGAATGCTTTAAATTAATAGGATATTCAGTTGCCTTGAACCTGCATGGTCACTTTAGCAGGATCCACCTGCTATATGCAGGAATAAAGATACTAAAGGCAATGAAATCTGAATATTTCGGGATACCAAAATCAAACAGGGTACTCCTTTCTACCACAATTAGGTGGTCAGATGACAGGAAACTGCACAGACCCTGATGTGTTGACGGGACACTGTTGGGAGATAGGGAGCTTTGCACATTGGCTCAGGGGGAAATGGTGACTAATACTTTTGGGACAGCAAGCACCCTTATGGTTTGAGAAGTCATGAAGGTATTCCTATGGGACATGCTCACCAACTATGGTATCTGTAGGTGTAGGGGAAACAGCTGGCTGAAACAGGGTTTGTTGAGCAGGCTGCGGTAGCTGGAGGTTAAGCCTGTGGAGGATAGTGATTGTGTGGTATCAGGATGAGTACAGCAGGGATAGATCACTGTTAGGGTCACTATCTATTCACTTTACTAGGGAGTGTTGCCCACTACTACTCAGACATGAAAGGACAGAATGTTGGAGGCGTTGGACAGCATGGCCCGGTTTTAACTCAATGGATGAAACCAAGGTTTGAAGAGAGCCCACTTTTACATCTAAAAAGTATAGAAGGAGGGCTGGTTTATTCACCTGCAGCTGTACTGTTAGAATTCTCAGAAAATGATACCTCTTTTTCACATGCAGGAAGACTTTACTGAGACTGTCTGAGTCTACGGCTGCTTGGACAATTTCCCATTGCCATTTCTTCCCCACAGGCACATAGACAGCTTATCTGACACAATGACCTCTGCAAAAATAGTCATTTTCCGTGGACCTATCCCTAATGGTAAGGCATCTCTTTGGAGGTATATTTAGCCTTCACAGAACTTATTGCTGCTCTTTTTCTTCCTGTCTCCAGGGAAGTAGAATAGACACGCATTGTTCCTAACTCGTGGAAGCAGGCAACTATTATAATGATCATTAAAATATGTAAAAACCTAAATTGGCCACATCATATCGTACCATTTCTTTACTTAATGCGGAGAACAACATGTGTTCAAGGGTGTTAGCAGCCTGTCTTATTGCGGTTATCGACTCAATAATAAAAGATAACCAACATGGTTTTAAGACTGGTAGGAGAATGATGGATCATAAACATGGCCCAGCAGGTCATTGCCATTTTTGCCTGACGGCACCACTGGCTCAGGTGCCCCTTCATTTTACAGGGTAAGCTGGCAGTTCCTCTGGGCAGAGACATGCAAATCTGGCTTTCTTGACAGGGAAAATCCAGACCTGGGACCAGGAATTGTAGCCTTCAGTAACAACCAGAAAGGCTGATTCTAAGAGTTTTATTTTATTTGAAGAGGGAGTGAGACAGAGCTGCCTGCTCTCCCCACGGCTGTTTTTTTTAAATATATAACCATTTGTGGAACACGTGTGACAGGATATAGTAGTTCCTACTTTTCTTTCAGATAGGAGGTGTGAATTGAAGCTGGTATTATTCACAAATGATAATATGGGGATTATCTTCTGACCCATTTCTGGCAAAATTGAGAATCCCTTATTGTGGGTTGTAAGGTAAAGATCACTTAGAGGGAGGCAATGTCCTCGAATTAACCCGGCTATACATTGCACAAATTGACCAAGCAGTACATCTTGAAGTTTTTGGGTGTAAAACACTGGTCAAAATAGGAACAGTGAATTGTGAGTTGACATGCAAAGAAACAATTCATTACTGGGGAAATGGTTCAATTGCCAAATCTTTAATTGTGGAAAGAATACAAGCCAATACTAAACTTCCCATGATTATGTGAGGCAAATACCACTTCACAGCCAAGTATAATCATAGATACAGATCCAAACTGGGACGCACCTATGGCTGGAGTGGATAGGCTGCTGGTTTTAAGGGGTTTCATTCTGTAGGGTTGACGTTTAAGAAATAATGGCACACAGAATTGTACTGCAATTGTGCAGACAATTACAGCATTTAAGTGGCTATCACCTTGCTAGTTTTGCACAGTTGTAGTTCTCTCTTTTGATGAAATTTGAGTCAACTCTAGGTGGTTTGATTATTTTTATATATATATTACAATCTCAACATATCATCCCTTGTTCTTATTCAAATGTTTATCCATTTAAGTTATGTTGTGTTTTGAAAAATGAACACATAGAAAAAAAAGAAAAGAAAATGATCATACCAATGTACTAACTAAAGGGGCAGGAGAAGAGGGATGGCAGTAGAAAGTGCATACCATAAAGGAACAAAGAGATACTAGTAATCAATCATAATGGCATTGTAAATTGTTATTTATATAAATATAAAGAAAGTTTATTGCCTTGGTTTAGGTGGTTTAGGTTGATGCGAGGTGGCAGATTCCCTTTGACTCTCGTTGTATAATTAGGTGCTCTCAATCGTCTTTTGTTTGTGGTATTGTGATATGGTTGGATCGTTCATTGAGTAGGGAGCCTCCCGGTTAAAGCTGAGCCAAACGCCATCAAAACATGGAATTTGTGTTGCAGAATACAATGCGGCTAGTCTATGTCAGCTTTGCTCTTTGTTGCCTGTGTGAAATATTGGTAACGATCAATGACTACTTTGAAGATCCATTTCAGTAGTATGTTGAAGACATCCAGATGTTGATTCTTCTAGTTGCATGTGGCACCCAACTTCAATCCACCAACAAGAGCTCATTGGGAAAACTCAGGATTGGCAGGGTTTCAGCCTGCCTCTACCTAAAATGTGAAAAAAGAGACTTTCCGACTCTCTAAGCACCAACCTCCTGCTTTCCCTCACTGCTTGGACTCACCGCCAACTCGTACCCTACAAGCCTAGAATTTCTCTGCACGCAGCCAAGGTCCGCTTCAGGATGGGAAGCGCCAACATAGAACTTTCCTGGCAGCAGAATGCTGTCCTATGTGGCTCCCAAAATGTGGATCACAATTCCTGGTGACTGTCAGACTTCAGGAGGACACCCCATGATGCAGGAATGACTCAATATCTACTTATTCAGTCAGGTCTTCCATCATGTCCTGAACTAATAACTGATATCTTCCTGTCCCATGGCTGACCTTCCCACCTACCTCCCGGCTGGATATCCTGCCCTATTTCTTAGGTATCTCTATTGGACTATGATACTTTCTAGTAGGAGGGATGACAGAACACCGCCACTTTGTGGCTTGTCCTCTCTGTATTGCCACTCCTACCATCACTAACCCCTTGATATGGTTGAAAAGAAAAAACACTGAATGTCTTTGCAATGTTCATGTGTACCGTAAAAGCTTTACTCTGCCACCCAATATTTTTGTAAGACCCCCCCACCCAATGTGAGCACCCTGTTATCAAAGTCATGGGCAAACTATGGTAGCCCATGGTTTTACCACAGTCAACCACAGAGAAAGTCCACTGACGGCTTTGGTTTGGCTTTTGAAGAGAAGGAGCTAAGTACCCCCACCTCAACCACTTTGCCCATATTGGCTATTTGTTTGGAACCAGAGTGTGAGACACGTGCGGTACAAGTGACAAAACTGATACCGAGGAGAATCCTGGAGGCAAGGTTCCCATTGAGGAAACCATACTTGCATACGAGACAGTATGATGGCCATTTGAATGAAATCCAGGAAGAAGCAGGACCAATGAATGGCAAAGAAGAATGGTGACATCATGCAGAGCTGAGCTGACGCACATGGAAGAGATGCAGAGAATGGCACCTTGACAGAGGCCATAGAGTGCTAGCGAATCTACACGTCCAGATGATAGACGAAGTAGAAGACATTGCTGATGACAGCTGGTTTGTATCACTCTTTTCTTAGGTTCCACAATGGATGGCAGACATGTTTAAGTTCCTTGGAGCCCTGATCGTGTTGGCTTTGCTTGGATTTTGTGTGATCAAGATAATAATCACACAATGCAAGAAGACAGCAAAGAAAGCCAAAGGGATGAAAATCAAGATCCATGTTCAGTCAGGATGGGAGGCAAGAGACTTAACAGATGAAGAAATCAGAGACTTTGGGAAGGCCAGAATCCATACACCTGTGGGAACGAAGTTCCTGTATCCAAATAACCATACGTATGTGGGATGATGCATCTATTGCAATCCAAGTGGACAGTGCATTCTCATGACTTGGAACAAGGATGATCATGTGAAATCAGCTGGATGCCTGAAGGGATTAATAAAGATATGGATCCCGAAGAAGCATTTCTGCAGACAAGGATGTCTAGATGTGAAGGATGATGGGACAGTGGCGATGATTCACCCAGAAGGGGGAGTGTAGAGAAGGAGCTAAGTACCCCCACCTCAACCACTTCGCCCATATTGCCTATATGTTGGGAACTAGAGTGTGAGACATGTGCGGTACCAGTGAAAATACTGATACCAAGGAGAATCCTGGATGCAAGGTTCCCATTGAGGAAACCAAGACAGTATGATGGCCATTTGAATGAAATCCCGGAAGAAGCAGGACAAATAAATGACAAAGAAGCATGGTGACGTCATGCATAGCCGAGCTGACACACATGGAAGAGATGCAGAGACTAGTGAATGCACATATTCTATAAGGCATAAAGAAAGTATCAAAGATAAGTGACATCTTGGGATAAAGATGAAGACATTTTTATGCTACAGAACCGATTGAGATGTCAAGTCAGTTTACCAGTGTACAGTTGCAAAGAAGCGCAAGCAGATGAAGTTTTCTTGAGGCTAGGTAAGTAGTGAATAGATTGTGGCATGCACCTATATATAGCGATATACATAAAGAAGTGAGTAAAGAATGGATGTTTCCACTATGTACTAAAGCAGAACTGGGCTAAAGAAGGAAGACCTCTTTTCCAGTGTGTCGCTTTTAGAAAACAAGTGAATAACAAAGCGTATCTCAGAAAGGCGAGACTGGATGAGCCAAGAAGCCAAGGTCTTATCAGGCTGGAGTGATCAGTCATTGGATACAAACCGTGTGAAAGAACAGAGCTCCTATTCAGAAGGTATGGACAAAAACAAGGAAGACGTCAGAGGTCTATTAGAAAATAGATTTTGTGGTCTTCCGTCACGTGGAAGGATGAAGTGGGACACACATGATGGTCACACCTACACATGAGGGCAGAGTGTGCTTTTACTCTGCTGAATTCTCCAGAGCTAAGAACACTCCCAAGGACAAGTTCAAAGCCCTTATTGACAGCAGACAACTGAGGAGATGATGGATGAATATGCTAATTGGTGGGAAGCTATAGTGTGAGACTAGCTCACCAGCACCTGGAAGTCCAGTCTGCGTGCTGCTAACTTAGGTGGAAAAGTACTGACAGAGGTTAGAGTGTCAACCAAGGGTAGGGGGCTGCATGATTAAGGGTCCTATAGTTTGTGTAGCCAAATGGATGTCATGTATTTAGTGACGTTCATAGAGACCTGTTTAAGGGGAAAGCTTAGTTGCCTCACCTGATGATAAGAAGCCTAACACTATTCTTCACTCCTATAGATGAGTATGGATCATATACTTAGAGGTTCCTTAAGAACCAATCACTTTCTTCACTGGGTTTTTGTAGTTTTCCACATAGGATGACATTAGTAATACATAGGTTGACGTCACCTATGATGACTTTTTGCTATAAAAGAATGCGTTTTTTAAGATGCATTGAGAGATCTTACACTGAGACGTCCGTAGATGTCCATTGTACTCCCTGTTTTGGATAATTGATATTAAAACATTATCCTTTTGCCAACTACCTGAGTCGTTTCGATTATTGATGTTTGAGTAACTTCTGCATCCCCATCCATCTCAAGGGTATTGCCATCTCATCTTAAAGGACTGGAAGACTCCAGTTCACTTTGATTTTGACAAATGAAAACGGTGATGTCAAAAGTCTTAAGGACAGATGATGGATAACCATAATCTAATGGTGTTGAGGGTCCTATGGACTTACACAATTGCCCCTGATCCTGAAAAGTTAAGATAACCATGTACAGTCCTGGGTAGAGATAAACTGTGAGACGGTCTGGCATCATTGTCTCACCCTTCATCTATTTACTGGTGGTTTGTCACAATTTGTGGTTTAACCTTAAAATCATGTATGTCCATGTCTAGAAATATTTTTCCCATGATAACACTGTTACAAAAACTACTGCATGGAGAAAACAACTACATCCACTGAAACATTTCTATTTCCACAATAACAGAGACTCTCTTTGAGGCAAAATATCATTGGTGAAAGAGATTGCAGTGTGACCTTTTATAAAAACATATATTTTTTCATGTGGGAATTAAAACATATCTTGCTGTAATTGGGCAAAGGATTGAGCATATGCAAATAAGATCAGTCCCAGAGAACAAAATGTGCAGTTCTTTATCCCAGTAGCAGAGGTCCCTGCTTTGCCCAGCATTTCTTAATGAAAACATACTAAGCACGGCGAGGTGAACCCCCTGTGTGCACAGGAGTCCCGATTCAATGGAAGTCTCTGAAGGCTATAACAGTCAAGTTGTTTTTCACATGGAAGACCACTGTTGACCGCATGGAAGTGTTATGCTCGAACCACAAAATATGTGGTTGGGTGATATTGTATGTATATTTGTTCTATACAAAGCGCTTAAGCAGAAGTGCTTTATAATAACACATCCTTATCATTTGGCCTTGGGCATCTGCTTGAATTCACAGTCATTTGGTAATATGGGCATATACACACCGATATTAATGATACGTATGGTGATCTATACTTGTATGAAATGTATATCACAATATAGTGATATCGTAACCATATTTTCATTGTGTACCTAGTAACAATGCTATGTGATGCCCCTTCATGTTTTGTCAAGGGGTGAAAGGTTGTGTTCCATCGCTCCCTGTGATGTCACTTTGGGGTCGGGTCAAATGACATCACTTCCTGTGAGGCCAAGGGTCATGTCATGTCACTTCCGTTACTCCTGGCGTTTTGGTGAAATAACATCCCTGCCTCTTTCCCTCTTTCCCTTCCCTGCTAATCACCCCACTGCCGCTGAGACTGGTGGCCTAGTCCATCATGAATCTCACATGTTACCAGGCCCTCTACTCAGTCAACATCAGCACTACCCCCGCCCTCTCAGCACTGCCCTTGCGGGCCCCCTGCCTGGCGGCTGTGCATTCCACCCGTGGGATTCCCCCGCCCTAGCACTTAGCCAGTGGCCTCCTACATGGCTCCCCTTTGCACTTCCCTCCTGGGCTCCCACCAGCACCTGCCCATATCCCCCGCCCCTTCCCTATCTCCTGCACTTCCCATCACTGCACTTGCACATCTGAATGTCACAAAGGCTAGTAGGACCACAATTGTATATTTACTGTTCTTTTTTTGACACTGTTATTTACTCCCCTTGTTCCAAGCCCACGTTTGCATTGTGGCACCTGGAAACACCATTTTGTTGTATGGGCACCTAACAAATGATCAGTAAATGCAAAAATACATATGGAACTAGCAATCTTGATGCACTTGTCGTCAACGAGAAATTGCTTTTCGGACAGAGTCGAATAGAACTGGAACGGGAGATAAGATAAAAAATGTTAAAGGATTTGTGAAAAGTATCAAGGTTTTCTACACAATGGTGACCCCAGATTTCAGAATATAGAGGCCAGTGCTCTGAAACCTCGAGCATTTCTAATATGAAGAAGGCTGAAGGGTTTCACAGGGAGCAACTGAGCGAATATGTCCTGATTTTTGCATGGTCCTATGGGACAATAGGGTAATGCCCACAATGAAGGTAGAACATGCTAGTGTTGGCCATTTCATTTTTGGTTGAAGGAGTCCCGTTTTTTGGCCAAAGAGGTTCAATTTGATGAGCTAGGTCATTGTGCAGCTAGTGGTGTCGACCAGTGTTACTGATCAAATATTCTTCAAAATAACACATTTTGCAAAAAACTCCACCTTGGGTACTGCTCAAACAATCTGTCACAAAAGGAACGAGTTGACATTTGCAACTGTGGGGCACTTTTTTATTGGTTCTCCCGACAATTTTATGCCTCAGTCTGACCGTGCCCTCAAGATACTTACTGGCCTTATTGTGAAGGGATTTATGAGTTGTACTAGCAATTCTGTACTTGATCCTCTTTCCCTGGGGAAGCCCCTGGAGAGATATTCTAAGCTGAGCTGTGGGCCCGTTTACAAAGCCTGAAAATCAGCCTAACTACTGTGTTCTGGACTATTTGCATCTTGTGTTCTGGAAAGCTGGCAGGTTGGCATAGAGCCCAATACAGCAATCTAGCTGGGATCTTGCACGGGCACACACACACCTAGGACCACCTCACCACCGCCTCTTTTCAGGATGCACTGGATTGCATGTTTCAATCTGGGGAACCGGTAAATTATTCTACAGTGGGAGACTACATGCAGGTGATCAGACCTCGGATTGTCCCGAGATAGAAACACCCCGCCTTGATCCCCACAGCAAGCTGTGCCCGGATATTAGGGCTCCAATGAAACAAGGTGCTGATATTGTGCACTTAGATGGCAGGGAGGGCTTGCACGATACTCATTAATAGTATCTCACATTCTCACTGACCCAAACTGAAATGTTTTTTTTTTTCAGAGCCCACAATCCTTATTTCCATACGATCAGAATTCAATGTAGCCCGTTTTCCTTCATACAATTGGTAAAAGGGATCGGGCAGATGGTCTAGAAATTCAGAAACAATCAAAGCGCTACCTTGGAATGAGAAATACATCTGGATGCTGGGAACATACGGATGGCACAACAGCCCACGCCTCCAGAGGACATCCCATCCCCTAGTGGCCCGGGATACACATTGAGTGTAGCGAAGGGCCAATCACTGTAGTTGCACTTGATGGATACAGCAGATGGGTGAGACATAGCAGCCCAACTGCTGGATCCAGCCCATCATGAGGGAGAAGAACCATTGAAGAACAGTTTTCTTTAGTTCTGGACGTGGGCCAACTGTATCCCCGGGATCAGTGGTGTTGGAGGCCAACTGCGGATGGAGCACCAAAAAGATTCAAATGAGCCCCCCCCCCATAGTGGGCTATCAGTTCATGTTTCTGTTATGCAAATCAATCCAGGATCAGTACCAACACTGGTTACAAAGTGGGAATTAGAGACATTGAAAAAGCCAGGTACTCCCGAGCATATTGCTATCCCCGCATGATAATGATGACAATGATTTTTATTTATATGGCGCTTTCACCAAAGGGCTGTACACAGAGCATGTTCACATACAATTATTACCCAAAGTAAATTGGTGCTCATTGATCGACCTCAGAAGGATGAAAGGTTGTGTTGGCCTTGCCAGAATTCAAACCTGTGACCTGCAGATCACACACAGATCGCAGCAGTGAGCACTCAATCCACTGAGCTATTTTACCGTCAGGAATGGCATGAGGTTTAAGAAGGAGCCAAAGCTGGCCATTTGTCTTTGCTTGGCCTCTTGATGAGCTCTGCCAGTCTGGTTCCCAATGCTCCAAAGGTCTTTTAAAGGAGAATCGATGTGGAAAGACCAATGTCACAGGTAGTTCAAGTCATTCCAGTCGTCAGTGTGAAGAGCTCGGGAACAGTGGCATAGTTAAACGTAGCCATGAACATATTTGCTTGGAGGTATTCTTGGTCGCCTCCTCAAATAACTAATGGAAATGATGGTAGCTTCCCTCTGCTGTGGCAACTGTGTTGGTCGTGCAACCTCGTGTCCCAGATGGGCACAGGCCTGAAGAGCTCTGCAGGACTGTCTAATAATGTGCCATTGCTCAGGGCGATATATTAATGTTTTGCCCTGAAGAGCATGCGTTTTATACACCCACTGAGAGATCCCCAAGGCTTTGTGCTCCGAGTCCTGCTGGCTCTTAAGCCAGTAGGCTGCTTTCTTCCACTCACCCCAACGGAGAAGGCTGTGCTCATGGGGGTACTTTGGAACCCTAAGACGCGTTCACGTACCAGTTTTGCAAAGAAGAGCACTGCTTGAACATGACACGATTGGACTTCTTTTGGCAGTAGTCAAGTCCGCTCTGTTTGGCAACTTGGGGTAGTTGGGCCTTTAAGGCTTTCTAGAAGTGACAGGGCCTGAGCAACCTCTTAGCACCTCTGTACTAACCTCTGTACTCCTGTGCTTTATAAATGACACATCATATCATATCATTAGGCCAGACATAAGCATCCTTGGACCAGTCGCTGCATTTGAGAGGGACGCAGGCATAACTGCATGGCTCAGCTTATGATTTGTCTGTAATTGGTAGATGCACTAATGCCCCCTCGGCCCAAAGATTTCTATGGGAACGTATTGGCCAATTATGTGTCCATTACCTTGGTTTGAATCATGAACAAATTGATGGAAACCCGGGGGTCCCTTCTATAAAAGCAATGTGCCAGTGGAGAGTGCCTTCTGCAAGGGAAGGTTGCAACATATGAGTGGGGCTACTGCTCACTCAAATTAGGGGGTTCCTTGCTTCTACCTGCATGTATGGTATCACGCAACATGTGCAAGGAAGCACTCTAGGGTGACCAGACGTCTGGGTTTTCCCGGAACAGTCCGGGGAAATCACTCCCTGTCCCGGGGTCCCGGGAGTTTTTTCATTTTGCAAACCCCATCCGGGGTTTGCAAGGGTGGGTGCCCAAGGTCCCTGTTTGTGCCAGGACCCGATTTCGAAATCCTGAAATCGGGTCCCGGTGCAACTTTAAATGCGCGAATGAGGGCGTGAAAAGCATTTCACGCCCCCATTTCCAATTCCTAGGCCTCCCCGGCCACTTTCCTCCAACAAGAGGGGTGTGCATGTGAGCACACCCCCTCCGCACCCCTCCCAGCCCCGCAACAGGCCAGCGACATAGAAGTAGGACTATATATTTTTAAACATTTATGGTAGTACTACTTTTATGTCTATGGCCTGTCCGGGTTTTTTTTTAAAAAAAAATCTGGTCACCCTAAAGTACTCCCCATGGGAAGCACTATTTATTTATTTATTTGCATTTTTAAAACGTGCACACAGCCCAGGGGTATCGAGGCGCTGTTGCAAGAAGATGGCTTAGTTACACACAACATAGGTATGCGGCTAGGTTACATTCGCCCACACTATGATATGGCTGTCCATCGGAGAATAGTTAGGAGGGCGCCAGAGGCCTTACTAAGTCTCTGGGCACAATCAGTGAGGAGAGTCACTGTCAAGGAAAGGGTGTAGTGAGTGTGTCACAAATGCAGATTTCTCCTAGGAAACCCCACCAGGCATGCCCAAGTTCAGCATTGGCTCGCTGACATGGAGCTCAACGTATTCATGCCTGAACTGTCACCCAGTGCAAAATGTCTCTCAAAAATGACTGTGACCTCCCTCTCAAAACACACATCACCGAGAAGGCCCAAGCAGTATGGTACCATCTTGCAGTTTCTCATCCATCCCACACATGAGAAATGCAACACTATGAATGATGTCTATGCTGCAATGCAGTGACTCAAATGCTTACATGAATCCAACTTGACCAGACCGACCATTAGCCCATCCTATTCAACATTCAACATTCAACATGCACTATCAAGCCAACTAGGTTCACACTAAGCCAGCGGCCTGTAACCTGTGGCTATCCAGTTGTTTGGGACTTTAGCCTACATGGCCGCTCACATTGCATGTGCTGAAATGGGCTGAGAGTAGATGCAGCAAAAAAAAAACTGAGATGTAACTGTTTCAGACTCTTGCCCTAACAAACAATCAAACGTATCCTTTGAGAACTTCCACAATGATGCCCTCAGTTTCTTACTACACTAACATCGCTCACAACCCTGACACAATTCTCAACCACTCCTTGTGTCTCACCTTGTTAATGAATGCAAATATACGTGCTCTGCTGAAGCTAAGCACCTCAGAGCCCTCAGCCCCATGGAACACAAAGAAACTCACTGACTCAAACATTCTATCTGCAAGTAAGAGCAAACCTGGCCGCAAACTCAATCCAGGAGGATAGTTGTGGACTTTAGCTCCTACTATTCCCTGCCAGCACAGTCAGTGGTGAAGGATCATGGGAGCTGTAGTCCAAAACATCTGGAGGGCCATAACACGAACTTCAGCCAAAGTCACATATCACCAATCATACATAGACACAATGTCCAACAGAAGTAGAAAACTATTCAACGTGCCCAGGAAATGCATCGATTCTCTGCACGACTCAATAATGCAACACAAAGTAAACAAATACAACTCCTTCAATCTATTAATTATCTGCAAAATTGACAAAAGTCATAAATCGTCAACATGATGGAGTCTACTGGTCACTCCTCAATCGCAACCCATGACACACACGTGTCCCACTCTGAAGAAACTGTCCAACAAAGGTCCTCTCCATCCTCTAAACAGCCCTGGAAGCCAACAACACATGAAGTCGAAATCGTCTAATCCGCCGACCTGTCACTCTTTCACAAATCAATCAATCACACATTCAATGATTTATTTCAGGATTTGAGCACTCAATGATAGCACATCAGTTGCAACCGAATTACACAGCAGGAAATCCATAAAACACATGAGGCATAACATTGAGTGTGCCAAGCTCATTTTAAAGGAGGACAGCGAATGCTAACAGTTGTGTGTCCAAGGGTGCTACACGTTTTTACAGACTTCTTTTTTAAAGTGGTAATTTTGGTGGTGCACTTTTTATTGTCCAAAATTCGACCCTTTTTTATATTATGGGTGGAGTTCCACCATGTTCTCCCTCACCCTTCTCAACGCCTCACCTCCCCTTCCCTCACTCCCTACTTCCCTACCCCTACGTACACACATGCATAGCCAGTTTAAAAAAGCGGTCTAATTCTGGTCCCACAAAAGTACACGACCGAAGTAAATACTTTGAAAAAGGAGTCTGTAAAAACAAATGATATGGCGCCCCTTCTGCTCTATGTGCAATTCTGGACTTTTTGTGGCTTGGGTGTAATGAAGGCGTGGAAATTGAGGTGGTGCCTCGTTTCTGTGACTTTGTATTCCCTTTGGCACAACAAGCAGCATTGCTGAAAACCATGCACATATATGGCCGTCGCCATTACCATGAATCCTTATTTATTTTATTTTTTACAGCTGCAAAAGCAGGCAGCATCCATACTTGTGAGGTGATCAAGAGCCTCCACCCGCGTGCACATTTGACGCAGGTTGGAGCTGAAGTGATTTCTTTTCAGCACAAAGGCAGATTAGCTGGGGCAGCAAACTTTACATACCGTCTCTGCAACTCTGTGCTGAGAATACTATTAAAATGGCCCAGAACGTTCTTTACGGACGCCAGTAAAATAGCTTCTTTTCTTTTCTGCGTGACTTACAAAATGAGGTGAATTAGGGGTGGACTGGCCTATAGGGAACTCTGGAGCTTTCCAGGTAGGGCTCTGTACCCTGGGACTCTTTTGTGTGGTACTTCCAAATGTTCCCTTAGGAGAACGGTTGGGCTTGCTGAACATGTGTAATATGGGGCCACTTTGAAAATTATTTCCAGTGTCTTTTTTGGTTCGCAGTCCATCCCTGGAGGTGGTACAGTCTGTGTTCCCGCCCATTTGCACAGCCAGCATAGCAGTTTACTAATTCTTTACGATCATGCGAAAAGTTTGGGTTACATCAAATTAAAGTCCAATATCTAATAAAGAGAAATCATTTACTACAACATGAGACTAAGCGAGACCTGCCCTTGACTGAACACTCCGTAAATGATTATAAATGTATGAGCTAGAAATGATTGTACAGCAAAACAGGTCATGGGCTCAGCCAGCAGAGATAAATATAGCAGGGCTGGCCTACATTGTTTGAAGGTCAACTGTTTGACTACAGGGTTAAGAAGCAGGTTCTCTCTCAGGAGTGTTAGCCTCACAGTGGCAAACACAGTCCGCTTTCTGTTTTCCAGCTCATTTCCCGGTGACAGGTGCCCCAGAGATTCCATTAAATCTGACCTAGACGCGCAATGACCTGGCACAAGGATACCTAAAGGAAATAGGGCTGCACACCTGTGGCGGTTTACAGGGAGGATTATCTATCGCCTCATAGATTCCTTGCTCAATTGCTCGTTCTCGGCCTCCTGCTCCCAAAAGTAATCCAATCCTCTGTGAAGCACTTGTTTGGTATCCAGGTAAAGCAAAGTAGGGTATGGGTACCAGGAATGTCTTCCCAGTAGCCCCACCCCGGCCATACAAGTTAACAGAGGAATTCTGTTGGACAAATGTCCAGACATAACAAATTGAACAGTGTGATGGGTTTAGAAGGAATGAGGGCAGGACCATGCTGACAACCCATAATGTTAGTGGGTTTTAGCCTAGGAATAAGTATATAGATTGGGCACCAAGTGCAGAGAAATGAGGAAATAGACCGTAGGACCGCTGACACAGACCGGTGCTCACAAGCAACTTAAATATCAGTATTTATGTAGCCACATGTAGCAGCCCCATACAAGCTGTTTCAAACAGTTCTACGTTATGACATCGAAGCTGATCGACGCGGCTCAATACTGCGAAGCTGAACGCTTTGTATTTCGAAAATGCCGAACACACCGAAATTACAATTGTCCCCCGCTTTCCAATGTAATGTTAGCAGTGGACACCCCCACGGCCCCTGATCCAATAATTGCGAACTAAGGGAGCGGGGGAGACACCCTCACAACCCCCGCTCCCCTTGTTTGGCATTATGAGAGTTTACGTTTTCGACCATGCCGAATGCGCACAAAACGGGTAATACGGTTATGTGGCCCTGTATACGATAAGCAATCCTTCAACTGGTAATCCTTCAACTGGGTAACAGGGTAACTGACATCACGAACACAACATCAAAATGGCAGCATTAGACACTGCCATTTTGAAAGCCTGTTGCTTTAAATGTGGATGCCATGACTCGATTTGTCAAAATGTGTACCCACATAACTGTAGTCGGCTACCCATGGTAGTCAATGTCCTCTGGAGCACATGGGTTCAATTTTTGAGTTCTTTGTGCCAGGAGACACTGAATTGATAAGCACTGACTTTAAAATCCTTTCTTCCCAAAAAATCAGTCTAAGGTTCTTAGTTACAAAAGCACTTTTCCATGGAAATGTCCCATTGGAAAACGCTTTGTAAATCAGGCCCTAAGCCGTCAATCAGCATGAGCAACGCATGTGCAGTTCTAGCGACGATGGCATCATCCACATGCAATAACAATCGCCAATCTGCTATTCTTGGGGCATCTTCTGTGATACACAATCTATTGTCCAATCAATTCATATTAATATTAAAAAGGAATGAAAGAATGCATCCCAGCTTCAATTCCCTGGAGGAGGGAAACAATTAGGTAAGCTATCTCCCCCCACTTCCCCACTCTTCATTGTGACAGTAGTGTCTTGGTGCAGATAGACTCCGATTCTAGAAGGGAGTCAGGGCACTAACACACTGTAGGGGTCATTATGAGTTGGGCGGTAAGGGATTACTGGCACTGGTAAGGAGACAGGTGCTGGTAATCCCTTACCGCCCAATTTTCGAGGTCCCTTAGCGGGAGCCTCAAAGAACGTGTGGTCTGACCACATGTCCTTTACGGGTCCCGATAAGGGACCAGGGCGCTAATAACGGGCCTGCTATTCGCAGGCCTGTTATTATCGCCTTCCCCATTCCCATTGAGCCCTATGAGAGCTCAATGGGAATGGGGAATGGCTGGTTCAATGGGGACTTACCAGGTCCTCCAGGGCCGGAATGACCCTTTAAGTCCCCACTGAACCAGACCGGACTTGGACACGGTATGGGAGGCAGCCATGGTGCTAATAGCACCATGGCTACCGCCCATCTCGTAATGAGGGCCTGTGTCTGCTCTATAGCCCTTGTGGAAGACAAAACTTTTTCATCTTCATCATCAATAACCTTTATACGACCATCATGGTCTTCACGTACAAAACATCACACATACAAAACATCACAATCAAACAATATGCAGTATGCAAACAAATAAAACGCTGTTGATGTGCAATGGCTAAAAGCACATACAATTTTCAGGTGAAATTACATAAAATATGATGAAACATCCATGATAAAATAATACAGCTAGAGAACAATTTAACCATAACTGTACAAATGAGCGGGTAGAAGGCCATTGAGTCAATACAAATGAATCAATCAGTTGAAGTCCGAACGCTGTTTGTCCCACGCCAGGTGAAGGCATTTAGCCACCACATCCAATTTCACAGTTGATTTGCATAGGGTCATGGCATCTTCTAAAGAGCAGATGTGCTCCCTCTGAAAAAGAGGCTTCAAATACTTAGTTCTAAGCAATTTACAGCCATCGCATAACAATAGAAAGTGGGCCACAGTTTACACTCCTGACCAACAAACCAAGCAGATATTAGTTTTGGCGCAAATACTGGTAAAAGCAGCCACTTTAAAAAGTTCAACCTATGCTCCATGAACAGGGTGTGGGCAAACTTTTGTTGGAGGGCATCAAGGTATTCTTCGAAAGCCGGTTTCAGTTTACACAATCAATACGAGGGTCCCTGCCTCATATTACTGCATACATTCACCAATTTCCTTCTCGGCAACAACATTGCCACTATTTTTATTCATGTTTTACTTTCCCTGTCAATAGAGGATGGTTCGTCCCATAGAATCCCCAGATCCAAAGATGTTAAACATTTTGTGACATGGACAAACCAATGCAATGATCTTCCCCATGGTCAAGGCCACAGTTCTCTACACACTGGTCCAATATAGTACTGGCCCACCTCATCCACAATTGGTCGCATGTTGCAATAAAGGTGGATCTGTGTATTTGAGGTGCTTTGAGGCAACAGAAAAATCTTTTTTTGAAATGTATTTTCTACTACAACAAGATTATTTACATTTGCAATCCCCCAGATCTCAATGCCATATAACGCTGAGGCCTTTGCCTATAGTCGATACAGCTTTAATGCCGGTCTGACCCCCATATTCACCCTCACCATAAAAAATTACCCCAACCCACCTCCACATATAAATGCCTTCAAATGTACATTTTAAAATGTGGCATCTTTTGGCCGCAGTGACATTTAATTTCTTTAGGCCCATTGGCGACGTAATCAATAAGACAATGTTGTCCGCAAAGAACAAAGCAGGAAATGTACTGTTCCCAAGTCTAGGGGGATCCAGAAAATCAGTTAGTTGATATAAATATTAAATAAAAGGGGCGCAAGTACGCACTCTTGTCACACCCCTTTAACATAAAATGGGGTAGTCACCTCACCTGTGAGACCCAATGTACTGTTGCCTTATTTTCAGAATATAAAAGCTGGATGAACCGTAAAAAGTTTGGGGGAGGGTTCCTGGTTGCAAGGACCTGCCATCATAAATTGTGGGGGACACCATCAAACGCTGTTCTGAGATGGACAAAGGCAGTATTAATCTTTGCTTTACAGTTGATTGCATACTTCTGGATAATTAAATGTAGTAGGAAACTCTGTTCCAGGGTACTTATATCCTCCAGGGTGTCTGGCCAATCCTGTAAGTATTTTATCAAAACTTATGTGAATACTTTCCTTAATGAAACTAGCAACGAGATTGGACAGTGGTTTCCTGGACTTTCCTTTCCCCACTTCTTGAATATTGGCACAATGTCACCACCTTGCAATGAACTGGGTCCAGCCCCATTCCCACTAAAACGTCACCAAAGTATGGGCACTGATGCTATAAGGACATTCATTTACAAGTTTATTGGGATTTTGTCTGGCCCTGGGGCCTTACCCTACTTTTGAGACTTTATAGCAGACTCGATGTCCTGCAGGGTAAACTCGAATATGATTCCTTCGTACGATGACTCAGGCCTGGTGGTAATGGGTGGGATTTTCACATTTTGGTTGCGATTAGTAGGTTCCACATATAGTACTTTGAAATGTGCATGCCAAATATCAGGGGGATATTCCCCCGGAAGATAGTTTCACCTCATAGATCCCTGTCTGAGACTAACTTCCAGAATTTACTAGAATCTCCATTATTTGATGTCTTAAACAGGTCCTTCCACTTGTTGCGTTCATGTTCCTTTTTCATCATCCTTTTCATTACAGTTTCATAGTTGTTCCTAAGGGCGCCCAAATGTTCTTTATTTACTTGGGGATTTTCATTGAAGTATGTCACCAAAATGTTCTCTGCTATTCTGCACTCTTCATCGTACGATAACTTTCTCTTCAATGTATGCTTCCTTACCAATGATTTATTGTACGTAACTAGGGGAGTAACAGATTTCACTAAGGAATCAAATTCAGACAGCACCATGTTGTCTGAGCACCCTTCACTGCATAGACATAGCAGCGTGATATATACAAGGCATGTGATCTGTGTCTTCAAGTCGATCCCACTGAATAGAGCGATGTTCATGCCCCCCTCACACTTGGATCCCACTAGTTCTGTCTGATTCGGCTTGATCTTTTGTCTGCTCACTTAAGTTAAATAAGTTTAGGTTCAAGGGCTTGTGATCACTTTCATAACGGTTTAGAACTTCAAAACTCTCTACCAAATTCCAATTGCAGTCTGTGATTAGGATATGGTCAATCACTGAGGAACAATTAGGTCCAAAATAAGTATTTTGTGCTGGCTGATCTTGCCTAGTGCCTTTTGTGGGCATCTTCCAGCTGTCCATTATTATCTCAGCCACCCAGATAGTCTTAAAACACAAAGAAGTAGTAGTAACCAGAACTTTTCCTCTGACTTGGAAAGATCCATTACAAGACATCTAATCCTGGGCTCTCATTAGGTGTCTTCATCCGAAGGTTCTCTAGGGCTTCTCCCTACGGAAAGAGGAAAAGTCACACTATGGGGCATTAATAGGCAAGATACAAGCTCCAGTTTTCTCAAGGCAGGAACAGATCAATGCCTGATTAGTATTATATAGATCAAAACAATATTAAACCCATGCATTGATATTAACATTCTTACATGCAGACCATGTGGGTTACCACTCTCCCTGGATCCCTTCACAATCACTCTCAGAAAGCCTAGTATCACCAGACAAGAATGACCTTCCAGATCCTGTTCCTCCTATGCTTTGCTTTGGATTTCTTTTTCTCCTGTCCATCAAAACCCTACTTTATTCCTTTCTGTTGCGGATGATTTGAGCACCCTTAAGAGGGTCACTATCAAGGGCATACACAGCTCTTTCGTGGCTTAGGGCAGGTTCTATTAAATCACTTTTTTCTACCAGGGTTAAGATTTTAAGTAGTCTGATTTCACTGTGCAGTTATCAACTGTATAATCTTTGACAAGCATATTTTCAAAAGACGGTCTAATAGGCAGTGAAAATATGGGCCCCAGACAGGCTGCCAGCTTCCCCTGGACACTCTTCTTGGCGTCATACATATGTTTTTTAATCAGCATGGCCTATTTCAAGGACCTGCTGTTATGCATTACCTTCCCCGGGCCTTTTATCATTACCAGGAACATGAGTACTTCTCAGAGGTTAAGAAGAGAAGATAACGATTGATCTCTGGGCGTTCAGCGATTCACATCTGCTGTGTTGGACCAGTTCCCAGCCTGTACACAGAAATAATCAATGGTGATTTTGACCCTTTTGGCGTTAAAGGACATTTGACCTTGAGCGTCAGATCGACTTCTCCCTTTAAAAGATATAAATACAATAACATACCATCAGTATGGGCTGATGGTGTAGCCACCTATGCATATGAATAGTAATCACAGCATCCTATACAACTAGAAAACTGAATTCAGATCATGTTTCGCTGAAACAGTGTAGAGGTCATGCATGACGCCTTCCACATCATGAATGTCTTGACGTCAGAAAATGAAAAGGAAGGTGAGAAGCCCGTTTTTATAACCAGTGCTGCCCAACTTCCATAACTTCCGTACATATATGTTGTTCGCATGGAAAGGTAAGTAAAGGGACCAAAAACAGGGAAAAAGAGGAATAGTAAGGAAAAGGAGGTGAGTGGTGGGGGAAAGGGGTATATGGTGGAAGCACCCATTATGAAACAAATAAGATGCACAGAAAGTCAAATTAAAGTTACATTTTTATCTTTTTCAGGGAGTCACAAAAAAATCAGGGTGCAAATTTGATGTTCAATCAGCATGACTAACAGCTGTCCCCTGTCTTTGGGTCCGAATAGGGCCATACTAAGCACTTTTGGGGCCCAGGGCTTATACACCTTTTGGGGCCCCCTTCACTGTACCAAAGGAATTAAGGGATATAGAATATCTTGTTGCCCCCACCCCACGGCCGTCTTGATCAAAAACCATAGGTTGATATGCTATTTGTGAGCTCAAAATAAGCATGGCAAACCCCCTTTCAGCCTCCTTACCCTCTTCATTCTTGCTGTAATCATAATGATAAACAAGTAGCATTTTGACTCCACTCTCTCCTTCTTCACTTACATTTCCGACACCTCTAAAAGTCTAACTATCAGCTACACCTCCTCATATGTACTCTACCTTTTCTCACTTTCCCCCAGTGGCTCACTGTCTCCAAAGCCCTGGTTCTCTCTAGGCTGGACTATTGCAACAGCCTCTTCCTCAACCTCCTTTCTTCTGCCCTGCACCCTCTGTAACTCATCCAGAACAGAACCGCGAGACTTATCCTTGGCCTCAAGCCAGGGACTGCATCTCTCGGGACCTACCTACCTGCAACGTTGCCAACCTACATACTGTCCCTCACGAGTCTACCTCCAACCTTCTTGCGAGTGAGCCGGTTCTCCAAGCAGAGATTTGGAGGAAGATCTTTATCCTCAGCAGGTGCCTCCCTTTGGAATAGCCTCCCTTCCACCTTCTGTCTTCTGCCTGATCTTCTCAAATTCCAGAAACTCCTCAAGTCCTTCCTCTTCTCCTCTTCCTTCTCCCTCCCTCTACCCTGCTAACCTAGTTCTCTGCTCTTTCCCTCTCTCCCTCCTCTTTCTTACAGCTTGCTGACTTGCTGCCTGGTGTACCTCAGAGTCCCACAGGTCCATGGCACCCCGCCAGTCCTCTTTCGCACTTGCCTTACGGCCCTACACAGGACTTCATTTCACCCAAATGCCAGTGGTAGCGGAAGTGACATCACACGACCCTTTACCTCGGATGACATCACATGAAGTGATGTCATTTGACCCCACTCCAAAGTGACATCTTGTGAAGTGATGGAACACAACCTTTCACCCCTTGACAAAACAGGAAGAGGCATCACATAGCATTGTTTCTAAATACACTGTGAAAGAAATGGTTACAATATCACTGTAAAGTGATTAAACATTTATACAAGAATTGATCACCATGTGTATCATTAATATCTGCGCGTATAGGCCCATGTTAGCAAATTACTGTGAATGCAAGGAGACGTCCAAGGCCAAACGATAATGATGTGTTATTATATAACACTTATGCTTAAGTGCTTCATATAGAACAAATATACATACAATATTATCCAACCTGTGCTGGTACTCATTTATCAACCTCAGCAGGATGAAAGGCTGAGTTGACCTTGCCGGGAGTCAAACCTGCAACCTGCAGATCACACACACACATATTGCAGCAGTGAGCATTCAACCCACTGAGCTATGTTAACAGCTATTGATATCAGAAAATCAGCCACTCTAGAAACAATGAGCCACATGCTGCTGGCCTCAGCCCAGGAGCCTCAATCTGATTTTTTTTTAAAGTTGTTTACATTTTTTTAGGGTTAGCAAGGGAGACCACAGGGGTAACAAGGGATATTTAAGGGTGTGACCCCTGGCAACCCCTAAATGACATACCTGGGCCTACACCCCAACCACATTCACTGCACTTGCGAAACAACCCAAGAGAGTGGCTCTCTGAACTTACCCCAGTGTTCAATGACCGGTTGCACTTGGCGCCCCCCCTCCCTATGACCGTCCGCGCACTTGCACGATCCGTACACACCATGTCCGATAATCATCTGTCTCTTCACCCTTGTCGCCTGCCCTTAATTACACTGGTAAAACTGTAGAATCGCTGTCAGGCCTATTTGCTGTATCTCAAACTGCACTTAGTCTGCCTCTGCTGATTATTATCGTCTCAGAATTTCAAGGGCTCTGAGCGACTGTTGTTTTTCCCCCATTTTCCCACCCTCCTTGAGTGCTTTGAAACACATGCCTGTCTATAGGCACTTTATGTATGAACAATACGATAACATAACTTACCATATCAGGTACTTGTGTTCTCGTGTAGGTACAGTAAGCATTTAATCAAAAACAGCCACAAGGAAGGTATATCGGACATAGTATAACTGCAAGTCACAGATCATATGAAAAATGAGGCCCATAATGCAAAATAGACAAGCGACTCAGATTAGCTGCCTCATAGAACGCAAAAGTGCTCACACATAGATACAGGTGACCAATGGGAAGCAAGGAGAAAGCTACACATACCATAGCATAGAGAGTGAATGATGATTTGAAGAGAGCAGAAAGGTGTCTGTATCCAAACAGAGTGAGATTAGAAGAGAGACATGGTTATCAAGTAGTGTTGCATTTGAGAGTAAATAAACAAGAGGCTCTGGTGTGCAATATATCAATGCTCACTATTATAGCAACACTCTATTTAGCCAGTGAAACCATGAGTGAATCTTTTTTAAAGATCATACCCAGAGAACGAAATCACTCTGAAGGACTAATAATTTTTTTTTTTTAAATTCAATTTTTATTGATTTTTGGAAAACAACAGCATAGGTACACAAATTACAAGATTTGGGCAATCGCCCTCAACAAATCAAACTATAAGCCATTATTCCCTGCGTTTGTTCCCCCCGTCCCCTCCCACCCACCCCACACAGTATCTCGAGTGCTGCTGTCTACTTATAGAAATGATGCGGCATAGGGCAGCGTCAATCCGGGTTTTCTCCGCCAGTGGTCGACCGGTTTTCCAGGTTCCAAGGCCATTCGTTCCATGTCGGGGCTTGTTTTTGGTCCGGGCCAAGGATGCTTAAGGGTCTCAGGACGTGGCCTATGTATTGCCAAACACCTCTTGAAATTGCAGCCAGTCTGTCTCTATTTGGGTACTTGAACCATGTAAAGCCGCAGTAAGTCTTTTCATAAGGAATATGTCTTTGGCGATCATCACCCATTCTTTCTTCGAGGGGAGGGCGGGCCTCTTCCACGTTCTAGCGCGGGCCGCTCTGGCTGCCAACAGTAGGGAGTGCAAGAGGTCCGGTAATTTTAATTTTTCCCAGTGGTCATCCTTATGCTGCAGGCCAAACAGTATCAATATCGGGTCCAGTGGGAACACACCTTCTCCCGCCTCTTTCAGCCAGCTAAGGACTTCGGCCCAGTAAGTTTGGACCTTCCTGCATGTCCGCCATATGTGCCAATAGTTTGCCCTTTCCCCACACCCGTGCCAGCAAAGGGGGATTACGTCTGGGAACATCCTAGAAAGTGTGATCGGGTCATACTGCCATCTGTGCAGGAGTTTGACAGCATGGGTTTTGTATTGGCAGGAAATTGAGGTCTTAAATGATCTACTACAGAGTCGCCCTCAGAGACCGTCTCCGATCCTACAACCCAAGTCTCTTTCCCATTTCCCCCTGAGGCTTTTGGTGGTTCCCTCCCGGGGGGTTAAAAGGGCAGAGTAAAGGAGTGAGATGAGGCCGCTCATTTCTACATGGGTATCTAAGATTTTTTCAACTGGTGTGAGTTTTCTTTGTAACTTGGGCTTTAGTTTTGGTTTCATTAGGATTCCCTTGAGTCTCAGGTAGAGGAGTGAGGAGAGCCTACCTATTCCCAAGGACTCTTCAAGCTCCTGGATGCTTATAAAGGACTCCTCCGTGACCAACTGACCAACTCTGCATAGGCCCGCGTCAAACCAGGGCTGATAGTGTTCATGGCCTGGGATTTCCTCTAAAACTGGTGTGGACCAGATGTGACTCATGGGGGAGGGCCAAGTGGTCACCTTCTCACCGTGTCCCTTACCCTCCAACGCCTTCCACATTGTTACTAGTATTGGGTGATCCCTGATTCTCCTTGGCAGCTTTTTCATCGGGACCCATAACCACTCACCCACTGTGACCGGGCTCAGGAGGGAGTTTTCGAGGGAGTTTTTGTTGGGGTCCTCTCTGAGGTGGGGGGCCAGGGTTCTGAGCTGGGCTGCTCAGTGGTAAATTCGTAAGTCTGGGAGGCCGACCCCCCCTCTATCCTTGGGGAGGGTGAGTGTTTCATAACCTATTCTGGGTCTCTGGCCTTGCCATATGAATCTCGGTATACGTTTTTGGGCTTCTTTAAGAAGTGTGTCTGAGGCTTCCAAAGGGAGCATCTGGAAAACATACAGGACCCTGGGGAGAAGGTTCATCTTTACAGCGTTTATCCTTCCCATCCACGAGATTTGCCCCTTACCCCATGTCTCCATATCTTTAAATAAGTTGTCAAACAGCGGGGGGTAAGTTGCCTGGCTTAGATCTTCGTGGGGCCGGACGATGTTGATCCCCAGGTATTTAATCCCTTCGGTACGAATTTGGAACCCGAGGGGGGACAGCTCCGTGAGGTCCATGTCTGCATCTGGGGCAAAGATCATTAACTTCCCTAGGTTCATCCTGAAGCCTGAGAATTGGCCGAACCGTTCAATAACCCGAACGGCCGCCGGGACCGAGCTAGTAGGTTCCCTCAGGTGGAGCAGTATGTAATCTGCATAGAGGCCGAGCTTGAAGGTCCGACCTCCAACATCAATACCGCAGACCATCGGGGCACATCTGATGTACTCCGCGAGTATTTCCATGGTCATGGGGAACAGGATTGGGGAGAGGGGGCAGCCCTGCCTCGTCCCCCTTTGAAGGCTGAATGTTCGTGAAAGGCGACAATTCACAGTGACTCTAGCAGAGGGTTCTGTGTATAAGGCCTTAATGGCTCGCCTGATTCCCTCGCCAAAGCCCAGTTTGACAAGGACTCTGTGTAGAAACTCCCAACTATGGACATTGGGCCGCCCCTCGCTCCACCTCCCCCTCGGTGGGCTCTTTCCAGCTGGATTTCCTTGCCCCCCTCGAGTGTGAAGAGTTGGTTGATGAGGCCCTGAACCTTTCTCCCCACGTCTGCGGCAGTCTCACCTCTCTGTTGAGTCACACCCATAATGCGCAGGTTGTTTCGGCGTTGTCTGTTCTCTAGGTCGTCCATTTTCAGGGCTATATCCCCCTCTCTGATTTCTAGGTCTGTTAGCCTCGCTTCATATTTCATGTCTAACAGGTCCATTTGGAGGTGTTTTTTTTCCATTCCCTCCATTCCCTCCATTTTTTCCTAGGGCGTCTCCACTCTCCCCCTGAGATCAACTATAGAGGCTTGTATGTCCGTTCGAATCGCTTTTATCTCCTGGAGGATGTCCTTGAGGTCGTCCTTCGTTAGCACTGCGGGGTGGGGGTCGGCACTTGAAGGCATGGTGACTCTGTGTGGATCACCGAGGGGTGCTTCGGACCGGCGGAAGCGTTGGAGGGAGCGGATTGCGCACGTGGGCTGAGTTGGTTCCAGGGCTCTGGTCTCTGGGTGCCCTTTGGAGTATGGGTGGGGGCGGGGGGTGCATCTCACCCTGCCTTAATGCCTTGAGGTTTCTTCTGGTTGTCTTGGGCCCTTCAAGCTTCCGCGGAGGCAAGCTTGCAAGTGATGGCTCCGGTCCTCACGAGGGGGGTAGGATTGTGATTGGGGCCTGTTTCCCCAGAGGCGTCACGGCTGAAATGTTCCGGGGGGACCCCTGTACTCCAAGGGGGAGGGCCGTGCCAGCTTTTATTGGGTGAGTTGCGCTAGTCTGTGCCCGGAGGGCGCCGGGGGGGGCAAACCCAGTCCGCCGAGTAACAGTTCTCCCCCCTGCGCTCCTCACCTTCTCCGGGCCGTCGAGGGCCTCCACACATCCATTGTGGGCTCGGACTCCTTCACTGGGGGCTCCTCTTCAAGTAGGCCTCTGTGCGCGGGGGATGGATCAGGAGGCTCCCGGAGTCCTGACCTGCTGCTAGTTGTCCGCACCGGAGCGGTTCTTGGTGGCGTGGGGCTCCCACCAGGGCGCCCCACTCATCTCTGGCCCCATGCGATGTCCACACGCCACCGAGGCAGAGCTCCGGGGCCCGCTCGGCGTCTGCGCACGACAGGGGGCGTGCTCCGGCGTCCCCCTCTCGGTGTTATGGGCGCGGGCCGCGGCCGCGGAGACGATGATCGGCTGCTCCGGTTCCGCGGCAGGTCCAGCCGAGGCCCAGGGCACCGCGAGAGGTGACGCCCGCAGTGGCTCCACTGCACGGCCTCCGAAAAGGTGTCCTCTCCATTGTTCGGCGAGCGGGGCCTCAGATCGGGGCCAGGCTATATCCACTTTCAGAGGGGCGCTCGGTTTGTTGGGCCGCTGCCACGGGGGCGCACGTTCCCATCGGGGTTACTCCAAACTCCCGACCAGGGATTGCCTCAGAGTGCTAGGCCCTGCGGTGGTGGAGGAGCGCTGGTCTCACACGTCCAGCATGCTCCGCGCCCCCTGGCGGTCCCAAGGACTAACAATTTTAAATGTTTTAGGGACTGCCAATTTTGACAGGTGAGGTAATACAAATTAGATGCTCAGGATCACAGATTTGTTAAAAGGTGATACTGTGTTTCATACCCTCTCTGAGTTGTCTGCACTTTACCACTTTCTTTTCTAGTTCTTACCCTGAACTAAAAGAACCACATTTTACAGAACCAAATTGGAAAATATGCAAATCATATGGCCCAACGGAAACCTTTTCATAGAAGGATCCAAGCATGAACACTTTGCTTTCTCAGTCCTGAATTTGGATAATCACCTCTGTGGACTAACACTTTGTTTGTCATTGGCGGTGCCTACCTAGGTTTTACAACACCTCATCTGAACAAACATATTTCTAGACCTTTGCCATAGTGATGCTATGATAGATTCTATAGCAACCGCTATCTGGTGATGATGACACCTGGTGTGCTAAAAATCAAAGTACATATAATTGCAGGCTTCATACATTGGAAAGGCTGAGTCAGCCTTGCTGGAATTTGGTACCGTAATGTTGCATATGAATGCAAATCTCTGCAATGAGTGCTTAGCACACTGAGCTATCCTCTGAACCATTGCAATACTCAAATTTATCAATATCCATTTCAACTTTGGCTATTACAAATGATCACTATAATCCCTACAGAAAGATGAGAATGCTACAGGTGTTGTGCCGCACAAACTATGTATACAACAGTGACAGTATAAAGCATTAACCCCTTAACTGCCAGGCTATTATGCAATTCTATGCAAAAAGGACGAGCATGCTCGTCCTTTGCACTTAAGATGAAAAGATTGGAGCAGAATGTGCTTGTGCAATAGCAGGCAATGGCCCTCATTACGACCCAGGCGGTAAGTTACCGCCTGGGTCGTACCCTTAGCACCATGGCGTAAACTATGTTTACGCCATGGTGGTTGGCGGATTTACCGCCCCATTCCAAGGTGAGTGGGGCGGTAAATCCCCATTTCCCATTTTACCCTTCCCCATTCCCATTTTTGCCCCATAGGGCATAATGGGAATGGGGAAAGGCGATAATTACGGCACCGTAAATTACGGTGCCGTAATTATCGCCAAGGTCCCTTTGCGGCATGGATTTTAACGGCTGCAAAAAAGCAGCCGTTAAAAGCCATCCCGCAAAGGGAACCTTGTAATCAGGCATTAAGGGTCGGCGCCGTTTACGGCGCCGTAAACCCCTTGACGCCTGAGTCAGAATGAGGGCCAATATGTTTAGAACCTCAGCAGCATGCCATATCTTGACGTTTGATGTTTAATTTTGGTGACTAATGGAAACTGACTTCTTTCAATCAGGCTGTACTTTGGGGCCCCCCTTTCTTGGTGGGGGCCCGGGGCAAGTGCCCCTTTTGCCCTCCCATAAAGACGTTTTTTGGGTCCTAAGAGATCTAACAGTGGACTTTAACACGGTTGACCAACTTTAATTATTTGATACTTTCTAATTTCACAGAGGTTTCAACTACAGCCCTGTAAAGGTCCTCCTCATACTTCTCCAACACCACGAATGCGTACACATATGCCCCTCCGTAGCTCACTATCATTCAGTGACATGTGGAGTCCCTCATGGACCCATCTTCTCCTCGTTAAACTTTACCATCTACATGAAAGCCCCTGGTGGATTGCTCACCAATATTTGCACCAAGATGTGCAAATGCTCTGACAACACTTTGCTTTGGCTTAACTTTATGCACCTCAAAGTACATCCATCACCTCAAGAAATGTTTATCCATCCTGGCTATCAGGCACATGCCAAACTCTCAGAGTTAATCCTCAATTCAATCAACCAAATAAAAGCCCAGATCGAAGATGGGCTCTTTAAGAGGCAATAAAATGGCTTCCTACAGTAACTCGTCACCAAATGGTAAATCCCTTTTAAATATTATTGACATGCGACCTACAAATGAGGGGGTTCCCTGCTTCTACCTGCATGTATGATATTACGCAACACGTGCAAGGAGACACTCCCCATGGGAGCACTATTTATTTATTTGCATTTATAAAGCGTGCACACAACCCGGGGTTATCGAGGCGCTGTTACAAGAAGATGGCTTAGTTACACACAACATAGGTATGCGGCTAGGTTACATTGACCACGCTCTGATATGGCTTTCCATGGCAGAGTAGTTAGGAGGGCGCCAGAGGCCTTACTAAATCTCTGGGCCCGATCAGTGAGGTGAGTCTCTGTCAGGGAAAGGGTGTAGTGATTGTGTCACAAAGGCGGATTTCCCCTAGGAAACCCCACCAGGCATGCCCAAGTGCAGCATTGGCTCGCTGACATGGAGATTGATGTATTTATGCCTGAACTCTCACCCAGTGCAAAAAGTCTCTCAAAAATGACTGTGACTTCCCTCTCAAAACACACATCACCGAGAAGGCCCAAGCAGTATGGTACCATCTTGCAGTTTCTCATCCATCCCACACATGAGAAACGCAACACTATGAATGATGTCTATGCTGCAATGCAGTCACTCAAATGCTTACATGAATCCAACTGGACTGGACCGACCATGAGGCCATCCTATTCAACATTCAACATGCACTATCACGCCAACAAGGTTCACACTAAGCCAGCGGCATGTAACCTGTGGCTACCCATATGTTTGCGACTTCAGCCTACATGGCCGCTCACCATTGCATGTGCTGCAATGGGCTGAGAGTAGTTGCAGCCAAAATAAATTGAGATGTAACTATTTCAGACTCTTGCCCTAACAAACAGTCAAACGTATCCATTGAGAACATCTACAATGATGCCTTCAGTTTCTTACTACACTAACATCGTTCACAACCCTGACACAATTCTCACCCTCTCCTTGTGTCGCAACTTGTTAATGAATGCGAACATATGTGCTCTGCTGAAGCTAATCACCTCAGCGCCCTCAGCCCCATGGAACACAAAGAAACACACTGACTCAAACATTCTATCTGCAAGTAAGAGCAAACCTGGCAGTAAACTCAATCCAGGATGATCTGATGAAAAGAGTTTCTGTTACTCATTATGCTTCCCACCATAAGTTGTGGACTTCAGCGCCTACTATCCCCTGCCAGCACAGTCAGTGGTGAAGGCTCATGGGAGCTGTAGTCCAAAACATCTGGAGGGCTATACCTCAAGCAGACACACAGAACTTCAGCTAAAGTCACATATCACCAATCAAACATAGATAAAATGTCCAACAGAAGTAGAAAACTATTCAACGTGCCCAAGAAATGCATCAATTCTCTGCACAACTCAATAATCCAACCTAAAGTAAACAAATACAACTCCTTTAATCTATTCATTATCTGCAAAATTGACAAAAGTCATAAATCCACAACATGATGGAGACTACAGGTCACTCCTCAATCACAACTCACGACACACACAAGTGGCCCACTGTGAAGAAACTGTCCAACAAAGGTCCTCTCTATCCGCTAAACAGCCTGGAAGCCACCCACACATGAAGTCGAAATCATCCAATCCGCCGACCTGTCACTCTTTCACAAACCAATCCATCAATCAATCATTGAATGATTTATTTCAGAATTTGAGCACTCAATTATAGCACATCAGTTGCAACCGAATTACACAGCAGGAAATCCATAAAACACACGGCTGTTGCAGCTAACACTTATGTGTCCATGGGTGCTACACGTTTTTACAGACTTCTTTTTTAAAGTGGTAATTTTGGTGGTGCACTTTTGTTTGACCAAAATGCTAACCTTTTTTATTTTAGGGGTGGAGTCCCCCCATGTTCTCCCTCACCACCCACCGCCTTCACCTCTCCTTCCCCCACCCCCCACTTCCCTACCCCTACGTACACACAAGTTACAACGAGGGGCCAGAATCAATGCGCTCATACAAATATAAGGATTCGAGACCAGTAAATTGCAATAAGGAATTAGAATAATGTGAACAAAATAAAGGTTTAATTTTTGTTTCTCTGATTATTTGGACGTGTCAAAAAGTGTTTTGACCTTTGTGGTCTTTCTCAAGGCAAGTCAACAATGTCTTCATCTGAGTTTTTACAACACAAAGACTCCCATCACATGATCACATGGTCATTGAGTCATATTCAGTAAAGAACTGATTAAAGTAAAAACCCAAATAAATAAAAAAAAAAGGAATAATTCATTGGTGCATGGCACCAGTAAGGTGAAGAGAGAGGAAGATGGGGTAAGGGCGGAGACACAACTTCCAACTATGGGCCTCATTACGACCCAGGCGGTAAGTTACCGCCTGGGCCGTCACTTTACCACCATGGCGTAAACTACGTTTACGCCATGGTGGTTGGCGGACTTACCGCCCCATTCCGACCTTGGCAGGGCGGTAAGTCCCCAATCCCCATTTACCCTTCCCCATTCCCATTTTTTCCCCATAGGGCATAATGGGAGTGGGGAAGGCGTTAATTACGCCACCGTAAATTACGGTGGCGTAATTAACTCCATGGTCCCTTAGCGCCATGGATTTTAACACCCGCTAAAAGCGGGTGTTAAAAGCTCCATGGCGCTAAGGGACCTCGTAATTGGCGGTAAGGGGTCGGCGCAGCTAACGCTGGCGTAAACCCCTTACCGCCAGGGTCGTAATGAGGCCCTATGTATTTTATTATCCAAAGCACACATGCTTTGTCCACCCACATGAACATTTGACACAGGTGGAGCTGCAGTAATTTTTTTTCAGCACAAAGGCACATTAGCTGGGGCAGCAAACTTTACGTGCCGTCCCCTGACTCTGTGCAGATAAAACCATTAAAATGTCCCAGAACGTTCTTCACTGACACCAGTAAATTAGCTTTGTTTGATTTCTGCACGACTTACAAAATGAGGTGAATCAGGGGTGGACTAGCCTATGGGAAACTCTGGAGAATTTCCGGTAGACTTCTTTACCCTGCGGCTCTTGTTTGGTATTTTCAAATTTTTCCCATAGGAAAAGCTTTGGGCTTGCTGAAAATGTGTAATATGGGGCCACTTCGAAAATTATTTCCAGTGTCTTTTTTGGTTCCCAGTCCACCCCTGGCGGTGGTACGGTCTGTGTTCCCGCCCATTTGCACAGCCAGCATAGCAGTTTACTAATTCTTTACGATCATTCAAAATGTTATGGTTACATCAACCTAAATTCCAATATCTAATAAAGAGAAATCATTTACTACAACATGAGACTAAGCGAGACCTGCCCTTGACTGAACACCCCGTAAATGATTATAAATGTATGAGCTAGAAATTGTTGTACAGCAAAACAGGTAAAGGGCTCAGCCAGCAGAGATAAATATAGCAGGGCTGGCCTACATTGTTTGAAGGTCAACCGTTTGACTACAGGGATAAGAAGCAGGTTCTGTCTCAGGAGTGTAAGCGTCACAGTGGCAAACACAGTCCGCTTTCTGTTTTCCAGCTCATTTCCCGGTGACAGGTGCCCCAGAGATTCCATTAAATCTGACCTAGACGCGCAATGACCTGGCACAAGGATGCCTAAAGGAAATAGGGCTGCACACCTGAGGCGGTTTACAGGGAGGAATATCTATCGCCTCACAGATTCCTTGCTCAATTGCTCGTTCTCGGCCTCCTGCTCCCAAAAGTAATCCAATCCTCTGTGAAGCACTTGTTTGGTATCCAGGTAAAGCAAAGTAGGGTATGGGTACCAGGAATGTCTTCCCAGTAGCCCCACCCTGGCCATACAAGTTAACAGAGGAATTCTGTTGGCCAAATGTCCAGACATAACAAATTGAGCAGTGTGATGGGTTTAGATGGATTGAGGGCAGGACCATGCTGACAACCCATAATGTTAGTGGGTTTTAGCCTAGGAATAAGTATATAGATTGGGCACCAAGTGCAGAGAAATGAGGAAATAGACCGTAGGACCGCTGACACAGACCGGTGCTCACAAGAAATTTAAATATCAGTATTTATGTAGCCACATATAGCAGCCCCATACAAGCTGTTTCAAAAAGTTGTATGTCGAAGCCGGCACCAACGCGGCTCAATACTGCGAAGATGAAATCTTTGTATTTCGAAAATGGTGAACGCACTGAAATGACAATTGTCCCCGCTTTCCAATGAAATGTTAGTGGTGGACACCCGCGCGACCCCTGATCCAATAATGCCGAATAGGGGAGCAGGGGACACCCTCGAAACCCCCGCTCCCCTTGTTCGGCATTATGGGATTTGAAGTTTTCGACCATGCCGAATGCGCACAAGACGGGTAATACAGTTACGTGGCCCTGTATACGGTAAGCAATACTTCAACTGGTAATCCTTCAACTGGGTAACTGGGTAACTGACATTACGAACACAAAATCAAAATGGTGCCATTAGACACTGCCATTTTGACAGCTTGTTGTTTTAAATGTGGATGCAATGACTGGGATTCGTCAAAATACGTACCCACATAACTGTAGTCGGCTACCCATGGTAGTCTATGTCCTCTGGAGCACATGGGCTCAATTTTTGAGTTCTTTGTGCCAGGAGACAGGACACGGAATTGATAAGCACTGACTTTAAAATTCTTTCTTCCAAAAAATCAGTCTAAGGTTCTTATTTACAAAAGCACTTTTCCATGGAAATATCCCATTGAAAAACGCTTTGTAAATCAGGCCCTAAGCCGTCAATCAGCATGAGCAACGCATTTGCAGTTCTAGCGACGATGGCATCATCCACATGCAATAACAATTGCCAATCTGCTGTTCTTGGGGCATCTTCTGTGATACACAATCTATTATCCAATCAAGTAATATTAATATTAAAAAGGAATGAAAGAATGCATCCCAGCTTCAATTCCCTGGAGGACGGAAACAATTATGGGGGTAATTCATAGAATTCACCACACAAGTGGCGCATGTAGCTGGCGCACAGTGTGCGCGTGCGAAATTCTGCGCCAGCCGCGTGCTCTAAAATCCATTTCCGCGCACAGCTTATTCATGGATTTTACTTTCCAAAACCAGCCATGGCGCAGAGTGGCGCAGCGACCCTGCAGCAGCGCCAGTTATCCCCCCAACCCCTCCCCATGCGCCATGCACAGCGCACAAATCCCGTACATGGCGCACAGGCCCCAACCACGAAAACGCCTGTAAAAGTCCCCACGCACCCCTCCGAATACATGTACCCCGCTGCACGGGGAGTGTCACATGCAATTGGAGCGGGGTACTTGTATAACAGAGGTTCGTGGGAAGTTTCACACGCGAAATGCCCTGTGCGAGTGCGGTACGTGTATTCCTGGGGTGCGTGGGAATTTCACACACGATAGGCCCTGTGCGAGAGGGGTACGTGTATAACTGGGGTTCGCGGGAAGTTACACACGCGAAATGCCCTGTGCGAGTGGGGTACGTGTATTCCTAGGGTGCACGGGAAGTTTAACACGCGATAGGCCCTGTGCGAGTGGGGTACGTGAATAACTGGGCTTTGCGGGAAGTTTCACACGCGATTAGCCCTGTGCGAGTGGGGTATGTGTATAACTGGGCTTCACGGGAAGTTTCACACGCGATTGTCCCTGTGCGAGTGGGGTACCTGTATAACTGGGGTTCGCGGGAAGTTTCACACGCAATTTTGCTGTCAGAGTGGGGTACGTGAATTTCGGGCATGCGCGTAGTGTCTTACACGTGAATTGGCAGTGTGGGTCCTCCCAGGTGTTCCCTCTACACCCTCCATGGCCCCTGCAGGCAGCCCACACCACAGGGGACTACCCTGCACCCCTGGTCATGTCCCGCAGGCAGCCCATCCACCATGGGCATGCCCCCCAGGCAAGCCACATGTCAGCTTGCACTACTGATCACCAATGTATGACCCCCTCCACCCCCACCTCCCCAGCAGTGAGGGGCACCTGCCAGCAGGCCTCCACTCATGTCCCACACATCTTCCCCAGCACCCCCACCTCCCAGCAGTGAGGGGCACCTGCCAGCAGGCCCCCACTCATGTCCCCAAGCACCCCCACCCCCCAGCAGTCAGGGGCACCTGCCAGCAGGCCCTCACTCATGTCCCACACATGTCCCCCAGTACCCCTACCCCCTAGCAGTGAGGGGCACCTGCCAGCAGGCCCCCACTCATGTCCCCAGCACCCCCCTCCCCCCAGCAGTCAGGGGCACCTGCCAGCAGGCCCCAACACATGTCCCACTCATGTCCCCCAGCACCCCCACCCCCAAGCAGTGAGGGGCACCTGCCAGCAGGCCCCCACTCATGTCCCCCAGCACCCCCACCCCCCAGCATTGAGAGGCACCTGCCAGCAGGCCCCCACTCATGTCCCCAGCACCCCTCCACCCCGCAGCAGTCAGGGGCACCTGCCAGCAGGCCCCAACACATGTCCCACTCATGTCCCCCAGCACCCCCACCCCCCAGCAGTGAGGGGCACCTGCCAGCAGGCCCCCACTCATGTCCACCAGCACCCCCACCCCCAGCAGTCAGGGGCACCTGCCAGCAAGCCCCCACTCATGTCCCACACATGTCCCCCAGCACCCACCCCCCAGCAGTGAGGGGCACCTGCCAGCAGGCCCCCATTCATGTCCCCCAACACCCCCACCCCCCAGCAGTGAGGGGCACCTGCCAGCAGGCCCCCACTCATGTCCCCCAGCACTCCCACCCCCCAGTAGTGAGGGGCACCTGCCAGCAGGCCCCCACTCATGTCCCACACATGTCCCCCAGCACCCCCACCCCCCAGCAGTGAGGGGCACCTGCCAGCAGGCCCCACTCATGTCCCCCAGCACCCCCACCCCCCAGCAGTCAGGGGCACCTGCCAGCAGGCCCCCACTCATGTCCCACACATGTCCCCCAGCACCCCCACCCCTCAGCAGTGAGGGGCACCTGCCAGAAAGCCCCCACTCATGTCCCACACATGTCCCCCAGCACCCCCACCCCCCCAGCAGTCAGGGGCACCTGCCAACAGGCCCCCACTCATGTTCCCCAGCACACCCACACCCCAGCAGTGAGGGGCACCTGCCAGGACCCCTTCCGCATTGATGGCAGTCACGATGTCCATTCAGATCCTGGTCTGTCCTTCATTGTCGGCGCGCAAACTTCCAAAGAGGGCATCATACTGCCCCAGGACTTGATCCACCAGGAAACCAACTTCCCTGGCACTGAAGCTGGTGGCCCTCTGCCTTTCTGGCTGGGGGTTGCCAGTGGTGCCAGATGGTGTTGTGCTCGATATGGCAACCCCAGAGGTAGGAGTGGGTGGGCAACTGGGTCCTGGGGCTTGGCTGTGGAGCGATGGTATCCCAGTCGGGAGTCTTCAGTTCCAGCAGGGGTGGTCCAGCAACTGCACCCCTGGCTGACGTGCAGGCAGCAAACAGCAGGGCACGTGGGCAGCAGGGAGTCAGGCAGCAACAGATGGCAGGTGGGAGCATGCTCGGGGCTCTGGGGGGCAGTAATTCGGCCTTCTGGGCAGGAGCGTGGTCTTCCATGTGTTGTTGCGTGGCCAGATTGATACGGAGTGATTTGGCACGTGAAAATCATGCACGTCAGCGTGTAATTCGAGGAAAGGCCCTTCGCGCGTAAGTGCGTCAGCACATGTACGCGGTTTCATTGGACCAAAGGCCCTTAGTGCGTAAGCGCTTCTGTGACGTGACTCGCGCGGGCGTTTTCAGTGCGCGTGAAAAAACTGCACGTCCGCATGTGAATGCGTGTAATCCGAGGAAAGGGCCTATGCGCGTTAGTGACATGATGCGCGCACGGGCGTTTCCATCAACACGGGTGCATGTTCATCGTACACGTCCAAAAACTGCACATCCGAGTGTCAGCTCGTGTAATTGGAGGAAAGGACCTTAGCGCGTACACGCGTAAGTGACGCTGTACAAGTGGGCCGCTTTAAAAGGTACGTGTAGGACCCCATTCCTTTGTATGTGCTTTTCATGGAGAGCGAGTGGGTGAATTCTGTACTTCTTGTCAGTTCACACGCGATTACTTCACAGCATTTCAAGTTCGTACTCCCTGTTACCTCTGACAGCGTTCTTTATTTTTTTTGGGCCTGTTTCCTCAAACAGCGTTCACTTCTTCTTTTGTCCTGTCTCCTCAGACAGCGTACAGTTCTTCTTTTGGCGGGGGTGTTGGCTACGCGCACACACGTGTTTTTTTCACGTTCTTTTTCCAGGCAGACGGTGAGTCGCGCACGCATTTACCGACTGTGCTTGCCCCATGTGTCTCGTACCCCTTCAGAGATCATTGTAGGCTGCGTGTAACACGTGTACGCTTGTTTTTGTGTTTTTGGCTGCCACAGCGTAGTGCGGGTTCATTTTTCCACGCACTTGGTCTACGAGGGGTTGCGTGCACGTTACTTTTTGTTTTTGGGGTGCCTGTGCATTGCGTAACCCGTCATCTTCACCCAGGGGTCACAGACAGCCTTGCTAGAGCACTAGGGTACGAATTCCATCTAGTACTCTACCCCTTTCAGCCCCAATTGCCCAGGACAATTGTTTACTGCAACTCCCACATGCACAACAACATCAGTGCCATGGTTGGGAGGCGACCAAGCGGTAAGGGAGGCAAAGGTGGCCGACCTCCAAAAGGTGGGCGTGGTGGGCCCGCTAGGGGACGTGGCCATGATTTGCAGGGTGCCCCTAGACCCCCATGTGTGGAGGACCAATCAGGGACACCCATACCCCCCCCCATGGTTGAGGGAAACATGGCTGACACCATCCCAGCTCAGCCCTTGTTGGACCAGCCCATTGTTGCACCTGACCCGGCACAGGATGACTCCCAGGCTGACTTCCAGGTCAGCAAGTCTAAGCCACGTGTGCCGGTGCAAGTTGGTGTCACCAGGCCACGTGGATCTGGGGCAGCGATGTCATCTGCTGCCCCAAGTAGGCAGGGTGGAGAGGCTGCAGGGGCAGCTGCAGCTCTATCCACCCCAGCTCTGAGTCTCCCAGCCAGGACAGTGTCGGTCCTGGTCCATCAAACTGACGTTGCCCTTGCCAACATCACACTTCAGCCAATGCCTGCACCAAGACCTATGGTCATTGTGCATTCGCAAACTCCCAGTACCCAGTCCACCTGCGCTTCTAACTCCACTGACCAGAGCAGGGCAAGCCACTCAGGCTCTGCTCCACCTTTGAAGAAGAGGAAGAAGGGTGCTCTGGCCTCAAATAATGCCGCTACTCTGGTGACTGGCGGTGGGTCTCCACAAGAGGACAACAAACTCACTGAACATGAGTCTGTTGCTGGGACCTTCGTCACAGAGGAACAGATCAAAGGTGTGGGAGATCTACCTGATTACGACGCATTGTCCGGTGAGTGCCCATGCGTGTGTGTGCAATCCATGTGTATGTTGTTTGGGTGACGGGTTCTGATTGAGTGCCAGGTGAGGGTGTGTACTCCTGAGTGTTATGGGTCACCCATTTGCTTCCTCCCATACATTCATGTGCCTTGGATTTGGGTATGACTGTATCCCTTCTGCCCACAGTTGCCAATTAGGCCCACATTAGTGCACTTTACCTTGAACTGTCATCTTGCAACTATAGTGTTCAGATTTTTTAAGTGTTCATTCAGGCTGATTGTTTCCACTCTCCCATGTTTACTACGCATTTTGTAATTTACCGTGGCTATGCTACATGACATCTGTGTGGTGGCATGTGTCATGTATGTGTATTGGACATGCCATTCACAGCCTAATGTGTGATGCCAGTGCTACCCAACATGCTGCAAATGTGTTGCTTTTCCATCTTGCTCTCCCCAGTGTCTGCCTTTTTGACTCCACTTCCAACTCTTTGACAGTGCATGCATGGCAGTGTTATAGTCATGTGGGACATGTGTAAATCATGTACTGGATCTCTGGCTTGTCACAGCCTATGTGTGTTCTATGGTGCTCATGCCTGTTTCCATTTGTTGTCTTTCATGTTTTTGCAGGTGATGACGCACTTGATGCTGTTGAGGTTGAGGAGATGGTGCAGACCCAGGAGGAATCTCAGGCACGACCGGGCACCAGTGGGGGACGTGGTGTGGTGGTGGGTGAAAACCCAATGTTACTGCAGACCATACTGTTGAGGGGTGTCTCTGGGTGCACCTCCCCAGACCTCTATTGAGGTGCTGAATCAGATGATGAGACTTATGTGCCATCGCAGGTAAGTGTTTCTGGCAGGGATTCTGTCTGTCCAACCCACCTGCACCAGGGGTAGAACCCTCTATGGGGATGTCAGTGTTGGTAGGTCCGCCTTTGGCTGTTATGGATGCAGGGTCACACTCCACACCATCTGATCCTGTTCCTGGGCCAGCAGATCAGAGGGGGAATGCAGTCCTGCAGCCTCAGGCAGTGCCAGCACAGCAAGGTGCAGATAGCCTTGCCCCAAACAGGAGTGGTGCCCGTCGACGCGGTGGCCGTGCGCCACCAGGCAATACTGTATGGGAAAACTCCATGTACGGTATGGCAACCCAACATGCAGCATCAGTAGAAATAATGGCTCAGGCAATGGAGAGCGTGGCCACTTCCATTATCCCCCCTGAAAGGCTGATGGAGCAACAACAGCAGGCAACAGACTCCATTTGCCAATCACACAGGGAAGACATGTTGCGTCCAACAGGGACCGACGGGCGGCACTGGAGACTCTGTGCAAATCCATATCAATAGAGTCCCAGGGCCACAGGGAAGCCCTGAGAGTAGAACTACATAACCTCAGACAGACTCTGGTTGAACTTGAGGCTTCTAGTAATTTAAGGGCAGAACAGCAGCTGGAGCAGCTCATACGTTCGCTCTCAGCTGAGCTGCATGCAACACGTGAGGAGATCCGGGCATCACGCGAGGCCATACATGCAGAATTGCAGGCAACCCGTGATGTGCTGCATGGGGATCTCCGCACTTTAATCCTCCAGAATCAGACCTTCCAGACCCGCATGCTTGCTGCCATGGAGGACCATACAGGGCTTTGCGTGGGCTACCTCCCATAGTGCCACCACCTCCTGATGCAGCAGCAGAGGATGAGCAGAGCGACAGCAGTTCTCCCACAATGACATAGCCGTGCAGGCCATGAGCCCAAGGAGGTATTTTATTTTCTCGCAACATCCACGCAGGTGGGTGTTGGTGTGCATCCTGTCCTCGAAACCTCCTGGGTGGTCTCCCCCACCCCCCCACCCCCCACATGGCCATTTTGTTATTTTTTAAAACATTTTTTACAGTGTGTTGCCTTGTGTGGCTCCCGTGGGCATTCACTGTATTCCGGCTGGGCACATGCAGGCTTGTCCTGAGTTTGGGTTAGATGCTTGTGTTTGTGAGACACACACCCCTCCTGCTTCCCGTTCCATGGGCTTGCAAAGGGTGTGACAAGTGACAGTGAATTACACAGTGACGTTGGGCTCCCATGAGCTGTGTGGGCAGTCTATAGTCAATATTGTGTAGACACCCCTAGTGGATATTGTTGTTGTATTGTACACTGCATGGTGTTTTGATATGTGCTTGTGCATCCATGTCTTCCTCCTAATTTGCAGGTTCCTTCCTCATGTCTTCACAAGGCCGTCTACTTTGAAGATGCAGTTCATGTTGTATGCAGTGCACTGAGACATTTGCGTGGCAGCAACACTCGACAGTTGGAAGGGGTCGATGTGCTGGCGTATTCCGGTTGTAAGACTACCACTACTTGAACTTAGTACTGTCATGTTTTTGCATTTTTCCATGGTGTGTTGCAGCATTGTGTTGGTGGTAAGTATTTGGTAATGTGCGCTGTTATTTATACATTACTGGGAACATATTTTGTGTGGGCAGTTTCCATTAGGGACAGTGTACTTTGTGACACTTGTGTCAGGTCTTGTGCATTGCTTTGTTTGCTTTCACATTGCATAACATGCCATGGTGTGTTTGGTGGTGGAGCTGGGGAGGGGTTGGGTGACAAGGCGCTGTTCTCATGTTGTATTTAGCAAGGGGGTAATGAATTTAGCAGCATAGATGTATGTCTTTTGATGACACAGCATTGGTGGTGTTTGGGTAGGTAGGGATGAACACAATGTAACACTTGCAGGTGACCAATCTCAGGCTGGTATGATTGTGACAGTTGACTGTCCCTTATGTCATCATCATTGATTGTCAGCCGGTATGTGCCAGGGCTGTGTGCACTCCACAGGGGTGTGATTTTATGTGAAGTAATTAGCCACCAGCTGTGTACGGGCTGCCTCACCACGTGCCCCTTCCCCTCCCATATGCAGTGGGTGTGCATGTGGTTGGGGATGTGGGGGCACCACCATGTCCACCGGCAGGCCCCGGCGTGTTGCAACGTTGTGCAGGACACCCGCTGCCACTATGATCCTGCACACTACTGGGGGAGCGTATAACAGCTGCCCACCAGAATGGTCAAGGGAGGGAAGGCGTGACTTGAGCACTCCGAATGTGCACTTCACTATGCCCCGGGTTGCAATATGGGCTGTGTTGTATCTTACCTCGGGTGGCGTGGTGGGGTTCCGAATTGGTGTAATCATGTGGGTGCTCAGCGGGTAGGCACTGTCCCCTGGGGAGGTGGTGATGGGTATCATTAGTGGGGTTGTGACATTACTCAGTATCTGACATGCATGCATGTGCAATGGCATTTATACTCACCAAGCAGCCATGAATCGCCTTGCCGCCCAGCTTCTAGGTCCCGGTTTAGGGTTGACATTCTGTAAATGAAACTGTCGTGGGTGGACCCTGGATAGTTGGCATATACTGAGGTGATGATTCCCTTGGCATCACATACTACCTGCACGTTGATGGAATGCCAGTGCTTGCGGTTTCTATAGATGTGCTCAGATGCCCTGGGGGGACATAGAGCCATATGGGAGCAATCAATGGCACCTAGCACTTTGGGGAATTGTGCCACCCCGTAGAAATCCCAGCCTGCCTTTCTGCAGGTGTTCTGGGCAGGTATATGTGCCTGCGGACTGATGGGCGTGCAGTCATGATGGCCAACACCTGGTGTAGGCAGCGTGACTGCGTGGCCTGTGACACCCCCCCCACTATAGCACTTGTCCGCTGAAATGATCCAGTGGCCAAGAAGTGCAGTACATTGAGGACCTTCTCCAGGGGGGTGAGTGCTTGGGAGCACTGGGTGGGTGATGTGAGTTCATCCTCCCACTCACTCACCAGATCGAGTATTATGTGCGGTGGAAACCTGTACCTCCCATACACCTGGTCATTAGGCATCCCAAAAAGGCTGGGATGGTTCTGGGTGTAAAAATTCTGGGCCTGACTATCCTCCTCCTCCTCCTGCGGTATCCTACGACCACTGCTGCTAGGAACGTATATTCATCTTGGCATCTGAGCTTGTTTGTTATTTGCGCGCACTTTTATGCTGCGCGGGTCCACGTACGCCTGCTTCCTGCTGGCGTACATGTTTCCGGATTAGCACGTCTTTTTTTGGTGCACGCATTAGCCCCGTTCGATTCCATGAATACGTGTTGTAGACGCGCGTGTGGGTGTTCCGCGCATTTGCCTCCTGTACTTCCCCCGTGACGCCAATATTTTCACGCTTTGTTCACCCATTCTGCGTGTTACGCCTCCTGTTCCGCCTACTTTTGTTGTGTGCGCTGCGCTATGTGCGCCTTCGCTGTGCGCTTAGCGCACGCTTTTTGGAGATGTGTGCGCCAGCGTGCTTCACGCAGCATTTTAGTGCACATCCAGGGATTTACATGCGCACGGACTTCCATGAATCGCTGTGCGCGGATTTCGCTGCAATTTTCGCACTTGCGCTGCGATTCGCACGCTTTAGCCGAAAATTTCAGCGCACATGAATTCCATGAATCGGCCTGTATGTAAGCTATCTCTCCCCCGCCCCCCACTTTCCCACTCTTCAGTGTGACTTAAGTGTCTTGGTGCAATTAGATTCCGATTCTAGAAGGGAGGCAGGGCACTAATTCAGTGTTTCTGCCCTTTAGCCCTTTTTGAAGGCAAAACCTGTTCATCTTCATCACCAATAACCTTTATTCGACCATCATGGTCTTCAGATACAACACATCACAATCAAACAAACAATATGCAGTGTGCAAACACATAAAGCGCAGTTGATGCACAATGGCTAAAAGCACATACAATTCTCGGGTGAAATTACATAAAATATGATGAAACATCCATGATAAAATGATACAGCTAGAGTACAATTTAACCATAAAAGTACAAATGAGCGTGTAACACACCATTAAGTCAATACAATATGAACCAATCAGTTGAAGTCACGACGCCGTTTGACCCACGCCTGGTGAATGAATTTGGCCACCACATCCAATTTCACAGTTGATTTGCATAGGGTCATGGCATCTTCTAAAGTGCAGATGTGCCCTCTCTGTAAAAGAGGCTTCAAATACTTAGTTCTAATTTATAGCCATTGCAGAACCACAGACAGTTGGCCACAGTTTCCACTCCTGGACCCACAAACCGGGCAGATGTTAGTATTAGTGTTGGCGGAAATACTGGTAAAAGCAGCCACTTTAAAAAGTTCAACCTATGTTCCATGAATAGGGTGAAGGCAAACTTTTGTTGGAGGGCATCAAGGTATTCTTCGAATCAGGGTTTTAGTTTACACCATCAATACGAGGGTCCCAGCCTCATATTCCTGCATTCATCCACCAACTTCCTTCTCGGCAACAACGTTGCCACTATTTTCATCCATGTTTTACTCTCCCTGTCAATGGAGGATGGTACGTCCCACATAATCCCCAGATCCAAAGACCTTAAACACTTTTTGACATAGACAAACCAAGGCAATGATCTTCCCCCTTCAAGTGACAAAATAATCTTTAAGGATGCCCTGTCTTTGGTCAAGCCCACAGTTCTCTACACACTGGTCCAATATAGCACAGGTTTCAGGCCCACCTCATCCGCAATTGGTCCCATATTGCACTAGAGGTGGATCTGGGAATTTGGGGTGCTTTGGGGCAACATAATAATCTTGTTTAGAAATGTATTTTCTACTACAACAAGATTATTTACATTTGCAATCCCCCAGATCTCATTGCCATATAACGCTGAGGCCTTTGCCAGTAGTCGATACAGCTTTAATGCTGGACTGACCCACATATTCACCCTCACTATAAAATATTACCCCGACCCAGGCCCCAAATATAAATGCGTTCAAATGTGCATTTTAAAATGTGGCTTCTTTCATTCTCATTCGTAGCAAAATTTCTTTAGGCCCATCAGCGACGTAGCCAATAAGACTGCGTTGTCCGCAAAGAAGACAGCAGGAAATGTATTGTTCTGAAGTATAGGGGGATCCTGACAATTAGATAGCAGGTCTTCAATTAGTTAATTGATACATATGTTAAATAAAAGGGGGGGTAAGTACGCACCCTTGTCACCCCCCTTTTTTAACATCAAATGGGGTAGTCAACTCACCTGCGAGACCCCAATGTACAATTGCCTTATTTTCAGAATATAAAAGCTGGATCAACCGTAAAAGGTTTGGGGGAGCATTCCTGGTTTCAAGGACCTGCCATCATAAATTGTGGGGGACACCGTCAAACTCTGTTCTCAGATCGACAAAGGCAGTATTAATCTTTGTTTTACAGATTATTGTATTCTTTTGGATAATTAAATTTAGTCTCAAACTCTGATGCAGGTACTTATATCCTCCAGGGTGGCAGCCCAATCGTGTAAGTGCTTTATCAAAACCTTGTGAATACTTTGCCTGATGAAACTAGCAATGAGACTGGCCAGTGGTTTCCTGGACATTCTCATCCCCACTTCTTGTATATTGGCACAATTTCAGCACCTTGTCATGACTTGGAGACCACCCTCGATCCCGCTACTGCACTGAAAAGTCACCAAAGTATAGGCACCCATAACATAAGGTCATTCTTATATAAGTTTATTGGGATTTTGTCTGGTCCTGGGGCCTTACCCTACTTCTGAGACTTATAGAAGACTCTATGTCCTGCAGGGTAAACTCGAATATGATTCCTTCATACGATGGCTCAGGCACGGTGGTAATGAGCAAGATTTGCTCATTTTGGTTGAAATTAGTAGGTTCCTCATATAGTACTTTGAAATGTGTATACCAAATATCAGGGGGGATATTCCCCCGGAAGATAGTTTCACCTCAAAGATCCCTGTCTGAGACTATCTTCCAGAATGTACTAGAATCACCAATATTTGATGCCTTAAACAGGTCCTCCCACTTGTTGCTTTCATGTTCCTTTTTCATCCTTTTTTTAACAGTTGTATAGTTGTTCCTAAGGGCGCCTAAATGTTCTTTATTTACTTGGGGGTTTTCATTGAAGTATGTCACCAAAATGTTCTTGGCTATTCTGCACTCTTCCTCGTATGATAACTTTCTCTTCAATGTATGCTTCCTTACCAATGATTTATTGTACGTAACTAGGGGAGTAACAGATTACACTAAGGAATCAAATTCAGACAGCACCATGTTGTCTGAGCACCCTTCCCTGCATAGACATAGCAGCGTGATATATACTAGGGATGTGATCTGTGTCTTCGAGTCAAGCCCACTTAATAGATCGTTGTCCGTGCCCCACCCCTACTTGGATCCTACTAGCTCTGTATGATTCGGCTGGAACTTTAATCCGCTCACTTAAGTTAAATAAGGTTAGCGTCAAGGGCTTGTGATCACTTTCGTAACAATTTGGAACTTCAAAACTCTCTACCAAATTCCAATTGCAATCTGTGATTAGGATATGGTAAATCCCTGAGGAACAATTAGGTCCAAAATATGTATTTTTGCTGGCTGATCTTGCCTAGTGCTTTTTGTGGGCATCTTCCAGTTGTCCTTTATTATCTCAGCCACCCAGATGGTGTTAAAACACAAAGAAGTAGTAGTAACCAGAACTTTTCCTCTGACTTGGAAAGATCCATTACAAGACATCTAATCCTGGGCTCTCATTAGGTGTCTTCATCCGAAGGTTCTCTAGGGCTTCTCCCTAGGGAAAGAGGAAAAGTCACACTATGGGGCATTAATAGGCAAGATACAAGCTCCAGTTTTCTCGTGGCGGGAACAGGTCAATGCCTGATCAGTATTATATAGATCAGAAGAATATTAAACCCATGAATTGATATTAACATACTTGCATGCAGACCATGTGGGTTACCACTCTCCCTGGATCCCTTCACAATCACTCTCAGAAAGCCTAGTATCACCAGACAAGAATGACCTTCCAGATCCTGTTCCTCCTATGCTTTGCTTTGGATTTCTTTATCTCCTGTCCATCAAAACCCTAATGTATTCCTTTATCTTGCTGATGATTTGAGCACCCTTAAGAGGGTCACAATTAAGGGGAAAACTGCTCTTTTGTGGCCTAGGGCAGGTTTTATTAAATTACTTTTTTCTCCCAGGGTTAAGATTTTAAGTAGTCTGATTTCACTGTGCAGTTATCAACGGTATAATCTTTGACAAGCATATTTTCAAAAGACGGTCTAATAGGCAGTGAAAATATGGGTCCCAGACAGGCTGACAGCTTCCCCTGGACACTCTCCTTGGCGTCATACATATGTTTTTTAATCAGCATGGCCTATTTCAAGGGCCTGCTGTTATGCATTACCTTCCCCGGGCCTTTTATCATTACCAGGAACTTGAGTACTTCTCAGAGGTTAAGAAGAGAAGATAACGATTGATCTCTGGGCGTTCAGCGATTCACATCTGCTGTGTTGGACCAGTTCTCAGCCTGTACACAGAAATAATCAATGGTGATTTTGACCAGAGGCGTTGCTAAGCGGGGTCTGAGGGTGCTATAGCCCCGGGTCTTTTGGTTGTCGCCCCAGATAGAAGTTCCGGGACTACAACCAAAAGGTAAGCTAGCCCCGAGTCTTAACACTCCTGACATTAGCGTAGCCCCGGATCTTTTCCAGGCCTAGCAACACCCCTGATTTTGATCCTGTTGGCGTTAAAGGACATTTGACCTTGAGCGCCAGATCGACTTTTCCCTTTAAAAGATACAAATACAATAACATACCATCAGCATGGGCTGATTGTGTAGCCACCCATGCATTCGAACAGTAATCACAACATCCTATACAACTAGAAAACTGGATTCAGATAATGTTGCTTTGCTGAAACAGTATAGAGTCATGCATGACGCCTTAAACATCATGAATGTCAGCACCCATTATGAAAAAAATAAGATGCACAGAAAGTAAAATGAAAATTACATTTTGATCTTTTTCAGGGAGTCACAAAAAATCAGGGTGCAAATTTGGCGTGCAATCAGCGTGAGTAACAGCTGTCCCCTGACTTTGAGTCCTTAGGGATCTAACAGTGGACTTTAACACAGTGGACCACCATTAATTATTGGATACTTTCTAATTTCACAGAGGTTTCTACTACAGTGCTGTAAAGGTTCTCCTCATTCTTCCCCAACACCACGAATGTTTACAAATATGCCCCTCTGTAGCTCACTATCGTTCAGTGACATGTGGAGTCCCTCGTGGACCCATCTTCTCCTCGTTAATCTTGACCATCTACATGAAGGCCCCCGTGGATTGCTCACCAATATTTGCACCAAGATGTCCAAATGCTCTGACAACACTTTGCTTTGGCTTAACTTTATTCACCCCAAAGTACATCCATCACCTCAAGAAATGTTTATCCAGGCCTGGCTATCAGGCACATGGCGAAGTCTCAGAGTTAATCCTCAACCAAATAAAAGCCCAGATCTAAGATGGGCTCTTTCAGAGGCAATCAAATGGCTTCCTACAGTAACTCATCACCAAATGGTAAATTCCTTTTAAATATTATTGACAGCGACCTACAAAGCCAAGAAAACCCAGACAGTCTGAGAGCAGATATCACTGCTATGCAAAATAAACCCCTAAGTGCTCAAAGCAGACCTCGTAACAACCGTCCAAACTCTGACCCTATACCACCTAATGAGCAGCATGTATATAATCCGAGCAACCAGTAAAGAGCAGTAAATGCAGTTAAAAGGAAATACACAGTCACCTCATCAGGGACCCACTTATCCACCCTGGATACTAGCATTCTCCGAAGAACGGGACACTTCACATCTTCAACCTTCTCATTTTTGTAGGTGCACCTTCTTTAATCCTTCCCTTTCTCGCTGCCTTCACCAGCTTTTTGCACAATCGTTAAAATACCTTCAACTCCTCTGTAATACCAACTTTGTGCAGTATCCTATTCCTCTGAGACCAAGTTCGTGCTTCCTAAACCCAAAGCACAAATTCAAATATATGATTTGGATTATGAAATAAATCACACATACCACAGTGGTTCCCCATAAAATTCAAGGCACCTAGAATCTTTCTTGACTGAACGGAGCCATGCATAATATGCCCTGTAGGTACCCTAAAATGCATTCATTAGTACAGCCTGTGACCTTCCTAAGGCAGAGCAGAGACTAGGAGAACATCTCAGGTGAATTTGCAAGCAGCATAATCATAATCTCTGTGATCTATTAGCCCATGAAAAGACAGGCACTATACCACAACTCACATTAACATTGTTATAATCAGAGAATCTTGCTGCCAAGGAAGAAGAAGCCCAGACCATGGATCCTGGGTACGTTTCTATATTAAGGGACGTTACCAGTTGACAGCTCAAGGCACCCACCGGTACCAACCACCCAACTCACCAAATGTCACAAACAATCACCGGTTAAACACACACAGTTTACATTCCACACATTCAACTTCTGACATCATACATGCTTGTCATCACAACCAACTACCCAGTAGTCCGAACACCACACTTCTGCCTGTCACCCAGATTCAAAAAGGAAAATGAACTGAATAGACACAACATACACGCACACACACACACACGCTACAAAGCCACACCTGCCCCTTCCATCGGTCACCCCACACAATTCACATGACCAGGTATCCACACCGGGAAGATAGCAGACGGAGGAAAGTATCCTAGTCAGCCACAGTGGGCAAATGCCCTCCTCCCCCCGAACAAAATATACTAAAAACCAAATAAAATAATCAACAGGAACTAACCCGAAGAAAGTACAATGAACAAGAAGAAGGAACTCAGAAGATCCACAACCCCTGCCTCCCACGCCACAACCAGTTCCCAGAGGAAAAATGCTACCATAAGACAACCTCGAAACATGGTTGGACAACAGGCTCTACACAGACCAGTTGTCAACCCAACAGTAAAGCTTTATACCAACCAGAAGGCACCCTTCAAATAAATTACAATCACAAATACTGATGTCCAAGGCAATGCTCCATCAAAGTCATCATTGTTGTCCTGCCACAATCACACAAGTGCTGCAGGCATTAATAAACTCCATTACACTTGTACTGACTACGGCATCCCCATACCACAACACACAAACACTGCAGAGGTTGATCAGTCTATTGTATTTGCACTGACATCACTTTAACAACTTTGTTTATTAACACGCTCTTACACTCCTCATTGCTGCCACCCAACCCAGGGCGCACAAAAACATGCTACATTTCGTAGGTAAAAACTAAGAGTTAAGCTTTACTGATATCCAACAAGTACTGGTAAAATGATCTCTGATAATGTTATCCCCCTACCGCTACCATACCAGGGCCGAAGGAGTTGGTCAGTCTGTCACACTTGGCACGGCCACCACACCATCGCCACAGCTGATCCATATCGAAACATTATCAACTTTGACATCTCACACCTACATATTATGAGAACTTGATATTTCAAACTTTCTATCCACACTCAACATACATGCAAAACTTTAACTTAAATATCCTGTAAAAGACTCTACCCCTTCCTCTGAAACTCCCTGCCGTCACCAGAGTATCACCACCGGGCAAGCCAAGAAATGACACAACTTTCACATAGTCAACCCACCTCAAGGGCACTCAAACTAAGTACTGTGTAGACAAAAGAGAAGAACTCTTTACGTATTCCAACACACTTACATACACTTACAACTCTCACTGCTCTAAGATTAACCAATTCCATACATCTGATTTCACCAACTCAGCCCCCATTCTCACCACGTGGTGGTGACAAGTATATCACCTCACTTGCTTTCCTCCACATAGCCTAAATAGTAAAACATGGGCATGGTCACCTTGGTAAGTAATTCAACTGCAATGCATTATAACAGGAGAGTATTATCACTTCTCAAAAGTACTTAGTAAGGTACCTAGGAAGATCTCATTGACCTGCACAACAGCCAAAAATAAGAACAATGTACATCTTCACCAGCAGTACACGTCCCAGAGAAAAAACAATCCTATTGGGAGTGTAGTAATTTGATCTCTTTCAGCGGTTCTACCAACACCGGATCCAATTCTTCTAGTATCCTTAACTGGGACACTCTTTTAGAGACAATGTCAACTCCATGCAGTGTTGCAAGACTGCTTTCCACCTCAGAGAGGTAACATTATATACTCCAACCAGGAGACAATCCCTCAGTGATAGAGTCCTTTTTTTCAGCGAACTCTTCTGCCCCATGCTGCAAATGAGAAGATACTGTCAACTCTCCATTTCATTTTTAAGGAGCCCAATTCCTCTCCTTCATGGTCCTGTTGGTCCAGAGTTAGCTTCCTGTGCTTCTCACGTGCAGGACACATTACCCGCAAAGGACTGTCCTCTGGGTCCCGTGCATTGGAGCTTTGTTGTGCGACCTCATCACATTCCGTGCAAGCTCACCGTTTGGAGCACTAACCAGCTTGCTTCCTTCCCACGTCATCATTTCTGCTGTGCATTGTGAGTTGTGAGGAACCCTGCTGGCAAGGGTTCTGTTGCAGCTATTGCTCTCATCGGTAGCTTATCCCCACAGAGGCTTGTGAAGCTTGTGCATTGCCTCTGCAGCAAACACTTATTAGCACAAGTATCTGGCAATGGCAACAGCCTCCAGTAGGTCCACTTAAACTATGAAGACAACTGGGCTTAACTAATCATGCTGCGGAGTGGTTTCCTGCATTCTACAGTTACTTCAGGAAAGTAAGTGTTAATGCTTAGCCCCCAAAACGCTACTGCAGGGCAGTTCACCAACCGCAGGAAGCTCTGCAGCCTTTTTAATAGTTACTATGCCACCGACAGACCATGCTGCAATGTACTTGGAAGTGTAAGGAATGCCCTGGGCGAGACCTGACCATTATGGGGGTGGTGGGCTCCCATGTCTGCTTCTCTCCCCACCACAGCTCCAATGTGTCTGCAGCCGGAAAGTAATGCTGCACGCAGACACTGGAAGCAGTATGTCCTCACTGCTCATTAGCAGTGGGAACGGATTGGCTCTGGTAATATACCAGCTGTATATATGGATGGAACAATCGGACAGCGCAGCGGGAACGCGCCTGCCACGCCAAAGTTGCACCAAAGTTAAGCCCGTATGCAAGGGGCAGCAAATTGGCTATACAGCAGTACTCAAGTAAAAAACGTTTGGAGCTACCTCCTCAAGGTATAGTCCTTCCTGAAAATGTCAGTATGTTGGAGCTTAGGGGGGAGGTTGATGGATCGCTGGGAATTGTCCATTGACTGTCATTTTGATCAATGCTCATTCTTTTTTAGCACATGCTCTATTTGTTTATGAGCTTCTGGCAAAAACCCTTCCGGATGTTGTTTTCGTGACTGAAATCTGGTTGATGCAAACGTCTACTCTGGTACTCTCTCATGTACTCTGGATGGCTATAGTGTTGCGGTCATAATCCGAACAGCTCTCCAACTCTCTATGATCCCTCTGGATCATAAGCTGAGAATGGAAGCTCTATCAGAGAGCTTCACTATCAGCTACAACTTTTTGGCACTTTGTGGTGGTATATTGCCCACCAGGCTCTTATTCGACATTTCTTAATTCTTTTCCGGAACTTGAAGCAGCACTCCAGGTGAAATCTGTGAACCTGGTGCTATCAGGAGTATTTAATATGAGTGCCAGTATTCAGGTCTCAAGGTGCAGGATTGGCATGAACCAACCACCCCCACTGTGGTTCGAGGGCCCTGCAAGTGTTAAACTACGCAGGTCTCTGCAACCCCAGCAGGAAAGGAGGTTTAGGATCTCATTGATTGGATAGGTAAGGGTAGGTAGGTGAACTGGAATGAGAGTTAGGGAAACAAGTGGATAGGTAGAGGGAATTGGGGAAAGTCCTATATAGCATTTAGATACATATTGACCAAGATCACAATATACACGCGCATACTTCTGACCTCAAGGACGTACAAACAAGGAGTTTAAATTAGCTTTTCTATGGTGGTCCAGAACGTCCCTACTCTTGAGAGTGTGTAGTCCAGGCTGTTCTGTGGTAGCTCTAGACTGCAAGAATCACCACAATTAGCTCCCCAAAAACAACACAACTGTGAGTGGTTCGCACATGTTTTTAAAACTTGTTAGAGTGTTAATTGCCTTGCACGTTCCCCTGGGGTTGCCACCGGGAGCGCAAACCTGGTGCATTAGGGTCTACCAATCAGGGGGTTGTAGTGCGAGTCTACCACACGTGACTTTGCTGTGCGGGTCTGCCACACGTGACCTTGCTGTGCTGAGCAGGTCTGCCCACCTGGCTTTGGTGCACAGGTTCGCCACGCATGGCTTTGGTGTGCAGGTCCGCCGCACTTGATTTGGGTGTGCAGGTGCGCCTCAAACATTATGTGATTCCCTTTCAGATTTTTTTCATACTAATTTAGTTGATATTCAGAAGAATATCTTTACCAATAAATTGGGTAAGGCCACTTCTCCCTCTTTGGAAGCAGTTGATATGGCTATTAATGTTGGACTCAGTTTCCTGAATTCTCTGCTAATGAAGTCCTGCAGAGAGTGTGTCGACTTAAATCTGCTGCCTCCTCCGACCCAATTCCTTTGGCCATTCTCAAAGCAATTATGACAAGCATGATTCCCTGGGTCTCTGAAGCTGTGAATTTGGCTTGACAGTCAGGCTTTATTCCTACTGAATTGAAAGCAATTGCCATCCCTCTACTGAGAAAGCCGTCCCTCGATCCTTCGGTGCTGGCTAACTTTCGTCCTATTTCTCTTCTCCTCTTTTTTATGAAGCTGCTGGAGTCCCTGGTAGCCCTTCTTCTTTCTTCTTTCCTGGAAACCCCCAAATTCTTTGACTCATTTTAGTCTGGGTTTTGGCCGGGGTGAGGCATTGAAAGTGTCCTAGCGATCCGTGGTCGATGGTCTGACCATGCTGGTGGACCAGGGTGGAGTAGGGGCCTTGATTTTGTTAGATCTGTCTGCAGCCTTCAACACGGTCAACCACTCCATCCTGTTGTCTCGCCTATTAGCAGCAGACTTCTCTGGCTCATCCTGGCCTGGTTCACTTCATTCCTAATGGATAGGAGTCGGTTCATAGTGATTGCATCGACAGTCAAAGCATCTACAAACCATACCGTAGACACCAAAGCATCTAAAAAAAAATCAAATGCATTTGTTTTTTTTATTGGTGTGTTCTCCCCAACCGCCTTTGTAATGGTTTAAAACACATTTTTACTAAACTAAACCCTTTAACATTGAAATAAATGCATTTGATGGCTTTTTTCCGATGTTTTTTTTTCAATGGTATGGTTTGTCGATGTTTTGTTTTAGATGCAATGACCGGATACCTAGGAGTCATTCGCTTTCCTATCTACTTTTCTTTCTTCTCCTTGTGCACTATCCTGCGGTGTTCCTCAGGGCTCTGCCTTGTCCCCCATGCTTTTTAATATCTATGTTCAGCCACTGGTTCACCTCATCCGCTCTTATGGCTTTCGGTGCTATTCCTACGCCAACGACACTAAGATTCTTGTCCGATTAGATCTCGACCAGGTCATGGCATCCTTGGGACTATGGAGGTCATTACAACCCAGGCGTTAAGGGTTAACGACGGCGTTAACCCTTAACGCCGGATTCCCACTTTAACGCCTGCTTTTGGCAGGCGTTAAAGTCCATGGCGCTAACCCGCCATGGTGCTAATTACGCCGCCGTAATTTACGGCGGCGTAATTAGCGCCTTCCCCACTCCCATTATGCCCTATGGGGCAAAAATGGGAACGGGGAAGGGAAAATGGGAAATGGGGATTTACCGCCCCACTCACCTTGGAATGGGGCGGTAAATCCGCCATCCACCATGGTGTAAACATAGTTTACACCATGGTGGTAAAGTTGGTGCACTTAGCACCAAGGTTGTAATGACCGCCTATGTGAGTGTCCGTCAGCAGTGGGGAGGTGGATGAGTTCGAACTGGATCGAGCTGAACGGCGACAAGATGCAAGTCCTGGTGGTGGGTCACCTTCTAATGCTTCTATGTGGACATCTTAATTCTGGCCCTCCACTCTGGCTGATCTCCCTATCCCCGTGATGGTGGTCAGGAATCTGGAGCTTCTTCTGTCATCCTTTCTATCGATGACACTGCAAGTGAGCACGTTATCATGGAGTGTAAAATTGGGCACTTTCTCCTCGGGTGTAGTGGAGGTTGTGTCCTTGGAATTCTTGCACCAAGATGCATTCGGGTGAAAGTGCGTGCTATAAATACAAACAACATGACATACCAAGCATCACTTCAGCTGCCTTGAAAATATCTTGTCGCCAGTATGTTGTAATCGGAAGCTCTCACTGCCAAGGAAGAAGAAGGCGAGGCAGTAAATCCCAGGTAAGTTTCTTTATTATCATAGATACCAAGTTGACAGCTCAAGACAGAGGGGGGTAGGAAAACCACTGGTGCCCACCAACTAGACCCACCCACTGTCTCTGGTGGAACACACCGAACTTACATTCCACACATTGTACTACTGACATCATACAAATCGGTCATCACAACCAACTAGTCAATAGTCAGAACACTATGTGGAGGGTTGTAGATGCACTCTCCTAACCTTATGTATTGTTAATGGGATGTATAAGTGTGTTCTAAATTATTTTCAGGTGTGGGGGAGGAAATGTGACCCTGGCACAGGATCACTATTACCTATATGTAGAGAAAAGAAAGAGGATCCAAAAGTAGGAGCCCTCTCGTCCCCTGCACACTATCAATATTCCCTCATATGATGGTTAAGTGAAAATCTTTTTAGAATTTAACAATTAACACTCTTTTAATAAAGTAAATATAAGAGCAAACAATGCTTTAGGCATTAAAACATAATGGTTTAATAAATACAACAAATTGTTTTGTCATTGGATCATTTGATGCAGAAAACAAATTAAATTTCCAGCAGTAAATGCTGTTTAAATGAGCATCAATCATGTATATAAACAGTTCAAATAGAAAGGCTAACGCATTTCGGGATCAACATCCCTTCTTCTTGAGCCAAAAAGTATGAACTGAAAAACAGTAGAATAAATAAAGATTATGTCAAACTACTGATAAATGGATGGACATAGGTTTTTTGTTCAAGGACAACGAATTCAAGACAAAGCATTAGTACCAGATCATGGTGAATAAACTTGGTTTCAATGAATAAAATTGGTCCTTATGTGAAAACATTCAGAGGAGAGTCTCTGGTGCTTCAAAGCAACTAATTTAAGCTCAAAACATCACCAGGAAGCCGCTGTGACCATCATGCATTTTAATACTCTACGTGCGTATAATGCACAAATACATGTCTGGTAACTATGTTTACCATATATAGACAGTGTTTGTATATATGCATTATATTAGGCGAAGATGGAAGTAAGCGTACCTTATAGGAGCTGGGTGAAGAAACCCATGCTGGAGAAAATAATATATTAGAGTATGCTGAGTCCTCAGACGACTCTGGAGTAGAGCACTCTCCTGTTTTCAGGTTCGAGACCTAAATGTAGACAGAGTACATTGGTATACAACGAGGGTTCTAATTTACACTATAGCATGATGTAAAAAAGGTTTTTCAGGTGATAGTTAGCAGTAGCCAATGCCATGCTAGTAATTGCCTGTTCCGACTAAAGTCAAAGCACATATAATCTAAAGAATACCAGATACCCTTCAATCCATGATTGACGTTTGATTATAAAGTAATAAATCTGATCTACCTGCTATTCTGCCAAGCATTTCTATTCTGGTATGTAAACCTCCGGTTTTCTGTTCCAAAAAGGTAAGAGCATGCAGAGTGATTCAAGTAAAATTATAGGCTTACTTATTTTCAGTCCTGAGGCTAGGTCCGTGGGATAAATGTGCTGCTCAGTACTGGGTGTGCTGGTGATTTTGTTGCTCACTAATCCCTTTCTTCAATTTAAACACGTTTCCTGGCAATCTTTGCATATAAGCTGAGAAGCATTAAGGTACACTATCATTCGCTATTCTAATAGACCATAACAAGTCCACTGCCGACTCCAGTCACCGTGCAGTCATCCCACTCTGTTCTTACCTTTTAATGCTGTTAAGGATTGATCAGAAGCAACCCCGTTGTAGCGTACAGAACGCTACTAATTGCAAAACGGGTTGCAGCGGCCGCGCGTGTCACGGAGCGGCGATGCGTCCCACGAGTAAACTGCGGTGGGTTTACACCATCTCCCAGGAAACCTTACAGCACACTGGAAAGTTAGCGTGTTCAAGGTAACTATAGCAATTGCGTGTGTTCCAATGGAAATCAAGAAAGGACTACTCTCAATGTTTTGTGGACGTGCAGGATGTCATTAGAGCAATGTATTATGTGGACGCCATCTTAGTGTGATTTGGAACTATCACCATGTTGCCAGGATACGAATAGATGTTAAAGTGTGGTCGTGGATGCTTAAAGGAAAACTGAAGAAAATGTCTATAATTTACCAGAGTCCTACTCTGTAAGTACGTAGACAGAGGGAATGACAAAGATCAAGTAATCAGTTTAAATATTAACTTTAAAGGTCTGTGAAAATTACATCATGGTCACAGCATGTTGGGCTACATGTTTTTAGTCAATGAGTACTCCGTGCTAAAATATTCTATGCAAAATGACATTTGGTCAGTGGGCCAGTTGACAAGTTCCGGACTTTCATCAGCTTAACAATTGTTCCACTGTGAGCTAGTATACAATACGGATTGAATTTCCTCCTTGTCCCGTTCATCATATTCATTTCCTTAGTTGATTTCCCAGTCAATAAGTAGACTGTCACCATTAGTACATTTATAATGGAAATAACCCCAAGTTGCAAAGTCACAGTGACACCAGGTGGTAATGCTTATTAAGGTTAAATTCATCTTAAAGAACAAAAAATGATGGAAAGTAGGTCAGTAATCGGTTGCATTTCAGATGAAACATCTAAGTGAGAACTCCTCATTGAGTCCTTTAGGGTTAAGAGTATCCAGTAGGTCTATCCAGAATTTTTCTCTACAAGAGAGGGTTGACTGATAGTCACCCACTCTGTATGGTTTTTTTGACCACTTCCAAGACCAAAAATTTAACTTGGGCTACACTGTGTTGATGTTGTACAAAGTGCCTTGCCAGTGGAGATTTTATGTTTTTGCATCTGATGTTTGACTTATGCTCAGTGATTCTGTCTTTCACTGTCCTGTTGGTCTGTCCCACATACAGTTTGCCACAAGGGCCTTTAATGGCATATATCACACCTACTGAGATGCAGGTGGCAAAATCTCTGAGTTTGTATTTTTTGCCCGTCTGGGGGTGTGTCACAAATACACATTTTATCACATTGTTGCAATGTGAACAGGCCAAGCAGGGGTGTGTTCCTTTCCTTCTTGTACTCAACAGCATTTGCTTTTCTTTGGGAGGTTTCTCGGCTCTTACTAATTTGTCCCTTAGATTCTGACCTCTTTTAAAGGCCATCATCAGGGATTTGGGGAATAGTTTGTGGAGGAGTGGATCACTGTGGAGAATATTCCAGTGTTTTTTGATTACTCTTCCTACTTGGAAGCTTTGGCGAGAATATCTAGAGATATATAGTAGTGGTGTCTCCTTGTTAACTTAACTTTAGGAGTCAGTAATTGTTAGTTACTTAAACCAGACAATCTCTCTTTCGCCTCATCCAAAACAATGTGTGGATAGGCCCTCTTTTCAAATTTCTCCAATAGTGTTGTGCATTCCACATCAAGACCAGCTGGATCGGAGATGATTCTCTTGAGCCTTAAGATTTGGCTGTAGGGCATACTGCCCAACATTGTTTTAGGGTGGAAGCTTGAGAAATGCAATAAATTGTTGACATCAGTCGGCTTGTGGTAGACATTGGTGGTGATCTGATTGTTTTTAATCTCCAGGCAAACATCTAAAAGGTGTATAGAGGGTGTCCCTACTTCCATTGTGAATTTGATGCTTTGATGTGTTGAGTTCAAGTAGTTGAAAAAAGAAGTCAATTCCTCTTGCGTCCCACACCAGATCCCGAAAACATCATCAATGAAGCGCTTCCATATCAGTATCTTGCTTGACCACTCCACATTCCCCAACACATGAGTATGCTCAAACCGGTGCATAAAAGTGTTTGCATATACTGGGGCCATTGATGTCCCCATTGATGTCCCTGTGACCTAGAGGTAGTAGTTACCTGGGAATCTGAAGTAATTATTGTTAAGTATTAAAGTCAATAGATTCATGATAAATTGTGGGTCTGCTTTGGTTGCTTGTGAGTTCAGTAGTAGCCATTCTACAGATTGTATCCCTTCATCGTGCGGATCAAGGTGTACAGACTGCAGACATCCATACTAAATAGTATGCAGTCCTCACTTAGTGCTCCCACTTCTTGAATACAGTTGATGAAATCAGTGGTATCTTTGAGATATGTTGGAATGACTTGGATCAATGGTTGCAGTAAACGGTCAATGTATATAGCCAATGGATCAAATATGCTATCCGTGCCAGCCACTATAGGTCTCAGAGGTGGATTGGTCTGTTTTGTATGAATCTTTGGCAGTCCATAGAACACCAGTGTGATTGGATGTTGATTAATTAGAAATGAAATCGTTTTGCTGCTGATCCATTCATTGTCTAGGGCTTCCCCCAACCCTGTTTCAATAAGTGATTGTATCCTCATAATTGGATCTCCATCCAATTTTGTGTACGTGTTCGTATAATTGAGGAGGTCTAGCAATTTTTTTGTGTAATCCCCCATATCCATTAACATTATGGCACCCCCTTTGTCAGCCGGTTTTATGGTTAGATCTTCATCTTTGGCTAATGCCTCAACATGGTCAAGTTGGCATTTCTTAACATTGTGGGGTGTTGATATTTGGTAATTGATCCGTTTCAAGTCAGAGAGGACATTCTTTTTGAAGAGATTCAAGATGAAATTCTGGACATATGGGTCAAAATTGATTTTGGGTCGGATCTCTAGTGTTTCACCTTCTGAATGAAGAGTTTCCAGATTTTCATCTGATTCTAAAAAGATTTTAAGCCTTAATTTTCTGAGTAGCCTATGAAGGCAGATCTTCTCCTCGAATAGAGTGGTGTTGTTTGTCGGGATAAATGATAATCCACGGTTTAACATTTCAAGTTGACCACTAGTGAGAATTTTCTTGGAAATATTCACAACCAGATTTTCACTTATTTGTTCTTTCTTTTTTGATTTGCCTTGCCCTCTCCTCGTTTTTCTTTTTGTTTTTCTCTGAGTCCTAAAAAAGCTCCAGTCCCGTATGTTCTTGGTGATGTTGAGGGCGATGTTGTTCCTGTGGGATCCACTGGTCGTACTCCTGCCTCTGGTGTTGGTGTAGCTCTCCTTTCTGTGTCTGTGGTTGGGCCCGTGGTGCCTAATTGCGTAGGTTCACCTATACTGCTGGAACTACTCTCGTTCCTGAGTTAGAGGAGTCTGGATTTGTGGGTTTTGTTCTGTTTAGATTGTGGTGATGATAATACTTCTGCCAGCTGTACACAATGTCATTCAAATAATCGAAAGTGTCCCTCTTAAATTTTCTAAGTTTCCTTTGTTCAATGTCCGATTTGTATGATGAAAGTTTTTCATTGATGTCTATCAGTAATTGTGATAATTCCTCTCATGGCTTAAATTCATTAAGTTGAGTTTTCAAAGCCTCAATTTCTGTATCAATTGAGGTAAGGGATTTCGATAATTCCTCTATCGTTAGTAGAATGAGATCCAGGGAACATTTGTTCAAAATACGGTCCCAGTCAGAACACCACACTTCTCCCTTCTTAATATGGTGGCATAAGTCAGAACACCACACAAGTCACTTGTCTCAGGGAGACTGGAGCCCCCATATCTGACATCAGTAAAGCCCTACACAGCCGCTTGTTCAGGCACTGGCTGAGAAACAGAGACATTTCATCCAATAAGTACGTAGTAGCATTCCAATACCTCGGAACACATTAGCAGGCTCTCTGCCCCGCAACAAAGCAGGCAGCAACCTGCACCGCTCAAAGTTCCATAACACTCCTGAAGGCATGCCATAGCAATTTCAAATCTCCTCTTCTGGAGATTTGAAGGGTGAACCTGCATAGTAAGGTTTCCACTCCAAACACAAACCCTTAGAACCTGGACATATGTAGCTCATAAAAAGAAGAAAATGGTTACTCCAAATATCAGAAGAGGGGATGAGGGAATGTAATATCTCGGAAAGGTTTTGCTTCATCACAAAATACAAACCAATGCCTCCTACACATAGGGGAGGGAGGGCTTAGTCTACAGGGCCACATACTCAGAAGCTTCTTTTCCCAGATATACAAATAAGGAAATATTTAACTGAGACAGAGTGGTGGATTTGGGAGAGGTGAACCTGCTCAGCAAGGATTTGACCTGCACAAAAATTCCTGAGATATTTGATAGGTGTAGTTACCCCTCGAAGCAGACCTAGAGATAGAGGTACTTCCGTTAAGGAAGTACAGAAGGCCTCAAACCCCCGAATGTGAAAACAAACCCCTGGACATTCACACTTCATTAGGGTTTGGTATGCTGATCCCGACTGGCTGTGTATGGAGGACAGGAAACAGATGGTCACCATACTCAGCAGCCCCTGAGAAGAAGCGATGCCCATACTGGACACATCTCCAGCTAGCTCAGCACAGGCTGGAGGAGTCCCATAGTCATGCGGTTCTCAGTCAGCATCACAGCAGACCATTAGCCTGCACAAAACGAGCCTTCATGAAACAAACCAACAACCAATGATCGTTTTGCCTTCTGGGGGGGCCTTGCATAGACTCCAGAACCAGAAGCACAACCTCTGCCGAGGCTTGCTGAGAATCTATTAGAAAAATGACATGAATGGGTTGAAGAGAAGGGCCTGATTAGTAAGTGTGTTTGATCAGTAAAGGATTCCCTTGTGTATGGTTCTGTCCCATGGGTGTGAAAGTTCAAAATCTAAGCACTGGAATTCCATATGGCTTCTTTTTGGGTGCATGCCCAGGCTTAGATAGAGAGGAAGGAAGCTTACTATGGAAAAAAGGGGTTGGATATTAGTCTCGCTCCTGTTGACAAAGTTCTGCAGGAACACCTGAGACTTCCTTAAAAACTGCGAAGATGAGCCCCGGATGCTCACATGTCCCACGGAGAATGACTTGCAGCGTGTTAATGGGCTGGTCATGGGAAGTATAGCTCAGTGGCAACACTCTTGTCTTGGAAGCAAGACGACGCGTAGCAAAACAGGTTGAAATCCTGGGTCTGTGCTAAGAAACCTCTTTGATATTATGCACATTATAAAAAACCTATTATACCTATTAATTATTAGCACTATTGTTTCTAACCTTTCATTGCCACATTTTAGAGATCTTCAGATGGTCCGCCCCAGACCATGAGTTGCTTCAAGATTTGACCCTGTCCTTCATAAGGAATTAGCGCCTAATCAACCAGTTATCAACCTGTACAAAGACTAACAACTAAGCGCAGACCAATCTAAGTGAAGTTCAAACAATGTTATTTGTGAACTATTTTGGAAAAAAAACACAAAGAAGAGTTTTAATTCTTTATTGTATCTAAATAAAGGGCATTGGCGCCCATCACAAGAAACTGAGTAAAGTACAATTTTTTTTTAAAAAAGGACTCAAGGATACAACTTAGCAACAGTTACGACAAACATCTGCATTAGAGGCATGGCAACAGAACTGGAGAACAGGCAATACACACATCTTGAAAATTGTTATAGATTCTGGATGAAACAGGTGAAGATTTGCTTCTGTTGCTTCATGTATTTCACCAACTCGATTATGGATTGTCACGCGCTAGTCAGTGGGTAGAAAGCCCACTGCAGGGGGCGTGGCTAAGCGCCGAGGCAAGATGGCTGCCTAAGAGATCGGCTCCGCCTCACATTTTACTAATATTGCATTAGGTATTATATTATATCACTAAACTTACCTTTATCTTCGCGCCGTGCGTCACTCACATCCCGCTCGCACTCGGAGGAACTTTTCTGCGGCTCTGGTGTACAGAAAGGCTCCAAACGCTGCTTGCTCCTCTCATAGACTTCCGTAACGAACGGGCGTCGGAAGGCGAACCGCCCATCGTGAGGAGAGGAGCGGCGTCCTTCATCAGCTGACGACGCGGACTGGGCGTAGCACTTTCCCACGGGAGTGCCACCTGTTGCCGAAAGGATAAGAAACAACATAATAGTAAGGAACAGTTTCAAAGTGAACGTATTATAATATTATATTAAAGCACTTTGAAGGAAAAGGTTTACAAAAAAAAAAAAGTGAAACTTTTAAAACAACAGAAATACTGAAAAGATGGAAGAATTTGTTTAAAACAGTAGCAACACAAAACTTCAACCTCATTTAGGAGATTAAAAGAATTTGATGGGGCTGACAAGCTACATTTTAAAGCCAGACAGAACACTATAATACCCCCTCAAATTTCACACCACTACCATGCCTACTTGTTGCAACTTTCAGACAGTGTACAGTCACACAGGAATATAATTTGACTACTGTTTAATTCCTAACGCTCCACAGGCTCAAACCGCCATTTTTGGATAACAGCTTTAAAGAAACAAATGGATGGTAATCTCCAGTAGTACATGCCTTATTATTCTAGGTTTTTTCCACTTTTTGGTCTCTCTAGCTCAGAGTAAAGCCTAAGAATAATATGGAAGTAATAATTATATACTACTAGTCAGCATAAAGATCTTCTACAAAGAATTAGACGTCATAACAATTTATATTTGTCAACTTCTGTACAAATATGGCAACCAGCAAAACCAACCAAAAAAATGGCTCCTCTATCAAAGATGCTACCGCCTCCTCAACTACTCTGAAAAGACCCAAAAGTGACTCACCACCTCCAAGTGGAATCTCAGACCCAGCTATTGAAACGATTCTTGCTGAAATCAGGGCACTTAAACCCTTCATGGAAACCACAAATATTAAGTTACAGCAACTAGATGAAAGGTGGATGGGAGTTAACAACAGAGTAGAAGAGGCAGAGAAAAGAATTGGCGCGCTTGAAGATCTATCGCCTAAGGTAGCACAAATGGAGAAATCCATTAAAGAACTTCAAAAGCATAATGAAGATTTGGAAAATCGAAGTAGGCGTAATAACCTACGCATCTCTGGCCTTCCTGAAGGAGCTGAGGGCACGGACCCCATTGTCTTCCTACAAAAATTCTTACCGGCCATACTACATTTGCCTTTGGAAACCTCTTTTAATATACAACGAGCCCATAGGATTGGCCAACCCTCAGTCTCTCCCTCATCTCGTCAGCCACCAAGAACGCTAATATTTTACCTTTTGGAATACTCTCAACTGCAACTTATCATCTCCACAGTTAAAGAACGTAAATCTCTAATCTGGCATGGCAGTAAGTTATATATCTCACAGGATGTTGCTAGAAGTACAGCACAAAGAAGAAAAGTCTTTCTGGCATTCCTGCCTGCTCTTAAACAACTTAATGTCCGATATGGCTTATTCCATCCTTGCTCCTTTAAAGTTACATACGAAGGACGCTCTGCAGTCTTTGATGATCCCGCTGACTTAAGGCTCTTCATACAATCCATCAAAAATGAAAATATGGACACCTCTTCTCCAGCGGCGGCCTCAACTTCATCTACTTCTTGAAACTGGATCTCCATCACTTGACCTTTATACTCATAAGTATCTAATTACCTAATGCTATGATATTACTTTGATATTTACTATGTGGGGTGGGCGCTCTTTTGGGTCCATCTTCCACAGGTAGTCGCTTTTTCATAGTTAGCGACCCGGTAGGCGTTTCCTATCCCCTATATATATCTCCCTTTAACTCCTTATCCCATGTCCTGTTTGATCTCTAAAATTATTAATTCGTCATGGTATACTACCCGTCAAGGTGTGATCAAACCCCTCTCTCCCCTCCCTGACCCCTAATGTTCCTTCCTTCTGTACAAATATTGGTGTAAACATATTTTCAATCGAATGACAATGGTATATGCTTATTTCTGTACGATAGCTATAGGGTGTATGAATATCAAATCTCCTCCAGCTAAATGATCTTTAAATGCTTAACATGGAATATTAAGGGTTGCAAGAATCCAATGAAAAGATGTAAAGTATTATTTCACTTGAATAAATTTAAACCAACAGTAGCTTGTCTACAAGAGACACAATTATCCCTCAAAGAAACAATGAAACTCAAGTCTCTTTGGGTGAAGGAGGTTGTTGCTAGCCCAGCTTTATCCAAGAAAAATGGTGTTGCTATACTTATTAGTAAAAAACAACCCTACAACATCCTTGCCCAAGATGCAGATACAAATGGCAGATGGGTTTGGGTAAAACTGCAAATTGCCATGACACAAGTATCTATTCTCAATATTTACGGACCTACACAACCAGACAGACCCTCCTTTTGGAATAGTATCAAACAAATGATTTTGAAAAATGACTTCACCAACTTGATAATGTGTGGCGATGTCAATCAGGTTCTTGACCCTTTTTTGGATCGAAAATCCAGCTGCATATTTAAACCCAACAAAACTCACAAATCCTTTATAAAATGTCTAGGAGAAACAGGACTAATTGATTCGTGGAGGATATCTCATCCTTCACATTTGGATTATACCTTCCATTCTCCCCCACCCAACACATTGTCACGTATTGATTATATTTTTGCTACAAAGACTCTATCTGGATCCATTATAGACTCCAAGATAGCCAATATCATTATTTCTGACCACGCTCCAGTCATCACTTCCTTCTCCCTTACAGATATGAACAAAGGTTCTCCCAGATGGAAACTTAACAATTTTCTTTTAAATGATTCTAAATCTATTCAATCCATCAATACTTTCATTCAACAATACTTTAACGATAACCAAGATCAAGATACCTCCACTGTCAATAATTGGGATGCCTTCAAAGCGGCCCTTCGTGGTCACATAATGGCCCTATCAGGCAAGAATAAAAAAATCAGGAAAAAATATCTTGATGATCTTTATTCTAAACTCACTATTGCAGAACAACACTATTATACTGACACTAACTCAGCTAATCTATGACAAGTCATTAAGATACGCTTTGAAATCAATAAAGAAATCACTGAGTAAGCTGCAGGTACCATTCTTAAATATAAAACTAAGATCTATCAAACTTCTAATAAAGCAGGTCAAATGCTAGCTTCTTATTTAAAAACCAAAAAAGAAAAAGTTCAAGTCTCTCACATTCAAGATAAATTGGGCAAGATGCATCATAGGTCTGATGAAATATTGGAATGCTTTAGAAAATTTTATACGGATCTATATACTCCAGAATGTGCTATTCCCAGAGAAAACATTGATTCCTTTTTGAACAACATCAGTAGAACCACCTACCCTGAAATTGATCTATCTCATCTAGAAAAGGACATCACTTCTATCGAGATTACCAAAGCCATCCATGGCCTCGGAAAAGGTAAAGCACCCGGCCCTGATGAACTATCCACAGAATTCTACAACACATTTTCTCAATCCTTAACACCTAAGCTCAAAAAACTTTTTTCATATTTCATTTCACAAAAATGTTCCTCCGGATCCTTTTCTGAAGCTTTGCTTATCATTTTTCCAAAACCTGACAAGGACCCTACTCTTCCTAGCAACTATCGACCCATTTCCCTTATCAATATTGAAAGAAAATGTTTTGCCAAAATACTTGCCAATAGAATCGAATCCTCACTCCCAAGCCTAATTAAACCAGACCAAACAGGTTATGTAAAAGGACGTAATATATCCTCTAATGCAAGACTCCTACTAAACGCCATCAACCTTGCAGCCAATGACAAAAAAGACACTCAAGCCTATGCGGCCATTGCATTAGATGCGGAAAAAGCTTTCGATCGTGTTGACTGGAATTTTATGTTTCAAACTCTACGCTGGCATGGGTGTGGTGAAAAATGTATTTCACTGGTCAAACTGCTTTATTCTGCCCCCAAATCCGCTATTTACTTAAATGGTCAAACTTCCTCCTCTTTTCCCTTACTAAGAAGAACGTGTCAAGGTTGCCCCTTCTCACCATTACTATGGGCCTCATTACGACCCTGGCGGAAATGGAAAAATGATGGCGGAAATGCAATACCGCCATCGAACACCGCTCGTTGCGATAATGACCCGTCACCGTAAAGTACGATGCCATTAGCGACACCGCAGTGAACGGCAACGCTAACTGCACCAAGTACGCGCACGCGCGCCTTGCAAAACCGGAATCACCGCCATGGCGCAACGGTACGCGAATTCTGACCCTAGCGGACATGTACTGAACGCCATCAAGCACGTCGTAAAGTACCATTCCGCCATGGCGAGAAATACGGCATCGTGAACCAACCGTAAATGGCCCACTGAGTGCCTGTACTCCACTCCCTGGCCACATTGCACAACTCCTGGCAGGCGCAATGTACTCACACTATGCAACCAGTGAAATCTACAATTCACCCATGCATGCCAACGTAGAAATGCATGCAGGGGCTCAAAGCGCCCCGTGAGTGGGCATCCATGTACGGCATGTCACCATAGCCGTACTGATGCAGCACAGGCATGTGAAGGTACAATACATCAAAATGAAAATCAAGAACACATGACACAAAACAACAGTAGTCCCCCATCGCTTGCCACCAGCGCAAGGCAACATCCAAAACAGCATCCTGAGGGGGATTGCACCAGCCCTGTACTCTTGCCAGTAAACAAACCAACCATCAGCAGAAGCATGTACCACACAAGTTGGCAGAGTGACTGAGCAGCCAGGCTCATCCCAAGAGGGGCCGATGGGAGCTGCAGGGCACAGATGGCATGAATACAGAAGCTATTCCAATGGACATGACCCCAGTCCCCCTCCAACAAACGCACGCAAACACAGGCACCTGTGACCAGCCACATTCTGAACATCCCATCATTCCACCAATCGACCTGGCTGACAGGCACCAGTCGGCCAAAAGCCAATCCCCCGCCCCTGAACAGCACATCATGTAAACAGTCACAATGGCAGCCCCTATCCGTGACCATACTGTGCTACGTAGGCAAACGCGGCCAGTACTGTACCACACAACTCAACTCAGAAGGCGGAACACAATGCAGATCATCTCGCAATACATACCGCCACAAATCGAAAATCGCCACATCACCTGCAAAGAATAACGCAACACGACAAATATCGGAATACAATTTAAATGCACATCCAAATGACAAAGGCCCCACAGCAATTTGCAAAATAACACCAAAACATCCATCATCACCGAGGGCTGCATCTGCAATAATTGACCAGCTTCCACTTGTGTGACGCCCTGTACCATCATGGCACACAGGGCCTACATCAACGTTCCAAAAGGCAACATGGAAGCGGGAAGAACCGCAGGTCCGTCCCATGAGGCAGGCACTAGTCGAGCTGAAAGGCCGAAATGTTGCACCTAGCCACCAGTACAGCGTAAGGGCATGTGGCCCATTGGCGATCGTCCCATAAGATCGAAATGGTGCTCCACTGATTCACCCGAAGCTGCAGGTGTCGAGAGTAAAACCCATCTGGAGGAGTGGCGTAGAGATGGCATCTGCAATAGGGCAGGAGATACCTGTCACCCAAATGAAACACAAATTAACCGATTGCATTACGGGACTCATGATGCATTACAATCTTCATTCAACACACCAAATCCACACCCATATGCATGCTAGCCCACTCCAAAGGAATATACAGACCCCTAAATCAGTATCGATTCATAACGAAATCAATCGAGGTAAATACACCATTGGCAACGTCGGTTACTGTGCATGCGTCCGTCAAGATAGAACCCATGACATGGGATTAGTAACGTGCCTAGACACAAGTGTATGAAGGCGCGTCGAGACAGGGAGGATCCGACAAGGGCAGATAGACGTAAGTCCCACTATGGCAGCCTTGCATCACATAGCGCAGGGGAAGGGGAGTGATTCAAAAAACCCATGTACATGGCAGACCCTAAACGGAATCATCTGTCCATGCATCCATTCATCATTCCCTCATCCCGCAATGAAAACGCATGAATATTCACTCACATAATATGTGAAACTTCCATCGCGTCTGTGCGTAATGCAGTCTGCAAAAACCACTGTGCTCCTGGCCGGATCTGTAGTGTTGTGAAGCAAGATGGATTTGGGAACGTCCTGCCTTATCGTCCACTACGCTATTGCGCATCCCATTCAATTCATATCATTCATTGCTTGCTCGTTATGGGCCATGTCCCAAGGACATTCTACAATAGAACGTTACATTTCCAGCCAGACCTGTGGGCGTATCCTCGCCGCTACTTCAAAACCAAAAATGCTGGCCTTCGAATTTCTCACTTGCAACATTACGTCGAAAAGGCTTCTGTGAACGCTTGCATTCACAATTACATCAATGTAGTGCGGCTGTGTGTCATAATGCTAACTGGCTGCAATCACAAATGGGACGCCACGCCCGTCGGTGAAGTACGTTACTGTGCTGCATGAGGGTCGGCCATCGATCGAGCCCTACATACCACTGACTCTTCACAGGTATGTAAGCGGCTGCAATCATAGCATGTGTAACAATGGGAGCATAGCATGAAAATCAGTCAAAGTACATCACACTGCCATCGGGATTTGATACATGATTCCAATCCCAAGATGCCATGCGGCCAAATGCAGCCTTACGTGCGGGACGTGCTCGGCCAGAAGGGATTGCATCTGCCACAGATTCATTCAATCAGCACAGGTGGAGGCCATACAGGCCGACAGCACATATATAGCAGACCCAAACCCCTCCCACAACCACTCCCACTCCAAAATGCTACCGGCAGGACTAGCGATGTTGGGCCTGGGGGACCAGATAGCACTGCAAGTGCTACAACTACAAGAAGACGACGAACAACAACAGGTACAACAACCGGGCGCACAGGGGAGACGGAGGAGAAGGAGGAGGAGGAGGGCAAGGCAGGGTCAGCAAGGCCCACAAGCACTGCCACTACCACCACGCAGGCGGCCCGCAATCCCACGCCTCCGAGCTGATCCGTACAACCTCACTGCTGAGCAGATCCACACCCTCTACCGTTTGGACCGGGACACCATAATCGCCATTGTGGACATGACACATGCTGACCTCGTGAGCATGATAGATAGCCCAACCGCCATCCCACCCCTACTGAAGGTGGTGTCTGTACTCCACTTCCTGGCCACAGGCACCTACCAGCACACAGTGGGACAGTTGCATGGCATTTCACAGCCACTGTTCTCACGGACACTCTTCCAAGTGCACGATGCCCTCCTGAAGCACGCCGACGACCACATCACACTACCACGCACGTACCAGGAGATTACCAACGCAAAAGTGGGATTCCATGCACTTGGCGGCATCCCGGGTTGCATTGGTGCCATCGACTGCACCCATGTTGAATTGGTTGTCCCACATGCCATGGAGGTCCAGTACCGCAACCGGAAACAATTTCATTCAATCAATGTGCAAATGGTGTGTGACTCCAACAAGATCTTTACGCATTGTTGTGCCAGATTTCCAGGATCTACCCATGATTCTATGGTCCTGAGGAACACAAGAATACCACGCTACATGGAGCGACACGCAGGGCACAGATCCTGGCTACTCGGTGAGTCTCATTCCATGCATGACATCGTGGCCCATTTGATGCGTCAATGACCTTGCAGGAGGGGGGGGGGGCTACTTAGCACTATCATTCCACTGACACCCTTCATTCGTCTCATACAGGTGATGCCGGGTATCCACTGAAGAGATGGCTCCTTACACCAATCCGGAACCCACAGAACGAGCATGAGGAGGACTACAACCATGCCCACTCACGTACCCGTGTGGTCATTGAACAGGCATTCGGCCTACTGAAGGCTCGTTTCCGCAGCCTCAGCAGGTCTGGCGGGGCACTCATGTACAGCCATGAGAAGGTTTCTAAGATGGTCATGGCATGTGTCATGCTGCACAACATGTGCATACGTAGGAATGTGCCCATGCCCCCTGACGCTGTACTGCATGCACCTGAAGATGATGATGATGATGAGGGTGGGGATGTGGAGGCACCTCAAGGAGTCCATGAGGCACAGGATGCACGTGCAATCCGACAGAGCATCATAGATGCATGCTTCTAGCAACCACGCATGGTGCCTATTACACGGAAAGGGGACCTGTGGCACTGTGTGTGTGTAGTACAGGCACATTGTGGACTGTACGCCTATGAAGGCCTCGTACGCAAATATCAATGTCCACACATGTCATTGGATGATAATGAGGTGCTGTATTGTTAATGTGATTTGATTTATACACCCTATGGACCCGCCACCCAGTGAAGCCCAACACACCCCCTCCACCCTACTACCTCCCCCCCCAACACCAGTGTCCAAATATGCATGCTGTCCGTGGGTAGACGCTATTGCAAGCCCCCTCTACGGGTATCAGGGGCACCCCTGCCCGTGGAGCGCAGGTTCCTGCCAGATCTGCGTTGGGGGCTGCCCTGGACGGAACTTGCCACGGATGATGTCTCTGCCTGCTCGCGTCCATGCATGTCTCTGAGGGTTTGTGAGAGCTCCGAGAGCACACGGCGCACAGCAGCAAGTTCAGCACAAACGTCTTTGGACGTCGCATGCAGTTCCCCCCTCAGGCTCTCGGTGCTTTTCTCCATTTGTGCTCTCAGGCTCTCGGTGCTTCTCTCCATTTCTCCCCTGAGGCTCTCACTACTTTTCTCTATTTGTGCCCTGAGTGTCTCGGTGGATGTTTCCATGGCTGCCCTGGAACCCCCGCATTCATTTGCATGGTCCTTGAGTAGCGTGGACACTTCCTGCTGTTGCTCGATCAGCAGGTCGAGGGACTGTTGCCTCTGCTGGGCCATGGACATTTGCGGTGGTGTGACAGGGGGGCTGCTCAACACATGTTGCCTTGGCACAGGACTTGTGGGGGTTGGCCAGTCGTCGTCTTCAGGGTGCCCCTGCGTGGTTTCGTCATGGTGTAGGGGATGGAACATGCAGGGGGATTGGGAAAGGTCATGGATGGTACCTACGTCGCCAGCACTGTTTTCCGTGTCGGAGCATGCTGGCATGACAGCTGTGTCACCTATGGTGCTGCTACCACCAGAGGCAGTGCCATCAGATACGTTCTTTGGGGGGACCTGTGGTGCTGGGGTTGTGGACTTGCTGGCTGCTGGGGTGCCTGTTGCAGTCCCCTCCAGTGTGCTGCCACTTGATTCCTGCTGCTGCCGTGTCTTGATCCTTGCACCTGAGGTGGAGGCTCTTGGGACGTTGGTCCTGGCCCTCTTTGCAGGCGTGCTGGTAGGGGTGTCCTGCAGCTCGTCGTTGGTATCGGACCCTGTGGTGGAGTAAAGAGGGGCGAGCGTTAGTTATGGGTCTGTCGGATTTGGAATGGCAACGTATCAAATGCATTGGGGTGGTACATGAGGCTGATTTGGGACTGGGCCTTGGAGGTGGTCTCATTTTCGTGTGGATTGAGGATGCATTCATTTGGCTGCCTGCAGTTAGGGGGTGCATGCTGCACATGTAGGGGTTGTTTATGGCATCTTGATTGATTTGTTTATTCATTCTGACTTTTAGAGGGCGCTGTCAGGGCAAAGTATGTATTGCACTATGGGGTCACATGGTACTGCACATGTTCGTGTTTTGTGGATTTCGCATTGTTTCTCTTGGCCAACCTACCTGATTCTCCGGATGTCGGCACTCCTTTCTCCATCCCTCCGACTCCCTCTATGCTCTCCATTCCTATGGTGGAGGCGCAGATATCCTCCCAGGGGGTCAACTTGATGGGCGACTCTGAACCCCCCCCGGTAGCTGTGGCGATGTTCCTGTTCGCAGAAAGTATGCTGCGTACGCGGATCCGCAGGTCGTCCCACCGCTTGCGACATTGCTGTGGCGTGCGGGGTGTTGTCCCCACCGCACTTACGCGCTGTGCCACCAGGGCCCATATGGCCTTCTTGTTGGCAAGGGCCGTCCTGGTCATTTGACTGGAGAAGACGACGGCGGCATTTTCCTGGAGGGTCTCGGTGAGCACGGTCAGTTCCTCTCGGGAGAAGTGTACCTGCCGCTTGCGATCACACGCTTTCTTGGCTACCTTTCCCATATTTATTTTTTTAACTGGGGTTGCTAACGGGTTGGGATGTGTGTCAGGGTCGGATTTTTAATGGTTGTGTTGGGATTCGGATTTTATAGTTGTGCGGCGTGCTGTTTCCCGTTCCGGCCACATGCTTTTACTTCCGTTTCCGTATATTTACGGTGCCCGTAATTTGCGGTGCCCGCTCGTTACGGTGACCGCTCATTACGGTGACCGCTAAGATGGGTGGCGGTATTGCACCTGGTGCAGCGTACGGCGGCGGTAAGGGCCGTTTTGGGGTCATTTCCGCCATCGCAGCCTTTCGGATTCCGCCATGGCGTAATGCTCGTGCCCGATGGGTCGTAATTAGCCGCACTTTGCTCCTTCGTGCAATGGCGGAAACGCTATTTACGCTGTTGCGGTCCGGTCAGTCACTTTCCGCCAGGGTCGTAATGAGGCCCTATATATCCTCTCTCTTGAACCACTTCTAGAATTAATAAGATCTAACAAAAACATCCCGGGAATTCAAGTAGGTGCTTCAATGAATAAAATAGCTGCATATGCGGATGATATTCTTATATTAATTAAAACCCCCAAACTTCACATTCCCAACCTCTTGAGTGTTTTATCGCAATTTGGTCAGGTCTCATACTGCCTTAAACATGATATTGTCACTTTTGGCCTCAAATGGTGCAGTAGCTCTGTCAAATATTTATGTCTTTGTTTTGCCCCAACTATCCCTAATACGATCAAACTCAATACTGAAACACTACTGGGCACCCTTAAGGATCTAACATCCAAATGGTCTCCACTATACCTCTCCTGGTGGGGGCACTTAGATACTATCAAGATGATGCTTACTCCCATAATACTATACTATTTGCAACTTCTCTCTGTCCCATTATCCCTTTCCTTTTTCAAATCCATTTACTCTATACTACTTAATTTTCTTTGGGGAAAAGGTAAAAGTAAAAGAATTGCTCTGACAAAACTGAAAGCCCCCTATGATATGGGGGGAGTTAGATTCCCTAGATTCCCTGACTTTAAGTCATATCATTATGCATTTCTTATAAAACAATCTCGTCAATGGTTCATGGATCCTATATCCGCTGATATCCCGACCTGGTGTACATTAGAAAAACAAGTAGTTCTAGCACACGACATCACAGACTATATATACATTTTTAAACATTCGTCTAAAAAGATTTTAGACCCTATTAAAGCTTCAATCTCAGCTCTACAAACCTTTCTTTTTCCTCACACTATAACTCCTAGTAAGCATCTTTCCCCACTATTATGGCATAATAAGAACATAGTAATTAATAATAAGATCCTCAACCGCAAAACATGGATTCAAAAGGGTATCAGATTCATCCAACACATTATAGATTACCCGTATATCCTTTCCTTCCAGCAATTCTCTATCACTTTTAACATTCCTAACAAGGACTTTCAATTTTATAACAACTTAATTAATTCCTGCCTTGATGCACTTGCCCAATTTTCCAATGAAATTCTTACTCCAGATGCTCTTAGACTAATGCACCTTACCATAGTTGGTGAAGTTCGAGCCTCTAAAATTTACAATATGCTCACCTCAACTTTCAAGATTTACCCTATACGTCTGAAATGGGAACTTGATTTGAGCTTCATGTTTGAAGATGAAATATGGCATCGTCTGTTTGCTAAAATCAAACAAATATCGGTATCAGCAAATATTTCACAACACTATTATTTCTTCATGCATAGAGCATTCATTACTCCGGCCAAATTGGCTAAATCTAATCCGAATTATAATGCTAAATGTTGGTCATGTGGCATATCTCCCGCCACGTATATGCATATGTTTTTTGAATGTTCATTTACTGTTAAATTTTGGCAGGAAATTTGGAAGCTTCTTAAGTGTATCTTCTGTGTTGATGTGCCCTTTTCCTTCGTTAACATATTTTTAGGAAGTATAGCCATTACAACTTATTTCCCGTCTGACTCTGTTAGACTTTATGATTTATTCATCTGTATAGCTTTAAAATGCATTACTGCTAACTGGAAAAACTCTAGTTTGCTTTCTACCAAAATCTGGTGGAATACCATTTGTAACACTCACAAACTGGAGATGTGCATGGCCAATAATCATAACACAATTCCTAAATATAATGCTAAATAGTATTATTTCACCAGGTATCTTAACTGTTTTAATGCAACTGCTCATGGTACATGAATCTACACCCTTATATTTCCATCATTATCCATATTCCCATACTCATTTTTAAATGCTAGAACTTAATAATGTTTGAAATGATTATTTTATTTTGATGAAATAATCCAATATACCTATTCTCCCCCCCTATCCTCTACCCTCCTGATTCTTATATGTCCCTTGTCTGTCTCGCTGTACGTCTCCCCCCTAATATCTATATTCACTACATATAAGTCACTCTTTGCAGACTTGTGCTACTATTAATTTTATACTACTTGTTACATTAATGCGGTTTATATCTACTATAGTTCATCCTATATTCGTAAGTGATTTTAACAAATGATTCAGCTATAAAGAAATACTATTACAAGTGACCACAATCATTTACTATGTCATTTCTTTGTGGTTCTTGTTTTATTCAAAGTAGGTAACTTGTCGATATCTGTATCAAAATCAATATTTTAACAATAAAAATCATTAAAATAAAAAAAAAATTTAAAAAAAGAAAGCCCACTGCAGTTTTTTTTAAATTTAAATTCTTTTTTTTATAACACACCTTATACCAGAGTTCAGTTTCTAAGCATGGATGTGGGATTCAAACCTCTGTTGTTTCCAAAACCAGCACATTGCCCCTGTGCTATCGCCCACACACTGCACTTTCAGGTTAAGTCTTGATACTTTTCTCTGATGCCATCAATATTATGGCAGGTTTCAAGAAAGCAAGAACAATCCTTCTACCTCTAATGTGGAAGTAGAATAGGACATTTCAGGTATTAGGACACAAACATCACATCATCAGGTAATAGCCATCACTGGAGGTTCACATCCAGATGAGATCCTCACAACAAAGCATCATGGATATGCAAATCTACTGATATCTAAAGCAACTTTGTTAAAAGTTTTGGTGTGTCAGTTTTCGCTCATTCTATGTTAGTCTAAAAACACACCCCGAAATGAGGTTTTCCTATAAATATGCTTGGGCTGTGTAGGAAAGTTTAATGAAAAGAATAATGAAATGATGGTTGGACTCAACTTGCAGCTGGAAATAAGGGGAAGCTGATGGCTTCTGTCTTGCACCTGCTTTCAATGTTTCAAGACTTCTAAGGAGTGGAATCATGCATGGACCAATGTCACGTATGTTCTCTGCTGTGTAGTGATGTGATACATGTGTCTTTGTATTTACTTTCAGTCAGGATGTAGCATCAGCTGTAACATTTCAGACTACCAGTTATGAATCTATTTCGTTACTTTGTAAAAGTTCCTGCAGCGGGTCAAATATTAATTCTAAAATGGCTCCCCACAGGAATACGTTTGAGGGTTTATTTTAGGCACTAATTTACATATTTGCATGCAGTCAGATGTGCTTCTTCAAGATGACATCCACAGTTACTTCAATGTTTTTTTTAAATACAATATGATGCATTAGATAACTCCTTTAATCTACACCATGCAGCCTTTGTATCTGCATTCACTGTTGTGTGCAGTGCAGCACATCTGCAAAAGTTGCCTCTTTAAGATGCATATTAATTTATTTATTAATGTGTTACAGTTTATAAATAAACTTTTCACATCTTACATATTATATATACATTATCCACTAAAAAGAAGCCAAATTACAAATTCATAATTAATTCTCATAAAAACATGCTAAGAACCATATCAAAATGCCTAAAATGTAATCAGTAAAATCAATTCTAAGATGCATATGGCTATCATCATTGCAATGCCCCTTTGCCCGGCACAAAATCATATTCTGAAAAGGAGAATTTCGGACCTCATTGTAATGATTCAATCATGCAAGCCGACACATCTGCCCTCAGATGTTTGGCTTTCTGGCAGCCATCTGTCGAAGCACAGGGATTGCCCTCTCAACTCTCATTCCTTCCTCTCTTGGGCACACTGCCCTTCAGGGTGAGATGTACTTCTGACCATAACATTTCCTCAGAAAGGCCAGCAGGATGGGAGCAGGGTCTATCACACCTCAATACAAGGTTTATGTTTATTGAATGTATTTAATAACATAAACATGAACAAATGATAGCATGCTTATATGTACCGAAATCTGCACCACACAATGGCTGGGAAGACCCTAAATTCCTCCATAGGTCAGCCCCCCGCCCCTTACCTTTCCTCCTTTCACCACACGGGAGGATGTAAAGCCCTATGAGTTTCTCTATGACACTCACTCTTTACCCCATTGACCCTCTGCTCACCCCTCCAGCCAGTTTCACCATCAGGGCATGGCTCATTGACTATGCCCCATACAGATAGAGCTTTCACACATATCATTCTATTGCCACACAGGTAGCCAGGCTCATGGGGGAAGTGGAGAGATTCCCCAAGTTCCTCTGAGAGAGCCTTCTCTGGAGGTGGGTGGGGGGAGGGGGTTATCACTCTGCCTGACATACAACCAACTTTACCTATCCCTGCTGGTCTCCACCGCCCTTTGTGAATGCCTTTCTTTTGCCTTCCCCATAGAAACAAATAATGCTCACCTGCCGTCTATGTCACTCTTTCTCCCCAATGCACATAAACACACACACCTTCACTTTTGTAATCTCGGCTGTATTTTTGCCTCCAGGATTTGTTGCGTTGTCTTCAAATGTGATGTAATTGGCTGAGGCCGAATACCCTTTTTTCAGCTTTAATTCACCCTCATACCCACTCGAATCTGAAGATCGGCCCCCACAAGTGTCTTTCATAAATTTCATGCACGTGCATCTTGATAATTTCTATGCTATTCCAAGTCCAAAAATAAATGTGCACACAGGCCCTATTTTCTAAATCTAGTTTCAGAAATGTGCTGCTTTTGAAACCAAACTAGAAATGTAAAACCCTGCAAGTCACGCATGTTTAGTCATAACCCTCATTATCAGAAAAATGGGGGATTTTAAATTGCAAAAATAATCAGTTGATGTGTTTTTGTAGAATTCTTTGTATAAGTATGCCCTGTGTGCAAAATATAACCTTACACATTAGTGTGTGGTCTATCTATGTAGCAATAATGGTTTTAAAGACAGTTGTGAGTGTCGTAGGCAATACACGCATTTGTGCAAAAAATAATGTACATCATGGTCCACGCCACTGTGGACACTTTTATGCACTTGCTGGATGTATTGTATATTTGTTTGCTAGATGTGCTGTCACTGTTCCTTCCTTCCTCAAGTCACAGCCAGTCTGGAAATAAGGTGCCGATAACAACATCACCAGCACCTTTTTTTTCCGGACCAGCTCCCTCAGAGTCTGCCGGTAGGGGCTGTCAACGACCATCATGCCTTACCTGCCGGTCGTTCAGGCCCCCACCGGCAGGTTATTCACTCAAGCACCTGCACCATTACTAACAGTGCTGGTGCTTCAATGTTCCCATTTCAAGGAAGTCCTATGGGACACCACGGGAATGGGAACTTAACGTTCTGCTGCTGCCTGTACTATCCTGGTATTACCGGGATATCGGGTAGCAGAAAAGGTAAGCCAAGGTTGCCTGTAGGCCGCCGATACCCCTGGCGGCCTACCGGCAACCTCGTAATGAGGGCTACAGACTTCCTATTGAGGGTTTTGCTTCCTCTTGTGCATGTTGTTTTCTCCTTGTTGGCTTGTGGCTACTCCCGTTTGAGAATACCTTTCTTCTCCTTCCTGTAGATTCTGCTCCACATCCCTCCTTCACCTTTGAAACTGAGATTGTGCCTGAGCCAGCCTGCCACGAACAGGCCGCTGGCCCCCGGTCAGGGAACGCTTGCAAAGCTGTGGTGAAGGGTCTGCGTGGAAATGAGCCCATGGAATGGGAGATCGCCTTCGACATGCAGGCACTCTTCAGAGAGCGGGAGAGGCGCGACGAGGTGGACGGAGACCTGTGGAGCGAAACTTGCCACCATCTTGCCGCAAAGTCAATCATTCGAGACTTTGAACAGTTGGCAGAGAAGGAATGTGAGATAGAACATGGTAAGCATTGCAGAAAGATCATTTCGATTCTTTTGGGCGTTAATGACAGAATGTCGTAGCGAGGGAGGTCAAAATAAAGATTAAAATACCTGGAGCCTTGTGATTATCATGAACCAAACAGATAGATAAATTGATTGATTCTAGATCCCATGGAAGATAGCTTACGAAACATGGTGGTGATGTTTTGGCCAAAGTTGATATTGCATGGAGAGGACCAGCTATGTTTGCACTTAAGTGCAAAAATGTCAGCTCCACGCAATAGTCATTATTTCTGAAATGTGGAGGAAAACCACAACCAGGGTTTACACTTTCCTTTTTCACTTTGTTTCAGATAAAGTGAAAGTGCCTCCTGCAATTAACAATTGCTGGAGGCATTTACAATACATTTCTGTGGAATCCGCCTGCTTTTATCAGATGCAAAGGTGAGGTGGACTCGATAGGAATCCATTGGTTTAACGCCAGCATGAACATACATACTGGCGTTAAACCATGTTGTGTTTTAAAGCTGAGCAGAGAAGCATGAAGGACATGGCCAGTCAATTCTAGTCCACCACTCCCCTTCAAAACAAAAAAGAAAAAAGAAAGAGGTGTTAAAGGTGTTAAGGTGTACCATGTCTCTTTACATATGTTTTCCAATCTTGGAGACTTTGAAAATGCTCTCTGTGGTTAGTGAGCAAGGAGAGCCGTGGAAGAGAGAAAACCAATTTTCAGAGTGTGGAATTCTCACGATTAGGAAGCAGATCTTTGGGGAAAGCGTGTGAAGCCTAGGAAGAGAACCAGAATGGAGACAGAAAGAAAGCCTGGCAGTTGGATAAAGCTCCCAGAGGGGACGATTTTGAGTTTGGGGAAGAGACAGACCTGGTGGGAGACAATGCGATGCAAGGGAAGTGAGAATATTTAAAGACAGTGCATGGTAGGCATGTGATAAGAGCTGGCTATGGACAGAGTATAGGATGCTTGAGAACAAAGCAGATTTGGAGAACGAGCATTGAGAACACTGGAAGACAAGAGACTCAGGGAGAGAGAGAAAATATGGTGTAAGAAACAGTATATTGGAAGCTTGGTGGGGAGATGAAAGAGAGATAGAGACCTTTGGTTGTCTGGAAAGAGATAACCCCCTGAGACCTTGAGCGAGGGTGTGAAAGTCCAAGAAGAGAGTACAAAGGAGACACACCATGGGATGCTTGGGAATAGACTACACCTGCAGAGAAAGTGTGGGAATCCTTGATAGAGTTTTTATATATATATATATATATATATGTAATTTGTAAGTGATTAACGTGTTAAAATTGAAATAAAACAAATACCGTACAAAGTAAAGTAGCCTTTAAATAGTATCCCATTTTTTAATACATTGGGCCTCATCAGGGAATGGGCGGAGTGGGAAAATGCAGCGGTAGCGCTATTACCGCTCTGCCCAATCCTGAATATGTCCCTTCTTTGACACATTGACCTCCAGTTCTGAGCTGGAGGTGAATGCGCCGGTGGTATGGGCATTTTCAGTGCTATTTCTGCCAGCAGTATTTGTGTCGGTGTTAATTGCACCACTCATCCCCAATGGGCATGGGACTGACCCCTTCTGCAACTTGGGATCTGGCGCAAACTGCATCAGACCAAATTGTGGTAACACTAATTGCATTGGGCAGTATAGTGGTGCAATTAGCACCGGGATACCGCCCAACTGCGGATGAGGCCCATTCACTTGTGTGTATGTTATAGATGATGTCACCAGAGATGTCATCAGTGATGAAATCTTTGATATCATCACTGTGATCATAGGCTGCGCAACAGGGGCACAAAGTTAAGTTGGCTTTAGACGAATTTTCAGGGTTTTGTTGTGTTAAATTCTCACCTTAAAGTTTTTTCCTTGAATGTCAAAGATTTTGTTATGATGTATTGCTCTAGCAATAATCCCTGAGCCGGGGGGCATTACCGAGCCAGGTAATGCCCCAGGTTCCATAGTTACATGCCTGAGCGAAGCTAGGGCCTCAAAGAAGGCCCCATGGCATTACCTGACTTGGTAATGCCAAGGGGAGATGGCAGCCGCCAGCCCTGAGGAGGATCATGGTGGCAGGATTACCATCTTTTAATACCCTTGTTCTGAGACTCCCCATTGGCTGGGAGGCTGACATCCCACCCCCACCCCCTCGCCGGGTAATAATCACCTTTATGTCCCTGCAACTAACGTTTTTTCCTTGAATTTCAAGGGTTTTGTTATGCCATCACTCGTAGACGTTCATCAATCACAAACTGATTTTGACCTGTTTTGACAGTGGTATTTTTATGTATAAAAGATTGCAAGCTTTGAGAACTCACAATGTTTTTAGGCAATGCGCAGTGTGATTAAATGATGTGCCATGGAACAGGCACTTTGGTTAAGTTGCATGCTACAAGCCCCTTGTTTTATGGCCATCTCTTGGTGACTGTTGTGATACATCGCACAACCCCAACTAACCACATTAAGCAGCACGGAAAAAGGAGAAAAAATTACTAGCTGCTTGAATAAGATATGCCCAGGTACCTTTGACCCTATAGCAAAAATAAAAAGCTAGCACCCATGAATACACGCACAGTTAGTGAATATATATCTTGAAGTGAAATATACCAATGTAGTTCAATTGACCTTCCCCTTAGAAGAACGTGCGCAAAACAAATTACCATTGGACTTTTAAAAAGTAATTAACACCAAAAAAATAATCTGAGAGAGGAAATGTTCCAATAAATATGCTGGCAAAGTATTAAAGGTGCCCTCCTTTTAAATCCAGCAATATGTGGTGAACCTTTCCATGGAAAACAAAATACAAATATGAAACAAGTGCTTGTAGCCTTGTGGGTTAGCATCTGCACTTGAAAATGACACATGCCAAATTGTCACTCAAATATATAAATCGTTATCAAAATATTTTAGTCAAAAAGTGTACAATTGGGTCAGTATTCCCCCATCTAGACTGGGAAAATATGAAAACCATAATGTAATCCAGCAAAAGGCAATAAAATGGTCTCTATGTACAATACTTTCAAGGACTGAGAGGTTTAAAAAAAAAATGTTGATGCCATGTGTTTTCTTAGTGTGTTATGAGATATTTAAAACTAAGAAAACACATGGCATCTGTGGCCGTTTAATGTCTCCCATCCATGCATTAACCAGGACCAACCATGCTCAGCTTCCAAGCAAGGAAAGTGCCTGCCCCTCATGCCTTGTTGCTTTCAAGCTAAGCAGGGTCATTCCCATTTACTGCATGGAATGGAGTTCCAGATGCTTCAATGGCCAATGGTTTTTTCAGTCACTGTGGTTGTCAAAATATCTTTTTTTTAAAGAAAATTCTATAGCCGCAGCTACAGAACTACAGATACCCTCTGCTATTTGTAGTCATTTTATGTATGGACTGCAGATAGACACGGCTATATGCAGTTTTATAGCCACGGATATCAGAGAAACCATCGGAAAGAAAATGCTTTCTTGCCCCCAAGGCCCTCATCAAGTGCCCCATCATCCGTGCCAGCTCCCCAATCCGCAAATGTACTCCTCACCTCCTGTGTTTTCTCTCTTCCCCCCACAACACACGCTGTTTCTGTAGTGCAGTTTGCTTTGCGATGTCGGCTATTCACGAACAAACTCAGTCTTTAGACACCCACCCACTCCCAGATTTCACGTGCGTGCCGGTAGCCACTATCCTCCTTACCCCCACCTCTAGGCTTATGGCAATGGTATGTTTTTTGACCTGCAAATGGCTTTATACCTGCGTTTCATTGTCCAATAAATTCGGCTATAACCTCGGCTATCTCTCGCATTGAGCAAAAAAAAAATGGCACCTGTTATATTTCTTTTAAAAAAACGGTTTCGGCAATTTACCTGAGGTATAGCTATCTATTTTGGAGAAGGGGCACCCCCTTCTCCATCAAATATTTAAAACACTACTGCACGGAATAACCCCAAATCACAAAAAGGGGTATTTTAAATTATTCATGCCCAAGTTGTTTCAGACCTGGTGGAAATCCATCCAATGGTGTGGGCTCTGTGGTCTGGCAAAAATTGAACTTTTTTGTCTATGTGAAAATGAATGGGAAGTAGGTTGCAACTTTTTTTTGTTGTCTTCATAATAACGTTATTAGATGTTTTATTTCTTAACACATCTTTATGAAATTCTGAAGTCTGGAGGGATCTATGCATCCCAAATTAAATGCAGAATTTCAGCCATATATGTCACACAAGCCAAAAGGTATTTATCTAAAAAGACGCTGGTCAGAATAGGCTTTTTTCCTTGTCAAATCTATCTTATTCTAATTAGGTTTAGTTGTCAGCATGGTAGATACCCATATTGTGACTGTTACAATATTTAATATAAGTTTAGTATTCTCTCAGGTGGTATCTTTGCCAGTGTGTCAGCCAATACATTATTTTCAGGTTGATGGCATGTGGTTTTTATCCAAGAATCACAATAACAGCTCAATTTCCTTTTCACTGTTGTTATTTTAATTACTTTCTCTCAAATCATACAAATAAATTTTTTCCTTTTTCTTTCTTTCTGTTATTCACTTTTTAATCTCAAATCATACGTTTGGTTCTACTTGATATGAAAATTCCTCTTTTCTTTCTCTCTCAAATCATACTTTTGGTGTTTCTTGATAGGAAAATTCCTCTTTCCTTTCTCTCTGATGTGAAAATTCATCTTTCCTTTTTCTCCTCAAATCATTCTTTTGTTTTTTATTGATATGAACATTCCACTTTCCTTTCTCTCTGATATGAAAATGCCTCTTTCCTTCCTCTCTATACATGTTTCCCCATTATTCTATCATGGATCATCAGAAGAGAATCTATTAACAAAATCATGTTTTTTAAAATATTATCATACTTAATAATGTGTGTGTCCAAACCATAATGTCTACTTTAAAGACTTTGATTTTTATTTTTTTACTTTTTTACTCACCCTGTTTAACTTGCTGCTTAGTGTAGCTCTTGGTATATAGGAATAGGTTTCCAATGTTAAAGTATCCTGGTACTGTGCTGTAATTTTTGACACAGTCGGTATAGACCTTCAAAATAAAAATAGAGAAGATCAGAATAATAAAATAAGAATAAAAAATAAATAAACAAAATAAGGCAGATTTATTTTTTCCACTGTATAGTTGAAAGTAATCACTAATAAGTCTTATAGTAAAACTTAGCTATAAAAAGGACATAGTTTTCGAATAGTTCTACCAGGAATTTGAGATGCTGAAAACCTCTATTCAAATTTAGACTCATAATGCCTTCCTAACAGGCACTATGTTCCAAAAGGATAGCAGGTTTAAGAGAAAGAGGGAGAGCAGGTTCCTACCAGATTTGGAAGAGGAAATTTGGTTGTCCCTCTATCCTCGCTGATCCATTATGTGTTTTGGCCTAAAAATGGCTGCCTTCTATTTACGGTCGCCATGATGACATCGCGAAGCTGTACACAATGACGTCATCACGCTTTGCATGCCGCGGCCATCTTTAGATGCCGCCTTTCTATGTAAAGGATAAAGTGGCCTGCAATTGTTGAACAATCCTCATTTTTCTAACCTGAGCAAAAAGTGCTACCTTGCTAACTATAAAGATCGTCAGACTGTGATTGTAGTACAATTCCCATGTTTTTGCCTTAACAATAGGCTACCTTGTTTTGATAATTGTTTCACCTTTAGCCTACTTTTATATGATATTCATTTTGCCTTGGTCTGAATGAAGGTACATTTGATTTGTTTTGAACTTTAGTAGATTTTAACCAGAGTTTTTACAATTATGATTCCTCAAAGAATTTGTGCATACAAAATTACTTCTATCACTATCATGAGATTTTAGTTTCCCTAATCATCTCTATGTTTTTTGTTCAATCATTATTACGATGTATACATCCAAATACAATATTATGGTTCTTTCAACACGGTAGAGAAGCATAAATAGGATATCACATTTTTCTTTTTAGCATTTGATAAAAAGAGGTCAAAGATACATTCTCTAATGTTATAAACAGTTCGAGGTCTATGTATTTACAACCAATTTTCTCATTTCATTGTTCGAGTTTAGACCTGTAAAGCAAGTGTCAATTAAACAGATCCATTTGGCTTCTTTCTGTCTGAGGAGTGGCTCCCTATTGCCACCTCTTGCTGGTACCTTTACTTTCTCTAATCCCAAAAACCTTATTTGGTCTATTTCTGTTTCTTTGTGTTCCAAGCAGAAATGTATTGCCATAGGGTATCTGAGATCTTTATTTGTAATAGCTCTCATGTGTTCTAGTATAAGTATTTTCAATGCTCTGATTGTGCTTCCTATGAACAATTTCTCACAAACACATTTGATGCCATATATTACAAATTTGCTATTGCAGTTTATAAATTGCGCAATTTTTTTAGTTTTTCCATTTGGTAATTCAAGACTACTCATTCCATTCATAATTTGTGGACGGAGTTTGCAATTTCCACATTTTTATGTTCCAGTTGGTGGTTGTATGTTTAGAAAGCTACAAAGATCTTTAGGTGGCGATGGTTTTAGGAAGCTTGGACTAATCAGTTTTTTAATGGTTGGTGCTTTCTGAAATGTAATAGTTGGTTCCCATTCAAATATTTTCTTATGTTTTCATCAGTTTTCAGGATTTTACAAAGTTTTTAAAGAACCCCTTTGATTATGTTTGCATCACTGCTGTATGTCATTATGAAATTCACTTTTGACACTCAGTTCGATACTTTAGGTTTGCCCTGTAAGTAAGTAGCTTCTTGGAATTTGTTCTGCTTTCTCTAAAGCTTTGGCCAAAACTTTGGGATGATACCCTCTTTGACAAAACTTGTTCTTCTTGTTTTCCAAATGTTATTGGAATGTTTCTTTTGTGCTGCAATTTCTCTTTACTCTAAGTATTTCTCAATTGGGTTTAATTGTTTATTATATGGTGTGGAGGATTGCTTTGTGCATGCAGGATACTGTTTCCTGCTGTTGGTTTGATGTAAAGATTTGTTTGAATTTTTTCTCTTGGGTTGTATAATTCTAGATCCAGATATTCCACTTTCTTCTGGACTATCTTTCATAGTAAACTTAATGTTAAATTCATTATCTTTTAGATATTTTACATAGTCTAGGATAGTTGATCTTGCTCCTTCCCAGACCATCAAGACATCATCTATCACGGATGGCACTCTGTTAAGAGTGGCACAGGGCACCCAGGTAGGGTTTGGGTGGTTGTGCTGAAGTAAGGTGGACAGACAAATACACACACAGCAGAAAGTAAAAGATAACAAAGAGTAGACAAGTGTAGCAGGGGAATAAAGGTACAAACAAACTGGATTCCTTCTTGGGGTGTATGCAGAAGTGGGAAAGAGTGTTCCACGGACCTTAGGAAAAACTCCAGCCTTCTGCAAAGATTGCTATAATAGAGGCCCACGCTGTTTGCTCATGGCTGGGAACAACAGCTGTGGGTGTCTGTAACACAGAAATGAGACAAGGGAAGGGGCAGAGGTTGCCTGCCGGAAACCAACAGACAAACTCTGTACAAAGGGGTCTACAATAATACAAGAGAAGACAATTACAGACAAATCCAGGAACAAGGAAGTCGATGAGCAAACTAGCATAAGGAAATGAAAGGAAAGCAGTATAACTGAATTGGACAGGGATAAAGAACTGAGGGTTGAAAACAAGGTAGAAAGCAAGGGAGCAGCAGTCAGGAAACAGGGGGCTGCAATAACTGAAAGTAATAAATGCAGGTAAACTGTTGTGGATAGCAGAGGACTGTAGGGTGCAAGGTAGAGAGCTCAGGGGAGCAGGACAGCAAGGAGCAAGCCCAAAGGAGCAAGGCTGTAAGGAAGGGAGCCCAGAGGATAAGGGCTGTAGGCAGCGGAGTGAAGCAGGCTGCAAGGCAAGGAGCCCAAAGCACAAGGGATGTAGGCAAGGAGCCCAAAAGACAAGGGCTGAAGGCAGAGGAGGGTAGCAAAGCTGCAAGACAGGGGTTCCAGAGGACAAGGGCTGTAAGCAGCGGAGTGATGCAGACTGCAAGGCAGGGAGCCCAAAAGGCTAGGGCTGTAAGCAGCAGGGTGTAGTAGGCTGCAAGGCAGGATGCCCAGAGGAGTAGGGCTGTGAGACAGGGAGCCCAAAAGGCTAGGGCTGTAGGCAGCAGGATGTAGCAGGCTGCAAGGCAGGACGCCCAGAGGAGCAGGGCTGAGGCAGGGAGCCCAAAAGGCTAGGGCTCTAGGCAGCAGGGTGTAGTAGGCTGCAAGGCAGGACGCCCAGAGGAATATGGCTTCAAGGCAGGGAGCCCAAAAGGCTAGGGCTGTAGGCAGCAGGGTGCAGTAGACTGCATGGCAGGACGCCCAGAGGAGTAGGGCTGTGAGACAGGGAGCCCAAAAGGCTAGGGCTGTAGGCAGCAGGGTGTAGCAGGCTGCAAGGCAGGGTACCCAGAGGAGCAGGGCTGAGGCAGGGAGCCCAAATGGCTAGGGCTGTAGGCAGCAGGGTGTAGCGGGCTGCAAGGCAGGACGCCCAGAGGAGTAGGGCTGTGAGACAGGGAGCCCAAAAGGCTAGGGCTGTAGGCAGCAGGGTGTAGCAAGCTGCAAGACAGGACGCCCAGAGGAACAGGGCTGAGGCAGGGAGCCCAAAAGGCTAGGGCTGTAGGCACCAGGGTGTAGCAGGCTGCAAGGCAGGACGCCCAGAGGAGCAGGGCTGAGGCAGGGAGCCCAAAAGGCTAGGGCTGTTGGCAGCAGGGTGTAGCAGGCTGCAAGGCAGGACGCTCAGTGGACTAAGGCTGTAGGTAGAAGGCAGCGGAGCGTGATCGGCTGCAATGCAGAGAGCCCGGCAGGGTACTGGATCATAAGCAGGAGTAAGCAGGAACAGCATACAAAAATTCGTAGCTCGAAGCAAAAAGGTGCTGGAAGGACTCTTAATGCAAGAGACTGAGCCCCTGCAGACAGCAGCTTTTATACCGTCCTGCCCAACACAGAGGCAGGATAATTGGCTGCACCTGGATCAGCACACCTGAATACAATCTGCCTCCTCCCTCTCTGTTCTTGAGCTGGTGGAAGCAGAGCTGATCCCTAGGGCTTCTGGGGATTGTAGTTCCGATGATGACGATTAGGAACGGCCAGAAATAGATAGTTATGGCAAAGTGCGTTGTGGTACTTGTAGTTAGTTGGGAAAAATAAAAAAGCACCAAAGTCTCGCAAATGGGAAATAAGGTCCAAAAAGTGAATAGAGGTTGATCCAAGAGTTTTCTGTAGATAAATGAATAACAATTAGTCCATATTGATCGCCAATGTATGCGCCCATGGCAAAGGCATGACATCATGTATGTAACGTCTCCAATAAATTATATGTCCATTCTCTTTAAATGCTTGATGCTTGCATGGATGATTTATCTCGTAATACCCCATAAATAGGTTAGCAGAAGGGGTGCACATTTTGAGCCCATGGCTGTCCCTTGTAATTGATGGTAGATTTGCTTGTCAAAAATGAAAATGTTGTTACAACGTGCACATTTTATCATTTCTGTGATCATTTGGTTCTGATCTCTGTACAAAATTGATCATGTCTTTTAAAAGAACTCAGTGCTTTTCACCCCCTTGTCATGTTGTATGCTTGTATAAAGAGATATAATCTCGAGAGTTACAAATCTATAACTCTTCTCTCAAGGGATGGATTCCAGATGTTGGATAATATGTTTAGTATCTCATAGAAAAGAAGCTGAACCAGATGCCAGTGATTGCAAGTAGATGTCAATAAATTGGGAAATTCTTTCAGTCAGTGATCCAATTCCATTAATTATTGGACGGCATGATGAAAATGTATTATATTGCTTAGGTAATTTGGTCAAAAAATATATTGTTGCCATGACATGACTGGAAATGCTATGTACATGTAGTGAAACGTATCCTCTGTCAAACACCCGTCATTATTCCAAATTTTACTTTTTTCTTTCCCCTCTTTTTAGAGATCTGGTAGAGGGTTATGAGTCCATTTTAGGTAACAATCTTTCTTGTTAATATGTGAATTTCCTTCGCTGACATAATCTTTCCTATTCATTAATATAATTTTGCCTCCTTAATCAACCATCTTTGTCAATTTTTTCTAGTTATTTTCCAATTTTTGGATCACCTGTATTTCTTTAAGAGTATTTTAGCATGTTTGTTTGCCAAATAGTTAAGTCTTAATTCTTTGCAGGGAGCTTTTTGGAATAAATCAATAACATTGTTCTCAGGTAGTGTCAGAATACATTTTGACTGGGTTTTTAATAACGTATCTTCAGCCAAATGAGTATCGACCGCTTGTTTTTCAGTAAATCTCTGAATGGTAAAGACTTCTTCTTCATGCAGATTTAGCAGGTTGACTGTATTTTCTACCAGTTGAACTGTTCATTCTGATACATCATATGTTGTTTGTTTTTATTTTTGTATGTACAGGGTTTCCTCCCAAACATTTTTTATTTCAATTATCTGCAAAATTTGAAGATATCCACCTGAGTTGGAAAGTAATCAGCCATATAAGGTGGGCTAAATGAGAGACCTTTGTTAAGTGTTGATGTAAGGGCTGAATCAGTATGATAGTCTGATAAATTTAACACAAGATTTGTCTGTTCCCTCGTCTCTGGTTTGCAGTCCTTGCATATTTCCTCCTTGGTTTCTTTGATCCTCCCCTCTTGCCTCTCCGGTTAAAATCTACAAAAGTCCAAAACCAAACAAATGTACTTTCACTCAGGCAAAGGGCAAAAGAATATCATATAAAGTATGCTTGAGGTGAAACAATTATTCAAACAAGGTAGCCTATTGTTAAGGCTAAAAAATGCGAATTGTACTACAATCAGAGGCTGCCAATCTTTATAATTCTAACAAGGTAGCCCTTTTTGCTTAAGGTAGAAAAATGAGGATTATCAAAAAATTGCGTGCCGCTTTATCATTTACAAAGAAAAGTGGCATGTAAAGATGGCCGCGGCATGCCGTGTGCAATGATATCATCGAGGACAGCTACGCGGTGATGTACTGGCGACCATAAATAAAAGGCTGCCATTTTTAGGCCAAAACGCTTTGCAGATCAGCGAGGATAGAGGGACAAACAAATCTCCTGTTCAAAATCTGGTAAGAACATTATCTCCCTCTTTCTTTTAAACCTGCTACCCTTTTGGAACATAGTGCCTGGTAGGAAAGCATAGTAAGTCTAAATTTGAATAGAGGGTTTCAGCATCTCAAATTGGTGTTAGAACTATTAGAAAACTATGTCCCTTTTATACCTAAGTTTTACTATAAGACTTATTAGGATTAACCAACCTAAAATGCAAGTAGTGATTATTTTAAACTATACTCTAGAAAAATAAATCTGCCTTATTTTTTTATTTATTTTTTATTCTGATCTTCTCTATTTTTATTTTGAAGGTCTATACTGACTGTGTAAAAAATAACAGCACGGTAACAGGATACTTTAACATTAGAAACCTATTTCTATATAGCGAGAGCTACACTAAGCAGCTAATTTAACAGGGTGAGTAAAAAAGTAAAAAGTAAAAAAAAGAAAAAAATTAAAAATCATTTAAAGTACACATTGTGGTTTGGACACACTTATTATGAAGAATGCTAACATTTAAAAAAAAAACACGATTTTTCTTTATAGATTATCTCCTGATGACCCATTTTGGAATAATGGGGAAACATGTAGAGAGAAAGGCAAGATGAATGTTCATATCAGAGAGAAAGTAAAAAGGAATTTTCTTATCAATAAAAACAAAAGGGAAAGGAGAAAAGGGAAAGAGGAATTTTCATATCAGAGAGAAAAGAAAGAGAATTTTTGATATCAAGAAAAACCAAAACTATGATTTGAGAGACAAAGGAGAGAGGAATGTTCATATCAAGAAGAACCAAAGGTATGATGTGAGATTAAAAAGTGAATAACAGAAAGAAAGAAAAAGGAATACATTCATTTGTATGATTTGAGAGAAAGTAATTAAAATAACAATGGTGAAAAGAAAAGTGAGTGTTTTTTGTGATTCCTGGATAACAAACCACATGCCATCACCCTGAAAATAATATAATGGCTGGCACACTGGGAAAGATACCACCTGCCTGAGAGAATACAAGTCAAAAGGTATTAACAATAGAATTAATGAGGTTCCTATAGGAGTCCAACTAACCTTAACTATACTGTGGCTACTGCCACCCTACATGTATATATATTAACCTGAAGAGGGCTCATATGAGGCCTAAGAACTAAGTAAGCCTAGATAAAGAACAGAGAGGCCCTGGAAAGATAACTCCACTGGGGAGAGGGAGAGGGCATGTGAGGACTGGTAAGAAATAAGACCTCAGGAGGAAGCAGTGGAAGCATAGGAAGCGAGCATGGGATACCATGAAGAGAGTAGTGTAAGGACTGATTATTGGGGACCTGGGAGGAGGGCAGACCTAGTAGGAAAGACTGACAGGTCTGCTAGAAGAGAGCAGAGCCGCAGACATAGTGAGGGAGACATGATTAGCATGAAAAGTCTGAAAATAGAGCAGACTTTGGGACCTGTCTGAAGAGCATGACCAGTCTTTAATGGGAGAAGACCTACAAGAGAATGCATAAGGTCATTGAAAAGCGACTTGCAGAGAGAGAACTCAAGTTATCAGAAAAGAGCAGACCTGGAGAAACAGTGAATGGGAGACCTCTGATAAGAATACATAGAGAAATGCAGAGATGTTGAAATAGAAACAAAGAGAGAGAGCTTAGATAATGCCAGGAAAAAAGACAGACCTCGGGAGAAAGGATGCAAGGATTGGGAAGAGACTGTATCATAGCAAGAACATAATAGACCGGAGAAAAGAGGAGGCCAGGAAAGAGAGAAATTGAGTCTAAGAAGACACTGCCCTTAAAAATCACCCATTAAATTCTGCCTCAGAATAAAGGAGGCCTAGAGAACACCAAAGGCTTGAAAGGAGGGCAGTCTTTGATAGTGGGCAAGGGATTCACACATAGAGGACAGAACCATGAGGTGTGCATGGTCGACATGGGACTAGACTAGACACAGAAAGAGAGCATGGATGACCAGGGAAAATAATCTTAAAAAGGATTTGCTACACCTTGAGATTTGACTGGGAGGTGTTAATAGCATTGAGCAAAAGAAGAGTAATATCAAATGGCAGAAATGATAATCTACAAAACAAACTGTTGAGTTTATTAAATGTAAAGGCTATGTTTATATATGTAGTTCTGATGCAAATATATTGATAGCCATTTTCTGTTTTCTGTCAAGGAAAAGGGTGTTAAACTAAGAATGTTGTTTCTTCCCCCAAGTAGAGACTCTGTTTAATTGATTCATTTACATAATCAACTTAACATAGTGTCACAAACTTAGGGTGTTTTCACTCTGTACAGAACTAACATATTAAATTGAAAACAGATGGAAATGTAGTGATTAAATGCAAATCCTTTAGACTCATGGTCAAACCCTTAGATGTGTGGTGAGGCCAGTGGCGGACTGGCCTACAGAGAAGTCTGGAGATTAATCAGTGTGTCTCTGCACCATGGGCCTAATTTTTCTGAGAGAATTGTTTGTATTTCTGCATACAGCACACACAAATAAGATGGTAGGTGTGCATTTGTGGAGTGCAGTCGAGTGCTGTTAGGCTGGACCAGACTGGACTGCACTTAGAATCTAACGCACCTTCCTTGGACTAATTGGATGATATTCATAAACTCTGCTAAAGTGGACAATAATAAGACCTGTCCCTCCACTTCCAGTTTCACAACATTTAAACTGTGGGTCATGGGCATTTGTGCATGCACGTTTGTGGAGTGCGGTTGACTGCTGTCATGCTGGTCCAGAATGGACTGCATTTGCAATCTAATACAACTTCCTTTGACTAATTGGATTCATAAACTTTGCAAAAGAAGACAATGATAAGCCCTGCCCCTCCACTTCTGGTTTCACAAAATTGAAACTGTGGGTCACACACATTTGCACGTGCGTGTTTGTGAAGTACGGTCGAGTGCTGTAATACTGGATCAGACTGAACTGCAGTTGGAATCGAATGCACCTTCTTAGACTAATTGGATGGTATGCTGCTTGTGAATCTACATCATCTCATCTAACCTTTACAATTCAAAGGACTAACCTAATGTATTCTATCTATTTACCTTCAATTCTAGATATTCATAAACTCTGCTAAAGCGGACGATAATAAGCCCTGCCCCTCCACTTCCGGTTTCAAAACATTTAAACTGTGGGTCGAGTGCTGTTACGCTGTTGTGCTGGTAGATGGTGATTAAAATATCTTGTTTCAAATCTTTTTATTTTTGTAATCATCACAAATTGCTAATTTCCAATTTGGCAGTAATAATCTTGCAATTTGTATTGCATGGCAGGAAACTACACACTGGCGACTACTATGCCAACTAAGGGAGATCTCACCAAGCTAATTAATTCAAGCAAAAGTACCCCCATCCAAACAGTCAAATCTGCGTGCTCGTCTCGCACTAAAGCTGCGTCCTCGCGACTCTGCTCCCAGTCTTTAACCTCTGACATCAGAGCTTTCTGCAACTTGGAATGAATCCTCAGGACTCCTGCTACAGTTGCTATGTAGGCTCCTTTAACGGATGTAGCTCTGAGCTCTGACAAAACGAGTGATGTGAATAACGGCACACTGATTGAACTTTCAACCCCTCCTGATTCTATCATATCCCCGGCTTTAAGATGCCTAATACAAACTGCGACTCTGAACAAAGCACAACCAAATGTTCTGAACCACCATTATTAAAACTTCAACCCTCTTTGGCAATGACATCCTTGCCCAAAATTGTGGTCACATCCCAAGTACATTACACTTCTTTTCCCGGTTCAAGTCTGCTGATGGACACTACGGTTAGCGCTGCTTCTCTTCTGTCTGATGTCATACCCCCTGCCATTGCTCTAATAAGTGATGTAGTCCCTTCAGTCCCTTGCTCAATCATAACTACTCATCACATGTCCCCCATTCTAACTTCATGTCCTCACCCTAATCATCTCTACCAGTCTCCCATTATGTTTCCCAATACATCGTCTATCTCCTCATCAGACATGTCTATTTCCTTTGTTAATACAACACCTCGCAAACCTATCTCATCTGAACCTTAATCTATACACTTAATTGAAACATCCCTTATGATGATGAATACGGCTCTTATTTCAATGACTAAAATGTATGAGAAACTTGTTGCTAAAGTGTACAACCAAACCATCTTGCTGGTGACCCTTCAAGAACAGCTTCAGGGCTGTCATTTTGTAATTCCTTATGCCACTCTAATTGAGAGTCAATTGCCTCTTTCGAATAATTTGCATGTCAGCGCAATCACTAATACCTTGTCTGTATCTCTTCCTACTCATAATTTGATACATCACCAACTTAATTCACTGAGATTGACTTGCAACTCTGCCAACATGGAGGTTCCTGTGGTCTGTTCTTTATGCTCTACGTTGACCTATACCATTTCCTCATGACCAAAGATGGATGCCTACACAAAGGCTCCACCTAAAAAAAATGAAAAAATGAAAGCTTCTTCCACTTCCTCGCGAACAAGCTCTCGAAAATTATTTCACTCACTCACAATGCCTAATAAGCAGAAACATCAAGCCACTGATGCCATCACTAAAACATACGCTGCCCTTGCTCGAGTGAAAAAAATGTCCTTGCCTAATCCTGAAGTCACAGCGTGTAATGCAGTCTCTAATGAGGAACTCCATTATGAACCACTTTATGCCCTGCTCCATGAAGTGGAGCTTGAGAGAGTGAAAACGGACCTCCCCCAAAATGTTATCCCATTCTGACGTGCCTCGAGAACAAGCTATTGACTTCATGGCTCCACGAGTTAGCAACTTTCTCAAAGTCGAGCAAAGGTGCCTTGAGCTCGCTAAAGCACTTGCCCAGCACGGTATGTTTTCTTCCATTCATATAAATCCTTGGAAATCATCATCGTGTATAGAACAACTGAAACTCTTATCTTGCCAATCTCACACTGATCCTCAGTTCGGGACCAGGAACTCAGATCCAGCGGAAGGTTTTGACCGGTGCCGCAGGTAGTCATGACATCCAAAACAGTTGGTATCAAGAATTAAGTGAATTCCGCACTTTCACAACATCATAGACTGATTCTGCTATGTCATGGCAGTCAGTTTCCGGTTCATGATCTTAACAGGACCATTGTGCTCAACATCTTCAGTGACGTTGAATCTCTTGATGATCTATCATCATCTGACATAGTGCAGGTGGAATTTCTCCATCAAAATTATCTCACAACCCTTTGCCTGTGGGGTGAATTCGGGCTTGTTAGGAATCTCCTGTTGCAATCCAGAGCGCAGTTATTCAAACTGGGATTCATCCTCTCACAGGACTCACAACTGTCCAATGTTAACATGAGGGACACTCCCAATTCTTTGGCCTCACTGAATCCTTCAGGAAACTTACCTCTTAGGATCACCTGTTTTCAAGGTGCCTTTGAAATCTTTCGTCATATCGAAATGATCCTCACACCAGCACATGATATACAATTAAGAGGCCCTAGCAAAACCTAGCAATCCACAGCCATGAAATAATCTCATTGTACCTTTGCGAGTTTCCATCATCTCCTTACCTCCACCTCTCATTCACTTGATAAATTCGACATAGTAGCACTTCAAGAGATGTGGCTGGTTGATCTCCCCGTGTGGGATAATCATGTAATTTTGTTGGTCCCGGCTAAGACCCAAGCCAAAGGTCACCCAATGGCTGCTCTACTAGTCACAGTGAAAGCCTCCAAAGGCCTTCAATTAGATCCATGGGCCTCTCCAAAGATGCATACTCCATTGCTCAAAATGACTACCTTTGTGAGACTATTGCCCTTATTAATTTATATTAGAATCATTCAAGTATTGAGACTGAGCACTTTTTTCATGATGTGATGTATGTTTTAGATCTCATTATGAATGAGCGCTCTATTGATCGTGTCATCATATTGGGTGATCTCAATTTACATTGTCTGCCTGATAACATGTGTAAAATCAATCCACTTGAACAGCGGTGGCTATCACTAATGAAAGCGTCAATTGTTGATGCTTAGTGTGGCGGTTCATGGTGACGCTCCACCTGAATGCTCTTACAGGAGAGGCCTTCAATCGGCAATCATTAATTACATTTTCACCACCAGGAATCTGTTCACACTTGTGGCATGCTTCCCAATTGTGCAGCAAAAACATAGTGACCACGATTAATTATCCCTGACATGGTCAATGTCCTGCCCCTTGTTTACCCCGCACTATTATAAATCTACTCTTACTGTCTGTGGAGGTAAAAACAGATTCATATGGACACCCTTGTCTCTTATCCATCTACAGTCGCTCTTGTAAAATCACAATCATCAATCTATCTCTGATTTGGAAGAGACTGATGGCTCCTATTTAACAGCCCTGAAGGTATTCATAGAGCAGCCACCTATAACAGCTAAACCAGTATTCAGGCACAAACATCATCACAAACAGCACTTGCGCAATAATGAAACTGACTGCGTAGCAATCTTGGGAATTTGATCGGACTGCCTCTTGAATTTAAAATGATCAGAGCAAAACAGCTTAAGACCCAGTATAAGAATTGGCTTAAGTCGCGTAAAGCTCTTATCATTCAAAATGATGAAGAGCAAATGCTACGTACTCTAGCCTCATAAAATACTGCCTTGATTTGGAATTTCCTAAATCAGACGAGCCATGATCCCAGACTTTGCTACAAATTAATGCAGTCCAAGAAAGAAACTGGATTCTGTATTTTCAAAACCTCTATGCTCGAGCACCCGACCCTTTATGTGCTCCAACTTCAAAATACATGCCCTCGGACAGTAGCATTCAATTTGAAAGAAGCAACATACTATTTTATATCATTAATTTAAGCTCCTCTAGAGAGCTTGGGCTGGACGGGCTCACCAATGTTATGCTTAAAACCCATCCTGAACTCTGGGCTGATATATTATAGCAACTTTATCTCAACGTTGTCAAAAGTCACCAGATACTGCCTTCTTGGCAGAAATCGATTATGGTCCATATCTTCAAGAAGGTCAATCGTAAACTCCCCCAGAGCTATCGACCTAAAGCCCTTCTGGATGCCCGAGGGAAACTCTTTGCTCGCCTGATTTTACATGATTTCAGTTGCTGAATGACAGAACAATGCTTACATGACAAGTTCCAAACGGGCTTAGGTACAGCCATCAACTTGATGATTATAACTCCTATCAAAATATATGGGAAAGAAATGAATCAAGCAATATACATGGTTTTTGTGGATTTTAGGAGCGCTTTTGATTCTGTGTCTCGTGAATTGTTAATGGGAAAATTAGTGAAAGTGGTTTGTCCTGCTCATGTTTACACCTTAGTTTCCCTTTTACATTCCAGCACTTCTGTTCAGATGCGATTATCACTTGATGGAAAATTATCAGCACCCATTCCAACTTAAAGAGGCCTTAAACCACACTGTATGTCAGCCTCTGCACTTTTGAACTTTTTCATCTCTGATCTGAACACATATCTTAACAAGGTGATGTCTGATCCTCCTAAAATTGGCAACTGTGCCATTCTGTGGCTTCTCTACTCAGATGATTTAGTGCTTCTTTCAAAAAATCCTAACAGTCTACAAAAACTGATCAAAGCACTTCAGGATTACACTGAGACTAATCAGCTCACCATTAATATGTCCAAAACCAAAATCACGATTTGTGCTACTCCTCATCACATTAGACATTGCTCATTGAACTGGCGATTGCATGGAGCGAGTATAGAAGTGGTGACCGAGTATAGATATTTTGGGCTTAATACTAATACCCACCCTTCTGACTTGCCCTACCGTTTGGAATTTAGAAAGAATATACAACATCTGTTGCCCAGGCACGCATTATTCATTGCAAGTATGGGAAATGTACCCATTCTTCATTGATGATATATTTTAAACAGAACGTTGTTCCAATATTGGTCTATGGTGCAGAAACAAAGGTGTGGAATGAAATGGCCTTCTGGTCCCATCTGGAAGGCCTATTTTTCAAAACAAGTGCTCTGCTTACCCACTAGCCAACCCATGTGCATTGTCAGATATGAACTTGGGTTATTATCTCTTGGCATTTCCTGTGTGTGGATGATATGCATCTTATTGAGAAAATGCTTGTTGGCTGATGATCCTAACTCTCTGTTGTTTAGACTAGCTTCCTATGTTAAATGTGCTAAGGATCATTATGTGCACTCTTGAAAGCTACATCTAACTGAGATCTTGGAAGCAGTGGGCATTTCAACACAGCTACTGATGACAAATCCTGATTCTGCCATAATTAAACTTTGGCGTTATGATTGGATATGCACCCGTCAGAAGTGCATGGCTTATCAGCATTTTGCTCTTGGCAATTACAGAATCAAGAGCTTCTCAGAACCAGAACCCTATCTTGGCAGATTCCTTTGTCGAGTCTATAGCAATTTGGTCTTACGCTTTTGTTTAAATCTTTGGCTTACCAGAGAGGTGTTGCATTGTTTCAAAGCGATTGATAGTGGGAATAAATCATGTCAATTCTTTAGAAAGCTTGAAGGATCTGATACCTTGAAGCATCTTTTAGTAATCTGCCCAATGTTATCCCAGAAACATAATGAATTTCTTCAAATCTACTTTCTGGAATATGCCAATCTAACATCTGAAGATTTGTGGTTTGAAATTCTAAATGGCAAACGAGTCAGAGTTAGTATCACAGCCATTACATTTCTTTAATTGCTGCACTTCGGCTAGTTCTCCTTCTTTGGTTTATTCACGGTTACACTTGAATCAAAATTTGAATATGATGCATCGCTTTAAATATGCTTTGGTTTTGACTCATACCTTTTATGTCTATGAATTTTAACTTTTTCTTGAGATTTGATATCTTTGAAGAGCTATCAAGATTTGTTGAGCTTTTATACCTTGTATATCCTCTCCAATAGGTCTTACACCCAAATGTTTTATTAACTCATTTTATGATTTAAATTGAAGCACATTTTGACTCTTCTCATATGAAGGTATCCTTCACCCTTGATCTGAATTTGAATTTGTTTTCTTTGGTATTTATCGAATTGCATTTGTATCATATAAGTCTTTGAATTTCTGTTACCTTCTTGTTTTCTTTTCGGCTCTTTTGTACTTTGAAAGGTTGTATTTTTCAACCATAACAACAAATAAAAAAATTAAAAAGATGCTATTTCTGCCTGCAGAGAGCAAAATTAGTAATTTTTAAATTTGAAAAAAACAGACCTTCTTTTGTTCCCAGTCCACTACTGGGTGAAGCCCATGTTCGAGTAGGGAGCACAGGATTCCTGGGAAGAAAGCAAGTCTCAGCATAAAGCTTTAAGAAGCCTACGAAAGGAGAGCAGGTCTAATGATAGAGTGGGGGAGGTCTGACAATAGTCATGTAAAAATGCAGATTTTTGGAGAGAACATAGGAGACCACCACGGTCAAACTGATCTCCAGAATCTTTTCTGCAAAATAAATTATAAAATTAAATAAAATAAATTAACATTTAAATTTAATTTATAATTGGAGTCGTCCTGGCTGCATGTTTTAGGATCATGCTTTTCTCTTGGTGAAATTCCACGGATGTGCAAAATCCCCCTTCAAGCCCTGCACCTCTCAACTTCACACTTCCTTATCGTGCCGAAACAGCAGCAAATGAAGCTCAGTTAGATGATGGGCTGGAGGATCCCTTGGAAGCTTTCTCCCAATGCCATTATGTCAGGCTGACAGATCCCTCCAATTCACAAAATCTGTCAAATCAGGGCTGTTTACCTGCCTTAAGCCCACTTCCTTTGCACTACCTCCTTATGCCCTGAGACTGCTCTGCAAACATGCTGCATCCTATAACTCTCCATAGCATAAAATACAGAGATATACCATAACAATTATTAAACATATTGCACATTGTGCATTTGTACAATAGGTTACACAAATAAGATCTTAGTAGTAGTACAATTTATAATATTACATATCATTTAGTGTTCTTTAGCCCAGAGGCGTGTCTAGGGAGTGGCCTGGGGTGGCACGTGGTACCCCTGGAATCGAATTGGCCATCCCAGGTGCCACCCCATTGTCCTAAACTATCATCAGTGTGTGTGTGAGTGTGAGTGTGTGTGTGTGTGCGCGCGCACGTGCACTCATACTTCATGCCACCCCTGCATAAATCAGTGCCCACTTGGGCCACCCCAGTCAAAAGAGCCTGCACACACCACTGCTTTAGCCCAAACATTCAGTTGGAAATATTACAGTGCAATAGTGTTTTTGCAAGAAGAAACATCCCTTTACACTGTGACAATTTATTAGTAGCTGTTAAAGTCAACCAATTTACAGTAATATTCGTATAAAACATGGTAGCCTGCAATATCTGTATGAAAGCCTGGAAATAGTGTTCCTATTACTGGCTAGTTGTGACCTCACAACTGACCTGTAATAAGAAAATTACATCACAATCGCTCTGTAATCAGTTATTATGCTTCAGTTGTGATGTCACGATTCCTGCTGCTTGAGCAGCATAGAGAACTCAAGCTGCATTGCAGAACTTAATTAAAGCCATAAAAAGCTTTTCAAATGAATTGCTTGCAGAACAGTTGTCTGTGTCCTTTTACAGCAATTAATTGACAAGCAACTGTTTATGGGTAGAATGTTTAATTTGTGCACTGCTGGAGTTTAACACATGCAAGCAAGAATCTGCATGGTATTACTTATTTTAAAGCACAAAATGAAAACCTTTTTGATACATTTTATTAAACCGCTTGAACAATTTTTCTTCATTATATTAGGAGCTGCATTTTTGCTTTTTAAAATCCAAACCGATTCTATATTGATTATATGGATCAGTGAATGGAATATCTCTTACATTATATTATGCAAGAGACAAGGTATTAAAGGGAATGACAGTCTGTGGCCATGTAGTATAAGAAATACAATACCCCTACCATATATAAAAAGGATGTTGCAAGTCACCTTGGAGTTCTGTAGCCTAATAAAGGAACTTCGTCTTTGACCTCATTCCTCTATTTGGTCACAAAACTCCTCAGTGACTTGCAATATTTTTGTAAGTACCGTATCCCATATATAACCCACAAATAAAAAACAAACAGACAACAGGATAACAAGAGGAAGGGAGGCGAGGTAAATGGGAAATCAGAAGATGGCTTTTCCTTCAGGAGCTTCGTGGGACTCAGGATGCCCACCTCCTGCTGTAAGGCCTTGCGCAATTTCACTGCACTGCCCGCAGTCGCTATGCCTTCCTTTTTCCTACCCCTGTTCTCCCCTTCCCCTAATATGCCTACCCCCTCCCTGATTTGCTGCTTGCTTCCAGGAAGCACAGCTTCATGCTCATTGATGGAAGCTTTCTCCTTTTTCTATTGGAGCTTTGTGGGACAGAGGACCCCCACTTCCTGAGGGTAGGCCTTGTCCCACCCGAGCCGCTTGCCACACAACATTGCTTTTTTTCTGCCCCAATTTTCACCACGCTGCCGATGCTCGCCATGCCTTCCCTGTTGCTCCCACTGATCTCCCCCTCTACTAACACACCGACCACCTCCCTGATTAGCTGTTTGCTTCCAGGAACCACAGCTTTATGTTAGTTGCAGGAAGCCTTCTCCCTTTTCTATTGGGAGCTTTGTGGGACTGAGGAGCCCCACCTCCTGTGGTAAGGCTGTGTGCCCCTCAAGCCACTTGCCTGCACGGCATTTCTTTTTTTTTCTTTTTTCTCCCCCCATTTTCACTACGTTGCCGGTGCTCACTGTGCCTTCCCTGTTCCTCCCACTGCTCACCGTCTCCCCTAACACTCCCACCACATCCCTGATTGGCTGTTCGCTTCCAGGAAGTACAGCTTTATGCTCATTGCAGAATCCTCTCTCTTCCATCTCTAGCTTCGTGGGACTCAGGACCCCCATCTCCTGAGGTAAGGCCTTGTGCCCTCTGAGCTGCTTGCCCATATTGCATCTCTTTTTTTTCCTTTTCTTTGTTCTCCCCACATTTTCACAGCGCTCACTGAGCCTTACCTCTTTCTCCCCTACTTCCCCCCTCCCATAACACGCCCACTGCCTTCCTGATTGGCGTCTGCTTCCAGGAAGCACAGCTTTATGCTCATTGCAGGAAGCCTTCTTGCTTTTCCATCCGGAGCTTCTTGGGACTCAGGACCCCCACCTCCTGGGGTAAGGCCTTGTGCCCTCCAAGCCACTTGCCCAAACATCATCTCTTTTTTTGTTGTTATTTGTTCTCTCCCCATTTTACCAGTGCTCGTCATTCCATCCAAGGTCCTCCTCCTCCTCTCCCACTCCCCTAACACTCCGACAGACTCCCTGATAGGCTGTTTGCTTCCAGGAATTACAGCTTTATGCTTGTTGCAGTAAGCATTCTCTCTTTTCCATGAAGAGCTTTGTGGAACTCTAGACCTCCATCTCCTGAGGTGCCCTCCAAGCCGCTTGCCCGTACAGAATCTCTACTTTTCTCCCCATTTTCGCAGTGCTTGCCGTGTCGTCCCTGTTCCTCCCCCTCCGCTCCCCAGCCCCTAATACAACCACCCCTTTCCTGATTGGCTGTTGCTTTAAGGAAGCACAGCTTTATGCTCAATGCAGGAAGCCTTCTCCATTTTCCATCAGGAGCTTCAGCGGACTCAGGACCCCCACCTCCTGAGGCAAGGCCTTGTGCTGTCCGAGCCACCTGCCGGCAGAGTATTTCGTTTTTTTTCTTTTTTCTCCACCCATTTTTACTGCGCTGCCCATGCTTGCCATGCCTTGTCTGTTCTCCCCCTGGTCTTCCCCTCCCCTAACATGCCCACCCCCTTGCCCGATTGGCTGTTTGTTTCCAGGAAGCCCAGTACCTTTAGCTGAGAGCCCCAAGGCAGCCTTGTTCGGGAAGCCAGCTGAGGGCCTAGGCAAAGGGCGCCTGCCTGGTCGCCTCCATCACCTGTTTGCCTATTTTTGAATCCTGCCCAGCCATCCACTTTTTACAGCCACAACCAGGTAAAGTGGGAAGACTTGAAAGGACAGCTAATGCTGCACTTCTGAAACCTTGGCACTACTTTGATACTGCCACTGTGTTGAAATAGCTGTGCTCTGAAGTTTAAATTTAGCTGCACTCCTAAATTTAAATTTGGTTGAGCTCTGCAGTTTAAGCCTAACTCCCTTTGAATTCTGTGACTATGTTGAAGTTAGCTGCGCTCTGAAGTCTAAATTTAGCTGCGCTAAGAAGTTTAAATATGCCTGCGCTCTGTAGTTTGACACTGTTTAAACCCTGCTACCCTTTCAATCTTGCCATCGTGTTGAATCTAGTTCCATCAGGAGTGTAGCAACTGTATTAAATCTAGCTGTGCTCTGAAGTGTGCCATTGTTTAAACCCTGATGCCCTTGAACTCTGCCATTGTGTTGAATCTAGCTTAAAGCCTGCAGCGCTCTGAGGTTTGCCACTGTGTTGAATCTAGCGGCAGGTGAACCTTGACATTGTGTTGAATCTGGTTGCCCTGTTAAATCTGCCACTGTTTTGAATCCTACTGCCATTTGAAGTTTGCCACTATTTAGAATCCTGCTGCCCTCCAAATGTGCCACTGTTTTAATCTAGCTGCCCTGTGAAGTCTGCCACTGCTTTAAATTCTGCTGTGCTCAACCTACTAACCACCCCCTTTTCCTCTCCATTATACCTTCCACGTTTCACACACACACCCAAAGGGCCAGCCATACTACAACAAAAACACACATGCCACAAATCCGCCCACAAGCGCAAAACCATCTGGGCACAACAAGCCCAATGCACACAATCAAAGCACACTCAGAAAGCCAACACACACAGACGCTAGTTTCTCCTGATTTTGCAAGCATCAACAGAAGAGACCCACCTCTATCCTATGCCTCTGACCTCACTAACCCACATATCCTCTGTCTTACAGAGCCGCGTGAGCACCTCGCGACCATGCAAATAGTAGTGGTGTGTGGTATAAATCAACATAACACGACATATGTGTTTCATCATATTTTGCAGTGGTGCATTAATCTTACTGCTAAGTAAAAATATTCCTCAACAGTTTTTGCAGATTGTATAAAATGTACCATAACGTTATATGGATGGTACCAGCATTTATGTTATGGGCCAAAATCAACCATGCAGGTAACACAGCACCCACTCCCTGCGTGTTTAATTACATTTACTGTGTGCATACGGTAAAGCTGGGAGGGTTTAGAGGGTAAAGTTGTGGGATTAGGACGTGAATCAACTAGAAAGGATACAATTTAATATTCCCATTGAGATGTCCTTTTGCACACTCTTTATGTCACCCTCGAGTAGGTCTTGGACTTGAACTCCCAGCCGGTTTATAGTGAAAAAACCGAATTCCAAAATATCGAAAACAAAAATATTGAATCCAAAATGTCGAAAAAAAAAATCTCGAATTTTTTTTTTAATACGTTTTTATTTCGAAATGGGGGGGTTCCCCCCCCCAACCCCCCTTTTTTCTTTTTTTTTATTTTACCCTTTTTTTATACTTACCTGAACCCACAAATACATATAAATAAATAAATAAATAATTCGAGATTTTTTTTTTTTCGAGATTTTGGATTCGGGATTTTTGTGATTCGATATTTTGTTTTCGGTTTTTTGACCGACCACCCTCCCAGCCACCATAGCCAGCATACACATTGGAGAAGAATCGTGGGTGGTGTAGTCACAAACACCTGGAGGGACACATAATGAGTAACCAAATGTATTTATCTTTTATTACTGTCTTTTCCAATCTCATAAATCTGATAATCTGCCACTTAGTCGTTTAGAGTCTGAAGCTTGAATCAAGAGACCACTCTAGCCAAGTTAGACTGCCTTTATTCCAACTTTAACATTGATAACTGCATCATCCCTGTCCTAACATATGTCAAAACCCGAATGGTCCACATTGATGCCACACTCTCCATGAACAAGCAAGTCAGCACTATTGTCTCTGCCTCTGCCCTAAGCACAAAACTCATCAATGCCATCAAACCATTCTTAACCAAGGAAAATTGGCTCTCAATAGCCAGAGCTACCATAGTTGCAAAGCTTGATTACTGCAATGCACTCTTAGCCAGCATTTCTACAGACTCCAAATCACCCAAAATAACTCACTAAGAGCAGCCTTTAGTATTCCAAAAAGAGACTACTTCTCTCAAGCAAGACAGTCCATTCACTGGCTCCCTGTCAAAGAACGCATTACATTCAAGATCCTCATGACTACACATAAATGCTTACACCGGACAGCACCGCCCTATCTTTCAGACATACTACATAGACCCAATGCTTCAAGACCTATCAGATTATTCTACACCAATCAACTCACTGTACCGCAAATTAACAAGGCCAAAGCAGGAGGGTTAGGCTTCCCATGCATTGCCCCAAAGCTTTGGAATGCACTGCCCACTGACCTAAGAGACTTCTCTCCCTGCCTTCAGAAAAAAACTTAAAAAACTCTTCTCTTTAACTAAAACGCTCACCAATAAATTTTTCGAAAACCATACTATGCAATTTGTACAATAATCATGCTTGTATGTGTTTTTCATGTGTAACTAAATTTTGATCTCTCTCTGTAACAAGCGCCACGATGCCCCTGAGCTGTTGCATGCTTAACAAATGTGAATAAATAAATACATGCATAAATAAATAGATAAGAGAGCAAACAACCTGTTTCGAGATAGCTTGGAACAGGGGTCTGCAACTTGCAGCTACTCAGATGTTTTGGATTGCAACTTCCATGGTCCCTCACCAATGACTATGCTGCTGGGGGTGATGGAAGCTGTAGTCCAAAACATCTGAAGAGCCAAAGGTTGCAGGCCCCTGGCTAAGAAGCATCTGGACATGAGTTCTCTGCACACACAATTATTTTGTTTAGTATTATTGCTGCACACAAATATCGAATATCTTGGGTTGCTCACAAAACGTCTACTGACATCCAGAATCACAAATGCTCGGGTATTTATATTAAAATTAAATAGAAGGTTTGTTGTTTAACTCAATCATTTGTCGTATATGCAGCAGATCATTCGTGATATGCATCTAAACAAGATGTATGTAAAATATCTGTATATTAAAAACTTTGCAATTTTTGTTCAGGAAACATATATCATTGTTTATCCCTCGTTTTAAAAAATAAAATGTGTTCTAGTATGAGGGAAGTACAGGGGTACAATGTCATATAATCGACAGTAATTTTTTCGACTGGTGTTTTGCTGAAAAAAGATTGCTGAAAAAACACATCGAAATATTTTGGAGGGTGCAAAAGGGGATATAAAGGGTTAGGGGATTAGGAACAGTACAACATAGGTTGAGGATGGGGTTTTCCCTCCAAAAATAATAAAGTAAAAATGTCGATGAGTTTTCTCTGCAAAACTTTTTCAGAAAAACACTGTCGAAAAAACAGTTGTCGATGATATGACATAGAAACAGTACAATAATGAATTTGCTAAGGTGCTAATGCCATGCATGTGCCCAGTTCCCTTAATATTGCTGACACAGTGTAAAAACGATGCAACAAAAACTTGCAGTAATAGCTTAAATGTTGGGCTATGTTCTGCAAAGTATATTTTTGTGGACACATAATAGATAATACTGGTTCTCTTCTCACTAACAATTACAGAGACATCTCATTAACAATTACAGAGACATACATTTCCTCCATTCCACTAGCCCTATAATATCAGTCAGTGATGGTTGGGTAGATGACTAATGCAAGAGGTCAGCAGGAGATAGATTGAGAGGCAGGCTTAAAAGCGAGGACTGGTATAGTCTGTGCTAAGTTACATATATATAGAGTAGACCAGGGGTCTGCAAGCAGAAGCACTCCAGATGTCTTGGACTACGACTCCCATGATCCCTCCCCATTGACTATGCTGGGTGGAGCTGATCAGAGTTCTAGCCCAAAACATTTAGACAGACAATTCAGTATTACCACTATAGTTGTTTAAATCAGAGATATGTGTATTTACCATTTGGCTATCACTTCTTCTAAATTTGGCCAAAACGTGTCTGCATATAACGTAGTTTTCAAGCAGGATAACATTCCAACTGTATGGTAAAATCTCAAATAATGTCTCCCACATTTAATTTGTAATGTTAGATTCATAACATCTGACTCCTACATAACATTTCATCTTATCTTTTAAATAAGTGAATCAAGTACTAGCATAATTGTCTTTAATGACTGTCGGATTCTAAAGAAAAGGCTCTTTCGGTCTCCCGGGAAGTCAGATTAGCTCCCCTGCCATGCCAGCACAGGGGAGTCTTTCAAAGGCTCCCCCCAGCTGGTGTGTTGGTTTAAGGCACCCTTTTGAAAGCAAATGTGCCCTGCTCTCGTGCTGGTGCAGGGCACTCCAACATGGGAGCAGGGTGCTTTTCATTACATTAGGGCGCTGATGCTAGTCCTGCATGGGGCAGCCTTTAAAAGGCTTCCCCATGCGAGTTTAGCATCGGCGCCCTATTGAAGTCATTAACTCCCCGCTCCAGCACGGGAGTAGGGAGATAATCACTTAATAAGAGCTCCGCTGCTTGGCACGCGCCACTGCCTGCACCTTGACCTGGGGTTGGGGGGGGGTAGTGAGGGGATGCCATATTTGTTTTCCTCGTCTTGGGCACTGCCAGAGCTAAGGCCGTCCCTGGCCTTTGTGCTCCCATACTCTTCATGCATTGCCTCACGAGCCAGTGTGTTGGTAATTAATCTTTTTTGTGTGTGTTTGTATCCCTTATCAATATCTCTAGAGGTCAAGTCCCAGAGATCCCATTATATTTTAAAAGTCCATACTCGTGTAGAACTAAACACTTCCAGCACATTCCAACAGAATCTTATTCCAATTGTATTCAATATTTTTGGGCCATATGAGCCCCAAACTTCAATACCAAACAGTGCTGGGGAGGGATATAATCTTTGCAATGAATAGACGCTTTTTTAGGGTAGGAAGCCCAGACCCACATTTTCCAATAAAGCCTGCCGGAACTGCAGTTACACTATTAGCTCAGACCCTTGCACCTTTATGGTGCTAATTTTTAATAGGTTGCAAGAATTTTGCATGCTTTCAACCACCTATGCTATTTCGGCTCTGATTCCTTTGAGGGAGCAAGGCAAGGAGCAAGAAATCTGCTCCCTGTTTCTTTGATCCATGCTGGGAATCCATATACATCTATGCCTATATCACATGTTGATGCTGGCAAAGAGCCATGTACCCTATGGCTTTCTTCCTGCCCTTTTGCATGGGCAAATTGTATGTTGAATGCATTGGGATTGATGATAATGGTGGTCGCCATGCTCTTACATGTTGGACACTATTACTGATCACCACTGTGTGCATATGAGTGCATAGTGGTGATCATAGTGCATACCCTGCATAATCGGGTATTAAGCACAAAAACCTATAGAACACCTTGATTTTCATGTTGTAGACCCCATCATGATGTGAATGATTGACATCCCTGTTTTAGCCGTGGCTCTCCTGCTGCCTCCTACTGGTTTTCTGTCAACCTCAAAATGAGCCTGTAAGATGGTTTTCCAATATTCACTGTTATCCACTACGGGTCTAAGATGTCTCGAATGTTCTATTCTACTATTGCAATATTATCTATGCTCTTTGTATGTTTCTTATTACATTTATATTGGTTTTACTTTATTGGTTTTTACAATTTAACTAGTTTCATCCAAAAACAAATCAACGGCAGAAATAATGATGTGTCTTGTAACTTGAGTCTAGAACATCAGAATTGTATCTTCTGCATAGATAGGAAATGGCTACAGGCTGTTCCCAATCGATGGTGATGTAGACTTTTAGAAGTTCAGCTGAAATGTGAGCCAACCAAGCCTTGAAAAGGAAGGGCTCAAAGACGCGGACCTGTTTGATGCCACTTGTGAAGAAGATACAACCTTCCCCCTACATCCCAACACACACCTGCATCTATAATCCCCTGTGCAGAACTATTAGAGGATTCAACAGATTTACATAAATGTCCCGCTTCCCTAATGTCAATCATAAATTAATCATTTTTATGCCGTCGAAGGCTTCTGTATGTTCAACAAAACAGGGATACATGGTGCCTTTTTCTGTTTTTAGTTAATAGGTAGTCCTTATAATACCACATATCTTGGCATGCACCTAGACTAGGCCCCTTGCACCTTTCCCTATGGGGTTGAGAAAAGACACCAACAGACCCATTTTCCAAGGGTGTGAGTGTGTGTGTTTTTTTTATTAATTTTGAATTTGTCAGAGAAAGCACCGGGGCGTCACACCTCCCATGGTGCTTACGCTAAGAGCGCTCATTCAAGTGAACAGGGCTGATATATTCAAGGTAAGCATCCAACCTCACCACCGAGACTCCGCCCACACTGTGAATGCACGTATAAATAGAAGTACATTTGATTAACTGGTGCACATTATACCTAACACTAATGCGCCGCTGAGATTGGGCGGACCAGAGGGGGAGCTGGCCCCGGCAGATAAGAGGAGGAGAAGCACACTAAATGCAGGCCCTGGGTGTGTGTTGTGCAGCTTGGTGGATCGCAAAGTATACTGTGCTTCAACCAGTGAAGCAAAACAGAACATAACGCCAGACTTGCTGCATAATGTGCACCAAATGGCAGGCCTACCTCTGTTGCAGCTGGTAACACAAACGAGGCATATATGGCCCCAAACACGATGCAAGTGATGCTCTGCTTATCTTGATAGACCAAGGGTCCAGTGTGGAGCACAGTACCCCAGAGTAAAGAGGACAGCACCCATCAAAACTGTTACAAGAAACTGTCCCAGGGTGCTATAAGAGATCCAAAAAGCACAGTCCAAAACAGCGATTGGCCCACAATTGAGGAGCCAATTGGCACTTCCAGACATGTCAGATGGTCCCAAGTGCAGTACTGCTGCCCTGCTTCTATCAATATGACAGCCTAATGGAACTTTAAGGGAGCCCGTCCAGACTGACACTGCCAGGTATGGTCTTTGGGTGGTATTTTCAGATGGTTCAGACACCTCAAGTCAAGGTGGAAACTGAGCAGAGGGCCCAAGTTACGAAGGGGTGAAGATTTGGATATTGCTGATACCGTTCGTGTAGCTACAAGAATCACTTAGCTAGTATGCCAAAATACTTCAAGCAGCAAGCAGCAGGGGTGCAGCAAAACCTATAGGTACTAATAAACCAGTGTGCCGCAAAATCAATATGCCCGGGTAGCACAATCACTAGCACGGGCATGGAGACACAAGACAGCTATAATCCATATCATCTAATACCCACAAGAGCAAAGGAAAGCAGCTCACCTTGGAGGCGTGCACCAAGACTGTGCTCCCAGCGGAGAGCACTGCCCAAGCAGCCTCAACATCTCAAAGGGAGCAGATGCTTGTGGAAGGAGATCAACAGATTCTAGCGGCCGTAGCATCTCTAACGGAGTCTCTGAAGGCCAAAATAGATGCCATCAGCATTGATTGGAACTTGCTAGGACAAAATGTGAGAGCACTCGCTGAATGCACTGATACGCTTGAAAAGTCAGTGGCAGAGAATACAAGTGGCCTTAAAGACACCACGGAAGACAACAACAAATGCGTAATCTGGAGGACACAGCTGAGGATGCTGAAGGCAGGGCTAGATGCAATAATGTGCGAAATATTGGGCTCCCGGATGGGGAAGAAGGAGAAAATCCGACGAAGTACATAGAGACCGTGATGCAGCAAGAAATCGGTCCAGGTGCCCTCAGTCAAGGCTTCATGGTAGAAAGGGCGCATAGGTCCCTGATGAGGAAATCACCCCTGGTCAACAATAGCCCGGATTCTGAACTACCGTGACAGGGAATCATCCTTGAACACTTTTGCAAGGTGGGACGATCCAATGAGTGTCGGCCACGATAACAGCATATCCGGACTACACCCTGCAGGTTCAAAAGCAATGAATGAACTACGTAGCGGCCAAAAGGAGACTTCGAGTGGCTAATTTGAAGTTTATGCTGTTGTACGCGGCCAAACTGAGAGTGATTCACAAGGGCCGCGCCATCTTCTTCGATAACCCCGAAGATGCACATAAATGGATGGACACGAAGAATTTACCAACCGGAGCAGAAGCTGATCCAATTAGTCAAGAGTAATCTCATGCTGAAGACCCAACAAATACTAGGCAACAGAAGCCTGTACTCATAATCCCCAGTGAACAAAAGTTGCTCATTTCAGGAGCCAACAACATGGTGCTTATTTAAGATCACACTATGCAGCAGCATCCTACACCCCAGATTACATTGGTTTGCACGGATACTAGCAGTTACGTACTCGCCTGCTGCACCTGACGCACCAGGACATGACCCTGGGACATAGGCGAGAAGTGGGGAGGCATGAGCACAAGGGATTGAGCTGGGCTATTGTTGGGGGGGGTGGGCGGGGGAGTTTGGGTAGTTAAAGGGGAGTTAGCATATGTGTCCACATGGACGATACTGAACTGGAATGTTGGACTGATGGTGCATGTTCGAATTTTTTAATGCGATGGGGGAACTTAAAATAGTGTCCTGGAACGTTTGAGGCCTCAACAGTTACATTAAATGTAATAGGATTATGACTTACCTAAGGCATCAGAAAATTGACATCGCACTCTTGCAAGAAAGGCACCTCACAAAAGAATAGCAGACTGCTCTCGCTAAAAAATGGAGAGGCACAACTCTAGGCTCGGTATATTCTGCTTATTCTCTGGGTATAATAATATGGGTAGCACCATTGGTTCCTTTGATGGTTCTTGGAACATCCCAGGATAAAGAGGGAAGGATGCTCGTATTGCGAGGTCGTGTCGAGCACAGAGAATTTTGTAGTATTAACACACACGCACCAAACCAAGAGACTGCAGCTTATTTCCACACTTGATAAATCCACACAGAGATGGCACACTGATATCGGGCGGGATTTCAATTGGACGCTCAGTCTCATACTAGACACATCAGATGTAAAATGTATGCACCCTGCCCCCTCGGCTAAAGCCCCGGGAACATTATTCCAAACATTTAAACTCTCAGATATATGGCAGACTCTACACCCACATGCCCGCGGATACTCGCATTATATCGCTCCCCAAGCCATGTACTCGAGATTAGATTATATTTTCACAGGAGAATTCAATAGGGCAGAATATAAGGCACAGGTGTTGTCAGATCGTGCCCGTTGATGGTCACATGGCGAGTTTCCCCGCCGAGAGCACGCATCCCAACATGGAAACTTAGGAGTGAGTCTTTGAAAGACGAAGCATTCAGGGAACAGTTAAGAGAAGGCGTGCAGGATTACTTTAAGTTTAATACAGGAAGTGTGGCGTCAGCAGGCACGTTATGGGAAATCTTCAAGGTGGTGATTAGAGGGAATGCAATCGCCAAGGCGAATGGGGTTCAGGCTGCAATAGAGACCGACTTACACAAAGCAGAAACAAAATTAGAAGCCATTAATGGTCAGAGTGATCCACACAGTGAGAGGGCCACAGAGGCTACTGCCCTGCCGTACAAATGTTTAGCACACTAGGATAGATTGGGTAAATTGAGTTATAGGAAACATGTGGAACGACAGCATGCCAAAGGAGACAAACCGGGATGTTTGCTAGCCTGGTTGTACAAAAGTGAAACTGAGCGGAGCATAATTTGGGCAATCACAGCTAGGGATGGTGAGATCTGCAAGACACAACAGGATATAATCTAATGTTTTCATGATTTTTATAAGAAATTATACGAGGAGACCTCTGAAACCCATGAGTCAGTGATAGAAAAAGCTTTGGCGCTGATAGATCTTCCGAAGCAAGATGCAGAAGTGGTTGACAAGCTTGAAGCCCCCATATCCAAAGAGGAGCTGGAACACACTGTAAGAGGGTTGCCGTCAGGAAAAGCTCCAGGGGCGGACGGACTACCCAGTGAGCTCTATAAAGAATGTGCGTCACAGATCACTCCCCTATTGTTGGCTATGTTTAATGAATCATTATATAAAGGCATATTGCGGCTGACATTGAGAGAGTCAATTATAGTCCCATTACTGAAGCCTAAGAAACCTGATACTGAATGTGGCTCTGACAGACCTGTCTCGCTATTCAATCAAGATGGGAAAATACTGACGGCTCTGATGGCTAATAGGTTGAAACCTGTAATTCACAAACTCATACACCGAGATCAGTCAGACTATATCCCAAATAGGAATATCCAAACTATTTGATCACTGCGACCACACACCATTGCGATGGCCGAAAATGATGATTTTATTTCATTAAACCCCCTTTACACCACATAGATATGCGGGGGGAGACTACCGCAGCCCCCCATATTAATATAATATCCCACCCCTCGACATATATATGTGGTGTAAAGGGGGTGTTTAAAAAAAAAAAAAAAGAATTCGGGCATTTCGGCTGTGGCAATTGTGAGGTCGACATTTTGGCCCATATTTCGGAATATCACATGTAATCTGAGACGATTTCACCATTTCATCGACCAGACACACGACAGTGCCCAGCTTCTGGCAGTAACCTCGCTGGATGCAGTCAAGGCATTTGACTCAGCAGGTGGCCACAGAAATGTCATTTCACCAAAATTCCAGAGGTTGCGGAAGTGACATCATGTGACCCTTGACCTCTGATGACATCACAGGAAGTGATGTCATTTGACCCCACCCTGAAGTGATATCCCGGGAAGCGATGGAACAGGACATTTCACCCCTCAAATAGCATTGTTCCTAGGTACACTACAAAAAATATGGTTATGATATTACTATAAAGTGATATACATTTTGTACCAGAATGGATAGCCATATATATATTGTTAAGATCAGTGTGTATAGGCCCATATTACCAAATTACTGTGAATGCATGTAGACGTCCATGGCCAAATGATAATGATGTGTTACTATATATCACTTAAACTTAAGCGCTTCAGATAGAAAAATATACACACAATATCACCCAACCTCTGTTGGTACTGATTTATCGAACCCAGAAGTATGAAAGGCTGAGTTGAAGTGTTTAAAAACAGACTTATTCAGTGACTCGCCCCTTGAAGTGTGTCTGAAATAAACCTTTAATGACTCTAGCAATTATTGTACAGAATTTCAGAAAGACACATTATTTGGGAGTCCTATTCTTTCTTAGTTAGGGTCGCTGCTGAAAGTGTTAGACTTGTGGAACCCCTGTTCTTATTTTTTTAAGAGGCCTGAACAAGAAAGCCAGCCACTCCAAAAGCAAAGAGCCATATGGCGCTGGCCACAGGCCAGGAGCTTGCATTTAAAAAAAAACATTTCTAAAAAGATTTTGTTTAACCTTTCTTTTCTTGGGGTAGCAAGGGAGACCACAGGGGTAGCAAGCGAGACCTCAGGGGTCACAGTTGCGACCCCTGGCGATCCCTAAATCACTTCCCTGGGTGGCCATGGTTACTAGCAGTGCTAAACGTTTTTGGCATGGTCCCCACAAATATTAAATGAGTTGAGCTACTGTAGAGCAACCCAGTAGCAAAAGTCAAAACAGGCACCATGATATCGGAACAATCGAGGCTAAGCAAAGGAATGAGACAAATTTGTCCTTGGTCCCCTATGTTATTTATATTGGCCTTAGAGCCACTGGTGGTATACTTATGGAAATAATACCACGAGGCAGGCATCAGTATACGGGGTATTCACACATCTGGTCTCCCTATTTGGGGATAATATGCGTCTTTACCTGCAGCAACCGGAGACTACCTTACAATACATATTAAATGTGTTTGAGCGCTTTGCGGACCTTTCTGGGATTACAATAAATGCACAGAAGTCAAGTTTATTCTCCCTCGCAGGGTATACAATTGCCGGAGTTTAAGGGGTATTTTGTGGCGAGCCAATTGCAGTTTACCACGTACTGGCTGTCAGATGAACAGACCCAAGACACTGAGTTACTGCAATCAGCATGCACCCCATTCTTTTTAAAAGAAATGGTGTGGACCTCGATATCACGAGACCCCGAGTCTCCTCTGTTGCTGAGGCTAGGCATGATGATGTGCTAAAGGGCCTGCCACCTTTAGGGCAAAGAAACCCCCTACTCAACCCAGATCCCATTGGTAACAATAAAGAGTGAAGACGTGCAACTCAGGCTGAATGTTAGGAAATACAGGGAGCCGATGGGGGTGGCAATACTAGGTGATATATTGCGAGAGGGACGACCAATGACCTTTAATGAGGTCGCTTCAGAGTCAGGAGTATGGGAAGGGCAGTACATAACTCACGCCTTGCTTCTCCGTGGAATAAAATCAAATTGGCCAGGACCACAGCGAGTATTGATAGAAGATGTACTGATAGAAACATTCTATGACATTTCTGAGGGAGAATGCAGTATCGCGATTATATAAGGTACTGACGTGGAGACTTGATCACAATCTTATACAAATTAGACAGAGTTGGGAGGCAGATTTGCAAGAGCAGCTGCTTGGAGCAGGGGCATGGGGTATCACAAGAAAGTGTTCAGAAATTCAAAACTACAACTGATCCAATTATATGTACCTCAAAGAGCATATTTAACCCTGAAGAATATTGCAAAATTTAGTAACGCAAAAGAACAAGCCTGTCCGAAATGTGGCATGATCAATGCAGACCTGATACATGTTTTGGGTTTGCGCTGACACACGCCGATATTGGGAGGGAGTGGGCCATGCTCTCACTAAGGTGGGTGTGCTGGAAGATTCTGTGACCCCCAAGGCGTGCTTGTTAGGAATTTTTACAAGACCAAAAAATGCGAGGCATGTTAGTAAATTGAAAGACCTGCCATACATCTTGTCAAAACGTAAGATAGCAATGGGGTGGAAAACATGGAAGGGACCATCATTTGAGGGTTGGTTAAGGGACCTCCAGAAATGCTCGCTGCCAGAAACTGCAGTGTGGCAGGATGCATCCCGTCGGGGCCAAGAGGGGCAAAACATGGATTTAGTGGCCTGGAGACACATGTTACAAGAACTGACATCCCCCGCACAGAATGATACCACGACTCAAGTACATGCACCATCACAATCGGTGGAATAGAGATATGGGACAGTTCAAGTAGTTTTATACACCATAAGCAGACAATGTAAGTGGAATAGGCTGGGGGGAGGGGAGGGGTGGGGGTAGCAGGGAGGTTTGAACAGGCAAATGACATGATGTATCATTGGAAGTTAGGCACACAGTCTGTATGTTCATTTTAATTGTTTATGTTGGAAAATAATAAAAATTGTTAAGAAAAGAATATAAAAATAAATAATACAAATTGTCATCACAGTTGGTAAGACAAGATGTGGCAGAAGATAGGGTGTACTTTTAACTGTTGCAATAGTTGGCGAGCACACATCACGCGTGCCATATTTTGTTGTTCATTGACTTTATATGGATTATCAGAGGGAAGCAACATTTGGGACTATGGTATGTCAGCCCGGTTCTGCTTCCCAAACTCTAAACTGTACACACGATAGCGTTTTCCTTTTAAGACAAGGGCGCTACATGAAGCTTTCGCTCGTGGTTGTGGGAACTGTAGTTCATTCTCTATGATTCAGTCCCTATGTGCTCTACGGTACCATAATTACATACATTTGTGATTACCACCCAATCTTCTAAGGATAGCTGATGAGCTTCTAGATGTAACATATTACCTCACTAGTGTTAAGCACCATGCTCACATCTACATGGACAGGCACTAATGTGTATGACTCACCCGTTTCTGCAGTCAAAATATGTGGAAATAAAAACGGCATCACTCCTGTACTCAAGAATTTCACAAACCGTGAATCAAAAATGATTATACACCTAGCATATATCCCTGCGGAATGAAATATGTAGGGAGAGAACTCAAATCATGCACTAATAAAAAGGTCTTGAAAGCTCCCATGGTTAACATGGAGGCACATCATTCAAATGGGTGGTGCTGCAACAGATTAAGGGCAATTGCACACAAATAAACACATTCATCTCGTCAAAATGGGAACAAAGTATAACATTTAGATTGAACAAACTGATCAAATAGGGTTGAACGACAAGATGGAATTGACATCAGTGCAAGACCATGCTGATAAGGGCAGCTTTGAGAAGAAAAAAGGACAACAATTCAAAAGGACTATATATTAGCATGCATAGAGGAGTGATGTAATTCTAATGTCCACATTTTGACTGCAGTAACAGGTGAGTCCTACACATTGCTGTCTATCCATGTAGATATGGGCATGATGTTTCACACTAGTACCTCTAGAAGCTTCCCATGTATCCTTAGGAAAATGGGCATTAGACATGGATGTAATCATGGTACCGTAGAGCACGTAGTGACTGAATCATGTAGAATGAACTACAATTCCCACAACCGAACGGAAAATAATACCGCGAGTGCAGTTTAGCATTCGGAAAGCAGAACTGGGCTGCCTCCAACACCAGGTCAGACCTATAAAATCAGTCTCTTTCTAGTAGGCAACATAAAGAGACACAAGGTAGTACCTTATATTGCTTTCCTTTGATAATAAATCGAAAGTCATTGAAGAACGAAATATGGCGCGCGTGCTGAGTGCTCACAAACTATTGCAACAGTTAAAAGTATGAAATATGTTCTAACACCGGTGACGAACAATTGTAGTAAGTATCACGCATCAATTAACTGTGAGACATCTTTCAGATAATGAATGCCATTTAGCAAGGGCATGACACATCTGTAATTAAGCCACATCATCTTTTATTCCGCCAGGGGACATGAAGTTATTAGGTGCAAAAAAGCATCATAACATTGCTTAGCGTAATAGCCGACATTTTATGACTCTGGGAACTGAGCTCCCTTCCATATGTGAAATTACATTCCCATTGCATTGAAATGTCAATTTCTTTTGAATATCTTCTAACTCGATTAGGTTTTCTTGGGAGCCACTAATTGTCATATATATTTTTTTTGCAAATTTCATGACAGCAACGTGACTTATATTAAGAAGAAACTATTAGCACCCTTTGGGGGTGGGGGGAGTCAGCCAATCAGGAGGCACAGAACGCAGGTTGAAACTGCTAATCTAAGCCCACGTTCCAATACACCTGATGGCCGGTACCCCGCCCACCCTCTTTCCCCCACTGACCCAACAGTGATTTTTCCCCACACCCCGCAATCACCACTTACCTGACTGCTGGGGCAGAGAGTGGCCCCACTGCAGCTCCTGCAGCTTCTGTCCCCGTTCCATTTGCCCACTATGGAAATGGATGGGTAACTGTGGCAAGACAGAGTGCCAAGGGGAGATAGAGGACTGGGAAGAGCTGTTGGCCTGTACTGAGATGGAGACAGAAATAGGAAGAGACCGACGTATCTAGGTTTAGATCAAAGGCTAGAGAGAGAGACAAAGAACTAGAGTTCGAGTGGGGCTTCTAAAAGACGTATTTCAACAGAAAAATACCTGTTTCATAGGAAAGAAAATTACCTGTTCAGAGGCAGATATTTTAAGAGAGACTGGGTCATTGGAAGACACAGACCTGAGAAAAAACAGAGATGGGTAACCTGACAGTTCCTGCTGATAAGACCATGCAAATTCCTGTTGAGAAGTGGTTTCCCCTCCACAAATTTTCCACGACCCACAGACAGCCATGGTTACTGGGACTGATGTGATTAATCCTGTTGTTTGTTCTCTTTTAGGTTCTGGGAGAAGATACCAGCTGAATGCCATCCATGCCAGCAAAGCCTGCAATGTCATCAGCAAATACACTGCCTTCATTCCTGTGGATCTGACAAGCAATGCATACCTGCCCACTTTGGTGGAATATTCCAACATAGGTACATTATCATCATGGTAGCGATTGTGTGCGAGGGGGCATACACCAACACATCACGTTTTAAACACATGCTAAAGAAGGTCCTCACCTTGAGGAATCAGATAAAAACCCCAACAAATGCATGTTCGTTGTGAGCTCCTGGAGGTGGGTGGTTCTCCAACTGTGACACATAGTGGTCTTAGCATCTTGGAATGAAGGCAAACTCAACAAAACTACAAGCATTAAACTTTCTGTAAAAGAAAGTTCTCTTCCTTTCTATATGCCGTAGAATTCTTTCCAGCCATAGGGAGGTTTGATGTAACACTTTTCTCAACACTCTTTTAAAACCTTTTTCTATGCAAGATGCAAGTTTGCACACCTATTATTGGAATAACTGGAACTAATATGCAGTGTTGATACAGTGCATTAGCTTTCAAAGTCTGAGCGACATCGTCAGATGGTGCAGAGTGAAAGGAGTAGCTCAGAAACACAGAGTGGATATGTCTTTCTAATAGGGAGAATAAAAGATACCTTTCAAATTAAACGTCATTGTTTGAAGGAATAGTATGCATGGAATGCAGGCACGGGTTTGCCACGGGAAAGAATCATAAGACCGTCCTTCTCTCTCTGCGTCCCACGATTCTGGAATCTCCTCCCCAACAACATCCAACTTGCCCACCCGCTTCTACAGTTCAGGAAGGCGCTCAAAAACATGCTCTTGAAGGAATGACTCCTCCCTAAAACCTAGGTCCACACACCCTCTACACCCCACCCTACCTGAGACTGGGTGATCTGATTCCTCCTGTTTCCTCCCCTGGTTACTTGTAGATTCATTGCTGAAAATCGCCCTCCTTCCCATGTTCCGAGGTCCCCACTCCCTTGTCTCTCTGCTCCCTAACCTTGTTCTTCCCCCTATTGTAAAGTGCTATGTTGCTTCACAAAGCTAGGTCTATGCTCAACAAATACTCTAATAATATTATTATTATTATTATTATTATTATTATTATTATTATTATTATTATTATTAACTTCATCTAAAGGATCACAGGTCTGGCCATGGGAAAACGCAAAGCATTTTATAATTCCTGTTTGCACCCGTGTAACGGCGCTTAGCCAAACAGGTGGATGGAATGCTGGTGAGAATACACACTCTCCTCCTGCTGTTTCCAGCCACCCAAGACCCTTCCCTGGGTGGTGCCATTTCTATTTTTAATGTGAGGAGGCCACAGGGTTCATCTCCCTGTTACCCCTCCACCCCCCAAAACAAACCATATCCCTTCCGTCCCACCTCCCTTGGTACCCACTTACCTACTGGACTGGAGCTTTGTGCTCCAGTCCCGGTGCACCTCCCGCTCTCGGCCGCCATAGAACAAAAACATTCGGACCCCGGATTTACCCCATGGTGCGAATGGCTTTCAGCCCCGCCGTGGGAGTCGGACATGACCAGTAACATCTTATTTAGGAAAATATTTTGTGTCAGCCGTTAAAGCCCCACCTCAGTTAGCTATTTGCAGTGCTTGTAACATTTACCCATTTTGGACAATCTTCATAGCAGAGAACTGTGTATCTCTGCACACATTCACTTTTCAAATATTCAATAAATAGGAGAGATTGCAGTTTTTATTGAGATCATCAGGTTGTAGACAATGAAAATAATGATGTTAATAAATTCCACATTAGCTCAACCTTTTTTCATTATTGCCCTCTCATGAATATTTAGGAAGGTTTTCTTCTACTTAATTGAGACAATCAGTCAGTATGTTGCGAACAAAAATCACAATTTGAATACGTTCCTTCCTGACTCAATTTCTTTCATTGCCCCCTGATGGATATTTAGGAATGTATACTTCTTCTTGATCTTTCAGATGGGCATCGTTGTCTTATGGTCACCTTAGGATAATTCTGGAGATGTTTAAATGTAGTGCAGATACATCAATTACATTTTGATAAGAAGATAGCTAATTTTCGTTTTTTCGTTTCACTAAGATTTTTTAATGCCAACCGAGGGGAGATTGTTTCCATGTAGCTCATCTTTTGAAGGCCAAACTCATGTGCATAACCTCTGAATCTCTTTTGCTCCAGTATTTGCAGGATTTCAAATCATTTGTTGTCTCTATTGGAAGTAAGTTCGTTAGGGAAAAAAGAGCATCTGAAAAGGTCTCACAATGCAGGCCTTCTGCCTTCATCTTGCACAAATAGATGTATTACCGTATATCCGAGAGGTGTTCATCCTCTCCATCTCATCGTCTACATATGACAAGAATGAGGTAGGATTCTGAAACGGCAAATGGATGACGCTCTTGTTTTTCAGGACAAGACTTGAAATATTATTCCAGGTCATTCCCCTCGGAGAATTATTGTGAGAAAAATATCTGTAGTATGAAGAAACCGCAAAAAAAGTATTTTCAGAGAACTTCGTGCTCACGCTCAATGCTGAACCGGCTTCAAATCATAAAACTAAAGGTCATGCTTTTGGAATAATACATTATGAAATGAGGGACCTTTAGTTTTATATATTGAAGCTGGTTAAGCGTTGAGTGCGAGCATGCAGTTCTCTGAAAAGACTCTTGTCGGGGTGTATTTGTACCGCATTTGTTACCCAACGTGCCTTGGGTTGATCTGTAGTGCTCCTCAGAATATACTAATTTTTCTTATGCACTTCTGCGCAAATCACTTAATTAAGGGTGACGCCCATCTTCTTAGAGGAAAAATATCTACCTCTAAGATCTCCTTTGTCTGCTGATCCCCACATGACTTTGTGTGTTAACATTTAGATATCGGGAGTTAGAGCATCTTGATTTTGGTGGTCAGAAGGAAAAGGGTCAAAGTGACTAATCTAACGGCACAGATCCATTATAGTACATCGAAACAGCGGACTCATTTGTTGCAAATAGAAAAAGTGCTACCTTTCAGAATGCTTTCCAGCCGCCTATATAAAATCCCTGACTTTCTTTTCACAGTCTATAGCAGCCGCAGTAAATCCTCTATAGTTCTCTGTTGAACAAATTATGAATTCTCTTGTGAATGACCACTAAAGAATTGTGCTTCCATGTCAGCAGCTATGTAGTCCTATTTTGGACAGTTTGGAGACAGTTTGAATGATGCTGGTCTCATACAGTTGGCTCCAGGAGACCATCAATTGTGGGGTTTTGTGGGAAAGGTGATTGCATTTTCAAAACAGTGATGTAAAATGCTATAGCTACAACTTGAATAAGGTCAGGGAATTAAGGTTGATTGTCTGGTTGGGGTTGTTTAGCGCAACATTAGGAGGTTGTCTTAGCCGCTGAATTTAGAGGCCTTTCCTCACCTGGCAAAAATCTCAATTATGCCTTGATTTCAGCTGCCCTTCTTGTGAAGTAGTATAGCTCAGGATAGAGGAACTGAAACAGCATCACTTAAGCTGATGGGTAGTAAGCCTAGGCCCACCGAAATTATTTTCACATGAGGTCTCATAATGGTTTGCCTGTGCCTCCGCATTAAGTATCAAGTAATCATCAGGCCATACCTCAATATTGAGGAACACGCCACCATCAGAGTGAACCCCTGCTGCTTGAAGTCCCTCCATCCAATCGATCAAGCACTAGTCCATTAGAGATGACTTTTGGGGCCCTGACCACTCAATGTTGTCTGAATTCAGAAGTGGATATTTGGGGATCACCTCCCTGGAAACAAACGTTGGCGTACACTTGATGGCCCTTTCACACAAGGCCTAAGAGGTAATTCCTCGAGTGAATGTGCACTTAGTATTTGGAGTCTGTAGCATCAGACAGAACATTCATGCTGCATGCCTATCTGAAAGTAATGGCCCATTTTACCTTGTGAGGTGTCAGTGTCCAAAGTCCATGCATATGCTCGGTCAGAAAATAATTTCTCAACATTATATGAGAATAAATGAGCAGACATTGAGAAACTGAAAATAGTTCAAAAGACCATGAAAGAATGTTGAAAGCTTGGCATAGCGTAAGGTTTCGTCCAAAAAGACTGAATTGAAAAGACCTACCCAACCAAAAGTCTAAAATAAGGTACTACCAAATGTTCTACCTTCTAAAAGTTCGACTTTTGGTTGGGTAGGTCTTTTCAATATGGCCTAGGGATGCGGGGGTTGCGGTGGTGTCCCCCCAACCCCTGCTTACTATACTGTGAGCGGGTCTTGCGGGGTGTCCCCCACAGTTGCCCTGCAGCACCCCAAAACAAAGGCTACAGCGGTGTCCCCCGCAACACCCCGCTCACTACACTATACAGTATAGTGAGTGGGAGTTGCGGGGACACCACTGCAGTTGACCTGAAAAAAAAAAGAAACAAAAAAAAGAGAAAGGTCCCTGCGGCTCTGGTTCCCGATCACAGAAGTGAAAGGGAACCAGCGTTGTACAGGCATCAGCAAGTCGAAGGCAAGGTAAGTAGAGAAGTGGGGGTGAGGGTGTGTTGGGGGTGTGTTGGGGACGTGGGTGGGGGTGTGGGCAAGGGTATGGCCAGGTCTGAAATGTTTAAGGGAGAAAAGACTGAAGGTTATTTAAAAAAATAATCTTCGGTCTTTTCTCCCTTGAACATTTTTACCTCTGTCATTCATCCCCAAATCTAGGGTAACACGTTTTTTGTCCAGTAATCCTGAAAAAAAGTCTAATTTGCGGACTCCATGTTTAGTGGAAAGTATTTTGGTAGTCTTTTTACTTGCCATGTCTCTTTCCTATTTACCAACTTGATGAGGTTCTGAAAATGTCACCGTCCACCATGGGGGTTTCTGTGGAATTACTGCTGTTAGTAATTCCGGCATCAGTAATTCTGACTATTTTGCTGATTTCTGGCGGTAAGGTGGTAGATTTACCTCCAAAATCTTGCTGTGGGTGTTTCCTCCACTTCACCACCAAATCTATAAAACAGTGATGCAGTATTTCGATGGCAATGGAGTTACCTCCATTTTACTGCTGTTTTGACCTCACTGGCATACTTATAATGAGGCCCAATGTACGATAATACAACTTTATTAATCTTTCCTCTTAGCAGTGACATGTCCAGACTCTTTTGACTGGGGTGGCCCAAGTGGGGCACTGACTTATGCAGGGGTGACATAAAGTATGAGCGCTCACACACATAATGATAATAGTTTGGGGTAATGGGGTGGCACCTGGGGTGGCCAATCAGATGTCAGGGGTAGCTCGTGCCATTCCAGGCCACTTCCTGGACACGCCTATGCCTCTTGGAGGGCACAGGCAAATTCCAACATAAGTATCTGTGGATATTCTTATGTGGAATAAATTAGGTGAGTGGTGTAAAATGTAAAAGGTTCCTTTCCTCTGTGGGAGTATACCTTAATCTATCTCATATAGGTATTTGAAGGGTGGGTAGAGATTGGATGCTCTGCACAACTATGTCAGGGCTCTCATCGAGAGTCAGGAATTACCTTAACAAACGTACACAAGACTCGTCTATTTCAGGCTAGTCGTTCAAACAGGTACCCTAGGCCTCTCTTTCAGTAGGGGCACGCTTCCACGCAGCACACTTATTCAAGCATGAACATATGCAAAACACGTCTTTCTGCCTTCTGCTCTGGAAATGCCATACCAAACATAATTAACTATCACCCCCTCCCACCAAAGAAAGGTGTGTTAGGGAATGGGGTTGTGTAGAGGATTTTCGGAGCTATGCATACAAAATCAAAGGCTGCCAAGGGCTTACAATTATCGACATTAATGTAATCTCGCAGACAGGTAGTCGTAGCATAGGTACTCTGCATCTTGAGACTGGACAACATGGGTAATTGTGCAGACCTTCTCCTGTCAGAGCAATGCATGCCAATTTTGGCGGGAGAATTTCAGGTGTAACTAAACATAGGTCCCATAACAATGGAACTGGGCCCTCCAATTTCACAGTAGCTCTGAACACTCAGGAATTAGTTAGGAGTCACCAAAAAAGTGAACAAGGAAACCAAACCTCCCTTTTGCCTATTTCGATGCAAAACGTAGTGGCCAAAATCGGCCCTGTAATATTGTCACTTGAATGGCTATGAAAAGAGGAGGCAGATACTTCCATCTCTATGGTCTTCCCTCTGTATCTCTGCCCATCGTTGTGTGATGATGCTCTTTGTGTGTTACAGGTGGCGCATTGAAGTTGGGATCTCACCGTAGTTCCAGCTCTGGTAGCCGGCGACTTAGAGGGATTTCCATTGGGCTTGGACGTTCGCAGTCAACCTGTGGCCCAGAGCCAGCAGACAACGGATTCTACAGCATGAGTATGGTTCCCACCTTCATGATATAGTATCCATTCAGCTCCAGTTCTTATTAACTGAGATAAGAGTTCCATGTTAAGGTGTTCATTGAGTAGAGATGCATGCAATGAAGAGATCTAGGTCACTGTGGCCCCCTCCATGAGATCTAAATCATTATTCTCTAAGATATTCATGGTGGGAACAGGTGCAGACATCATAATGATGTGTTGTACTGAACTGCTACAGCAATTGCATAGCATTAGTGCTGAGGATTCTGGTCTCAGTAGTGTTTATCGTAATGGTAGAGGCGAGATTTAAAGTGCTTAGAGTCTTTAGGGGTAGCATTTGGAATGGGGAAGTGGTGAGGATGTTGGGGTTATCAGTTTGGATGGGGGAATTGTGGGGTGTTGGTGACATAACTGTGCATGTCGATAGAGGTGTCGTTGTTGTCTTTAGCTGTTTAGGTGGTGCAGCAGTGAGGACTTTGGTGGTTATAAAATCAGTTATTCTCTGGTTAGGATGTCAATGACAATAGTGGCAATGATGCAGCTGCTAAGGGGCTGCTAAGATGACAGTGTTGATGACAACAGTGTTATAGCTATGAGGATGAGGGTGATATCTACATGCAATTTGCTTTGACAGTGCTATCTGTCTAACTGTCCTCAGTCACTTAAACCTTCTAAAAATATAGAGTGTAGTGTACTGCATGTATACAATGGTAGAGTGTATGCTAACAGTCTTCATGATTTGGTGACAGTAGTAAGGAGGTTAGCTATGTTGAGTCGGATGTTAATTATATTCCTTCTCTTGGTAATAGTGTTGAAGATCTGTGTAGGGTGGATCTTGACATTTTTTTTTAAATGTTTTTATTTGTCATTTGTAAATCACACCCAACCCGGAGGCAACTAGGCGCTGAGTAGGGAAGTCAGTAATTCCAGCCTGGTTGCTGATAGTTGTTACAATATTGATAATAACTAAGCAATTTATGATAGTGGTACATGGTGATGTTGGTGATAGCAGTCATGGTTATTTTAAAAGGTTATCTAACTGGATCATACAAGGGTAGGGACGCACCGCGCATTGGGTGCAGTTATAATGAATAACAGAATCCAATGCACTATCCATATATCGCCAGAAAACAGTATATGGTGTTTGGTACGGCTCGTACAGATACAGCTGAAAAATGGATTCTGTGAGGCATTGATTTTCATTGTATCCGAACTTGGGGTGGCTAACGCAGATAAACAACCAGCTCTGGGAGTCAAGAATATAGACGCACAAGATTTCTTCATAAGGCAGGTAGTATTCAAAAGTATATTACTCGGTATCGGGGCTACAGCCTTGGCGGGTTGCTATTGGTATTTAAACAAAGCATAATTCCTTCTTTGCTAGATGGCACAGAAAGCACCAATTTTTCTAACCTGGTTTGGTTGGATAGATTGGAAGGGGCTTTCTGGCGTAAGGTGCTAGGGCTCCCAAATAGTGCTCGTACACAAGCGATAAGACTGGAATTCAGTGTCATATCATTAAATACCATGGAAAAGATTAAAATCCTGTTCCTTATCCTAAAGACACTGGCAAATAATGAAATCCCACTAAATCGCTTCATTTCTGCGGTTATGGAGATCTCTACTTGCCAAATGACTAGAGATCTTGTGCGTCAACTTAACGCGCTGCCGGTTACACTAGCGTGCGGCTCGACGAGAGAAGTCTCTTCCGAATTGCTGAAGAAGGAATTAATCAGAAAGGTTGGCTCTCTGGGACTACCAGCAGAATATTTCTGTCATTGATACAGCCAGAAATACCCAAGAGTTAATATTGGTGATTTATGTCTTGGGAAAGCCACACAGATATCTTCTGAATTCCCATCTTTAGAGCTTAGTTGCAAGTTCATGTCACTACGATTACATGACTAGCCTTGCTTATCGGTATTGGTCCCGAGATTAGACATACTCAGAGAAAAGCGGAATTTGCCAGATTTGCAAGCCACATATTGCCAGATTGCCATCAATTGGCTGATCATTATTATCTTTATTACAGTAGGTTTTACACAGAATTGAATCTATTGGAACAGATTAATTTTGGGTAATCTGGCGCTATGATAAACACAGATTTATGTAAAATGTCCTAGGGGTAAAAATATGATAATTGACTCACCAGCATCTACACTATGATGAACTTTAAGAATTGTATAATGATGAATTTGACTGTTGTATTATTTTAATGGATAGTGTGTAAGGTTACATTTTAATTATATCACACTGAAAAAATGAAAGGTTTGATGTGATGAGGCTCGTGTTAACATTTGGGGTAGCTGGGACTCTGACGGCTGTGACGGTCTTACTGATAGCCATAAAGAGCTGCGCGATGTTAAACTCTGCAATACTGCTGGTGATTAAGGTGATGCCTTTTGATGGTGTTAGTGATAGTTGTTATTTTATTGTCTATGTTGATATTGGTGATAGACAGCACTGAGATCCTAAAAGCTGTGTTTAGATGACGCCGGTGTTACCATCCATGAAATATGTGATATTGACGTTTGTCATGATGTTTGTGATTGCTTTAAAGAATATGCTTGTGGTGTCATCATGACTTTACAGGTATGTTGATGGTGTGGGTTGTGCCGAGAGTGAAGACACCAATGTTGATGTGATTCTATGTTGATTCCTCCCTTACTAATGTCATCCCCACGCTTGTTACAGACACTGAGGAGAGTCTTCTGTCTCCATGTAGTACGCCTTCCTCGTCCGGCTGGGAACGCTGCAGTTTTCCAGATGGTATGTTACTTGTTTGCTTTTACAATCTCTCTGTACTTTTGAATGAATCAGAACCCTACCTTACAATCACACATTATTTTCAGGCCCTCGCCTTGGCAATTTCATCACAATGGACTACTTTATGGGACACTTGTCATGATGGCTATGGGCCTCCATCTAGAGCCAGGGAATGTTATCGTCATACTCTCCATTATTAGACAATGGAAATCAGTGCCTTGACACCCTTGTCTTATTTGTCGCAGTTTCTCTGGGTTCTCTTGCATGCCCTGTCTTGTCATCATACGCCATTATGACATGCTATGAATACATCTTATCTATTTTAACCTGGTTTGGTATCACATCAGTGTTATTTTTACTTTTGGTAGCCTGAATATTTAGCATCACTGGCCAAGGACGAGATTTAATTACCAATGCAGATTGGAATAGGTGTTATTTATTTATTTGCAGTTCTTCACCAATTCTATCCAATTGTGCAAATACAGCATTGGTGCAATTGGTCACAGGCAATTACTTTTTTGCTGAATAGGCAAGGTAAGCAAATATATCAAAATGGAAAGCTATTTTAAGGGTGTCTCTGTAATAAAACAGTGTCTGTGGTTGGCTTTTCTAGAATTGCTTAGTGGCAGTGCACCAGGTAGCCTGAGAAGGCCTTTACCATCTGGGTACCCCACTTCCCAGTGCAATGAAATATAGCCATCTAATAATTCTTATCCATGGAACCAGCAAAGAGGCAATATTATACCTAGGGTCAGCCTCCCAGCCCACTATTAGAGAGGCACAAGCAAAATTAAGGCCCTGGCAAGGCGTCAGAGCTGCTGCCGGCTTTGTACACCCCATTTTGTCGGGGTGATAGCTATTCTCACCCATGGGCTCTATCCAGGGTGCAAATAGTTTACATGGTTTTTCTTTTGGACAGGAGATGGGCTGTGCACATCTTGCATGTGCCCAATCACCCATCAAAAAAAAAGAAACCAAGAAGGCTTCCGCTGTAGTAAATGAAAAAGGAGCTAAGTCCCTTTTCTATTGCTATGGCATCGCCTATCGGGAAAATAGTACAGGAGATGCCCCAGCAAGCAGCTAAGTGTGAAAAGGGCACTCTGCGTGGTTGTGGGTCATCATGTGCGTTGTGGGAGGTGGGCTGGCAGAGAGGACGGAGGCATAGGCACCGAAAAAAACATGGTGGCACCGGGGGAAGGGGCTAAGTCGGCTGGTGGAATATGGGCGGCACACTGGCAGTTCTTGCCCATGTTTACTGCCACGTGATTGGCTGAGCACCCTTGCCCGGGCGGAAATAAACATATTGCCATGACATTGTCAACTTTCTGCAGTGCCTGAACGGGATTAACATGCATTTGTAACAAGATGGAAATGGCAGTGACGTTGCTTGATCTCAGAGCTTTAGGAAGATGTGAGTTGACGTACCTCAGAAGAAAGAGATACAATTGAGGCACTAGTGAGGTGGAAAGAGCCGGACCATTTTATGCCAGAGAGAGGAGGGGTGACTACACATGCAGAAAGCAATGATAGGGAGGTTTAAGAGGACCACTTTGCTCGAGAGGAGTGTGTTGAGGTGGGTGAAGGAGCAACATGGCACTAATACATCAAATATAAGGGCAGAGAGCCAAGCTATAGTCATGTTGGAGAAGGGCCCGAGAGAACAGCATGAGGAGAAGTGAATAAAAGGTGAGTGTATGGGCACACTTCTCTGCCATACCCCAGCAGGTGGAAGCTGAACGTTCTGCTAGCCTCATCATTGTGTACAGCCTTGCATGAAGCTCCCACTGGTCTTCCAGAAAAGAACATCAAAGAAAAGACTCAGAAAGCAGCAGTCAGGAGGAGCCTGAGAACACCCGTCTGCTGAGAACCATGGGTTAGCAGCCTAGGGAAGCCTGCAGGCCATAGAGCAGGTCAGAGAACAACGCAGCCCTCTCTGACTGACCACTGAAAAGGGCATATGGCATCCTTTAAGGAGGAAAACGTCGATGTATATTATTTTCATTTTCTTTGGTGGAGACTTGTAAGGACATGCACTAACCTTTGGAAAACTGCACACCTGATTAAAGGAACTCTTTCGGAGCAAGAGGGGGAGGCCCTGTTCTTTTGAAACCTTTTGTTGAGAGCTCCACTGACCCATTTCCTTGCGCTGTACCCTGGTCCATGAAGCTACCATCCTGACCCTTATTTGTTTAGTTTTGCCACATAAAACAATAATAAACACTCTTGAATCGAATTATAATTATTATTTTGTTTCGTTCTTAGTTCTGAGAACATAGTGATGGGCTAAAGTTCTACTGACAATGTCGCATTCTACAATGCATGTACATCTTTATAAATGTCGACACGTAGATACATATGAAAAGAAGGGAAATAAGTATCACAGACAAATCGACAGAAAATGTAGAACAATAATTCAGAGAAAGGACAGGTTTACCAGCTATCATTGCAATGTAAAAATCTTGTTTTCTTTAAATAGGGTTCCAGTGTTGAGTCATTGAATAATTAAGGGGTGTACCAAACAGAATGCACTTAATTGCTTTAGGGGTGATTTGGTGCACATTGAGTTTGTACAAATTGCTAATCGGCAGCCATTGCAAACTGGCCCTATACTTTTAAAACTATTTGTCGAACCCACAATTGTTCCTTAGAAGGTCTTCAAAGTGAAAGTAGTTCTAACAACCATTGATCAGATGGTGCGGCAGTCGGCTGGAGCCATGCTCGTAGCAATACAATTCTGGCAATATGTCTAGCTGAAACCTTTTTTGTCACATCATGACAACCATAATTAATACACATGGTCGCATGATTTGGATGTTGCATCTTCTGCTAATATTGTAAAAAAAAAAAAAAAGAGCAATATCATCGATAAGTTGCCATTACGCATGTTGAATGGGTATCAGGAGTTTGACACAGTTATTTCTGGAGATGGTGAAGTTTTTGAGCCATGAACCTGAGAGTAAATGTGTCCATAACCAAAGGTCCCATGAGGTGGTCTCTCCACAGAATGTTGATGGGGAGGTGGAGTTGATAGCCTTTCTTCAGAAAGCATGTCTGGTTAGTCGGTATACGAGCAGGCAGGAGAGGTTAGTTTGATGGTTTAAGATAATGTAGATGAGGAGTGTTTTGCACACCGGGATGTCCAAGGGTGGTACTATTAAGATTATGAGGTGTTCGTTACGTGCATGACTATCTCTCACTCCTTTTACGTACTCGGTTAGCCTTGAGTTTAAAATTATTCGGAATTGTTTTGTGTGCCACCGCTTTGTTATTGTATGAGTATCATGTAGACCTCCGTTCTCTGCTCATACATAGAGGAAGCCTTGAGCAGGGCAGAGCGTATCACATTCTTTGCCTCTTGGTCCCATCTTGGTATTGTTTGCAGGTCTGCCCTCATCCAGGGTTGTTTTATTTATTATCCTCTTTGTTTCTAGGATCTGAAATGGCAAGGGTTTGGGGTATCTGCTTCATTGGAGTGGGCTCCTCATTCAATCGGTCTTGTAGGTTGCGTGTCAGGTTTCTGTGTCCATTCTTTTCTTGGTTGTCTGGCAAAGCCTGCCAATGTTTTGAGATGAAGGTTGTGCTTTGGTTGCAGTTTTTTGTTAGTGCTCTCCAATGATTTTGTCTAGTGGTGGTGTAGAACATCTATTCTCCGTTGGGGGAAGTGGGTATTCCAGAATTCTCACTTGCATTGATTGATCACAATCTAGATTGTGTGTGGCCCCTTCATAGCCTTGCCTTGTGTTGTCATTTTCTTGTTAGATTTCGCCTACCCTACTTTGTTATGGGGTTGGCTTCACGAGAACCCAAGGGGTAGTGAATTATGAAGAAAAGCTAAAGAAAACACACTGGGGAGGTGCCAGCCATGAAAGAAGGAAGTGCCTTTCTTTCAAATTGTCTGATGTGTTAAAGGGTGCTGGCTCAGAGCTTCATTGACCAGAAGGCCTTCTAGAGTGCAGATTGCGAAATTCAGTTGTAGATAAAGTGAGTGGGTAAGTGGGTCTCCTTTCATCCCCCTCGTGGATCAGTGAGTGAACACCACACCAATTACACACAAAGCAAGATGGTTAAGGTCCGAACTGAGAGAGCTCAAGAAAACCAACTGAATGTTAGAGAAAGACTGAAGAAAACACTACAATCAACCAGACAAAGTCAAGTACCAACAGCAGATCCATATTTATGAAGCAGCTGTGGTAAAAGCCATGATTCATCACAGGCAGAACCGAAACAACCTACCTTCCTCCTTTCACCTGAGCTACCAGAACCGCCAACAGCGGCGTCCAACAAGGATCAAGACTCTCACCAATCTTCTTCAATAAGGGGCGACGAGTACCCTGAGAAATGCTAATTTCATGATAGTCCCTACTCTTAGAATGGGCCTTTTTTTGCTGCAACCTCGGCTGCCCCCCTCATTCCCTTTTCCCCCTGGTAAAACCAAAAATCAGCGCACCTGCCTTCAATATATACATGATGGCCCTGTCATGAAACTAAAGAAAAACATGAACTAACATGTTAAAACTATGCAGACAACACCCAACTTATTTTCAAGATGACTAATAGCACTGACTCAAACAATTCCCTTACTAAGTGCCTCAATGACATAAACCACTGGATGACTGACAGCAACCTAAACCTAAAACCAAAAAAAAACAAAAATAATGACCAGCCAACAAACGGAAATGAACAGCAAACTTACGCCTGCCCCAGGCCATCAGGAATGCAAATAAGACCAGGAACAACAGTAGTCCAGGGATTAGTCATGGATAGTGAACTCATAGTCGAGCCACAAGTCAATACAAAAGAGCAAAAATGTTTACACTACCTACACTCAATCATACCTAAGTTTCCCACACTGGACTTTCACCATAATCTCACTGATGCCATTAAGAATAGACTTTTAAAACAGCCTTTTCATAGGAAGGCCTGACTACTCCGAATAATTACAACTCATCCAACACACAGTGGCAAGACTTGTACTAAAAATAAACAAGGGGGAACTCATCACACCAGCCTCGAGACGTGAAACTGGTGACCAGTGAAAAAATGATTCCACTTCAAAGCACTCTGCATCACTCACAGATCACTTCATGGGCAGGAAGTGGAATTCCTCCAGTCATAAATCATGAATCACCAGCCCCTTATTCCTTTCTCATTATTTCTTCCATTCCTGATCATGTGGGTCTCGTTCTTTCTCTCTCCAGTCCTCTAGTAGGGTGCTCCAGAACAGAGTGCACCTGTGTGCTCGGCATTAAAAGTTAGAGTTACAGTGTTTGAGAAAGACTGGCAAGGGCCCAGAGCTTCAACACAAAAAGGATTACCTCTCCTGGTCAACACCTTTCTTCTTTCTTTCCCTGTCTTCCAGGGTGCTATCTTGGTTCCCCGGAAACCCCCCTTCGACTGCTTTCTCGATGATCTGCAATGGTATTTTCCTGTGTTCTGTCTCCAGACCCTCCAAAGTGCTTCTCCTATCACTCTACGACCTCCTCTTCTATACAGTTCTTTAGTATCTATTTCTTCTTTCACTTCACCCCCTCCCCCTTAGTGTTGTATCCTCTTTCACCCCTGGCAGTTCTCTCCTTATCTTTATCAATCACTTTTCATCTATTCTCCTTGTAAGGGCTTTTGCCAAGCTCCTTCTCACCACCTTGACCGTCCTACTCTTTGTCTCTGCTGAGCTCCCCTCCTCACTTGTAACACCAACCACCTTCTCTTCCTCACTTGTAACACCAACCACCTTCTCAGTACTTTGGTCAATATGTTCCTCCTCATCACTCCTACCACCAATCTTCTCAACAATCTCTTCTTTATTCCTTCTGTAGTTCTCCTCCTCCTAACCTCTATCTAGTTCCCAAGTTGTTCCTTCTCTCGCACCTCCTTCTGGCCCCTTTCCAATAGTCATGCCTCTGCCAACAGTCTTCTTTCGCCACCAGCTTTCTGTTCACCACCATCACCTCTCCCAATGCCTGTTCTACGCCACCAACTCCAGACACACAACACCCAAATAAGCTGCGTTTATAGGCCCTCTGCTCCTCCCTATGCCCTTCATTTCCTCTAAATGGGCACACCTTTGCAGGCCAATGTGTTGGAACTTGATAGTTGTTTATGTGAGGGCTGTACTGGATGTAGGTGTGGCTTGTATAATGGACTAAGGGCCTCATTACGAGTTTGGAGGCAGCCATGCCCTTAATAAGGGCATGGCTGCCTCCAAACTCGGGTCCGAGTCTGTGGTCCCTGAATGGGGAAATACTGGGCCTTTCCGACTTTGGAGGGCCCGGTATTTCCCCATTCAGGGAACCCAGACCCGTACAATCCCCATTCCCATTTGAGCCCAATGGGAATGGGGAGGGAGCTATCACGGGCCTGTTAATAATGGGTCCATTGTTAGCTCACTGGTCCCCTCGCAGGCCCTGCAAAGGACGTCTGGTCTGACCAGACGTTCAGAACGGGTCCCGCAAGGGAACCTCGTAATAGGGGACGGAATGGGTTTAACGGCACTGGAACCCTTTACTGGCACCATTAAACCCATTCCGCCTGGATCGTAATGAGGCCCTAAGTCTTCTTAAAGCTCATCCACCATCTTGCATTTGGCATGTGTAGTATGCATGCAGCGAATCAGCCGTCTCTCATATACCGCTTCACTTTCTGTCTGCTACCACACTTGCATGATTCTCTGGGGAGCCAAGCAATCCAACAAACATAAGTCTCTCACTCTCTCCTTATTATCAGGTGGTCCACATACAAAAACGTAACACACCAGGGATCTAAAGAAAGTTGCACATGACAACGTGCAGGTTTTGCATGGGGGGGGGCCTCAATCAATCAATCAGTCAATCAAAAGAGCTTTATTTCAGATAGTTGCAAGCATATCCATACACGCCGAATCGAATACACATGAAGATAAAAACACTCAAAAACATCAGTACAAAATATCAATGAATGTGGTTGAAATTTGTGTTACAGACCCTAAATTAAACAAAGTAATCCATTTTTATCTAAAAAGTGCGGACACTTGATTGATAAACATATTTTAGCTAAGAAATTCTATAAAACAATTAAAAAACGACAGGTTAACGGGCAACTAATCAAACCTTTTTTGTAATGTGTTTCTCTTAAGCTTAGTGCTTCCATAAGAAGGACAGATACTGCCCATTGTACACCTACATCTTTGGCCCAAAGAAAACATAAAAGTGCTGGGTTGTTGTCCTAACCTCTCACTTTAGGGTAGCATGCATTTAGGGGCAGGCAGTTAAAACGACGTCTGTTGATAAAAAGTCCATCTTCTGAAAAAAAGGCCTTGTGTCAAATACTCTTGGGACCCGTTCGGGAGCGAGACAGATAATATGGCGAGATTGAGCTGCTTGTTCAACTCTGTGGCTTCTCTGACTGCGTACAGCAAGCTAGTATTGGATTGGCCCTTAGCGGGACCTCATTGTTGCTCCCTATCAACTCGCTGGGAACATGTACTTTGGCTGGCATAAAGTGGACAATTTTCAGCCCAGTTTTGTTACCGACCGACAATTTGGCTTTAGGGTTTGACATTATTCTCAGTAATGAAGTGACCAATGCGAGGTTCATTTGATCTTCCACATAGCGGAGCCCTGATCACTGTGAACAGCAAATATGGAAGCAGATTTTGCAAGAGATAGCAACCATTTGCAAAATGCACGCTATCACAGTCCTCTGCCAGAGCTGTAGAATGATGGAGCGATCCAGGGGAACCCCATGTACCTCCTCAGGACCTAGCTTCAAGCCTCTGTGGTAGCCCACAGCCCTTCTGATCACCAGATCCCAGGCTCCCAGTTACAGCGGGGGACATTTTCACAATGAATTCAGCATACCCTCTCCCCCCTTAAAGCCTAGGTACTTTGGAGATGATCTCAGCGTGTCCAATACTGAAAAGGTCCTGGGTTCTCTGGGGTGAATTCTGACTAAATTAAAATAAATGTTGGCTAGAACGATTTTAATTAACCATCTGCACTGTACTTGTTATGGGCAACTGTATACATCATTTGTAATTCAGTCTGCACAATTCCAGCAGGGGACCAGTCATATTCAAATTCTTCCTTTTCCTGCCTGCAATACTACGAAAATTCCCTGCTTCACAGGAACACAAGAAACATCACACATATTCCAGCCCTGTTGGGCTCCATCAGTGATGTGAAACTTGGTTCCCTCTTGTGTATGGAGAACTTACAGGACTTGACATTTCCTTTCTCATTTAGGAAGGCTTAGCAAAACCAAAAATGGTTAATTGCAAGATTTTGAATTAAATATACCAATTGGTACTGCTCTGGGGAATCTACGGGACCATTGTTTATTAGCCAGGCTGAGCCATTACGGCCAATTGCAAACCAGTCATGGACCAGCCAACAGAGGGAGCAGTTAAACCAGAACCGCATGAGAATACTGTTATACTTAGACATGGGTCCTTAACGTGTTCTGTATACAGACCCACGTTAACGCCCCCCCCCCAACCGCCTTGGTCGATGCAAGACAACATATCTGGGTTGTTTGTGGTCTAAAACAAAAGCACGCTACCTAGTACTCATACTAAATTCATCATCCTGTAGTTGCTCCAGCCTGACTTGCATGTCGTTTTTGATAAGCTGGAAACGATGGAATAGAGGCCTGCACTGAGTAACTGGCAGCCATTATGATACTTCAAAGCTTTGACATCAATTGTTCAGCATTACAAATACACACTTTGTAGCACTGGTAGGCACAGATGTGGGTCCAGAGCTTGCTAGGCTTGAGACACCAAACCGCACTCCACTGATGACACCCAATGAGGGCAAAACATGCTTGTGGTTGCGTGTCGTCTTGTGTGAAAGTGGTGTGATGGGACAAAGCGTGATTTGCATATGGTTTTCCCCTCTTCTGTATTGGCATAGGAAACTTATAGATGATGGAGTAGTGTCTGGACAGAGCAATAAGCAGTGGTTATGATTCATTCAGTTATTGTTCACATTAGTTCTGGCTAAGTTCCAGGTTTTCTGGAAATCCCCTTGCCATATTCACTGCTGCCAAGTTCCCAGCCTATTTCTGAACGACTTAGCAAGGGACTCCCAAAGTCCAGGCTCACTGGGGATAAAACCCTGCAAATAGTATTGCCAACCTCGTTGGTCCTGTGAGAGTGAACACATCCACTGCTTCCCAAATTTCAAGACCTCTACCTTACTATATGTGCTGGCGGCTGTATTTTAAATCGTCAGGTGGTAGGTGGCCCATTTTCAAGTCCACTGATGTAGCAGTACAAGATGCGTGAAGGGGTGTGGGGTTGAGGGGGGTTAACGAATCGTCTAAAGCAAAGCGTTTGGTTCCTCTTTGGGGTTGTGCATCTACTCACATTCGGCCTGATACTACTTCTCCTCTTTGTGGCATTTGTTAAAATAAGATGATTAAGAGCGTTTTCTAATCATGGTGAAAGTAACTGTTGGTTTAGGCAGTGGTGGTTGAACCAGCAAATATAAGGCTGTGTAATTCCCATGCCTGTTTTCTTTGTATTTTTATCTTCATTTGTTTCATTCTTTTGGCGGGAGCTTCTTGCTGAGGAATCACAGATGTTGGGGTTGAAGGGGGAAGCTATCATTCATAGGAGAGCCCATATGTAGACCTAAACATGTACATCGTCAGCCACTGGTTAACATTTCTAACTTTACTTGATTGCATCTAGTCTCGCATTCTCACAGTCTGACTTTGAGCTCTCCATCTTTTATTCAATCTTAAACTGGGGATTCCCAAAGTAGCAGAAACCTATTGATTGCGCCTCATTCTCCTAAACACAAACAGTACTCCATGCTTCATACATTGCAAAATCATCCCCATACATAACAACCTTTCATAATTTCATAACTCAAACCTCATCTCCTCCAACAACATTCCTGATGCTCCTCTAACAAGCAGGATGCCACCCACCAGACCTCATGCCCATGCTCTCTTAAAGCTTCTTCTCGTTTCTAATCTACAGAGCCTCTGCAACACCACATCTGACCCCCATGCAAAAACACTCACTATCTTCCTGATCTGCCATTCTCTGAAGATGAAAAAACCTCCCTTGAAGAATTCACTGACCTCATCACAAGAACAGCCTGACATGACTCCCTCATCTTCTACTCCTGGGATTTCAGTCTGCCAGGGACCAAAGGAAACAAGTAAAAGAAAAGAAGCCTTCATACAGCTCATAATAGGGCCCACCCATTGTAGAGTTAACAATGTCGAACTGGTGCTCAACGCATCCCCAGACATCACCTACCTCCAACAGCTACAACTTGACTGGACAGAACACATGGCCATACCTCACCAACTTCAGCTCACCAAATCCTTGCACCAGGGCCAATGGACACACTGCAAGACATCAGGTCACTCCTTCAAATATTCCCATGAACACTCTAGGACCGAACCTCATAACAATGGACATTCTACTCATCATCAAATGAAAACACCACTCAGTAACAGCACAAGCGGCCACACCACTCTGTAAATCTGAACAAAAGCAACAAAGCCCTCTGCATCATGGTACGTGCCTGGATGCACTGACAGCAAGTAAGCCATCTGCAAGCATGAGATGGTTTGGAGGAAAACCCAATGGCAGGAAGCACCTTTTACACAGAAACAATAGCAGCACACCTTCTTGAAAGCCATCAAACAATAGCAGAAACCTCCAACAAGAGCAAAGGCTTCTTCCCTCTGCTGGCTGATAAAACCAGGAACACCCGATTCCACATTGACAACATTTAACTCAACATAGACATTATCACCATCCCATGACCTCACATCCCAAGATGGTCGAAATTCAGAACCACAAGACTAAATTAACTCTTGAACATACTCACTGCCCTCAATGCCACATTTTACAAAGACAACACCAGCCAAAACATCATCCGGAAGAACATCCTTTGAGTCTTCCCTATTCCTCCACATTACACAAGGTAACTTCCTGGATGCATTGAAACCTGGCTAGATCCACCACACTCAACAGTAAAACATGCTAGACCCAGAAGACCTATCGAAGTGCTGCCTTATGACGCATCAACCCTTTATTGGAAAGTTCATTAACAAGACCTTCATCCAACTGCATGAAAAAAATCACCAAACACAACCCTCTCCTGCAAGAGTACAATACAGCACCAAGACCAACCACCAAGATCCTATTTGTCACCGCTACAGGGAGCTGTTGCCTTAGGATATATAGTGCTCTTACTGTGTCAGTGAAAATCTACTGTATCTTCTGGATCCCATCGCCTGTTGTCACTGCTAGAGATAGCTGTTGCCTTAGGATATTTCGTGGTCCTATTATGTTAATAGAAAATAAACAAATATTTTGTTTCTATTAACATGAATTACAATCAAGTACATTCAAATATTCCACATAATACTTTAACACTCTGAACATTTCTTTCTTTGCGCTCTTTGGCCCATGTACGTAGGCTTTCACACTAGTACATAGATCAAGAAACCAGTCCGATTGTGAGTCTCATCACGGAACTGTCATGTGCATATATCTGTGTTTCTTCCACCAGGCACTGAGCACAGCTTCATGCTTTATCCTTTCTTCTTTGTGTGTTTTCCAGTTCCTCTGCGCAGCCCATCAGTCTCTTCTTCCCATTCACAGAGGTCCATCGAGAGTCTGTTTGCTGCCAGGTAAGAGGCGATTCCATTTCCTCTTTTTGTGAAGGATGTCCTGAATCGGAAGGGATGAATGAAGCAAGCTTGTAGGCACAGACCAGCCATAAACATCATCAACTGGTATAAGACACTTACCAATGGCCACCACAAGAAACATCTTGGACAGCATTACACAAGTATTACTCAATCCAGGAGCTGATTAAAGGGTTCAGATGGTCCAAAGGTCATCAATAGGTTGTGTCTGTTAAAAACGGATGCTTGATGGGATGAATGAGTGATCAAATTGTTGGAGCAGCTTGTCCCAGTTACTCACTTTTGCCTTAACTTTCTTATTTACTATTCCCTTGTTTCTGCAGCACTTCATATATTTATTAATTCAGTCTTTTTTGTTTTTATATTAATGAAGTTATTTTGCTTTCACTCTTTTGTTTGACTGAATATTGTCTCTTGTCTATTGTAATCCCCTTTTCTTTTCTCCTTCATTTTTTCCTTCCTATTTTCTCGAGTACTTTCACTTTGTGTGTCTTCCCCCCTGCACCACCCTTATTACCACTACGTTCTCCCTCCTTTAATTTCAGTTTATCACGTAATATCTCTACCTGTACATTATTGCGGAAAAAAAGATAGTCTTGCTTGCACTCACTTAAATCTCTGCTCACATCATCTGACATTTCTCAAAGTTATGATGGAGATGACAACAGTGTTCTGCTGATTCCCCAGTAATAGTTGGTTGTGCTATTAATGTGTATTTTCCTGCTTGGTTACCATAGCTCTTTGCCCCATCAGTTTGTCTTTGTGCACAAACTCTCCAACATATACCAGAAATGGGAGGTCTGCTCTATCATTTGGGTATCACCTGAGCGGGACTTGTGAGCTTGGTGAATCTTTTTCTCAAACTCAAACTCTCATTTCTTCAGCTTTTTTTAGTGCTTCCTTTAGAGCAGTGGTCTTCAAACTTTTCTATCCCAAGCCCCCCTTGAGGAAAATGTTTTGAAGTCCACCCCGCCCCCCTGAGTTAATGAGGTGGTTGATATGAGATATCAGAGCTTTCCAGAGATCACCTACTCATGGTCACAGGGGTAGCTCTGAGCCCGAAGCATACTAAGAGACCGACCGGCTGATTCATGGAATTATTTGCGCCGAAAAACGGGGATTTGTGCGCCATTCTGCCCGCAAATCCCCATTTGTTAAACAGGGATTTGCAGGCAGAATGGCACACAAATCCCCGATTTTCGGCGCAAATAATTCCATGATTCAGCCCCTAAATTCCCTCTCAAGCTCTTGAATTTTCAAAGGGAGTTAAATGGAGGTGTTCCAATGAGTTCAACATCAGGCATTTATTTTGTTGAGGTATTCCTGCTGGGAAAAGTGTGTCTACTTTCTGGCTGTGGCTAACCGTGACTATGGGCCTCATTACAGATCTGGCAGTAACCCTGCTTGTGCTGCCGGCGGGTTGCCGCCGGACTTGTGAGATATACTGGTGCTGGGCTTGTCAGTAACACTGGGGGATTACAACCCCTGTGTTCCGGAAAATCAGGCCCCAGTAAATTGTAGTTCCCCATTCCCATTTAGTCCCAGATGACTCAATGGGAAGGGGGAACACGGAAGCACCGGCACCGTTACCCTGGCCAATTTGTCAAGCAGGGTCAGCCCTGTCAGGCACAGCAGCTCCGGCAGGCAAACCCGTACTTACTGGCACTGTTGTTTCCGGACTGACACACACGTAATAAGGCCCTATAATTTTAAGAAAATTATGTCTGCCGGCCTCTGCTGGAGCACTGCGCAGAGTCCTGGGACAAGTCCAGTCACTCATAAGTAGGCTGCTGGATGGAGTGTCGGCATATTCCTGCTGGGGAAAGTGTGTCTACTTGCTGGCTGTGGCTAACTGTTACTATCACGCTAAGAAAAGTATATCTGCCGGGAGCGTCTTGAGATGAGTCCAGTCACTCGCCAATCAACCTACTGTCCCGAGTGGCTGGATCGTCCAATTAACAGCAGTGACCAAGAAACTGGGAAGTTCCAAGCAAGCCCGAGTCCACAGGACCAGAGATCGAGCCATCGGCCCACGGTGCCTACGGAGTGCCAGCTCAAGATCGATAATAGAAGAAGTTAATGATGCAGTAAGCAACCTACTGCACAAAAATGTGTATGCCAGCTAAAGAATCTGGGGTTGAACTGCCTGACTAACCATTCCTTAGCCTCGATGACCATTCTCTGCCGACAATCAATTCCCCCCCAAGTGCCCCCACTCACCCTTACCCTGTTCCTTGCCCGACGTGACTTGGGGAGCAGGAACAACAGTGATGGATAAGAATGTGCAAGTCGAAGAGGAGAGTGGGGCAGGGGCAACATTGTTAATGGAGGAAGTTGCCGTAACAAGCGAAACGGAAAATCAAGAAGCGTGGCCATTATTGTGGTATCCTGGAAGGCAGATAGCCGGGAATTAAAGCAAAAGCCTGAGCCAGAATCGGCAACACTTTGCCAAAGAGTGGCTTGAGTAGCTTAGGCTGTGACAGTGAAAATGGAGCCGCAGTGTCGACCAAATACACGGGAACCTCAGCCTCTACTGTCAATGCCAAAGAATCAATTACAGAAATAAACCATGCCATGCTAAATGAACCTCAACAGGTTGAAGCGGACAGAAGCTGGTTAGAAGGAGACAGGGAGACCTGCCGGCCAATGAAAGTGGCCTCTTTTAAATCTCTAGGTCTCAGCAACTATAAAGCCAATACTGCAGATATCATGTTACTGGAGTCTAACAATACCCATATCACTTCACCAATGTTAAAATGGAAATGAGCGGGTTTAGCTAAACGTGCAAGCAGTCATAACAACCCTCATTTACTCAAAGGGCTTGACACTGACCTAAGAAAGAAGAAACCATTCCAAAAGGAAACCTAAAAAGAACATATCTTTTAATGCAAAATCTAGCACAGAAAGCTTGTTGGAACATTGCAGAGAGAGCCATCGGACATCGAGCTGTTAGAAGGCTTGGAGGGTGAGGAAAGCCAATGCTTTGCCCCAGTCCAAACACCCTCAGAGGTTACCACTCACCATGATTGTGAGGAGCCAACAGAAAGAAGAGGCAGTGTGTTAAAAAGACCCAGACAGAACTCATACACAATACAAACTGGGGATCAAGGGTACGACTCCAGTAATACCAACTTGGACCCTGCAGGAAATGAAACCATGGAACGCACTAAGAAGATTCAAAGCACTGTATCAGTGGCCTCGAAGATGCAAAAGGCTGAGTAATCTACCTATGTTCTAGTAGGCATACAGAAGGATATGGAGAAGCTGAAAGCAATGATAGAAGCCCTGGAAGCCAAACAAGCAGAATCAGAACTAGTAACCGAGACCATAGGAAGAAACAGGTGTGGAAACATGGATCAATCAATGATAGGCAAATACAAACTCCACTTCATTAAATACAAAGAGTTGAGTCCAAACTCAGAAGCAACGGAAAGGATGCCATCATCTCACCATTAATTCTCCAAAGAAATGCCCTTTGGGCACAATCTGATATTTCGAATATTCCCCAATACTCTCTTCCACCTAAAACAAAGTAAAACAACAAGGAAAAACTATAATCAATGGGAACACTCGACCCTAAACATCTAAGGGACTCTGAACAAGACTCTCTGACCCAAATGTCAATGATTACTATTGCAATGATACTGTTCAAGAAACTATATGAAGCTATTCATGACACTCTGGCAAACCACACTATAGTACATTCAAAAATGATATATGTTGAGGGATATATAACTGCCAAGCTACAATAGGAGGGGGAAGTTGAATCCACAATTTCCCAAGGAAAAGAACAACAAAATTGGGAGGAACCCAAGACGAAACAACAAATACCTCAGAGAAACCCTCAAGATGTTGAATCACCAGAGACCATTCGCACATCTGGGGACTCTATCAATCGGGCTACTATTTCTGAGGAGAACACTAACAGACAGGTGGAGACCGAGGCGAGAGACTTGAGACCCACCCAGAAACTCGTCTAGTTGAGACCCATGTACAAGAGTCAATCCTCATATCCCCAGATCAGGAAACTAACCCTGATAAAATTGAGAAAGCAGTTTGGGAAAACAAATCCACTGTTTGGAATTAAAAGAAAGAAAATAATGGAGAACGCTCTGCCAGCTCTACAACAAAGGCATGCCCAACAACCTAGAGGAAATGACTCAAGAAACTTCTTTAAAAAACGTACTAGCAAAGGAAAAAGTACGGAAAGGGTAGAGCTCTTAAATTGAAGAGAATTCTCCCCAAAAGAGGCAGATTGTCCTGTGAATAGAAGCTGAAGAATCCGCGGCTCAAGGTGACTCTAACCCACTGCTGGATTGAGGAAAATAATAAAAAAAGATATACCAGCAACTGGACGCGACCCACAGTCCCCACTCAAAGAATAAAAAAAAAACACTGTCCGAGTCAAATAATAATGCTGATTGAATTTCCCCTTTCTTCACGTTGGCTGGGAGAGGAGAACGCACAATCATAAAACTTGGAGAGCAAGAAGGAGGGCAAAACTCTAGGATAGACTTGCCTGGCTTAAGGAAACAGGACCTCAGATCCTCATCCAACCTAACCCCACATATAAGAGTCAGAGCTCTATCATAAACAGCGATGAAGGGGCCAGAAAATAACAAGAATGAACTCCCTTTTTACTCCTGTTAAGCAGATAAGACACAGAAGTAGAGACCACGAGGCTCGCAAAGCAAGTAAAAAAAGGCATATGGCACCCAAAATAGGCAATTAACCCATGGAAATTAAACCAATGATTGGTCATCCAAATTTTAAAAAGGACTATAAAAGATGCCTCAGGCTAGAAAGTGTGGTTGATGAAGGGGACAACTTTATCTTAAACAGATACAAAGTGGTTCGATTATGTCACTGTATCCCCAATTAAGACAAATCAATACAGAATACTTTGCCATAATAGAGCTCAGAAGAGAAGACAGAATAGACTTAGTACATCTCCATCTGAGGTCTGTTGTGGTCATAAATCTGCTACTGACATCAGTGGCAAGCTTTCTTATGCTGGGTTTCAACTTGACAGATCTCAGCATGAGAGCTGCGGAAGAACCCCCTTCAGATGCCTCACTGAAAACCACGAATAGCTGCAAGAGTATAGGAGTACAAAGGAATCCATCTCAATGTGACAGGGTTGATAGCACACATCAACTAGAGAAGAAAGTTAAATGTTTAGCGGAAGTAAAAACAAAACATGCAGTGAGAGATGACCAATAGTCAAAACAACAGACGTAATTTATCACTGACTACCATGTGTGAGTCAGGAAAAGAACAGAACAGGAATGTTATATACAAAAGGCAGCCCACAAAGGATGAGGCAGAAGAAGATAGATGGGCATTGCTACCAGCAGCCCTGGTGTCAAGAAAATCCTTGTAGAAGAGACTTCCCCCTGCGACCCGACAAAACCATCTTTCACTTCTGTCATGGAACACACAAGGCTTTTCTCATTTGTTGGAGGAGGGAGAGACAAACTGGGATAACTTTGACTTCTTGTTTCCACAAGAAACCTGGCTAAGGTCTGAGCCCAGCCTGGAAGGATTCACTACACTAAGTAAGTTAGCAATCAGGGTGGATGTGGGTTGAGCCAGGGTGGGCCTCTTAACACTGATTAACACTGTGGCCAACTATGAAGTAATTAAACATAGAATAAGAGGACCGTTTATTCAACAAACGACCCTCTGAAATAAGAAGATAGGCTCCAATCAAAGAAAGTCTACCCAGAGTCATCTAACACTAATCAACATCTATTGAGTACCACAGGAATGGATTATAAAGAGATGCTGGATGGGATGGCAGAGGCAATCAATGAGGCATATACTCTAGACAACTCCTCACTCATTCTGTTTGGTGATTTTAATTTGACCTTTAAATACACAAAAGTAAACTGGAACCAAGTGGGTTGTAATTTTAGCAACAACCACACTAAAAAAGAAGAGCTGTGGCTGGACCTGATGAAAAACCATGACCTCCATGTTACAATTGGCCAATGTGAAGAAAATCAAATTTCCCATCCAACATGGAAAAGAAGATCATAACCATGCGTCATAGTCTATGTCTTTATCTTGAGAGACCTAATTAAAGACATAAGCTCTTTTGAGGTAATCACCACCACAAGTGAAGTGACCAAAATTGGCTAACATTAACTTGTCTCGAAGATAATACTTGGCCAACACAGCACAGGCTTACCCAAGTCAAAGCAACTAACAATGGAGGGAGGCTGAAGATGAACACAAGGGTAGTCAAACAAACTGTCATAACATTCTCAGCAAGGCTGAAAACAGTACAAACAAACAATCTTAGTCAACAACACCACTATTATGACTCTTTATCTTGTAAAAGGATGTACCTCTCATTCCCGAAATGGGCAAATCCATCAGTATACCTTTGATAAAGAGATTATACAAAAACGTAAAGAGATGCACCATGCTCTGCGGGCCCTTAAGAAACTTGCGACTGGAACAGCTGAGAGAGAAAGTAAGTACTTAAAGGCGAAATAAAAAACTTGGCTAATCATTCATAGAAGGACCTTATAACATGATGCTGAAAATATGTTAAGGGCTCTGGCCAAGAAATCTACAACTGAGATCTGGTCCCTGATTAGACCGGCAAACCATAGGCAAGAATATGACCAACTCAATGGAGTTACCGAAGCAAATTGGATAACTTTCTTCGGATCTCTGATCAAAGAACCCCTGATGCTGCAAGATCTTCAACTACAAACAGCAAACCACTGTGGTCTGCCGTATGGCCATGCCTACCTAATTAACATGATCAATAAACCAAGTCCATCCCGTGGGCCGGGGCACGATGGGCTATCTAATGCAACATTAAAAGAAAATCCAGAACAATGGGCAAAAATTGTGGATCTGGTTTTGAGAAATGTGTTGGCCTCAAAATCAATCACGCCATCCTGGAGAACGTCCCATATAATATCAATTTTCAAAAATGAGAGCTGGACTGACCCCAGTAACTACACTGATAGCCCTGTTGGACATATTGGGGAAAATATATGCCACACTGCTACTAAAAACATTGATGTAATGGTCACAGAAGAACAGGATAAATGATAAGTTTCAGGCAGGTTTTGTAAAGACACTTAGGACCTCCCCCCAGCTCTCATTACACTGCTAAATACAAAAATCACGACAAACAACAGTAAACTAAACTTGCCATTCGTATACTTTTTCCACAGAGGAGGTCTAAATCGAAATCATCTTTGGAAAAAGCTGGCTGATAATTACTGCCCGGCTGACATGCTGGTACAACTGCGTGGGCTGCACACAAACACGATGATCAGAATTCACCTCAATGCCAACGGGCTACTCAGTCATAAATACCCACCGGACTGCGTGTCAAGCAAGGCTGTTCCCGGGCACCGGCTCTATACAACCTGTACATTGCAAATTTGGGAAAATATATGGAACAAATCAAAAGTCCCCCCTCCCCCAAAATTGGTAAGATGAACATTGATATTGATATTGATATTTTATTTGTATCGCGCTCATACACATGTGTTTCAAAGCGCGACGAGGTAAAGGAGGGGAAGAAGGGAGAACAAAAACAACGATCTTACTAGGCCCACTGACCTTGGGAACATTTGCAAGTGCGGGGGAGAGGGGAGGGAGAAAGTGCAGGGGGCAGGGGGATGTGGAAAGTGCGGAGCATAAGAATGAAAAACAATAACAAGCAACTAATGGTAGTGCAGCTAGCAAATGGCAAGTGCTAGGTTAAAAAGTACAGACCAGGGGTGTCTGATAAGTGCTGGGAAAATGTGGGGGATGTCGGGTTACAGATACAGACCCCAAAGTGCAAGGGTCTCCAGGATGCAGTGCGGGGGCATTGCATGGTGGGCAAGTACCTGGGCCCAAAATCAGAGGGTAACCTTGTGCACAATGCCTAATCAGAACAGATCAACAGGGGAGAGGAGCCCTGCATGCATCCCCACCAGGCTCACCTCCATCCAATACAACGCCATGACAGCCTTTGCCACCCCGGAACTGGCCAAACTTAAAGCTAAATGGGAAGTAGATTTAGGTATCATAGAACCGGAAGACTGAATACTGGTGCTAATGCACCCACGTGAGATCGCAATCTCCTTTAGACTACGCCTGATTCACTCAAAATACTTCACCGAGTTTACTATCCCAGAACTGTACTGTATGGTTGGAAATGCACCCCAAATCCAAATTGCTTAAGATACCGAGAAGGGGAAGGCACCTTCATACATATCCTTTGGGAATGCCCCTGAATCAAAACCTTCTGGAGCAGATGCTGCAATAAGTTAACTAAGGTTCTTGCCCGTACTATATCATTGGACCCGAAAACACTGCTACTTGGCATCCCCGACGAGAACTCTGCTAACAAATGGGAAGGACTGTTCTTATCCACGGCAGCAGGGTTGATAAAACGTAACATTGCTCAAAAATGGGGCATCCCAGAATGCCCGGCCCTGGCTCAATGGGCAGCCCATATGGACGTATGTGCAGTTACAGAGCGTACAATATACACAGCAAGAGACTGCCCCACAAAGGCCAATAAGATATGGGGAAAATGGGAGGGGGAAGGGACCTGAAGACCCCTTGCGTACTATGGAGGAACGGGTGTGTGGTGACACATGGAATTTATGCAAATTATTGATATGATTATGTGCACGCCTGTTATGAATATGGCCATGATTAGGACACATTATTGTAGACAGGTTAATATAATTTTCGTTTTTCTTTTTTTTCCTTTTTCCTTTTGGTTGTCTTCAAAATCTATTAAAAAAACTTATTTAAAAAAAAATAGGGGAGAGGAGGAGAGAAGGCAGAAGAAAAGAGGAAGGTTGTGAGGTACTTCCAGAACTGGAGATGGTTCTCCTCAGGTTTCAGAGTGGCATGGAGGCTATTCCAGAGGGAGACCCCAGCCGAAGACAGAGATCTACCCCCAGCACGTTTCTTTGAGAAACGACTGACCCTGAGGGAGTTGGAGGTAGAGGAGCGAAGCGCTCGAAACCTAAGGTATTTGTGGAGGGAGAGTTGAAGGTATTTTGGACCCAGGCCCCAGAAAGCCCTGTGGACGATGCAAAGGGTCTTGAATTTAATCCTTGTGACCACAGGGAGACAATGAAGAGATTTCAGGGCTGAAGAGATACGATCCCAGGGCTTGAGGCCCAGGACAAGTCTCGCTGTCCTATTCTGGATGAGTTGCAAAGGGTAGAGAGTAGAAACAGGTAGATTTAGAAAGAGGCTGTTGCAGTAATCATCCTAGAGAGAACCGGGGCTGGAAATACAGTGAGCTTCTGCGGGAAGGAGAGGAAAGGCAGAATACATCTGAGAAGGTGCAGTAGGTAGTTTGACTTTTTAGAGACATCAGAGATGTGGGCCAAAGGGAAAGCGTGGAGTTGAAGATGACCCAGAGGTTCTTAGCCTCGCAAGTGGGGTCGGGGGTGGGCCAAGGGAGACTGGCAAAACAGTGAAAGAAAAGGAGGGTGAAGGTGTGCTGATGAGGAGGATCTCTGTCTTACTGGCATTAAGGCAGAGATCGTTGGCGGTACACCACTCCTGAATGACAGATAGGTAAGAGGCGGCTGAGGGAAGCCTAAAAATAAGTTGAGAGTCATCCGCATAGCACTGAAAATTGGAGCAGAATCAGGCAATGCAATGGCCGAGAGTTGCCAGGCATTGGTTGAAAAGCCAGGGAGAGAGGTTTCACCCCTGGGGAACACCACAGGTAGAGAGGGAGATGGAGGAAAGGCAGGACCCAGGTTAGACCTGGGAGGGTCCATCTGACAGGAAAGACGTAAGCCAGGCCAGAGCCTGATCAGTGATACCTAGGTGGTTATGAAGACGGTTGAGCAGGATGGCATGGCTGACCGTGTCAAAGACAGAAGAGAGGTGGAGAAGGATGAGGACAGAAGGGATGTTAGAGTCAAGGTTGGAGAGTAGGTCTTCACGGATGTTCAAGAGAGCAGTTTCAATGCTTCTGGCATATCCAAAGCCAGATTGATGATCATGGAGACAACCATCAAAATCGGAATGGAGGTGAAGCTGCGAGATGGCCAGCTTTTCCAAGAGTTTGCCAAGAAAAGGTGTGATGGAGATCGGGTGATATTTTGATGGGCAAGAAGGGTTGGTGTGGGTTTCTTCAGAAGAGGGTCACAAGAGAGTGCTTCAGGGGAGACGTGAAGACTCCAGAGGCAAAGGAGAGGTTGCAGAAATCATCCAGGGCAGGTGCAAGGGTGTCAATGTGGTACTTGATAGTTCTGGAGGAACAGGGATGAACCTGTTTTGATGAGACTTTCATAGATCAGACTTGTCTGGAAACCTTGTCAGGGGAGAAAAGATGAAAAGTAAGAGAAAGAGGATGGGGGGTGGCTGGGGGAGGGCCAGAGTTTGCAGAAGGAGAAGGGGAAGAAGGAGAAGGGGAAGGAGAAGAGAAAGGGGGAGGGGACAAGAGGGTGGACATGATGTCCTGGGTTTTAGAGATGATGTGAGAGGCAAGGGTCATGCAAAAGGGCCTGGGAGGCGACAGGAGAGGTAGAGACTGCACTAGGGTTGGCCAGCTCCTTGCAGATTTTGAAGAGTTCGGCTGAGTTGTTAGATGTCACAGAGACATGGGCTTGCATGTGGGTTCTCTTCTTAATATGGACAGAGAGTCAGTATTCCCTTTGTAGCAGGTGGCAGGCCAGTTTGTCAGAGGATGAACAAGAAGCCCTCCATTTTAACTCAGCCTCCCTGCACTTGCATTTTAGGGTAGCTAAGTCAGAGTCGTACCAAGAAATGCACTTGGCTTTGGGCTTCAAACGGATCCTCATGACAGGGCCAAGAGCATCAAGAGTATCAGAGATAGAAGAATAGAGCTTGGAAAGGGCTGTGTCAGGATGTGAGTCAGCAGGAGGAGGATTGGGGGGTGAAGGTGGCAGAGAAAGCCTCAACTGACACACACTTCATGGGCCGGATATCCAAGAAGGTAGGTGGCAATTGTGGGGTAGACTTGGCTTGGGGGGTTGAGAGTGTGAGATGGGAGGATAAGAGGGGGTCAATGCATCAAGCGTGTGCCCTGCAGAATTAGTTTGCTTAGAATGGAGGCAAGAAAGGGAGAGGGAATCGACGAGGTCACGAAAGAGTACAGAAGAGGAACAGGGAGAATCGAGATGAATGTTAAGGTCACCCAGAAGGAGGTGTTGAGTGGTTGAGGCCAGGAGGGAAGAGGAGAGCTCTGCCAACTCTGAGAGGAAAGAGGTGATCTGACCAGGAAGCTGATAGATAGTAGCCACAGTAAGAGAGTGGCCAGGAGAGAGTTAAAAGCCTGCAGACAAAGGCAATTGAAAGAGGAATAGGTCTGTGTGGGAATGATAGAGGCAGGAATCCACTCAGGGAAGATCAGGCCTACACCCACTCCGGACCGGGTGGATCTGGGTGTGGAGAGGATCTTGTAGCTATCAGGGAGGAGAGTATCAAAGCTCGTGACAGAGCTGGCCGTGAACCAAGTCTCAGTGAGACCGAGGACATTGTTTGATAGCAGAGCGAGAGTTGAGAGTGGCAAGATGAAGAAGGTTGAATGCCTTAAAGGCCTTCTGGGGAGGGGTACAAATCAGAGGTACGCCCCTCAGAGGTGAAAGAGCCGGAGGTGGCAAAAGGGGAGGAAAGAGAGGAAAAGGTAACCTGATGGTGGGGAGACAGGGGAGCAGGAGAAGGGAGAGAGGGGACAGCAGGAGATGAAAGGAAATTGATGAGGCGAGGGAAGCTCCTATCAAAGAGTAGGAGATTGGGTGAGGGCCTTGGACCATGACAGTGCTATTTTGATAGACAATAATGATGGCCCTAGAGGAATCGAAGGGAGGGGGCCATGAAGGCTTCCCAGGGGGTGCCACCATTAATAGGAGAGGAGGAGAGAGGACAGAGCACAGAGATCATATGAAGAGTCCATAGATCTGGCGAAGGAAAGACAAAGAGGATGTTGCTGAGGGTCTGTCTGCAGGAAGCTCTGGAATAGGTGTCAGCAATAGGGAGACCAGGGTTGGAGGTCAAGATATCCTTCTTGAACTTCTTCCTACCAGATTTAGTGAGAAGGGAAGGACAGTCAATGGAGAAACAGTTGGAGAAGATGGGAGAAACAGAATGTGCCATGGGAGAGATAGAGAGAAGGTGGGGGACACTGGGTAAGAGTAGAACACGTAGAATGTTCCAGTCACTGGGCCAGTAGATCACGGAAACAAAAGCATGTAATACAAGTAAGTGGCACAGCATGTTTGCAAAACACAGCTAGATTTGAAATTAAGCTAAATGCAGAAACACAGCAAAATGCAAAACACTGCTAGATTTGAAATCAAGCTAAATGCGGAAACACAAGCTAAATGCAAAACACAGCTAGATTTAAAATCAAGCTAATGGCAGAAACACAAGCTAAATGCAAAACAGAGCTAGATTTGAAGTTAAGCTGAATGCAGAAACACAAGTTAAATGCAAAACACAGCTGGATTTGGAATAGCAACTGATCAGTTGCTAGCAGTGGGTGCACAACGCAATGAAATCAAGAGTGTAAACATGGTAGACAAGCAGAGGAGGAAGGTGAGAGCCAAAAGAGGGTAGGAGTGTGTCCAGAAGGAGGGAAATAACCCATAGTTAAGGAGGTCTGAATGTCATAGTAGTCCAGATTTCATTGAAGAGTGAGGTAGCAGCATCATGAAAGTTCAAATGCAGGGGTGCAAGAATATCCCCATGCAGTATCCTGGTAGCGGACAGGGAACAGACAGGGGCCTTAATTGTGGGCTTTAGGTATTCAGGGCCGGATCCCGCCTCCCAGTTGCTCTGGTTGGCTAATAACAGTTAAGGCAACCAATGGGAGGTGAGGTGAGGGCCAGGCACACACTTGCTATATGCAAATGATCTGGTTTTATTCGATTACACTGAAGTTGGACTGCAAAGACAATTCAATAGACGTGCAGAATATGCAATGGAAAACAATTTGGAAATCAATATAGACAAGAGAAATATCCTCACTTTAAAAAAAAAGCCAAGAAGCAAGGAAAAATAAATTGAAATGGTACCTTAACCACACAGAAATTGTAAGGATAAAATCCTTCAAATACCTAGGGATTCAAATCTCGGATAGTGCAGTCGAGACTCATTCTATCGAGTCACTAAAAAGGAGAGCCTTCACACTTGCGAATCAATCCCCAATTCTAAAAAGGAAATATTGCAGATATTGCAAAGTCAAGGTGATCCCAGGACTCCCCTATGGTGCTGATGTTTTACTCGCCTTGCCAAAAAAATCTTTGGCACTCATCAAGGGCCTTTTTTGGAAGAAGACCCTTTGTGTCCCTAAATCGATCCTGATACAGATTATTAGAAAAGAACTGGGGTTAGCTTGTATGGAAATGGCAGTCCAATGGAAAACACTGAATTTATTTGGGAAATGTATGAGTGAGAGTAAGCCTCCTATGATCGATTGGATCAACCATGAACTTATTAAAGGTGACAACAAAGCTCTCTCCAAATGTGGCGATATGTGCAGACATCTACTCACTGAAATAGAGAGCTCAGCTGATGAGCTATTGACGAACCCTGGGAAAAAGTAGAAAAAACTAAGAGAAAAGGAATGGATTGTCACCACTGAAGAGGTTTACAAACACAAGATGCACCAAAATCTTGCATCTGAAGTAAGAAAACAAGGTGAGATCCAACAGTTTCTAAGAAATGTCCTGATCGAATGTAAGATCGATATTCATGAGAATCAGATTTAATCTCTTCAGAACAATGGAAGTGCTATCAATGAGAGCTAAAGTTAAATGAACTGGCGGTGACAAAGCCTGCAGATTCTGTAATTTAGAAGACTCTAGAAAACTCTTATGCAGCTGTTCACCACATGCACAGCCCTTACCTTGGACATGACTCAGTATTTTGAATATCACCCAGCAGGATACAAATCAATGCCAGTATAACTCAGTATAATTCAGCCCCGACTCCCTCACATCCTTATCACTTTTTCAATTCCTTGCCACTGCCCCCTTGTCTGTTAATCCCTTCTGTATCAAACTTCTTCCTTGCACAGTCTCTCCAATCCTGTTCTCTCACTGTACCACTTGCAATATATATTTCCTCAGCATCTCCTGAAATGCAGTCTCTTATTTATTATCCATACTCACTTCCGACTCCCCATTGCCCCTCTCCTTCATCCCTCTCATTCTATCTTTCCTCTTCCTCCAGTTCTGTTTCTTATTTCTGTAGCCCTGCACCCATTTGGTCTGTTGTCTCTCTAAAGCTCTTCTCTTTCTATGCCTCTTGCAGTTTCTGCCCTCTCTGCTCCCTATCAATTATTTCTCTTTTCCCCTTCTGTGTTCTAGCTTCTCTCCCATTCTGTCTCGTGTGCTGTTTTGTATCTTCCCTTACTGATCTGTGTTAGTTTCACTTTACCATATTCTATTATCCTTCAATTTTTCGGTCCTCCATCACACCTTTAAGTTCACGCTCCATTCTCTCTATTTCCTCCTCTTACATTCTTTCCCTCTCAATTGGTAGTCTTTCATTTCTCATTCTAGCATTCTGACTCACTATCCCCTTTGTATTCAATCTCCCTCCATCGCTCCCCTATTCTGCCTCACTTCTTACCCCTCCTATTCTGCCTCACTCCTTTCCGTCCCAATCTGTCTCCCCCTCTCATTGTTGTCTCATTGCCATTCCAATGCTGTCTAACCCTCTGCCTCCCATTATGATATGATATGATATGGCCTTTATAATGCGCCTATAAACAAGTGTTTCAAGGCGCGACGAGTCAAGGCAGTGGGGAACAGTGGGAAGACAGACAGCGATCCTACTAGGCCAGGTGTCATTCAATTCACGCAAGTGCAAGGGGGGAGGGAAAAGTGCAAGGGGGAAGGGAGAGGGGAAAGTGCAGTACATGGGACAGTAGAATAAATAAGATAAATAAAGGCCAGATGGTGGCAAGTGCAAGGTAAGAGTAGACATAAGTGCTAGTAGGGGGACTGTAGGGATACAGAGAACAGTCCCCAGATGGGGGGGTTGCCAGGGAGGCAGTGCAGGTGTGCCATTGGTGGGGCCTGGGCCCGAGATCAGGAAGGGAGGCCAAGTAACCAGTGCAGTTTCAACCAGGATTTTCAGCAGGGGAGAGAGGGAGAGAAAGCAGAAGCAAAGAGGAAGGTTTTGAGGTGCTTCCGGAACCGGAGATGGTTCTCCTCAAGTTTCAGGGATGCGGGAAGGCTGTTCCAGAGGGAGGCCCCTGCCGAAGAGAGAGATCGACCACCAACTCGTTGCTTGGAGAAGCGACTGACCCTGAAGGAGTTGGAGGCGGATGAGCGAAGAGCTCGAGAAGGAAGATATTTGGGAAGAGAGAGTTGAAGGTATTGTGGCCCAAGGCCCCAGAAGGCCTTGTGGACAATGCAGAGGGTTTTGAACGTAATCCTTGCAGCCACTGGGAGCCAGTGCAGAGATTTCAGCCCTGGAGAAATACGATCCATGGGCTTGCAGCTGAGGACAAGTCTCGCAGTCCTTTTTTGGATAAATTGCAGAGGGCAGAGAGTAGAGGCCCGGAGATTTAGATAGAGGCTGTTACAGTAGTCCAGCTTAGAGAGAACCAGGGCTCTGGAGACGGTGAGCTTCTGGGGGAAGGAGAGGAAAGGAAGAATACCTCTGAAGAGGTGCAGCTGGTAGTTTGACTTCTTAGACGTCAGAGATATGAGGAGAGAAGGAGAGCGTAGAGTCAAAGATGACCCCAAGGTTTTTAGCCTTGCAGGTGAGAGCAGGAAGAGGGACAAGAGAGGCCAGCCAGAGAGCTGCAGGGAAGGAGGGAGTGTGTGTGCCGATGAGTAGAATCTCAGTCTTACTGGCATTAAGGCAGAGGTCATTGGCGGCACACCACTCCTGGATAGCAGACAGACAGTCAGAGATGAGGGAAGGAGAGGAGGAGGCAGAGGGAAGCCTGAAAATGAGCTGGGTATCATCCGCATAGCACTGAAGATTGGGGCAGAGAGCGGTGATGCTGTGGGCAAGGAGTGCCAGGTATTGATTGAACAGCCAGGGAGAGAGGTTAGATGCCTGGGGGACACCACAGGTAGAGAAAAAAGATATTGGAGAGGAAGGAGCGAGGTTGGACCTGGCAGGGTCGGTTGGAGAGGAAAGAAGTCAGCCACGCCAGAGCCTGACCAGTGATCCCCAGGTTATCACGTAGACGGTTGAGCAGGATGGCATGGTTGACCATGTAAAAGGCGGAAGAGAGATCAAGCAAGATGAGGACACACAGGGTGTTGGAGTCAAGGTTGGAGAGCAGGTCTTCACGGATGTTCAGGAGAGCAGTTTCCGTGCTTCTGGCACCCCTGAAGCCAGACTGATGGTCATGAAGACTACCAACAGATTTGGTGTTGAGATTAAGATGGAAGATGGCCAGTTTCTCCAGGAGCTTTCCCTGGAAGGGAGTGATGGAGATTGGGCGATAGTTAGCCGGGCAGGAGGGGTCAGCAGAGGGTTTTTTAAGAAGAGGGTGCACACAGGAGTGCTTCAGGGGGGAAGGAAGACTCCAGTGGCGAAGGAGTGATTGCAGAAATCAGCCAGGGCAGGGGCCAGGGAGTCGATGTGGTCCTTGAGAGTTATTATGTCTTCCTCTGCTTCATGTTCTGTCCCTCGCATTCTGTCTCTTCTTCCTTTCCTGTTTCATTTAAGCCTCTCCTCCCGTTCCATTCATGTTGTTCAGCTGCTCTCATTCACCCCTGCCGTACCATTCTCTCTCCCTTATCCCGCCCATTCTGTGTGCCCCTCTCTGTCTCCTGTAGAAATAAAGTAAAGACAGTCTGGACTCCACGTTGTGTTTACTTCTTGCAAGGAGAACCTGCTTGGAAGCAGAATCCAAAGGCACCTCAACGATCTGTGTTTATCGACTCTGTTGCAGCAAGAGCTGCCTTTGCATTCCGCCTTTCAATCAGGTGCTCTTTTCATGAAGCAAATGACTGAAGGGCAGCACTGGCTGCGGCACAGCTGATTAAGAGCCGATCAGTGTTTATCGGCGTTGTTGCAGCAAGCGCTGCCTTTGATTTCTGCCTTTACGAAAGTTCTTTTCAAGAACTTGAAAGGAGCACTGATTGAGAGGCAGCGTTTGCCACAACACCGCCGAAAAACCCTGATCGGTTGTTTAATTGTTCTTTAAGCTGAGGGAATAGCCCCCCCCGCCCCCCCCCCCCCTCCGCCAGGCATGGTGCCACGCCCCCCACGGGGGAGCGCCCCACAATTTGAAGAACACTGCTTTACAGACTTGAATTCACTCTATCTGGGTCTGACCCTTTCTCTCCTCCCGTAATCCTAAAAACCCTTTGACTGATTCTCCAATTCATTTGTCTTGAATCTCAGAGTAATATCCCCTCCAGTTGCTCCTTGCTTTTGCACAGGAGATGCCTTTCGGAGTCACATGATTCTCCGCCTTTTCCATCCCATAGTCCAGATGTTTTAACCTGCTGTCAATATTGTGCAGCACTGTCTTGATCTCCTTGAGCTTTGAGGACGACCTCTCACGCGAACTCTTTGTCTTTTTAACTCCTTAATCTCCAATTGAGAGCTGGTGATCAATGTTCACATTCCGGTCTTTGGAGTTTTCCTCTCCTTTGCTGTTAATACTACCGTTTCTATTAATTCTTATCTCATCCGCCATTTCTGCTACGCTGTTTCTTCATCTTTCCTTGAAGAACATACCAGCAAACCTTTCATCGTTCTCCTTGTTCACTTTTCTCCTCTTCTGCAGCTTTTATTCCTCCTATTTTTATAGTTTCTGAGCCAAACCCCTGTACCAAAACCCCAACACTCCTGAATTTGTATGCAAATTAGGGATAGGCAAGCTTTTAGGCTCGACTCTCATTTTGGCTCAATGGAGATGTCGCCCATGTCGAGCGAGCTGAATCGATAAATGCAAGTTTTGCCTTTAATCAGTTCGAGCCATAGGTCACTACGGCTCGATTTTGATTAAAAAAGTGCAAAATCCTCATGGATTTTGGGAAAGGATGTGACAGATTCTCAAAACTGTTTTTGGCATAGGTTGTGCTGAAATACATGTGCCATACTCTCAAAGGGTGTCTGAATGGGCACATCCTAGATGCACCAATTCAGACCCCCTTTCTCAACCCCATTTCACATTTTCACCATCAATGACCCGCTGCAGTCCCACTTTCATTTCTATCTTTCAAGCAGGGATAGAAATGTTTTTTTTACGCTTTACCATTTCACAATGTCATTGTGAAATCCGCTCAGACTGGGGGCCTGTATCACATTGGTATTGGATGCACACTTCTGACACTAAAGTAGGCAAGGGCCTAGCCAGTGCATCCTTGTGCTGCCACGCAGCCCCATGAAATGTGCTTTGTGGATACGTTGATTTTTTTTGGAACAAGTGAAGCGATGCACCAACAAAACGAGCAGTCTTTTCTCAATGGGAATCGAGATGTGCGAATCACAGATACTCACATTCAGATACCATATTTTGCCCTTTTTTCACATTTGCACAAATCAGGGAGCATTTCTAGGCATTTCAAGATGCATCCAGAATCTACAATGTGAAGGCTCTTTCAAATGGACAGAAGAGTCACATTCCCCTGCGCTTACTTGGAATAGACGCAAAGGGGTGCAGTGTATGACAGGGCCATTGCCGATCCTGTCGTGCATTTACTTTTAAATGAAATAACAGTGGTAATAACCACTATTGTCCCACTTACATATCCGTACCTCAAACATGGTTAGAAATCCTTTTGTTTCTTTTTAATATTTCATAATGACAGGCCCTTTAACCCCCCCAAATGTGGAGGACGAGCTATCTCGTCCTCTGCACTACTCCCTGTGGGGGGGCTGTGAAGGGGAAGACCTTCCCTTCCGTGCCTGAAGGTCGGGGTCCAGCCATGATGACGTTGGCTCACACCTCATGCACCATCGTCATGGACGTGTGAATGTGAATTTCGCAGACACGCTTTTGCGTGCTGCAAGGGCTTATTCTGCCCGATTTCATTGAGTGAGGGCTTGTTGGAAAGAGACGACTCTCTGATTTCCAACAAGCCCTCACTCAAGAAGATTGTTAGTCGAGAATCATTCGATCCATGACCAGCAATGACCACTAGACCACCAGAACATTGACTTAAGGGATGCTTCAGCCAAACAGCCACCCCACCACCAAAAATAAAAACAAAATGGTACAATGTTTTGCCTTCTTTTGGGGCATATGGGTGCTGTTTTCACCCATTTGCCCCAAAGGAAGGACAAAAAAAACATTTGCCAAAAAGGCACACTTGGGGCCATTAGGGGGCCAGCCCCCAGCCCCCAGAAAACCCCCCCATGGAGGGGCAGATTCGTACTGTTTCACTGGGGGCATAATTGAGGGATAATTGACCCATTATGCCACCCCAGGGAAGCAGCAAGGACCACTAGGCCACTAGGGATATGATCTTGGGGTGGGGGGCAGGCCAATCAGCTCCCCACCTCCAGGAAAGGCCACCAAGATGGCATAATGTTGTTTTACTTTCTTTGCTATGCCCCCCAGGAAGGCAAAACAACATTACACTCCATAGGAGTACAATTGGAGGTATCAGGGGGTTGACCCGTGCCTGTGGGGGGAGCACAGTCCCTTTAGGGTTTCCCCCAGGCCAGTCCACCCCATCCCCAAAAAATGCCAACAAACATAATGCTGTTTTGCCTTCTTTTGGGGCAAATAAGTGCGGTTTTGAACCCATTTGCCCCCAAGGAAGGCAAAACAACATAAGACAATTTTGCCAGAGGCACACTCGGGGGCATCAGAGGGGCAGATCCTTTCTGTTTCTCTAGGGTGCAAAAGGGAAGGTCTGGTGCTATTTTTCCAACCCTGGGAATCAGTAAGGAGCACTAAGTCATCAGGGAAAAGATTTTAGAGTTGGGGGACTGTTTCGCCCATTGCCCGTCGCAGTACCCCCAGCCATCCTGGACCTCTGGACAGGCCACATTAGAACTTTTCCCTCCGGTGAGGGATGGGGACCCTGCAGGGACTTCCTGGGACCACTGCTGTGCTGTAGGGTGGTCATCTCATGTGTGAGGCAGACATCAAAGGCCAGGTGCAACAGCCACAGCCACTCTTGAGCTCTTGCTGGGCTGTGTTACAGCTTTTCCCTCCAGGGAGGGATGAGGACCCTGCCGGGCCTCCCTGGGACCACCACTGTGAACGGTCGACCCACATGGGAGACAGGCGTTCAAGCCACCCGGCAACATCCGCAAATGTCCTGGAGATCTGGCCATGCCACGTTATAGCTTTTCCTTCTGGGGAGGGATGGGCAACCTGCCGGTGCTCCGTGGGACCACAGCTGGGCCTGGGAATGCACGACCCACATAGGAGCCAGGGGCCCAAGTTTGGGGGCAGTACCATTGACTGTCCTGGAGCTCTGGCCATTCAGCATTCCAGCTTTTCACTCGGGGAGGGACGGGGACCCTGCCAGGTCATCTGATGACCGCTGCTGGGCTGGGGGCAGTCTACCAAAGTGCAAGGCAGATGCCCAAGGCTGGGGCAGTACCATCGACTGTCCTGGAGCTCTGCCCATGCCGTGTTACAGCTTTTCCCTCTGGGGAGAGACGGTGACCCAGCCCGGTTGTCCGATGACCACTGCTGGACTTGGGGGTGGTCGACACACATGGGAGACAGGTGCCCAAGGATGGGGACATAACCCCTGGCTGTCCTGGAGCTCTGGAGTGGCTGCATTACAGGTTTTACTCCGAGAAGGGATGTGGACCCTGCTGGGACTCTCTGGTACTGCTGCTGAACTTGTGGATGGTCAACCTACATTAGAGACATGTGCTCAAGACCACGGGCAGCACCACCAGCCATCCTCAAGCTCTTGCCATGCTGCTCTACAGATTTTCCCTCCGGGGAGGGATGGTGACCCTGCCAGGGCTCCCTGGGACCATCGCTAGACTATGGAATGATCGACCCACATGGGAGACCAGCGCCCATGGCTAGGAACATCACCCCCGACCATCGTGGAGAACTGGCTGCGCTGAGTTACAGCTTTTCGCTCCCGGGAGCAATGGGGATCATGCAGAGGCTAACTGGGACCGCAGCTGGACTTGCCGACGGCCGACCCACATTGTAGACTAGCACATAAGGCAGGGCAGCACCCCTGGCTGTCCTGTAGCTCTTGCTGTGCTGTATTACAGCTTTTTCCTCTGTGTAGGGATGATAACCCTGCAATGGCTCCCTGGGACCTGCGCTGGATTTAGGGATGGTCAACCCACATGGGAGGCAGGCACCCATGACTGGGAACATCACCCACGACCGTCCTGGACCTGTGGCTGAGCTGCATTGCTTATTTTCACTCCAGTGAGGGATGGGGACCCTGCCGGGACTCCCTGCAACAGCCAGTGTACTTGGGGATGGTCAACCAACATGGGAACCAGGTGTCCAAGGCCGCGGGCAGCACCCCCAACCACTTTAGAGCACTATCCTGGATGCGCTATATGATTTCCCTCCAGGGAGGGATGGTGACCCTGCCGGGATCCCTGGGACCAGCGCTGAACTTGGAAACAGTCGACCCAGATGGGAGACAGGCACCCAAGACTGGGGGAAGCACCCCCGGCCATCCTAGCGCTCTGGCCATGCCGTGTTACAGCTTTTCCCTCTGGGGAGGGACGGGGATCCTGTTGGGTCGCTCCATGCCTGCCACTGGACTTGGGGACAGTCGACCCACATTGGAGACAGGTGCCCAAGGCCAGGAGCAGTACCCCCGACCGTCCTAGAGCTCTGGCTAGCCTGCATTACAGCTTTTTGATGAGGAGTGATGGGTGACGCTGTTGGAGCACCCTGGTTGTAACAAGGGGGGTTGTCCTACCCTCTATGGATCTTGGGGGTGCGCAGGGAAGATTCAGTGTGCACTCATTTTAGACCCTCACGGGTGCAAATGTAATTTGGGCAACCGTTGAAAGGAACAGCATACTTGCTACTGTCAAACAGATATCTCTCATACAGAATTCATGTACAAAATTTCAATTTCTTTTGCACAAAAATTACAATTTTAATTAGTTAGCTGATGCTTATTTTCTTTGTGCAAAACATTTTAGTAAATTTTTGTATCTGACAATTTATAATGTCCATTGTGGAATAAACAAACATACTTAAACATTCACTATGACAAAAGTGCAAAGACCAAAGGCATGGTAATTCAAACATTCATTTGTACATTTTGACTCGCAATTTTGTTTGTAAGAGAAAATGTTCCATGCCAATGAATATTGAAAACACAGAATGCAAATGCAAATGGCCAAGACGTTAGGAATTGGTCTCCTATGCCCGGCTGAAGTTTGACCTCATATTTGGTCTACGTCTGGATATGATGTTAGGAAATGAAAATACAGCACAGGATGACAACCCAATGGTATTTGGGGAGGTGTTTTGTGTGCTGTTGACGTTTCGGCAGAAATGGATGGTAGCCTTCTTCTGGGGCCAAAGAAAGTCAGAAGACTCTGTGTTAGGAAAACAGAAAAGGTAGAGAAAATATATCTGAGAGTACAGTTAAAACAGCTACATGTTGCTAATAAGGGTCAGTGTGGAGCATTAAATGCTAAAAACAAGTCCTAAAAACAGTTCCAGAGACAAATTCCACTCACCACTGGTCGTGCGTCCAGTTGGAGCGGATGAACGCAGGAGGTTTCATCATGGGGCAGTGAGAGGGGCGGAAGTGGCCTGAGTGGGCATAAGTATAGTAGTTGACTGGGATGCGGGCAGGCGGTGAGCAATGCCGGACCCACGGGGTGGGTAACGGGGTCGGTAGTTGGTCCGCAATGTTAGGACCTGAAAAACATGAGTAAAAAGAAGGGAGGGAAAGGGTGAGAGGGGGTGGGGGAGTGTAATGCATAGGTCATTGGATGCCTGTGTGAGCGCAGAGTGAACAAACAGGAAAATGCAAAAAAATGCATTATGGTGTGGAAAAGGGGAAGCAAATGGTACCTGAAGCAGATGGGTGGTGTCCCACTGGGTTGGAGCTGGGGCCCGTGTCACGAGCAGTCCAGGAGAAACTCGTCAGGGCTGGAGGGCTCGGAGGCGAGGGAGCATCGGGAGCGCCCTGTGGGGTGAATGTAAAGAACAAATGTGGTTAGGATGAGGATCCGTGTAGGGGCCGGTCGGGCCAAAGAGGGGCAGCGCTCTCAACGGGAGGATGAGGCGACTGGCAGCCTAGCCGTATATAGGTCTAGGTGGACGAACCTGCAGTAAGTCAAGGTGATCGGGACTGGGACTGGCGTCTCGAAATGGCGCCTGTGCTAGCTCTGAACGAGAGAGCTTTGTATATGTACGAACGTGCAGGGAGGTGCTGCGCATGCGCGCAAGATTAATGTCTCAACAGCACGTTACCATGGTTGCGCAGTGTCCCGCGGGTAGTGTCTCCGGCTTGAAACCCTCTTGCAGCAGGAATGCGGGAAGGTGCGAGGGTCTTGCCCGTGGTGTCGGGGGAGAGCATCCCCTGAATTAGCTGGTCCGTGCGGGAGGCACGGGGGGGTGGAGAGCACCAGGTATGTGCTCTGAGCACAGGGATGGGTTCGGGTGGGAACGGGTGTGGAGGGGGGAGAAGGAATGGGCCACGGCATGTCATTAGCCAGGCGGCTGAAAAATGGAAATTACGGCTGGTGTGTACGGAAAGTGGACACACCTTGGGAGGTACGAAGTGCTAATGTGACAAAGCAGTGGCCGAGCTAAGTGGGAGACCAATGCTGGTAACAGGGTATGCATGTCTTGTATCGCGGGGGGAGGGAAAAGAACCCGTGGCTCCAGGGATGGAGCTGGAGTGGGGACTTCGAGTCATAAAAAGATACATATGGAGGCATGGGGTCTGAAAATATCAGAGAATATAAACATGTCTGTAAATAGCAAATCAGTTCAAAAAGAGGGGTCTTTTATATGCATGCACAAAGATGTGCATAAGATGGTTGGAGCAGAGAGGTACATCATACACAGTACAAAGTAATAACAGTAGGTCATACATGTGACACAAGAATACATCATGTAAAGTGCAGTGTTGTGCTTCAAGGAACGCCTCATGAGAGGACACTAATGGTGAATGGCACCATGAGTATGCGCATATGTACAGGAGCAGAGAGGTACGTCATACTCAGTACAAAGTTATAACAGCGGGTCATACATGTGACACAAGAATACATCATGTAAAGTGCAGTGTTGTGCTTCAAGTAACACCTCATGAGAGGATACTAATGGTGAATGACACCATGAGTATGCACATATGTGCAGGCACGTAAGGACGTGTAACAACGTCTAGAAACATGGTGGAAAATAGTCTCTGTTGCTTGTAAGTACAACAGATATGGCAGAGAACAGAGCAGAGGAAGGTCTCAAGTGTGTAGAATCTGGAAAGGGAATTTCAGATGCTAAATGGTCCTGGTTGGGCCTCATTGAGGCCAATGGTAGTGGATTTGAGTTTATGTATCCACCAAGCCTCTTTGAAATTGAGGGTATTGGCGACATTGGTTTTGTTCTGGACTTTATCCACCACCCACCAGGAGAAGGAGTCACAATCATGATGAAATTCAACAAAATGGTGGACCAGAGGGGCTGTAAGGGATTTGCAGCGTATCCTTGACCTGTGTTCACAAATGCGTTTGTGAACGGGTCTTGAGGTTTGGCCCACGTACCTGAGTGCACAAGGACATTGAATTACATATATAACATTGGTGGATTTACAATTAGAGAAGTGTCTAATTTTCCACTCTTTTGTTGAGTTTCTTGGTTTGTTTACACACCGTGCATTGGCCGCATGGGTGGTGTCCAGTAATCTCTCTCATGTTCCATAAGGTAGAGCGGGCTGGAGTTTTTTTAGTTTTAGAACTAGTAAGGAATTCCTTCAAGTTTCTGGACCTCTTGAGAGCCATACGTGGTTTAGGTTCATCTGGAAGATTGAGTTGAAAAAGAGGCCAGAATTTTCCGATGAGGGATTTGAGTTTGGAAGTAGTTGGACTGAAGGTGGTGACACAAGTCAGGATGTTCTCAGAAATAGCATTTCGGTCTTTGTGTGTCAGAAGGGCCTCTCTTGGTGTGTATCTTGCTCTCTTCTGGGTGTTTTTTATAAGTTTCTTGGGGTAACCTCTAGACACCAGTCTTTTCTGAAGGTCGCTTGAATGCTTCTGAAAATCGTCCATTTGAGTGCAATTGCGACAAATCCTCAAGAACTGTCCATACGGAAGGTTGTCTTGTAGGCTCTTGGGGTGATGGCTATTGTAATGTAGCACCGTATTGCGGTCTGTGGATTTTTTAAAGATGGAGCATTCAAGTTTATTGTCTTTGGGTGTTATGGTAAGGTCCAAGAAGTTCATTTGTTGGTTGCTCCTGTTTATGGTGAATTGAATGGCTGTAGTGTGTGAGTTCAGCCATTGGAAGAATTCCATCAGGATACTATCTTCTCCTTTCCAGAGAAAGAGAATATCGTCAATGTATCGAGACCAAAGGGTGACTGAGTCAAGATGCGGGTTGGTCATGTTGAGGACATGTGGCAGTTCAAATTCAGACATGAAAATGATGGCCATGCTAGGGGCAAACACTGCGCCCATGGCTGTCCCACAGGTTTGTAGGTAGAAACCTGTGGGACTGCATCTGGACTTTTGGAACATCAACCAACATGTGAGACAGGTGTCCAAGGCCAGGGGCAGCACCCCCAGCTGTTCTGAAGCTCTGGTGGTGCTGTGTTACAAATTGTATCTCCGGGGAGGGATGCTGACCCTGCCAGAGTACTCTCGGACTGCCGCTGGACTTAGAGACCATCCACCCACATGGGAGACAGGCACCCAAGGCCAGGGGCAGCACCCCTACTCATCCTGGACCTCTAGCTAGGCTGCATTACAGCTTTTCCCTCCAGTGAGGTATGAGGACCCTGCAGTGGATCCCTGGGACTATCCCTGGGCTTGGGGACGATGGACACGGATGGGAGACAGGACCCCAAGACTGGGAACATCAACCCTGACTGTCCTGGAGCTCCAGCTGTGCTGCATTTCAGATTTTCACTACAGGGAGGGGTGGAGACCCTGCCGGGGATCTCTGGAACAGCCGCTGGACTTGGGGACGGTCCACCTACATGGGAGACAAGTGCTCAATGCCAGGAGCATCATCCCCGGCCGCCCTGGAGCTCTTGTAATTGTAATGGGTTATTTATAATGCACTTAATACCCAGAGGTTTCTAAGCACGGACCTGGAGATCAAACCTATGTTGCTCAGCGCCGTCTTGCTTCCAAGGCGAGCATGTTGCCCCTGAGCTATCCTCCTGAGACTTGCCATGCAGTGTTACAGCTTTTCCCTCCAGGGAGGGATGGTGACCCAGTCAGGGCTCCCTGGGACTGCCGCTGGACTTGGGCCCGGTCGACCCACATGTGAGACAGGCACCCAAGGCCAGGGGCAGCACCCCCGGCTGTCCTGGAGCTCTGGCCTGGCTGCATTCAAGGTTTTTCCTGCAGGGAAGGATGGAGTCACTGCCACTGCACTTGTGGACAGTCAACCCCCAATGGTGACAAGCGGCCAAGGCCAGGGACATCACCCCCAGGTGTCCTAGAGCTTTGGCTAGGTGACATTACAGTTATTCCTTCCAGGGAGTGATGTGGACCTTGCCAGGGCTTCCTGGGACTGCCACTGGGCTGGGGGATGGTCAACCCACATGGGAGACAGGCGCACAATGCCAGGGGCAGCACCCCCGGCCTTCCTGGACCTCTGGCTGCACTGCATTACAGCTTTTCCCTCCAGTGAGTAATGGGGACACTACCGAGGCTCCCTCGGACAGTCGCTGGATTTGGTGATGGTCGACCCACATGGGAGACAGGCGCCCAAGGCCAGAGCTCGCACCCCCGGCCATCCTGGAGCCTAGGGCGGGTTGCATTACAGCTTTTACCTCCAGTGAGGGATGGGGACACTGCCAAGGCTACCTGGGACAGTGGCTGGACTTGTGGACAGTTGACCCACATTCTAGACAGGCACCCAGGGCCGGGAGCAGCACTGCTGGCCATACTGGAGCTCTTATTGTGCTATGTTACCGTGTTTCCCTCCAGGGAAGGATGCTGACCCTGCAACAGCTCCCTGGGACTGCTGCTGGACTTTGGAACAGTCAACCTGCATGGGAGACAGGCGCCCAAGGCTCGGGACATCACGCCTAGCTGCCTTAGAGCTCTGGCTGGGCTGCGTTACAGCTTTCCCTCCAGGGAGGGATGGGGAACCTGCCAGGGCTCCCTCAGATTACCGCTGGTCTTGAAGTTGGTCGACCCACATTGGAGACTGGCGCCCAAGGCCTGGGGCAGTACCCCCAGCCTTCCTGGATCTTTGACTGGGCTGAATTACAACTTTTCCCTCCAGGGAGGGATGTGGACATTTCCAGGGCTCTGTGGGACTGCCACTGGGCTTGAGGACAGTCATGGCACAGAACACTTGTGGGACTGTGGGAAGGTAGGAAATGTTTTATTGCTGGCGTCTTTCACTTGTTTCTTGGTAGCAAATGTCTGAACATATTGATTTTCTTCCCTACATTTTGGATTTTGCCGGGCCTTGTGAGTAATAAATTCTAAGTCGATTCACAGAAGTCAAACCTCTTTGGATTTCCACGGGTGTCTTCTTTTCAGAAATGTAGGGTTTCCCTGTTTTCCTTAGTGGTTGCAACACCCCAGGCCCAAATCTGTGGGTTATCCACAAGACAAAATCTAGACTTCCCCAGGGCGTTTTATGTACCAGTGGTTTAGCCTTTTCCCTTTGCCCCCAGGTCAGTGCACCCACATATGTGTGGTACCATTTTCATTGGGACACCTGTGGGAACATGGGAAGGTAGGACATGTGTTGTTGCCAGTGTGTTTAGGTAGTTTCCTGGTTGCAAATGTCTGGAAAGTGTGATTTCTCACCTACATTTTGGGATTTTCTGGGCTTGTGGGTATTAAATTGTACAGCGATTTGCTCAAGTCAGAACTCTTCGGATTCCCACTGGTGTCGTCTTTTTAGAAATGCATGGGATTCCCTGGTTGCTGCGACACCCCAGGCCCAAATCTATGGCTGTCCACAAAGCCAAATCCAGTCTTCCCCAGAGGGTTTGATGTACCAGTGGTTTAGCCTTTTCCCTTTGCACCCAGGTCAGTGCACCCACACATGTGGGGTACCATGTTTATTGGGACACCTGTGGAAATGTGGGAAGGTAGGACATTTGTTGTTTTCTCTTGGTTTTAATTATGTTTTCATACATTTCCTGCTGCACTTTGTTACACAACCCTTTCATTTTCCAAATGTGACCTACATTTCGTCACTGCTTTAGGCACTGTATGCTTTTGTAACCTGTGCAAGTCACCTATGCTTCAAAAGGTCTGACTGTGCTCTTTCAAAAAATGTATGCTTGCCATTTTTCACCACCTTTGTTTTCCTTATTTTCAAATGCTAAGTACATCTGTTTAGGCCGTCAGCATAAAAACCCCGTGTGCCATGGCTCTGTTTTTGGCTCGGGGTACTGCTTGTTTTTTGAAACATTAACAAAATGTGTGATTTCCTAACTACAAGAGTTGGGGAATGTAGCAGGACATTGCTTTTCTCAATATTTACAGAAGTCATTACCTTACAAGTGCAACCATGTCCAGCACATACTTTCTTTTCTGTAACTTTTTCAATTTATTCCCAGATTATGGGAATTTTAGGTACATAGTTGTTGCCTGAGCTTCGCAAATGATCCCTTCCTGAACTTGGAATTTCGTCTACTTTATAGAAATGTATGTCTTTCTGTGTTCCCATTGAGCTTTTCTACCCTCCTCTTCAATTGCATTTCCTATTTTAAAAAAAGGGAAACATCGCTCACCTCTCGCAAAACGGATGGTAACCTTAGGTAAAATATGTTTATTTTTTCCACTAAACCTGTTTGTGAGAGCTCGGACAATGGCAAATTCAAAACTGCAAACCATTTGTTCTTAGATCTTACGAGAAAAAACCACAGGCTTCTATGTACATCATTTTATTAGCATGTTCAGAAAAAAACACAAAATGTGGTCTCTTTTTTGTTACTTTCTCGCCCCCTCAGCAAACAACTAATCCTTGGTGGCGTTCTGACTGCCTACACGTGGAAAGAAAAGGGTGCAAAGTCGGCCGGGATATCACTTGTAACAAGAATGTTATAATGGATTGAATGTGAACCAAGATGTCCAAAAAAGGGCTCAGCAATGGGAGTGAAACCCCCCAGCAGTTAAGGGGTTAAGGGCAAGCTACTGTAAAATGCACTCATACTCAGAGCCTTTCATGCATTACTGGTGGGAGCACGCTCCAGACACTGATGTATGTGAGGGAGCATACTCTGGCACAGGCCCACCTGAATATGCATGCCACCTTTGCAGATATGCTGCGCTGACCATTTCTACAATGAAAGTGAATGAGAAAAGTGCATTAGCTTTGCTTTTTTCATTTGTGTTCATTTTTATTTCCATATTGTATCTTTTCCCCAGCTACCACTCATAATGAAATCTAGAACTTTGGCCCAGTATTTCCAAAGAGCTCTGCTTGATCTAAGTCGAACCCCCATTGTTTATATAGGATCCTTTTCTTTTAACGGTGGTTCACCCATCTCTAATCCAAATCATCAAATCTATTAGATAAGGGTATTCAGTCATTTTGGATTTTGGAAGACTAACAGATGTTTCCAACTCAGAACTCTTCGCTTTTAATTTCGGCTGCTAACCTTACCTTGAGGTACTTTGCCCTTTGGATTAAAGGCTAGAGCCTCCCCTTCCCCAGTGCCTTTGCTCGCTTATTAGGTTTGTCCATTGTATTTGTAATATTGAACTGTCTTCTCCCTTATTGCTCCTTATATCGCTCAATGGTTTCAATATTTTGGGCCCTGCCAATAACCTTTACATTTTCACCCTCTGAGGTATTACTCTTATCTTCAGATCCAATATTCTAGTGGTACAGCCATTCAAAGTACAGTAATTACCTTGAATTTCTTTCAAAGCAAGTCAACGGGACTCATTACGAGGCTGGCGGTAGCCGTGCCTGTTCTACATGCACGTCTGCCGCCGGTATCCACTTTTTCCCAGCACCCACGAATGGGCAATTACCAGGTCATGCTGAGTTTGGCGGACCCGGTAATTGCCCATTCGCGGGTTCCGGTAATGAGTGACTCCCCATCCCCATTCGGCCCCATAGGGCTGAATAGGAATGGGACGTCGGATGCACCGGCACCATTCAGAGTGGTGCCGGTGCATCCGACGTGCTGTGCTTGCGGGTGCCGCACTGCCCGCCACGTCATACCTGGCAGGCTGACAGGTGCCTGCAAGCACAGCTCATAGTATGGCAGTCCGGGAACCTCGGTAACGGCATGCTTACCGGTACTGTAGTTCCCGGACCGCCATGCTTGTAATGAGACCCAATACCAGGAAGTACTTCTGAATTGTTGTTTAGAGAAACGTTTTGATTCTTAAACAATTTACTGGCAGTAATCTAACTCCTGACTTGCTCTTCTCTTTTACGCAGTAAGTCAGGAGTTTGCCAGAGTTACTCCTGGTAACTTCTTTTTTAAGTGACTAGCGTCGCTTCAGGTGAAAGTCAAGAGCATGCTAGAATTATTCCTAGTTAACTCTTTTAGACTCCTCCCCATCCAGTCCATATGCAGGCTTTGTAAATGATGTACCTGGGGAATTGCCCCCTACGCCCCCAAAACCCCAAAACTTATCCACTGATTACGATTCTTTGTACCTTGCAGGTTGAGTCTCAAAAAAACCCAACTGCTGACCCGCTGCGCAAAGGGATTCATGATCAAATCACCAGGGAAATCAAGCGAGCCTGGAGCAGAGAGTGACAACGAAAGCATTGACTATGTACCACTGGTAGGTATTGGAACTGCAAGGTGACAACAGGTGTTCCATATGCACAGCTTCCCAGACCTTCAGTGGAAATCTCTGGGACTGATGAACAAAGTTCTCTCTGCGTCACCATACTGTGTATTTGTTGGCAGCTTTCTTTTGCCTTTTTGTGACTTTTCGCATCCAGAAACACTTGTGTACAGGCGCGTTACAAATACCATATCATATATCCTTATTATTGTGTCGCTTCATTGGCTACCCCCCTAAACAACTTTTCATTGTGTCACTATTCATTTTAAGAAATGACAATGGGCCTCATTACAAGTCTGGCGGTACAGAAATAAGGGTGCCGTTAGCAACGTACCATCACCCTTTCTCCTACCGCCAGACTATGAGTATGCCTGCAGGGGCCAGTGCTACTGGCAGGTCTGACCTGCCGGGAGCACTGGCCCCTGCAGGCATGGTTTCCACGGAAGCACTGGCACCGGCCAGTGCTTCCGTGTGTTCCGTGAAGTCCTGGGACTCTACGGGAATGGGGACTTACAGTTCCCGCCTGACACCAGAACTTGTAATATCCTGGTGGCACCATTGTATGTAAATCCTTTTAAGTATCTATTTTGTATACCATGCATCTCTTTGTCATAGAGATCTGTTTATGCTGTTAAGATAATCAGTGCTTCCTCAGACATCTGAGCGCAACCTGCTATCAAAGTTTTGAATCCCAACCAGAGTTACTCCAACCTTCATCCTTCCAATGCCGATAAAATGAGTACCATTAAACTGGGAAAAAGTGGGATGAATCTGTCATGAAGCAATATAAATGTATACAAATGGGGTATTTCTTTCTGTACATTGTGTATCTCTGAACAGCTTATTATTCTTTCCTTTCCCCAATGTTCATTTCTTAACACCTTATTCTGTATCTGTATTATTTATCGCTCAACACTTTCAAATGCATACCTTCATTTTATATCTGGCAAAACCCTTATTGATTCTCCACATTGTGTTTCTCTTATATTTCTATTGTGTAGGCATTTCCTCTCGCGTCATCACATTGTAGGGCAGACATCACCTTATTATTATCTGTTTTCCTTGTACCGTGCATCTCTTGTAACCTTTCTGTGTGTGAATATGACAAAATTCCTAATTCTCTGGAGGAACCCATGGATGCATAGTGGTTTCTAATCTTCTACTTAGCCCTACACTATTACTAAACCTTTAGTGATTTCAGCTAAAAAGATAAAACATTCACAATGAATTGCCACTTTGGGATAGCGTGGTTCGAGGGGAGTCTATACTCTTCAAGAGGGGCTTAAGCCAGCAAGGAAGCATCCATAACAACAGTAGTACCGAGCTACCAAACAAAATGAAATGTCAAATCAAATATCTATAAAAATATAAGCATTTTTAAAAGGGCAAAGTACTAAAAACTGTAAGAACCCACTCCTGGAAGGAAATACAGAGAATAAGCAAACGTTTGCTTGTAAGGCATAAGGACAGGGATATGCAGGCAAATGTCTTTTGTTGCCATATTCAAATTCAATTGCACCGTAATTCCGGCAGGATGCCGGGAAACTGACCTACTGTTACCGGCACCTGATATCCCAGTATTACCGGGATATTCCAGGTGCTAGCAACAGTAGCAAATCCCTGTCAGACCTGCCAGTAGCACTGGCCCCTGTAGGCATACTCATAGTCTGGCAGTACCAGAAAGGGTGCTGGTACATTGCTACCAGCACCCTTATTTCCGGACCGCCCTTAGGACTCCATGGAGGGGATTGGCAGTATTTACCAAGCTGTTTTTGTCAGTGGCGGCCTGATTTACCTCCAGCTCTTGGCTAGTTTTGCGGTCTGGGAAAAGTGGTGGTTACAGAATTACTGGCACTTTTACCAACACTTTTCCCTCACTGTGAAACCTATGACACCCTATGTCTTACAAAGGCAATGAGAGGTGTCTTAAATGTCACTAGGACCCATACAACAAGGGCAGGAGGACAGAACTACAACTACTGGTAAATTCCCTAGTATCTTCCATGAAGTGTTGGGAGCCCTTTCCCTTCTGAGGAAAGGTGAGCAAGTCTTCTGCACTTCCCAGCCAGTATACCTGATACACTTACAGGGCTGTACTCAGCAGGCAGTGCCCTGGGACCACTGTCCAAGCAGGCAGATCTGGTTCTAGCAGCTTGTACTTGGTGTGCTGCAAGGCCCTGACCAGAGCCTGAGAGGAAAGGTTAGTCCTTCCTCTGCCCTTCCCAGCCAGGAAGGTTGTCAGCGGGTACTTGATGAGTCTGCCACTTCCAATAGGCAGAGTCCCTGGTACCAGTATCCAGGAAGCAGGCAGGCCTTGTCCAAACACAAGAACACTCCAAATGTACCCATGGAGTGGCTGGAGTAAAAAGCTTACTCCTTCCTTGGAAAGCTATATCTTCAACTCAGTGGCTGAAGACTTTGGCCTGACTGTACCCCATAAAGGTGCTGTGAAATTGTTTTTATTCTGTAGTTACATGATGGTTAAATTAAGCAGGGTTCTCGATATCTTATGTAGTAATTTTTCCACAGTGGATTGGTTGATTTCAGACCTTCTGTAAAGGCCAACCTGGCTGCTGTGACAAGAGTCTTTGACTTCCGATGTCAGACCCAGAGTGATTTGTCTGACGGAAGAGGAGAGGGGGCAGAGGAAGCTGCCTAAGAAAATCCAGGATCTTGGAACCACACACCAGGTTACATCTCTCTCTTGGGCTGCTCTTCTTCCTCCTCTTTCCTTGTCTGCTTTACTTCAAAGAGACACCAGTTATTACTCTCTTTGGCAAACCAGTAGAATGTCTCGCACTAAGGTGTGTCATGTTAAAGATGTTCTATCTGAATAAAAAGAACATTTCTAGCTAATCCTACAGCTATGAGGGAAGTTCCCTACCTAACAAATTAAAACGTAAGGGTTCTCGTCAAATTTCAAAGGAAATAGGCCTTAGTCCTTAGTTCATATCCTATTATCTAACTTATCCCTACCGCTTAAGAAAATATAACAGAAAGTGGGAGGCAGGAGCAATATCCACTGTCTTGGGCTTCTGTCTCGCTCAGTCACTTGGATCTCTTTTCAATAGGTTTTAAAAGTTTGACAGTGTCTCATAACATAGTTCCCAACCTCTCTACATGCCAAAGCCTCGATTCCATAAGATTCATTCTCTCTAGGTAGAACATTTTTCAATGTCCAACAACAAAGTGCATTACATCTCTGCTGGTTCTGTATGCCAAATCACAATTCCATATGATTTTCTCTCTCCAGGAAGAAAACGTTTTTCTAACACAATTCCTTCATTGACAACACTATTATTGTTTTGTACTTTAGGATTGGAAGGCACCAGGTTCTCCCTCTTACCATTTCCATTTGCTATCGTTCATGGTTCTCAGGCTTCCCAAAACCCTCTGGCAGGCTTACTTTATCTCAGACTTGGTGGGGTGTCTGCCCGTTCCGGTTTTCTTGTCTTCCATAACCCTTATGGCTTTCTCAGCCTCAAATTTTAAAATCTCTCAGTTTATCAGGGCTCTCCAAAGCCGTCAGGCCCTATGATAGGCTTGCTTCAATTTGACGTAGGTAGGGCGTCTGCCTGCTTGTGTTTATCAGGCTCCATTAACCCATGTATTTTCCATCCTTGAATGTTAAAGTTCGTCCCTCTCAATGGTGTTACCTCCTCAGGAGTCTTTGGTTCCCTTCTGCTGCTCGACAGCTAATAGAGTTTCCGGGTGGAGCTCGGGATCTGGGCTCTCCATTGCAGTCTAGTCTTGGCATCGATTAACATGCCTCAGGCCCACCACGACTTCCGTGTGGTCATGCCACCAGATGAGACTGTCACTTTACCATATCCGTCTCTCTTGATTTTGGCTTTCTCACCAGTCAGGATGCCAGCCTTCTGGTGCCCTGCAAGTGATTCGTTCATTCTCCATGCTCCAAGGTCTAGCATGGCTCTACCCCTCCAGGATATCTTCTCTTTCAGAAGCTCACCTTTGCGTAGAATTATCTCTCCACCATTCAAGTTTCCATGTCTTTTTATGTGTATCATCACAAACAAGACAAGTATTGTTCCTCTTTGACTGTGATGTTCAGACGGGAAACAGCATTGCCTGAAGCCAAAGAGATTGACGAGATGTCAGGATTCTGAGTGAGCTCACCTCCCCAGCCTTAAAGGGGGTGCCCCCCTTGGGGAGAAGGGACAAAGATTCTAATAATAATAATTAGGCTTTTATATAGCGCTACAAACCCTCAGGTATCCGAGCGCTGCTTATTATTACCCACGGTGTGTGGTGCTCATTTATCGACCTCGGAAGGATGAAAGGCTGAGTTTGGCCCCGCCGGGATTCGAACCTGCGTTAACAGGCTCTGCACGGGTGTCAAAGCGAGCGCTCTACTCGCTGTGCCACTTGACCGACTAGATTTGTCACATACCCCTTCTGTTAAATGAGAGGCTCCCCCTTGATTGGGAAGCAGGAAATGTGTCAAAAAATGCCACATTGCCTTCTTATTTCTCTTTTCGATCGTTTCCCTCTTCAGAGTCCATTGCTTGATGGTGGTGGCTGTTTTTCTAGGTCCACACAGACGGCTCTTTCTTTTTTTGCAAAGACCTCCCAAGCGAATGAGGGAGAGTACTTCTTTCAGGATTTTTTGGTTGGAGGATGGTGTTCTTACAAGATAACATAGGGAAGGTCGGGAAGCTTTTCCCTATGTTATCTTCCTCTGGCAGGCAGGGCACGATAGCTGCTCTTGTTTTCGTGGGATGACCCCTAACCTCTAAGGTGAGTGGAATTTTTGGGTGTGTCTCCACATCTCCATGTACAAATGTGATTTTTACTGCCCGTTCAGCTTTTAGCTCTTCAGGATGGATCAAAATGCAGGGTATGGCTGCTTGTTTGCTCCCCCGGTCAATTCGGGCTTTGTCCCAGATGTTATCGACCCATCCGATCTCCTGACTTTGGGAGGGCTGAGAGGTGCAATAACAAATGTCTGCCTCATCCAGATTTACATCTCTCTCTCTTCTCCTTCTTCTCCTTCCCACTTCTCTGCCCCTACCTATCCTATCTCCACAAGCTTCTCTGTATGAATTTTGGGACAGAGGTGGGCAAATTGTCCCTTTTCTGCACAGCAGAAGCACATGGATAAGGTAGGAAAAAGAGGTTTCACCCATTCTACTTCCTCTCCTGGGGCTGATATTAGTTTGGCTACAGGGAGAGATATAGGTCTCCAAACATTGTATTTATTTGTATTGTATTGTTTGCTTGTTAGGCGCTTATACAGTAAATCAATCCTGTTTCAAAGCACCCACAGGGTAACAAGGAGTGAACATGGGACAATATACAAAAAAATATAGTGGGGGAAGGGACGGCCAAACCTACTATACCTTGTGAGTATTCAGAACATGCAAGGGAAATACTCTCATCCTTCTGATGGGGTTTATTAGGGAATGGTTTCGCAGGTTTTCTAGGAGTCTCCAATATTCAGAATGTATTACAGGGTTTAAAGTCTCTTGTTGGGTCTACCTGTTTCCCTGTAGTTTTCAAGTATTTGAATTCCTCTTAGTGGGCTTGGGCTACTTGAATAGCCGTCTCAAGGGAAGCTTGAGTCAGCTGCAGTATGGCAGCTTGGTGGCTAGGGTTGTATATCCGGATTTCTCCACTATCGAACATCTGGGGGTCAGCCCTCTGGATGGTTTTATTCCCGACTGCCCTATTGTGGAAAACAGTAAATGAGATTAGCCATATGCTATGGGCGAGGGTCTGACTCTCTATCGGATCACCTATATCCCACTTTTGTAGCACAGTTCACAACCTCTCTGCAGGTTCGGTATGCCAAAGTCTCTATTCCATATGATTCTTTCATTCCTGGAAGAAAACTATTTCTATGTCCCACAACACAGTTCATAACCTCTACACAGGTTCTGAATGCCAAATCTCAATTCCAGATGATTTTCTTTCTCCAGGAAGAAAAGGTTTCCCCAATACAATTGCATCATTTCTGACTTGGTGGTTAACACTATTCTTGTTTTGTATTTAAGGATTGGGACCCTCCAGGTTCTCTCTCTTGCCAGTTCTGTTCGCTAAATTGTGTGGTTCTTGGGCTTCCGAAAGCCCTCTTGCCTTCTGACAGGCTTACTTTATCTCGATCTCAGTGGGGCGTGTCTCCGTTCGTGTGTTCTTGGCTCCTATAACCCTTGTGGCTTTCCCATCCTCGACTCTTAAAGTTTCTCAGTTTCCCTCATCTCTCCAAAGCCCTTTGGCCCTTTGATACATTTTCTTTAGCCTGGTTTTATAAGGGCATTTTCACAATCGGGTTTATCTGGTGCCCGTAACCTTTGTGACTTCTCCAGTCTTGCACATTAATGTCTTTCGCTTTCTCAGGAATCTTCAAATCCCTCACAACCCCTGATATGATTGCTTTATCTTGATTTTAGTAGGGTGTCTGCCCACTCAGGTTTATCTGGTTCCCAAAACCATTATGGCTTTCCCAGCCACGAATGTTAAAGTTAGCCCCTCTCAATGCTGCTACCGCCTCAGGAGCATTCACTTCCCTTACCCTGCTTGGCAGCTAATACACTTTGTGTGCTGAGCTCGGGGATCCCGGCTCTCAACTACAGTCTGGTCTCAGTGGCGGTCAAATGGCCCCAGGCCCACCACGGTTTGCGTTTTGTCGTGCCACCAGATGCGACAGTCACTTTACTGTCTCTGTCTCTCTTGATCTTGGCTTTCTCGCTGATCAGGATGGCAGCCTTCCAATGCCTTCCGAGCGATTTGTTACATCACCACACTACCATTGGCTTTGCGGTCTAGCGTGGCTCTGCCCCTACAGGATGCCTTTTTGTCAGAGGCTCACCTCTGCGTAGGATTTTCTTTCCTCCATTCAAGGTTCCACGTCTTTTTATATGCGTCATCACAAACAAGAGTGGTGTGTCATTCCTATTTGGCTGTGGAGTTAAGGCGGGATTCAGCATTCCCTGAAGCCAAAGAGATTTCACGAGATATCAGTATTGGAAGAGTCCAAAACAGCATCACAAATTAAAGGGCTGGATTGCTGCTCTTTGACTTTGAGCTCATGGTGAGATCTAGCATTACCTGAAGCGAAAGTGAGTGAAGTAATGTCACTATTTGGTGAATCCAAACTAGGGTTAACAACAGTCGAGACAGGGAGTTCCTTAACAGAATGTGAGTCCTTGTACCCAAGAAAGGAGTCACTCCCAGTGTGGACCCACTTGCCCAGACCCTCTGGGAAGAAGAGATAAATTGTCCAGATTTGTCACAACTCCTGGTGTGACCTTCCTACTGTGCTGGCAGAGCTCCCTTTGAAGCAGTGATTCCTACCTGGCCTCTTGGGGCCATATCCATATCTACTGGAAAGTGTTAAGCCTTTTCTGCATTGAACAAAGGACACCCTCCATAGCTGAGCCTGTTCAGCAGTGCACACTGAAAAGAAGAGCGCAGGCACCCCTAAAACTGGGACAACTGCGTTCTCACCACCCAAATATTCTTTTTATGTAAGGAGCTGGGCCATTGGAAAGGGTATCCTGCTTGCAAGGGCTTACCCAAACAAACCATGGTGAATGTTGGACTCGTGGAAGAGGCCACCATTTGTGTGGGACTCTCAGAAGAGGATTTCACAGTACGTCAGGGAGTGGCCGAATGTGGATTGGTTACACTGAGTGGGAACGGTACTCGATCTCCAGAAGAGACCCCAGTTCCCAAAAATAATCAACTCTATCTAGAGCATGTGTACATCAATGGACACAAAACTCCTGCAGACCATGACACAGCGGCTAGCATCACCACTGTCACCCAGCAGTGGGTACAGCTAGGTCAGTATATTGCTGGGCCTGATTTGTGCATAGGTGGATCTGGTGGACAGAGTATGTGCCCCTTGGTGATAATAGAGTTCAGCTTGCAAGGTGAAACGACCCAGCGTCGTGTAGCAGTGAAAGACTCCATCCCTGTCCCATGTAAGTTGGGTAATGATCTTCCTGACCCCGAAATAGTCGCAGTGGCTACATGATCAAGGGCCAAAGAGATTGCCAGATTGAATGCTCTTAGAGCCATACAGCCTGGATTGCTTCCAGAGGGCATGTTGGAAGGACGGGCCAGTAGCCCCTAGTTCAGTTCCACCAACTACTGAGTCGCCTACTCCTGTGGGAGCAGAGCTAGTAGCCAAGAAGGATCCTACTTTGGTAGCAGGGGACCCCGTGACCTCAGAGTTGCCTGGCACAGCGCAGGAACCTGAGGTGGAGTAACAGGAAGTAGTTTCTGACATGGGATCAAACTTCATATCAGCATATATGAAGGCTATGTGGGAAGAGTGAAATGAAGTTTGCTTTTGTGTGGATTACAGGGGGCTCAATTCAGTCATGAAGACAGATGCTCACCCCATTCCTCGGGCAGATGAGCTCATTGACAAGCTGTGCACTGACAAGTTCATGAGTACTTTTGACCTCACAGCAGGGTATTGGCAGGTCAGCTTGAAGGATGGAGCAGAATAGAGATTGGCATTATCAACCCCAGAAGGGCATTATCAGTTCACTATGATGCTCTTCTGATTGAGGAATGCCCCTGCCACTTTTCAGAGGATGGTTAACAAGGTCTTGTCTGGACTGGAAAACTTCAGCGTCGCCTATCTAGATGTAATTACTGTGCTCAGCCACACCTGGGAGGATCACGTAACCCACCTGAAACTAGTGCTTCAGGCTCTGCAGAATGCAGGCCTGACTATCAAGGCCACGGAGGGCCAGATAACTCAGGGTACTGTGATCGAGGCCACCTGGTCGGTGGAGGTAAGAAACAACCTCTCGAAGCAAAGGTACAAGCTGTGAAGGAGTGGGACATCCCCACTACACCGACGCATAGGAGAGACACTTTTTAGGTCACCGAGTACTACCGGTCGTTCATCAGAGGGTATGGGACCATTGCCTTGCCTCTGAATAAAGTAACATCCAAAAAGATGCCAAAGAAGGTAACTTGGACCCCCGCCTGTCAAACCTCCTTTCAGGATTTAAAGGATGGATTGTGCAGGGCCCAGTTCTGATAGTGCCAGACTATGCTCAGGAATTCATTATCCAGACAGACGCCTGTGATTTTGAGATTGGAGCAGTGTTACCGCAGCTGAACTCTGAAGGGGTAGAGCAACCTGTTGGCTACATTAGCAGGCGATTGACAAAAAAGGAAAGGAACTGGGCTGTTGTAGAAAAAGAGACATATGCGATTGTGTGGGCATTAAAGAAGCATACATCTTTGGGTCTCACTTTGGGTCTCATTTTACGATCCAGACGGACCACAGGCCTCTGCGATAATTAATGACCATGCAAGGGGAGAACCCTCAGCTTTTGCAATGGGCCAAATCCCTACAGGGATTAGATATGGACATCCAGCACAAGCCAGGCTCTCAGCATGGAAATGCAGATGGCCACAGTCAGCACTTTCTACTTGATGATGAGTCAGATCCGCAGTAGGCTGGTGGTACACATGTGGAGGCTAGGGGTCATGTGAGGAATTCAACCATCTGCACGTGGAGAGTGCGCTCGCCTAGGCTTTTTTGAATTTTTTATAATGAATGGGAATGACCAACCTCCGAGGACTGTGTGAGGGCCTTCCACACACAGTCCATCTGCTTCCCGCATAAAACGCATGGTCACATGTACTCTGGGAAGACACTGACTACAGACGCCGTCTTTCCCTGTCATATTCAGCTGGAATTTGATAGCCCCGGGTACATCAACGGATCTCAAGGATGGGGAGGGCACACCTTCCTCCAGCATGGGCAGCCTAATTTAAATATCAAAGGCCCCATGGGTCTGCTTTGCTTTGTCCTCTGGCTGGTGGCAGTGCATACTAATGAGAGATAATTGAAGTAAGCCTGAAGAGGCTTGGTTGCCGGAATAGCAAAAACAAAGAGGTGATGGCTGGAAGGTTTAGACTTAATCTTAACCACTGGCAATGCTCTGGGCAACCCTCCAGACCACTGTTCTTCGCCTGCCAAGCCATTACAGAAGGGAAAGACCATATGCAAATCAGGCTTGGCTCCACCCCAAAAGGGGCAGTCCAGCCTGAACTGCTAGGCCACATCCCTTCTGCACGAGACCACAAGCATCCCCAAACATGTTTCGCCCTTGTTGGGGCTCACCAGTGAGGAGTAGCTTGGGTCTCTAGGCCCAGCAGGCACGGGACCCACGTCTGGGCATACCCGTCCCACTCGGGGTGACATAGCAAAAACAAATAGGTGATGGCTGGAAGGTTTAGAATTAATCTTAACCACTGGCAATGCTCTGGGCAACCCTCCAGACCACCGTTCTTCGCCTGCCAAGCCATTACAGAAGGGAAAGACCATATGCAAATCAGGCTTGGCTCCACCCCAAAAGGGGCAGTCCAGCCCGAACTGCTAGGCCACATCCCTTCTGCACGAGACCACAAGCATCCCCAAACATGTTTCGCCCTTGTTGGGGCTCATCAGTGAGGAGTAGCTTGGGTCTCTAGGCCCAGCAGGCACAGGACCCACGTCTGGGCATACCCGTCCCACTCGGGGTGACATAGCAAAAACAAAGAGGTGATGGCTGGAAGGTTTAGACTTAATCTTAACCACTGGCAATGCTCTGGGCAACCCTCCAGACCACCGTTCTTCACCTGCCAAGCCATTACAGAAGGGAAAGACCATATGCAAATCAGGCTTGGCTCCACCCCAAAAGGGGCAGTCCAGCCCGAACTGCTAGGCCACATCCCTTCTGCACGAGACCACAAGCATCCCCAAACATGTTTTGCCCTTGTTGGGGCTCATCAGTGAGGAGTAGCTTGGGTCTCTAGGCCCAGCAGGCACGGGACCCACGTCTGGGCATACCCGTCCCACTCGGGGTGACATAGCAAAAACAAAGAGGTGATGGCTGGAAGGTTTAGACTTAATCTTAACCACTGGCAATGCTCTGGGCAACCCTCCAGACCACCATTCTTCGCCTGCCAAGCCATTACAGAAGGGAAAGACCATATGCAAATCAGGCTTGGCTCCACCCCAAAAGGGGCAGTCCAGCCCGAACTGCTAGGCCAAATCCCTTCTGCACGAGACCACAAGCATCACCAAAAATGTTTCGCCCTTGTTGGGGCTCATCAGTGAGGAGTAGCTTGGGTCTCTAGGCCCAGCAGGCACGGGACCCACGTCTGGGCATACCCGTCCCACTCGGGGTGACATAGCAAAAACAAAGAGGTGATGGCTGGAAGGTTTAGACTTAATCTTAACCACTGGCAATGCTCTGGGCAACCCTCCAGACCACCGTTCTTCGCCTGCCAAGCCATTACAGAAGGGAAAGACCATAGGCAAATCAGGCTTGGCTCCACCCCAAAAGGGGCAATCCAGCCTGAACTGCTAGGCCACATCCCTTCTGCACGAGACCACAAGCATCCCCCAACATGTTTCGCCCTTGTTGGGGCTCATCAGTGAGGAGTAGCTTGAGTCTCTAGGCCCAGCAGGCATGGGACCCACGTCTGGGCATACCCGTCCCACTCGGGGTGACATAGCAAAAACAAAGAGGTGATGGCTGGAAGGTTTAGACTTAATCTTAACCACTGACAATGCTCTGGGCAACCCTCCAGACCACCGTTCTTCGCCTGCCAAGCCATTACAGAAGGGAAAGACCATATGCAAATCAGGCTTGGCGCCACCCCAAAAGGGGCAGTCCAGCCCAAACTGCTAGGCCACCTCCCTTCTGCACGAGACCACAAGCATCCCCAAACATGTTTCGCCCTTGTTGGGGCTCATCAGTGAGGAGTAGCTTGGGTCTCTAGGCCCAGCAGGCACGGGACCCACGTCTGGGCATACCCGTCCCACTCGGGGTGACATAGCAAAAACAGAGAGGTGATGGCTGGAAGGTTTAGACTTAATCTTAACCACTGGCAATGCTCTGGGCAACCCTCCAGACCACCGTTCTTCGCCTGCCAAGCCATTACAGAAGGGAAAGACCATATGCAAATCAGGCTTGGCTCCACCCCAAAAGGGGCAGTCCAGCCCGAACTGCTAGGCCACATCCCTTCTGCATGAGACCACAAGCATCCCCAAACATGTTTCGCCCTTATTGGGGCTCATCGGTGAGGAGTAGCTTGGGTCTCTAGGCCCAGCAGGCACGGGACCCACGTCTGGGCATACCCGTCCCACTCGGGGTGACATAGCAAAAACAAAGAGGTGATGGCTGGAAGGTTTAGACTTAATCTTAACCACTGGCAAAGCTCTGGGCAACCCTCCAGACCACTGTTCTTCGCCTGCCAAGCCATTATAGAAGGGAAAGACCATATGCAAATCAGGCTTGGCTCCACCCCAAAAAAGGGGCAGTCCAGCCCGAACTGCTAGGCCACATCCCTTCTGTACGAGACCACAAGCATCCCCAAACATGTTTCGCCCTTGTTGGGGCTCATCAGTGAGGAGTATATTGGGTCTCTAGGCCCAGCAGGCATGGGACCCACGTCTGGGCATACCCGTCCCACTCGGGGTGACATAGTAAAAACAAAGAGGTGATGGCTGGAAGGTTTAGACTTAATCTTAACCACTGGCAATGCTCTGGGCAACCCTCCAGACCACCGTTCTTCGCCTGCCAAGCCATTACAGAAGGGAAAGACCATATGCAAATCAGGCTTGCCAGTGGTTAAGATTAAGTCTAAACCTTCCAGCCATCACCTCTTTGTTTTTGGTTGCCGGAATGGACAACAGGAAAGGCGGGGCTAACACCCCTTTGTATGCAATGTGTCAACTTGAAGCTAGTTCCCACCCCTCTGTATGAAAGGCAGTGAAATGCATGTCAGGGTCCACTATTTACCATAGGCAAACCCCCGCAGAACTGACCCCTTTCAGAAGGGAGAAGTATGTGGTTTGGGGGAGACAGGAAATCTGCTCCCAGCACAGACTTCAAGGGAACGCTGCACTTTAACTGAGTCGCCACACTGGACAGCCTGCAGACATCCTTCCAGCCTCGTTTGCTGAACTGTCTGCCGCCTTGTACCCGCAGCTGTCTCTCACCAATAATTCTGTCTCAAGGGCTGCTAAGCTCCCCACAACCACCTGGTCGTTGTCATTCACCAGTAACTTCTTCAGCACCAAGTAAATTGTGGTCCTGCCCTCCTGGTCCTTCTCCGAAGGCCCCTAGAGACAATTACGACCATTGGTGTTGAAAACAAATAATCTTGAACAGTAAGACCAATTACTTTACCAACTACCCTCCTGTCAGTATCCAGAGTGCATCCCTTTCCTTCATGAAATTGTCTGTTCTCTGTGTTCCTTGTATTTGGCTTGTATTTTGTAGTGTGCTAGAACTGCCTGTTGTAGAAATAATAAACTAGATATTTTTATACAACCTTGATTGAACAGTGCCTTTTATCATTGGACAATAATTGTATTTTCACTCTGTTGCAACTAACCAACGATTCACGACCTTCCGGATATAAGCCTGCCGTTCAGTCCACATTACCAAAATTGGACAAAGATGTCTTATAATTCACTTGTATTCCAATCTGTTCGAATCCCCTCTGCTGTACTAGAGGTCTGGGGTTGATTAATGGTTTAGAAACCGATATTGATGCCTGGACCACTGTTGCCCAAGAATTTGATTCGTCACACTCCTCTTGTAGAACTTGACACCTTCTTGGTGTGTCTTTTTATTGTAGATCATTAAACATCTTATTGCATTTCCACATTGTAGATTTCATGACTCTTTAATGTCTCTCCACTTTGTAGATCAATTTAAACATAGATATTGTGTCATTTAGTCAGCACCCTGTTATTTTGGCCGTTTCTTGTCCATTCCTCTAAACTTCATATATCCCTACAATATAGACTTTGACACCACCCCAGGTGATGACTTTTTTTTTTTACAACATACATGCTTGCCTTTGCTCTGGCCCCTTGGCAATAAAGCAATCCGCATGACAACAACCTCAACATAGTGTTTTCTTCATTAAACAAGAGAAGTGTAATGTTTACCATGTGGGAATGAGTATCATCTTGATAGCACAGTTTTAAATAAGGTTTAGCAAGAGGCACCATTAACCATCACCTCCACCTGAACTTAGAAAGAGTAGTTGCCTGGGCAGACCCTACAGTGGCAAGGTACCTATAGCCAATGGTCTGCAGAAGACATAAGCTAGCAGCATGGCAAGCATCTTTGGAATCAATTAATCAAAAAACAATGCCCCCATTACAGAGGCTTTTTTAGCACCAAATGGGGGGGGGGAGGAGGGCCTCCCAGTGAGAGTAGTGGAACACTGTGCTGAATCCCCCAGTATAAACCTGCATTCTAGGGGAGCATAACACTGCTTCCCCGCAATTCAAGCTCCCTTTTCCCATGTCCGTGCTCCCCTTACTGCCCTCCCACACAGATCCCTACACTCCTCACCTCTCTGGTGAATTTGCACTCTTGCACTCCACCTTCTGCTTCCTCCTCCCTCAGATATTTTCATGGTAAGTAAGAAGGGTCTCGCTCACAAGCTCCTCTCATGTCACTGCTGCGATCATCTTGAGCCGGAGTGATCTTCTCTTTGATGGATGTAACATAATTTTTAACCCCAAAAAAATTAAAACACTTTTAGCACCCGGAGCAATGAGCTGACTAGTAATAAAGATATGCCCTGCGTTCTTGGATAGTTTTGGATGGCAACGTCCAAAAGACCTCATTGAGGCCTTTGGCTCGGGCTAGCAGCCGCTGACCACCCAAATCAACTGCATTAAAGATTTAAATTCTAAGTGTTTTGGCACTGTATATAGATCAGTGAGCAAGAGAAATGTGTTCCATTCATGAAGAGATATGCATGTTGAGGTGAGACAGAACCAAAGCCATTAGTGTTACGACTTTGAGTGGGAACATTAGAAAAAACAATATTCTTTTTTAAGATTTTTAGGTTTTTGGTGAGGCAGAGATGAATTAGTTCGGAAGTTACTCATTCTATCTATATATTATAAACCTGCAATAAAATATGCTTAAAGACATGAATTTTAGGTGATAAAAGCCTGAATTTTCACATACACTCATTTACACTGTTAAAGATAGTGATGGATGTATTGGTATAACCAGGGATTTCATCAGTGATGACAGAGATGTCCACATTTCCACAGTTATTGGTCAAAGATATTGATTCTAAGCATCAGAGGTACTGCCCACCAAAACATTCTTAATTGCTTCAACAGCGGTGGCCCAATTGTATGTTCATTGATTCATCCATTCCAGAAATCTAAATAACTGGCCAGATGGATGTATCTAGCTATAGCAAGACATAGGTGCACTTAGAAGATTGTCATTGTAAGTCTCAGCACCTTTCTGTTGTGTCTCCTTGTTTTAAGTTTCAACTTATTGTTATTGTTCCTTTTCGTTGTAGATTTCTCAACACTTTCTGCATGTGTCAGTAGATCTCTCAATATCTTCTTATTGAGTCATCATGTAATTCACCGCTCAACATTGTGTCAATTCTTTGTATATTTGTTGATGATTTCCAAACTGAGTCCTCCACACCTTCTTATTGTTGTCTTCATTGCAGAACTTTCGGCACTGCCATTGTGTCTTCTTGTTCTAGACTATTAAATCAATGGTTACAGTGGCATCTCATTTTGCACCTCTCATCAGATTCATATTATTTCTCCATGTAGCAGATCGGATGGCACCTTCACATGCTCTCAGACCGTGACACCCTATTTTTGTATTTCCTAATTTTAATTCCCAAAACACTCCACATTTCTGGTTTGTTAAACCTTCTTATTGTGTCTTTATATTAGAGATGACTTAGCATGCTATAACGTCTTCTACTTACAGGCCTCATATGCTTCTTACAGTGACTTCCCCTTGTAGATATAGTGGCATCTCGATGTGTCTCCTCATTGCCTATCTGTATCCCTTTTAATTGGGCCTGCTGTTGTTAGATTTCTCAACTCTGTCTCCTTGTATATCCTCATTGGAAGTCCCTGCAATTTGGTATTGTGCCTTTTCATTGTAGAATTCACAACAGTTTATTGCCTCCCAGCGGCAGGTTTGTCAGCATATTCTCACTGTGTTTCCTTGTTGTAGCTCTCAAAATAACCATGTGTTGTGTCACAAATCACCTTCTTAGCAGTTCTCCTCTTTGTAAATATCAGGACACCATTTCCTCATTTTAGTTCTCCACAGCTTTGTATTGGATCTTCTCATGAAATAAAACTATACAGCTTCTCGTTGTGTTTCCTTGTGGCATTTATTTATTTTTGATCTTTGTGATGGTCAGGGGCCTCAAAGCACTTAGGAACGACTAAACAGGACATCAGAAACAATACAAAGGTGTTTATGTATATACATGGACTAGGAAGCATGGCATGACATTACAAGTCCAAGTATTCTGATTAGTTAATCTTGGTTTCAGAGATATGAGTTGCCAGTGGGGTTGCATAGTGTGGTTGATGCTTTTACTAAGGCACCATTGGTTATAAACATGCTGGTGCTTGTAGGTTATTCATATTATAACAAACATGAAACAAATCAAAGGTCAGTTCTTTTGCATGGCAAAGGGAGGCAAATTTGAGGTTATGAGGTGATGGCTACATGTGGACGTGTGGCAGAAGTGACACTCATAAATGTCATAAGTGTGGTACACTGAAGTATAGGGGTCATTGTGGGAGGAAAGGTCATTCTGTTAATGTACACAGGAATATCTGAGTTAGATTTTATGATCATTGAGCAACATTTCCCATTCCTTTTGAACCTCTTTAGAGATATATTTTTAAGGGTTGTGGTGAACTGATTCTGGATTTTTGGATCTACTACTGCAAAGGATCCACCTCTGTTTTTCAGTCTTTTGTTGAACATGTCTGTGGTTGGGTTGTTAAACTATGATGGCTTCATTAGTCTTGTAGGTACATATGTGTTTATGTAAGAGTTCAGGTTTTTAGGAGCAATCTTATGGAGGATTTGGAATTGAATACCTGTTAGGAAAGGAAGTAGGCGATGGATATGGCAGGGGAAATGTGCACAAAATACACAGTAAACAACCTTGAATATAACAACGTGTATTCAATACCCAAGACTCGTGTATACCACTATATGAAAAGGAATGTAGGGTAAGCACTTAGAACCTCCTTATGACTGAAAGGAAAGTCGGCAACTCCTTACCCACTATGCTATTACAGATACTGACAGCGCTAAGCCCACGTAGAGGGCAAGCAGGGACAGAATCTGTAAGCTGACACTCTAGACGGTACTGAATAAAGAATTTGGAAACAGTACTCACAAGGACCGGAATGACCACATGAATGCCAGTACTCACGAAGACCGGAAAGACCACTTGGATGTCCGTATTTACGAGGACCGGAAAGACCACTCAAAAGTCAGTACTAACCCACAACCCTGTAAATCAAACAAGAACCCAGAAGGCAGTAAAGGCAAAGAGTGAGGATGACTAAATACCTAAACCCAAGTCAAGAGGCAAGAAGGAATAGTACAGTGTGGGAAACAAAAGATAATCACACAGGAGCTAGTTACAACAGCTTCCCACACCTAATAATAAAATAGGAAATAAATGTAAAAGTGTAAAGGAAAACATGGCATGGATCCCAATAGAAGGCAAGGATCAGGAGCAGTGAAAACGATATCAAAAGGGAAACTTTCCCACCCATCCAAGGTGAGAAGGCAGGAAACTAAACCTGTAAGGAAAGATTAATGCAACAAGTCTTTCAGTAGCAAAGGACAATTTCTAGGAAACAGTGAACACAGGCAATTGGGCTACAGCAAAAGGAAAGCTCAGAGAAAGGCTGCCTGCAGACAGAGAAAGGGAGAAAGGGATTTCCAAAAGGCAGAAATCAATTAGGCATACAAATACGAATTCCAGGACAAGGAACAAGAAACACTAACTAGAAACTGGGCACAGAAACTAGGAATCAGGAACAAGGGACCAGTCACGACAGGAACGCTGCAACAATGACCAGCGCTGGACTGAAGCAAACTGAGGCTTTTAAAGCTGCTTAACGAGCACACCCCTCAGGCGTGTCTCCTGCTGCACCTGCAGCCACAGGTGTTGCCTATCCTCCACCCAGCCTTGTCCTGCAAGGGAGGAGGTGAGGCAGTGAGCCAGGCATTCTGGGAAGCATAGTCATTTGATTAAAGTAGCAGTAGCATGCTGGCTGCCAAAAACCTGGAATGGATCCGGAAGGGAAGTAATTTGGGAAATAAGGTTTTAGCGCTCCCAATTCATCAGGACACTGTAGCATAACGTTCGGAGGAAATGTCCAGTAGGGAAGAAACCCCAAAACATGCCCCCAAGTGGCGGGAACGGGAGCGAAGGGAGCGAGCCGTGACACCATACCCCCTCCCACGGCCGACTCCAGGCGGCCGTTACTCGCACAAAACATCTTCTTTCCATGACAGGAGCGCTTTGACTTCAGAAGTGGCACTGACGGAAACGATGCCCCACGGGCAGAAGCAGAAGGACTGGAATGAATAGAATCAGGCCGCAGTCCATAAGAGCCATAGCCGGGTTTTCGGTGAGGAAGAGACTCATGGGTCGAAGAAAGGCATGAAGGACTTGCAGGACCCGAAGCAGAGTTGGAAGGTCCAGGAAGCTTAGTCACTGGAAGGGGATATGCATACATCTTTGAGGAGAGAGGCAGGCTGGTGCTACATGCCTTAGACAACAGTAGAAGTTCTGTTAGCCTCACTGCCGAGAGTGGACACACAGGAGGTGAGGAAACAGCAGGTTTCAGGAAATGTTTATGTTCGGAAGAGGAAGGTGGCGGCTGAGGTAGAGATTCGGATACTCTGTCATCCATCTGGGTAAAGGTTTGTGGTTGAAAGTGACAAAGATTCGCCTGCATAAGTTCCATGCCTTGGAGGTCTGGAGATCCAATGGGTTGTACGAGGCAGGCACTCCCGTTGACAGTCATGTAGCCACCTTGTCGCACGTGGGATACAACCGCAGGAACGTTTGGCATACTGATAGGAGTGTTAGACACAGTACTCGGAACATCAGGCATACTAGCAGTGGGAGAAAAAACAGGCACATCTTGAACTGCAGCAGACATTCCCCTCCTTTGGCTACTAGCACCCAACTGGCGCTGCAGCTGGAAGGCCGTGCCCGTCCCTTCCCTCAGGCTAATGTGGGATCCGGCAACAAAAGGGTTGTCAAGCGGTTGATCCAAACCGGACTCCAAACGCGGACCGTCCAGCCCGCTATCCTGGTCGGCTACTCGTTCGGTGACTGGGCCGGGGCGAATGGCATCCGTTTCTCTCTCGTAATACTCCAGGCAAGTCCAGCGGCCTCGCATGTAAGGCCCTCCCGAGTCGTGAGCCGGCTTGATGTTTTTGAGGAGAGAGCTGGCAGAAGTCTCAGGCTCAGATGTTGCATATTCGGGAGGCGCTGATGCTACAGTCGAGAAGTGGGGAGAATTGTTTTGTGTACAAGGCAGACATTCTGGTGACCCCCCTGAAGCATAAGAAGGGCAAGATGGACGTTCATCAGTAAATGGTTGGGATTCAGGAGGAATCTCTGGAGCAGAAGAATATGCAGCAGGATTTGACAGTGTAGACAGGTACACCTCCGATATTGGCAGCGAGGCTGAGCAGGATACAGGTCTCTCAAGAACTGAAGCCAAACTAGCAGTAGGCTCTGGGACCGAAGACATGCACTTAGAATGAACTACCGGAGACTCCATGGCTGAAGGATAATCTGCTGGATGAGTCACTGTAGCCGAAGACAGACATGCCAGAGGAAATTCTGAGGCTGAGGGCATGCAAGCTGGAGCCGTCTTGTTAGCTGAAGACAAACTTGTCAAGGTCTTTGGCTCTGACTGTGTACATGGTGAAGGCTCTTTGGTGACTGGCAGACATAGCACTTTTTTATTGATCGAAGATACGTGTGCCAACGATGACTGCAGAGCTGTGGACAGGATTATTGAAGAGTCAATGGTAGTAGGAGAACAGTCTGAAGTCCCAGAAGTCGACAGACACACTTGTGGTTCAGGAATGGAAAGCCCCTTTAAGGCAGTTGACCCCTTGGCACCAGTAACCAAAGTCTGAGCTGTACCCCTGCCGTCCCTCTCCTTAGTGGATGACACAGAGTCTCTTCCTTTGTAGAAGTCAAAATCAACCAGAGGAATCACCATAGTAAAGTCTCTGTTAATCAGGATTTCGTCAATTGACCATTCCTCTGTCTTAGCTTCTGAAAGTGGCTGATTAACAATCAACAGTTCAGGGATCGCCTGCCGGGTTTTTGGTTCAGTAATCTGTGGAATGAGTCCATCAAAACATGAATTCTGCACTGTCTTTGACTGCTCGTAGTGACCGAAATTGGCAGAAGGAAGAGCGAACACAGAGGTAGCATCGTTTTCCACATCAGCTTGAATGTCTACTTCAGTCTCAGCAGCTAGATCAAGGGCAGAACCTAAGCCTACAGTTGTGACTGATTCTGTGTATGCCACCATTGTGGATTGTGTTTGGAAATCAGAAGCATGTATGTGTTCAAGCTCAGAGTTATGACAAACTGCTACACAGGAAGCCTCAGGTAAAGGAGTGGCTTGTGAATCTTCAGCTAACAGCAATTCCTGACAAACGGTAGGACAGTTGTCAGAACCTGTGCCCTGAATAAGCGCTGTGCTTGAAAAAAGACTTTCACTCCCAATAGATCTTACATATTGACAAGTATCATGATTTACAAAAGTCTCCGCACTCAGGGACTGAACAGTATTCACTTCATCAATGGATAAAGTTTGGAGGTGTATTCAGAAAAGACTGTAACATCTTATTCTCCTCTTTTAAGGAAATGTATTCTTGTTTTAACTCCTCAAATTCTGCTTTTAGCATGTCCCGCATTAACTGTACATCCCTATCTGTAGGCACAGGGGAAGGCATGGTGGCATCAGGGCTGGATCCTGCCCTAGCTATCTGGAAGTGCACTGATTGTATATTGTCATCTACTGCTTGCAGGTCTTGTGATCTATACTCTCTCTTACCGACGTGGTCTGTGTTTCTTTTAAGCAGACTATTGGCATCAGACCCCTTGGCATTAGAGACCACAGTAAGAACCTGTGCAGAGGAGTAAGCTGTAGACTGAGGGCAGAAAACAGAAGATATGCAAGGAACCCCTCCATTCTTCATGCTTGAATCATGAAACTGTTCAATCTGAGGTAAAGCACAACCGGAGTCATGGGGTTCAATAACAGAGGTACTTGTGTGTATAAATTCTAGCAGTGTGTTGTTTTCCACTGCTAAGGCTTGTGCGGACATAGACTCTGGATCAAAATTAACGACAGAGCTAGGATCAGGCAATGTAGGATGGGCCACCCAGTGGGTAAAATACTTTGCACGTAAATACCCATTCGTGTCAAGGAGTTCATTTAAGTCAGGAGCAGAGATTTGATTTTCACGGGTAATTGTAAGGGAAGCTTTCTGTATACGCTTGTTAGAGGCCTTGCTGCCTTTCCTTCGTAATCTGGCCATGTTCAAACGGGAACAACGGCTGGTCATTCTGTTAGGAAAGGAAGTAGGCGATGGATATGGCAGGGGAAATGTGCACAAAATACACAGTAAACAACCTTGAATATAACAACGTGTATTCAATACCCAAGACTCGTGTATACCACTATATGAAAAGGAACGTAGGGTAAGCACTTAGAACCTCCTTATGACTGAAAGGAAAGTCGGCAACTCCTTACCCACTATGCTATTACAGATACTGACAGCGCTAAGCCCACGTAGAGGGCAAGCAGGGACAGAATCTGTAAGCTGACACTCTAGACGGTACTGAATAAAGAATTTGGAAACAGTACTCACAAGGACCGGAATGACCACATGAATGCCAGTACTCACGAAGACCGGAAAGACCACTTGGATGTCCGTATTTACGAGGACCGGAAAGACCACTCAAAAGTCAGTACTAACCCACAACCCTGTAAATCAAACAAGAACCCAGAAGGCAGTAAAGGCAAAGAGTGAGGATGACTAAATACCTAAACCCAAGTCAAGAGGCAAGAAGGAATAGTACAGTGTGGGAAACAAAAGATAATCACACAGGAGCTAGTTACAACAGCTTCCCACACCTAATAATAAAATAGGAAATAAATGTAAAAGTGTAAAGGAAAACATGGCATGGATCCCAATAGAAGGCAAGGATCAGGAGCAGTGAAAACGATATCAAAAGGGAAACTTTCCCACCCATCCAAGGTGAGAAGGCAGGAAACTAAACCTGTAAGGAAAGATTAATGCAACAAGTCTTTCAGTAGCAAAGGACAATTTCTAGGAAACAGTGAACACAGGCAATTGGGCTACAGCAAAAGGAAAGCTCAGAGAAAGGCTGCCTGCAGACAGAGAAAGGGAGAAAGGGATTTCCAAAAGGCAGAAATCAATTAGGCATACAAATACGAATTCCAGGACAAGGAACAAGAAACACTAACTAGAAACTGGGCACAGAAACTAGGAATCAGGAACAAGGGACCAGTCACGACAGGAACGCTGCAACAATGACCAGCGCTGGACTGAAGCAAACTGAGGCTTTTAAAGCTGCTTAACGAGCACACCCCTCAGGCGTGTCGCCTGCTGCACCTGCAGCCACAGGTGTTGCCTATCCTCCACCCAGCCTTGTCCTGCAAGGGAGGAGGTGAGGCAGTGAGCCAGGCATTCTGGGAAGCATAGTCATTTGATTAAAGTAGCAGTAGCATGCTGGCTGCCAAAAACCTGGAATGGATCCGGAAGGGAAGTAATTTGGGAAATAAGGTTTTAGCGCTCCCAATTCATCAGGACACTGTAGCATAACGTTCGGAGGAAATGTCCAGTAGGGAAGAAACCCCAAAACATGCCCCCAAGTGGCGGGAACGGGAGCGAAGGGAGCGAGCCGTGACAATACCATTGATATTGTGTTGTATTCTCTTTGAAACAGGAAGCCACTTGAGGATGTTCAGGTCTGGTGAGATATGTCCCTGGACCTGAGGGCCAAAATAAGCCTAGCAGCTTTATTTTTGACACATTGTCACTGGTTTTAATTGTTTTTGTTTAGTGCTAGATAGAGACTATTTTAATAGTCTAGTCAAGAGAGGGCAGTGAGCTCTCATCACTATTTTGTGTGTCCCTTGCAAGCAGAGGACCATTCTCCTAAGAAAGTGTAGCTGGAAGTGCGATTTTTGGGCGATCAAGTCTTTTTGTGTTTGTAGTGAGAGTCTGACATTGATAATGATACGTTTTACCCGGTCCAAAGGGGTGGGTGCTATACCAATGATAGGTGGCCATTTGAAAGGTAGTGTTGCCAGGGTTGGGATTCCACAGAAAATAATCTTTTTTTTTTAGGATTATCATCTGCGGTCAAATCCTAGATTATATAGAGGAGTTCATTTCTAAGCTGATTTTTGTTACCTGTTCCAAGTTCAATAGTATCTGAGAATCACCTGCATATAATTAGAAATATTTTGAGAAGAGTTTTATTATGTCTGCTACATGTTTTATGTAAATGTTAAATAGCCATTGGAATGAGAGGGAGCCCTGGGACACACAACACTATTTGGGGAAAATTGTCGAGAGGAAGTCTGCCATTTTAACCTTTACGGTGCAATCATCAATTCAGTTGGCTAATGACATCACGTCACTACTATCTATTCCCATCTGAAGTTGTACTCTTTGTATTAGTGTCTGATGGATGACTGTATCATAAGCAGCAAATAGATTCAGGGGGACTAAAGCTGTTGGTGTATTGCTGTTAAGTGGTTTCAGAATTTCCTCTTGCATGAAAAGCAGACTTGTTTCCGTACTGGGTTTCAGCAAAAACCCCATTGTTTTTCCTGAAGTTGGAGGTTCCCTTCACTGTGGAGGACCAATTGGGTTGTAATGATCTTTTCCACGATTTTACCAATGAAGGACATGTTAGAGAGGGGTCTATAGTTTTCTGGTGTTTCTGGATCTGCACTCAACTTTTTTTAAAGGGGATGTTATGGTGACAATCTCTAGTTTTACGGGGCATCTGTGGGATGTTAGTAATGTATTACACAATTTGGTCAGTGGTTCCACCAGGTTTTATCGGTAACAGATAATATTGTCCCTGTATATAATGTTGCCATACATATAGTCACTGGGAAACGGCATACGCAACATTATATATGGGGACAATGTATGGGGTAAATGGGAGAGGAGGTTGCGGGGTGTCCCCTGCTCCCTTTAAATAAAAAAATGTCAGGGGTTGCAGGAGTGTCCCCCGCATGTTCCTTATGATAATGTCTCCACAAAAAAACTGTGCCAGTCTTGCATGGCGACATTTTTGCGGGGACATTATCACATGGAACCATTTTATCATGATGGCTCGGCAATGGGTTAGATTGATCAGCTGAGACATTTAGTTTATTAGTGATATTAATTAGCCCTTCAGTTGAACTGATTTGAATTCCATAAGCGTAGATGTATGGCCTTGGTTTGTGGTGTTTGTTCCCTCTGATTGTTTAAGTTCTCATTGTTGCCTTGGATTTTGGCATCTTTATCCGCAAAGGCCCTAGCAAGAGTGTTGGCTAGTTCTTCTTACGGTTTGCGTTGATTACTCGTTTGTTGTAGGTGGGTTAGTTTATTGTACAGTTTGAAAAGCTCTTTAGTTTTACATTGTGTAGGGGAGATACGGTTTAAATAATAGTTTTTTCATTCTTAAAAAATGGTCGTATGGTAGCCACGGTTGTCATTAGATAACGTTGATTTCCCCCATAGATGTTCCAGATTGCGGCCTGTCCTTTTAAGGGTGGCCAGTTTGTCATCAAGCCATTTCTTGATTTTGGTTATGGCTTTAATTCTTTTCTATTTCTGTAGTGGAATAATGTCCAGTGTCTTATGGATTTCTAGATTCAGACTTATGGTAGGCTTGTCAGTGCATTCCTAAGACGTCTACTAGCGGAATCCTTCAACTTCTTATTGTGTAGCCCTCTTGTACATTGCTCACCTCTTTCTTATTGGGTAGCCCTCTTGTACATTGCTCATCTCTTTCTTATTGTGTAGTCCTCTTGTACATTGCTCATCTCTTTCTTATTGTGTAGCCCTCTTTAGTACATTGCTCACCACTTTCTTATTGTGTAACCCTCTTGTACATTGCTCTCCTCTTTCTTATGGTGTATCCCTCTTGTACATTGCTCATCTCTTTCTTATTGTGTAGTCCACTTGTACATTGCTCATCTCCTTCTCATTGTGTAGCCCTCTTGTGCATTGCTCACCTCTCTTGTACATTGCTCACCTCCTTCTTATTGTGGAACCCTCTTGTACATTGCTCACCTCTTTCTTATGGTGTATCCCTCTTGTACATTGCTCATCTCTTTCTTATTGTGTGGTCCACTTGTACATTGCTCATCTCCTTCTCATTGTGTAGCCCTCTTGAGCATTGCTCACCTCTCTTGTACATTGCTCACCTCCTTCTTATTGTGGAACCCTCTTGTACATTGCTCACCTCTTTCTTATTGTGTAGCCCTCTTGTGCTTTTCTCATCTCCTTCTTATTGTGTAACCCTCTTGTACATTGCTCATTTCTTTCTTATGGTGTAGCCCTCTTGTACATTGCCCATCTCTTTCTTATTGTGTAGTCCACTTGTACATTGCTCATCTCCTTCTTATTGTGTAGTCCTCTTGTACATTGCTCATCTCGTTCTTATTGTGTAGCTCTCTTTAGTACAATGCTCACCACTTTCTTATTGTGTAACCCTCTTGTACATTGCTCACCTCTTTCTTATGGTGTAGCCCTCTTGTACATTGCTCACCTCTTTCTTATGGTGTAGCCCTCTTGTACATTGCTCATCTCTTTCTTATTGTGTAGTCCTCTTGTACATTGCTCATCTCGTTCTTATTGTGTAGTCCTCTTGTACATTGCTCATCTCGTTCTTATTGTGTAGCCCTCTTTAGTACAATGCTCACCACTTTCTTATTGTGTAACCCTCTTGTACATTGCTCATCTCTTTCTTATTGTGTAGTCCACTTGTACATTGCTCATCTCCTTCTCATTGTGTAGCCCTCTTGTGCATTGCTCACCTCTCTTGTACATTGCCCACCTCCTTCTTATTGTGGAACCCTCTTATACATTGCTCACCTCTTTCTTATTGTGGAACCCTCTTGTGCTTTTCTCATCTCCTTCTCATTGTGTAGTCCTCTTGTGCATTGCTCTTCTCTTTCTTATTGTGTAACCCTCTTGTACATTGCTCACCTCTTTCTTATGGTGTAGTCCTCTTGTACATTGCTCACCTCTTTCTTATTGTGTAGCCCTCTTGTGCTTTTCTCATCTCCTTCTTATTGTGTAGCCCTCTTGTGCTTTTCTCATCTCCTTCTTATTGTGTAGCCCTCTTGTGCTTTTCTCATCTCCTTCTTATTGTGTAGCCCTCTTGTACATTGCTCTTTCTTATGTGTCTCTCCATCCTTTTCTCAGCACCTTCTTTTTGTGTCTCCCCACACGTAGAACCCCAGCTGCCGCTGTTGGGTGCCTGCACATTTTAGGCTTCAGCAAACTGTGTCTCCTCATTGTAGGTCACAACACCTTCTCATTGGATCTCTTCATTGCACTTTTCTTGGTACCTCATCATGGCTCTTTATTGTTGACTTTCTATATGTATGCCTTATTGGAGTTACTTTGGTCTTTTTTTAAATGTATCCTTTCTTAGTGTGTCTCTTACTTCAATTTATCATTTTGTGTTCTCACTGTGTCAAATACTGCACCTTGTCGGGAGGTGTGTTCACTGTGGGTCTCCACTTTGTAGATCTCTCTTTACCCTGTCACTGTGACTTTACACTGTAGGCCTCTCTTAATTGTCTCACAGGATTCGTGTAATTTAAACTGTGTCTCCTTTTCCCCAGGTCTCTTTGCAGCTGGCCTGTGGTGCCTTTCTTCTAAATCAAACATTTTCTGATGCCATCAATATCCCACTGGAGAAGCTTAAATGGACATCTCCATTCACTTCCCACCGGGCCGCCCTCAGCCCCATCTCTCACAGTTCTTCTGCAAGTACTTTTAGCACCAGGAAGACGGGCACATCTGTTGAACCCCGCAGCCCAGGAGCCACTGGACAATTCTTGACACCCGAGAGTGATTTTTCTTCCAGCGTACAAAACGGGCACGGTGAAAACAAGGAAGATCAGAGTCGAACACGCCACTTGTCCAGCAGCGCGGCAGAACATGTGTCCAAGGTATTGAAAACAGAGAACGAGCTGTCTCCACCATCTATCACCATTCGGCGCTTCTCTTCTCCAGAGAGCATGCGCACATCCCCGGTCTCTCTGGCAGACAGCGGCAGAGGTTCTGAGAACGAGAGCGGTGAACTGCAAGCCCTGGTGGAGAGCATCATCCAGCAGCAGAGCACCGACCCTGAGGGGACGCTGTGGGCCACGGCGGTGGCACTGGCCTGGCTGGAGCATACCTCGGCCGCCCACTTCATTGAGTGGGAGTTGCTGGCAGCCAAGGCGTGCATGTGGCTGGAACGGCAGCAGATTCCGGAGGGCCGCAGTCTGTCGACCGTGAAGTCTGCGGCCCAGCAGCTCTTTGTGCTGCTCAGACATTGGGACGAGAACCTTCAGTTCGACGTCCTCTGTTACAACCCAAACAGTGTTTAGATGGCTGATGCTACTGTGAGGGACATTGGGGTGGGCCAATGTGCCCTGAGGGAGACAGGGTAGTTGGTGGCTCGTGATACTGCTGCATTCCCACTTTACATGGACTGAGCCCCGCTTCCTATGTTGCTTCAGGTTATCACGCCTCTTTCTGTCGGCCTCCAGGGCTATTGCCAATGACAGACAAAGGTTCATCACATGTTCAGCCTCTGTATTTATCTCAGTTTAAGAAGAACATTTGACTTGCATTGAGAATACCATTGAGGCAATTCAGACTTTTCAAACCAAAAGGATATTGCTTGTCCTCAGAGATGGGAAGGTTTAGGCTCAAGGGACTTGTTGACTCCCACAGCCCACCTTATAAGTGAATTATTACGAAGAAAGATACCCTGGCATCTCCATCAAGACACCCAGTCATAGGAGCCGGGTTTGGGAGTTGCAGCTGAGGCCATCTGGATGGGCTAGCATTGTTAGTGCAGTATGGGCATGAATACCTGTTTGTGCCTTGCTCTACCCAGCACCACAGTTGGTGTGTGTGCCCTGCTGCATGTAGTGCCATGGTTGATGTCTGTTTCCTGCTGCATGTGGATTCGTTCTTGGTGTGTGTGCCCTGATGCGTGCAGTGCTGTTGTTGGTGCGTGTGCCCTGATGCATGCTGTGCTATGGTGTGTGTGTGTGTGTTTCTCTGATGCATGTAGCATCTTTGGTGATGTGTGTGTGAGCCATGCCGCATGCAGCGCTGTGGTAGATGTGTCTGCCCTTGCATGCAGTGCTGTTTCTAGTCTGTGTGACCTCTTGTAAGCAGCACTGTGGTTGGTGTGTGTGCCTTCGTCAAGGTGGTCTCAGTGTGTGTTTAAATGGCCTATATCTCATGCATACCTCCCTGACATGTATGTGGGCTTGTCTGTGGCTGTTGTCAGAATCCTGCAAACTGACAGGTTCTATGCATGACTGCAGTCCCGGCAGATATAGCCTCTGCTGCCCTCCCATTGCTGCCCATGCTGCCCTTAGATTTGCCCACTGTGCACCCATCTCTCTGCTCCTGTACCCTCCAAAGACACCCTGTTCGCCCCCTGCCACCATAGTCTCGCCTCGCTGTACTCCTAGGTTAAAGCCTTTCTAGGCCTACTCTCTGATCCTGTACATCTCACTTGTAGCCTCTATTCATGTAAATAATTGCTTCTGTAATTTTCATATGCACCACTTCCTTTTGCCACTTCTCTCTTCAGCCCCATCTGCCTTGTCTCTTTGATTCTGCAACCCTCAGACAGGGCCATTTTACATAACATAACAGGTGTATTTGTAGAGCGCATGTTCACCCCCACAGGGGCGTCTTGCACTGTTGACACATAACAGATGTTTATTTTACCCCACATCTTTTCTTGCCGAGCTCACGCTCATCCCCTAATTCTCCTGCCTGCTGGCTTCTGCACCGCTGGAACCCCGCATCCTCTGCCCCGTCCACTCTCTGCTAGCGCACCCCTCGGGCTCGGTCTTACTGCCCTTTCTTCCCCTGCATCAGGGGTGTTGCCAGGTCTGGAAAAGATCTGGGGCTACACTAATGTCGGGACTGTCGGGACTCGGGGCTAGCTAGCCTTTGGGTTGGCACCCCTGAGCTTCTATCTGGGGCTACAAACAAAAGACCCAGGGCTATAGCCTCCCCCTCCCCACAAACCCCTCTAGCGACCCCACAGCCGTGCATGATCATCTTCAGGGTCTACTGCTCTGCCCCCCAACTCTGCATGCCTCAAATTGAGCCCCTCTTCGCAGAGCTTACTTTTATTTTACCAGCATATTAGTGCATATTTATAGTGCATGCCAGGGAACCATACATGGAAAACATTAAAGTCACAAAACATTATTCCTTTAATCAGAAAAACCTTAACACAACATCAACAACCACACCAGAAATATTATAGATCTTCTTTTTCCATTTACAAAAACCCTTTAATAATATCTTAAACATTACTCTTTCATACCCTTCCAGACTCCAACAAGGGGCAGAGCAGAGGCATTCGTGTGGCGGCAAGGAGGCTGCGAATGAGGGGGAAAGTCACTTCTGATGTAGACTCTAATTTGTAGCACACATCATCATCATAAGTCCACAGTCCACTTCCATACATGGTTACTCATTATGTGGCCCTTTGGAGATAGCAGAGTCAGTAATGAAGGATCATGGGAGTTGGAGTCCAAATCATATGGAGGGCAGTGGCACTGTGTAAAACCATCCCAAAATGGCTATATTCGAATACCCACTTCCAAAAGAAACATCGTTTTGGCGCAGCTTGTTTTCTTGGTCCGGACTTTGACGCTGCAGCAAGACCAAAGTAATAATAAACCCCATTAATTACCCCAGAAAATAATAGCTAGTGAAATGAATCATGCAAAATATGAAAGCGCAAATGCTTTCGAAAGACCAACTATGACAGGGTTACAAGCGGAAGTTAACAGGAAGAACATTCCAGAAAGAGAATCCTGCACCAGTAAATGATTCAGACAATGAACCTCATTATGAGTTTGGTGGTATTTCTTCCCAAAAAACTGCCACCGCTTGCTGAATACATGCTCTAACAGGAAGATATCAGATAATGATTTAAAACCCTGCAGACCCGTCAATTAGTTCCTATTTTGGGGTCCCATTCTAATCCATTGCGGGAGAGTGCCATTTCCACATGCTATGTTATGTTATATTGCATTTGTATACCTCCTACGTTCATAAGCTACGGCGTTGAAGTTCAGAGAGGCAAAGAAGGAGCGATAGAACGTTCAGTAGTGGTAGTAAGGAGCAAAGTCGGGTAGATATTTGTGATGAGGGTGAGGGATAGATAAGATGCTCGGGAAGTCATTGTGCGAAAAGGGGGGGAGGAGCTACATGTACAATTGGAGAGAATGTATTGTGGGACTCAGCTGCATTCTATGGGGTGCAGCGCTGAAAGGAGAGAAACCTGGAGGAAGGTGTTCACTACGCCAGGGGGTATGCCTGGCATTTACTCATCTCATTGGGAGCCAAAGCATGTTAAAGCCGCCTCCAAGAAGACACTGACAGCAAACCCCTTCTACTTCCTTCCTTGGCTAGGCCCCCAACAAACATCTGATAGGGGTTGCATGTCAGAAATCCAAACTTGCCAAGTTTGAAAAAGCTCCCTGAAAATCGAGCAAAACAGCCTTTAGTTTATTTTAAGCTTCATGTTTATGTCATGGTTACCACAAGGATCTTTTTCTAACCAAAACTCTAGGCTTGTGCTTCTGTGCCACGTGCCTTACAACACAATCCCTTACCCTACCCCCATCCTCTAAAATGATATGTTCGGCTAACAAGAAGGTTGTCTAGATTAAAACATGCATTAAAGCACATGCCCTCTCCTCCTGCATTCCTCACGCTCTGTCTTGTTGTGCCCTGTGCTGCCCAACCCTGTGCACCTCTCATAGGCTATAACACTGTTCATCCTCTTTTGCCCGGCACCCTTCACATTCCTTTCCCCTATTACCCCCTCACAGTTCCAGCAACCCCTAGATTCATTCTAACTGCCCCACATTTACTGCTACACTGCTCATACTCCGCCACTTCTACCCCACATCTCTACTCCTGCTCCCCTAGGATTCATTCATTACTGCGCCCACCCACCTCCCAGCGGGTCCAGCTCCATTCAGATTGTGTTTTACAGTCCACATTTCTGCTCCCGCACACCACAGCTCCCAGATTCTCAAAACACAACCTCACATGTGAATGTTCTGCAAGTTTCTGTCTATAAGGGAGTGTTTATGAGAGCGGCACCTGTTGACTGGGACTGGTAGTACACCGGAAGAAACTCAAAATGGTCTCCTATGGAGGTAAAGGCTGCTCTTACAGTGACATCTGTGGTAAGGACAGTGAGTGCTGACAAAGCCGAACTCACACACCATATGCGTATTGCGAGGGAAGACCAGGCTAGCCACGTTCAACATGCATATTGCTTTTGAGGGAAATGATGTGTGTTTATGTGAGTAGGCAAGAGGGAACTGTTGTACGATCCAGCACTTGGGATGTCGGGGTTGGACCATATTCAGACATCACTATGTAATTGTAATTGTTTTTTTATAACTCACTTAATACTCAGAGGCTTCTAAGCATGGACGCGGGGATCGAACCTGTGTTGCTCCGCTTCGCCTTGCTTCCAAGGGGAGCGCGTTGCCACTGAGCTATCCACTGCCATTGACACAACTCGCATCGTTGGCTTCTCTGGGTCAAATGAGGAGCACATATATGATATGAAAATATCTGATACAACCCCTAAGGTTTTCCATTCAGGCCTGAGGCTGTACACTATAATCTATACATGTTTTGCTGCTTTTCTACTGGCACTAAATACCTGTAGAATACCCCTGAACTACACTGTGTAATGTTACTCTTTGCTGTGCTGTCAGAGAAGCTGAGTATCTCTCATGTGCCTTTTGTGTGCTGTCAGAGTTGCCTCTGTGCTCTTGAAAAGTTTAAGGTAGCCTCTGTGTCCTGCCTCTGTGACTTTGGCAAGCACCGCTGCCCTTGCAGGCTGTTGGCAGTGCTTGGATATTGTGGCAGCCTCCACCTCTATCAGAGAGGGTGGGTGATTTTTCTGCCTGTCAATCTATTGCAGGGTATTGCCGCTGCCCCTGTAGGGTAATGCCAGTGGCTGGTTGTTTTACTCTGCCACTGTGGTGTGCTTTGAGAGAAGCTAGCCATTGCCCAGATCCAAGGGGTGCCCTTGCAGAGGGGATTGGTTATGCCCCAAAGTGTGTTCGTAGCATTTTGAATGATGCCCTTGTAACTGAGGTATGCTGTCAGAGAGAATGGATATGTCGTGTGTGTTTGTGCTATGCTATCAGAGAGGTTTTGTGTTTCCCTTGCCCCTGAATTCTGCTGCCAGGGACTCCGTTCTTGCCCATGTGGGTATTGTTAGACCGTGGGCTCTGACTCTGCCACTGTTATGTACTGTCAAAGAGGTTGGCGCTGCCTGTGACGGCGGGTACTGAATCGCCCCCTCTGGTGTACAGTGACAGGATTTTGATTGTCTATATGTCTTTTTTTTTTAAAACCTTTATTTTTGGTTTTTGTGTAGTCCTGTAACGACATAATAACAAATACACACCCACATTAGGGTGGACTTAACTCTGCGCCATGTCCCACACACACCTGTCCTCCTCCCACCGCTCCCCTCCCCACCCCCTCGCTCGGCCCATGATTCTACTGTTCGTGCTATCTTGTTTCCAGGTCGATGTAGCATGGAAATAGTGCTGCTAGTCCTGTGCCTTCACTGAGACCCTTCTCTTGTGTCTGAGGCAACTGGTTGGCTGGTAAAGACCTCCTCCGATTCTCTTAGCAAGAATGTTATCAACGGTCCCCAGATGTCTGGAGGTCGGGCATGTAGGGGAAGTAGCTTGACAAAGTCTGTTTCCACATCCTGGCAGTAAAGGATATCTTTGCGCCAGGCGCTGAACGATGGAGGGGGGCCTCGGCCCCAGGACATGGCCACTCTCCTTCGGGCCAGTGTCAACAGAAGACCTGTCAGTTTCCTTGTCGGGGCAGCGAGCAGCCTCGTCATACCCAGCAATGCCGCAGTCTGGCTCGGCTGTATCGCCTCTCCCACTATTGCTGCTGTTGTCTCCAAGACTTGATTCCAGAATGGTGTTATTTCGGGGCAGTCCCATGCCAAATGGGCGAAGTCTGCCGAATGTTCCCCACATCTCTCACATTTCGCAGCTGTTTCAGGGTGATGTTTGTTCGCTTTCGCAGGTGTATAGTAGGTCTGGTGTAGGAAGTTGAAGTGGATTAGTTTAAAGCGTGTGTTGAGGGCGATTTTTTGAGTCTGCTTCAAGATGAAAGTCCAGTCTTCCGCTGATATTGTACTGTGCAGGGCTCTTTCCCATCTGGTCTTTGCTTGGCCGAGTTTAGGTGATGTATCGGTAGTAATAGCTTTGTAGATTTGTGACACTAGCTTGCCTTCACCCTGCGCTTGAATGGCGTTGTGAAGTAATTGCCAGGTCCGTGGCTGTCTTGGGAAATCTGGTAGGATCGCTTGAAATGTGTAACGGGTCCTGAAGTAGAGGAATACATCGAGTGCGGTGGTGCCTCCTTTCGCTTTAGCTTGTTGCGGAGTTATAAAGCCGTCTTCTGTGAAGAGATCCCCCAGAGTCTCAATTTTCAACTTTTCGGCCCACTGATGAAACACTTTTTCAGATGTGAGTGGAACTCCTGGAATGAATTTAACTGGTAACAGTGGGGAGTATCTCGTTTTTACCCCTTGCCTTTGGGCCAGTCGCAGCCACACTCTGTAAGTTGAGAGCATTACGTTCATGGTGGAGTTGGGAATGGGAATTTGACTGAAGATTACTGCGGTTAACAGATTCGGTGTTGCCAGCGCCCGTTCCACCTGAACGTGGGGTCTGATTGTGTGGGAGGCGTACCAGTGACTGAGAAATTGTGCTTGCGCTGCCCAGAAGTACTTTTCCAGGTCCGGGAGGGCAAGGCCACCACTTGTCACCGGAAGTGTTAGCGTTGCATATGCCACTCTGGCCGGTTTATTTGCCCATAGAAGTTCAAGGACCATGCTCTTCAGTCTCTTCAGATAAGTTTGAGGAAGGAATATTGGAATATTGGAAAACAGGTAGAGTAATTTTGGTAGGATCACCATCTTAACTAGGGAGACCCTTCCCCAGAGCGTTAGTGGAAGGGTCTTCCATCTTGTCACTTTTTCCTGGAGGGACTTGGTCACCTCTTCGTAATTGTCACGGAACACCTCGTGATAGTTCAAGGACATTTGGATTCCCAGGTAGCGGACATTGGACGTTTTCCAAGTGAATTGGAAGTCATCTACAAAGGGTTTGGTGGCTGGAGTCAGCGGGAAGATGATGGACTTTGACTGATTGATTTTCAGGCCAGAGGCTGTTCCAAATTTGATTACTTCCCTCATGACAGGGTTCAGGTTCTCTTCGGGATTGCGGACGAATAGGACCACGTCGTCTGCGTAGAGGGATATTATGAGCTTGTGTGGTCCGATAACAAGACCTCTTTGTTGTCGATGTTCTCTTAGGATGGAGGCCAGCGGTTCCATCACCAGGGCGAAGATCAATGCTGAAAGTGGACAGCCTTGTCTGGTGCCTCGCTGGGGTATCACTGGAGCCGATTTTGCCGTGCCTATAATGATGTTGGAGCGTGGCTCGTTGTATAATAACGAAACTAGTTTGACAAAGCGGGCTCCCAGACCCATTCTGGTGAGTACAGCGAACATAAATGGCCATTCCACCGAGTCGAATGCCTTTTCAGCGTCGAGGAGGACCGCTATTGCTTGAGTTGAGGGATCTAGTGCTTCAATGACGCTGAACAGCCTCCTGATGCCGAAGGTCGTGTTGCGGCCAGGAATGAAGCCTGCCTGGTCTGCTAGGACGAGGGTGGGCATCAATGGTAGTAGCCTGTTGGCAAGCACTTTTGCGAGTATTTTGTTGTCGAGGTTGAGGAGGGAGATGGGCCTGTACGACGCACAATCCTCTGGTGGCTTGCCTGGTTTATGCAGGAGGATGACGTTGGCCTCACGGGAGGAATGGGGGAGAGTCTCCTTTTCTAGTGCTTCGGCATATACTGTCGCCAGGAGGGGGGCGAGGGTGGTGGCGAAGGCTTTGTAAAACTCTCCTGTTAGGCCATCTGGGCCAGGAGCTTTTGAGCTAGGGAGGGATTTGATGGCTTCTGTGATCTCCTCTTGTGTGATTAGGTCGTTCAGTGGTTCCCGCAGGGAGTGCTCGACCCAGTATAACTCTGCGTCTTCGAGGTATTCCAACGAGACTTGTGGGTCGTTGTTGTGGCTGTTGCTGTATAGGTCTTGATAGAAAAGCCTGAATTCCTCTGCTATGTCTTCATCAGTGTGGACGAAGTGTCCCTGCCTGGTCTGAATCCTTTCAATTGGCGCTAGTTTATTGTGTGCCTTGACCAGATTTGCCAGGAGGGCGCCCGGTCTTTGACCCTCGCCGTATTGTCTGATTAGGCTGTTGCGGTTTAGAAATTTCACTTCTCGATCTGCTGCGCTATTGAATTTTTGTAGCTCTTCTCTCAGAGCGACTGGTATGTTCGGGTTGGTTGCGCTCACGCGCTGAAGTTCGAGTTGTTTTAGTTTCCCTTCACAAATTGTCAGCTCCCGTCGTATAAGTTTCAATATGCCATTTTCTTTAGCGTGGCAGACCCCTCTGACGAAACACTTTAGAGTTTCCCACAGTGTGCTGGGTGAGGCTACGGAACCTGTGTTGACTTCGAGGAACACCGCAATCTCTTCTCTTAGTTCGGCAGCGAACACCTCGTCTCGCATCGAGCCGGTTTTGAAGCGCCACCGCTGTAGAGGGGGGTTGGGGCATGCTGGGTTTAGTACGAGAGTCACCGGGGAGTGGTCTGAGAGAGTTCTTGGATGGATATCACATGGGTCGCCTGTCCATGGGCCGTTCACAGAGATGAACAGATAGTCGATCCTGGAACTCGAGTTGTGTACGGCAGAGTGGAAAGTATATTCGCGCAGCTCCCCTTTAGACGTTCTCCATGCGTCTTTCAGATTGAATGCTTTGCAGATTTCTTTTATTTGGAGGCTGGCTTTGGATGGAGATTGCGGGGTTGCTCTAGATCTGTCTCTCACCGGATCCATCACTGTATTCATATCTCCGCCCCAGATTATAGTCGCTGGTTCATGAGATGGTAGACGGGAAAGTACCCAGCCGAAGTTGTCGGGGCCGTCTATGTTCGGTGCGTAGGAGTTAACAAAGGTGATTCTCTGACCTGCTATAATGCCACTCACCAGAAGAGTTCTCCCTTCGGCGTCTTTTGTGGTGTGGACAAGCCGAAAGCTGATCCTTTTGTGTATTAAGATCGCGACTCCTCTGGAGTAAGATGAGTACGATGAAAAATATCTATGGCACCCCCAGCTCTTGGCCCACTGGTGATCCTTCTCCGGGAGTAAGTGAGTTTCTTGAAGCATGGCAACGTCGACTTCATGTCTTCTAAGGTACTGGAGGATTTTTCTGGTTTTGGATGGGATGTTGCCTCCTCTTATATTCCAGGTTATGATTTTGAATAGAACTGATCGGGGACCATTTTGATTCGTTTTTTGTTCCTTTTGGTCCTGCTTGGAGGTTCAATGGATGGACGGTGAGATAGAGGTGGTGGTGAGCGGAGGGGGCTCAGGGTCGGAGGATGGCGTGGAACTGGTGGCGCAAAACTTGGCCGTTTCCTACGGCTAAACTGGGGTGAGGATGTACACCTCAACTGGAGGTGGTATGGTAACTGTGACTTCCCTCCCACACGCGGGTAACCCCCAACTGACCCGCAAGGTTCCCTTTTCATAACTAAACTGAACAGGTTGCTGTGCTTGGGGCACTTGTGCCTCCCGAGAGGGAAGGGTGGCTCTCCTTTACACTAGGAGTTAGTCTCTGCGGTATTAGGTTTATGTCTTGTTACCTAGGATATGGATTCTGTTTCCTTGGGTGTCTGGGTTGAACGTTATGGCTATATGTCTGACTGGCATGTTATGAGCCGGTTTGGGTTTGCCCTCCTTACATTCAATACTTTCACCGTTCTGCCCTCCTGACGTCTTAGGAGAAACATGGACTGTTGACCGCTGCAACTGGGGTGCATTTACCGAGGTATGGTGCTGCCTCTGTGCCCCTGTGTCCTTACAGACAGGTTAGATGCTATCTCTGCCCCTCTGGTCAGGTCGGGCATTGCCTCTGCCATGGCCTGCAAGATTTTGTGTTCACTCAGATGCTCTACTGTCTTGCTGCGGGCGGGGGAGGGGGTAGTGTTTGAAAAGAGCAAATGTAAGGTCCACAGGGATCCTTCTTTCCAGATACAAGTCTCCCTGTCACTCGACCTTAGTCGACCCCTCCATCATTTGTTGTAATTTGATTGGTTGTATATTTTGTTATCTTTTGAGACTGGGGTCAGATTTTGTGGACTGTGTCCTCGTTTGCACTTTGAATATATTATTGTTACTTTATATATAGCTATATTTATAACTTACGTTTGAAAATGTTGTCACAGTTGAATAAAACCATATTAACTCACTCCGTTCTCTGCTTGTAATGCCTGCGTACTAAAACACGTGCTCGCAGACATGGCATTACGCACCCCCCACACACACGCATGCTCAGTTCACAAGTGAGTCATCTACCTCTACAAATAAATGCTTAGCAAGCATTATTCTGAGGCAGCCCTTGTGTCTTTTGTAAAGCCAAATCCTATGGCCATCTCTAGGTCCCTGGGACATAAGAGGCCGCCAACTGGCTTAATGAGAATGGCTGCTAGAAGGTAGGGCAGGAACCCAGCACAACCCTCTCCCCAGCGCGTGCACTACTGTCAAGGATTGCTGTCAAACGCCCATTGCCCCTATTTCATAGGATTTTCATAAAATGCCAAGGATTGCCATGAACGTACAAGGTAATTGCAACATAGCCATCATCTGACCCAGGAAGTGTCTCATTGCCAACACATGTGATCAATTGCACAGGTACCTGCGCTATTCACAAGGATTGACAACAAATGTCTGGGTAGTTTTATGATTGCCGAGGATTGCCATAAAAATCCTATGCATGTGCTTAATTGCCAAGGGCTGCAATCAAAGGCACAGGTGCGTGCTTTGATACCATGGATTGCCAGCAAATGCCCAAATTTTACCCCATTGCCAAAGATGGTCATCAGATGCCCGGAAATGCACACCTTTGCAAAGAATTTCCATCAATGGCATCGGTACTTCCCTAATTGCCAAGAATTGCTATCACGTTTCCAGCTACTTGTTCTATTGCCGAGGAGTACCATGGAATGCCCTGGTACTACCCTCAATGCCAAGGATTGATATCAAATACCAGGGAGCATGCCCCTTTTGTCAAAGATTGCCAGCAACCTCCCAGTACTTGTCCCTTTGCCTTGAATTTCCATCAAAGGCCCAGGGGCTTGTACGATTACCAGGGATTGCAATCAAAAGGGCAAGCACATGCAACTTTGCGAAATATTGCTATCAACTCCCCAGATACATACCCCATTGCCAAGGATTGCCCTCGAATGCCCAGGAATCTATGTGTCAAAAATTAGCATCAACAGCATGGGTGCTTGCCCCGATGCCAAATACATCCATCAACATCCCCAGCTACGTTCCTCATTTCCAAGGTTAGCAATGAAATGACCATGTAGCTACCATATTGCCATTAAAGGCCAAGTGCTTGCCCCATTGCCATTAACAGGCGATTGTTGATAGTTACAATCAATTCCCTACGTATTTTTCCTTTTGTTAATAATGTCCATCAATTCGTTTTATGGCTATTTATAAGGATTGTTTTTCACCTGCTTATTTACTTGCCCCTTAAGCAAGGATTTCTGTCACCTGCCCAGACACTTGCACCATTGTCAAGCTTTGCAGTCAACTGCCTAAGTTATTGCCCCACTACCCTACTTCCTCACACAGCCACATCCAACGCTTTGCACCCAGCTCCTCTGAAGTAACTAAGAAATGGAGGGGAAAAGGGGAAAAGGTGCATATTTTTTTCAGATTGCCATGGAGGAGCTGCTGGCCCAAGCAGATAAAGGGGCAAACTAAGTGAGTACAATGATGCTGAAACTTACATTCCGGGTGATTGCCTTGTTCATCTTGCCTCGCTGCTGCCATCAATAGTGAAGCAGGGAGGCAGGTGTGCTGAGTGGGAAAAGGGGATACGTTTGTGGGAAAGCCCAGGCTCAACAGCCCACATGAGGGTTAGGGGGCAGAAGCCCAGTGCCTTTCTCATTAGTGGGTCGTCTGATCTAAGGGCTTCTTCGTTCTCCCGATACCTACATCTTTTTTTGTGGGCAATGGATAATATAAGGCAAAAATATACTTTCTGTCCCCTTCCTTTTCAATGGCATCATGAAAAGAGAAGACGGACTATAAGTCTGTTTCTTTGCAATGGGAATCTGAGAATGGCAAACTGTCTAGTGCGCATGGTCCAGAGAAACAAGGATGTAGGTATAAGCGCACAAAGATGTTGCAGTTGACCTCTGTCTTGAGCCATGTCTTTGCCTGCCTTTGAATGGTGCCTGCAGCATTTGAAGAGATACACAAATGAATAGATAAAAAGCACTGGCAAACAGGATATGCTGCATAATGCAACCATATGTAATATTAATAAATGTTAATGATAATATTAATAATAATAATAATAATGTAGCATTTGAACTCCTAGGAGATATTTTCGAAGCAGTCACCAATGTGATATGCCAATCAAACATAAAGAAACAAGACGTCATCGCCGAAACCATGTAGGCAAGCACACCATGTTTTCAAGGGAAAGCCATGAGCTTTTCTCATTACAAAATATTGACATGAAGGAGCATATGAAGAAATAAAAGGATCCACAGCAACGTTAGGAAGATATAATGGCCCTAACACTAAATTGCATAGAAAACATTACATTTGAGCAGTAAAGGGTTTTGACTATGTCAATTGGAGCTTTTAAACAAATACGTCCAGCACAGAAGGAGATAGGGGCAAATATAGTGTCAAAACATCACTACATTATAGACAGGGTGTTATGCTTAGAAATGAAGATCAACTCTTAAAGTAAAGGTATGGGACTGCTCTAGCTAGCCCACAAAGTGCTAAATGTTCAAGTGATGGGGCTATTACTAGCTTGCATACTACAGCTTGTATCATACTCTAGTATAGTACAACCTATACTCTACTGTACTATCACTTATGCTATAGCTTTGACCATAGCCAACATTAGACTACATAGGACTACCCAGACAGGTGCGCGCGCGCGCGCGCACGCACGCACGCACACACACACACACACACACACATCCTCAACCCATACATACACACACACAAATGCAGTCATGACATTCACACACACTTCCAACACAAACGCACGGTTATGACACTCATGCGCGCGCACACACACACACACACACACTTCTACTAAAGGCCACTCTCTGGTCGATGAGTGGGTGAATTTAGAATATGTCACTCATACATGCAAACATTAGTGAATGAGGTGAGTGAATGAGTGAGGGAAGTCTAAGGTGGTTGGGAATCGCGTTGATTGACTGATTGTTGTGGCAGATTGTGAATGGTAAGCATCATTACATTTAATTCTCCTGCCTCGTCATAGTCTTAATTATTTAAAGGTAGACCACTTTCCCAGACAGAAAACAACAAAACATTGGGAACTGTGACGTTTATTGGGCTATACGTCCCACCTTCCTCTGTCCACATCCTGTGTTGTCTTCCTTGCAAGGACGGCCATGAACCGGGCATGGTGCAGACGCTGGGCTATCCCTGACCCCTCTTCCTCATATGAGTGCTTACTAATCAAAGATTTCACAAGCAGTACCAACACTGTTTACGAGAATTGAAGAAATAACAAATGTACCCTAATTACTGTTCATATGTGATTTTGTATTGAAGTTCAACCGGAACTGGCTCTTTGGATCCTAGACCTAAATTCAGCAGAGTATCTCTACAATCGCCAGCCTGTAATCAGTGTAGGAAGAGCCCCATGTGGCTGCATTGAAGATATCTGTGTTGTGATGCCTCTGGTGAGGTATCTGGGAAAAAGCTCGTAAAAAAAAGCATTACACAAAATGCCAAATTCGGCAGTGAAAAACAAACCGAAAGACTCAAAGTGTCAAAGAAGAACAGGGGTTGCGGGGGTGTCCCCCGGTCCTCTTCGGATCTTGTGCCTCTCAATGGGGAGGCGGAACTTGCGTCGCATGGACAGAGCCAGGGCCGTGCAGAGCTAAGCAAGGAGCAAGAGGTACGTTTTAAGTGTATGGGGTGGGGAATAGCAGGCGGGGGGGGGGGGGGTCATGCACATGATTATTTCTATATGTCATGTATTTGTTTATTTTTGAATTCGACATTTTCGTATTCAAAATAATCTCGTACATCCCTGCGTTGGAGCCTCCTTGCATCACCCCTGGAAGTGGTGTGGAACCACTCAAAACTATTGTTGTTCAGATCAGGGGCCAATGAGTCCCGCAGTTGGTTTATATCCTTTGGCAGCACCCCCACACCTCCCTAGGTAACTGACTTCCGGAAATCAGATGTTTCTTTTTTGTAAATCCGGGAAACCTGGGCAGCATCCAGTGTATGAAAGGATTCATCTTCTGGTGAAAGTGAATCAGGCAGAAAGACAGGAATAACCAGATCATGTTTCAGGTGGAACCTGGAGAAGATCTTTGCAACACAATCTGGGCCAGTTTGAAATGTGAAGGATAAGCATCGCAGGAGAGAACCTAGGGTATGGTTTCAATATCAGCATCGTAACTTTCCAGGATATACATTTTATGTCTACTTGGTCCAGTGGTTTATAGGGGGGCACGTGCAATGTTTCAGCAGCAGCTGTTGATCCTGTTCAGGAAAGACAGGGTGACTTTTTCATTTTAAACTTATGCAATAGACATGAAATAAAAGGCTCCATTTCTGCAGCAGCGGAACCCAGGTCTCTGAAACCGCAAACAGCTTCTGACTCAGCAGGAAGGGTTGAAGACTGTGATGAAGTGCCCTGATTTCTCTTGGGGTTCTGGATGAGTTGACCATGGAAGCTGTGTACTACCACAAGCAAAGATATGCAGTGCCCAGGGTCGGTATAATAAGGATCTCATGGTGTACCCACCTTCACCCTCTGCCACAATCTTGGCAGGGGTTTGTCACAGGGGTAAATCCATCAGCAGAGTGTTTTTACGAGATCTGTTATGAAGAATGGCTCTATGGAGCAGACACAGCCTGAATGCTCATCTCCCCTTGTGGGGTGCCAACATCATTTCCAGAACCACAGGGTGAAATATCGGGACCCAAACTAAGATAGAAACCTCTCCAAACGCCTACACACACCAACACCGAAGGCCTGTTAGGCCAAGGATGTCATCTCAGTGCAGGGCCTGGGTGTAGAAAGTTTCACATCAAAACTGCAAGAAATCCCCATGGGTGGGTCCATCAACCAATCTTCATACCATTTGCATTGGGAGACACACGTTTGTTCCCTTAAGCCAGAGAGAAGCTGTAGGGCAGCATGAAGGCACAGGGGAGCAGCCATATAGTGGCCCAGGATGCTAGGAGGAAGAGCTACGAGGCAGGAGAGAGAGAACAGGTAGGCCGTGGAAGGAGGGCCCTAGAGGTAAGAGAGAAAGAGAGAGAGAGAGAGAGGGAGAGAGAGAGAGAGAGAGAGAGCGAGAGAGAGAAGGAGACAGATACAAAGATACATATAAAGCTGGGAAGAGAGAGATTCAGGCTGCTGGGAAAACATCAATTAAGCTAGAAAAAGTGAACCTCGGCAGGTTGAGGAAGCAAGTCCCAGGATCCACAGTATGGTGCAATTTGGCTCGAAATCTGATGCCTGAATCAAAAAAAGGTTTCTTGCACTTGATTGTGGAGCCATGGATCTGTCCAGGTATAGAAAGATTACAATCTCTTATTCATGTAGAATATATAAAATTGGGACCATGTCTTTGGTTAAGACCCTAAGCACCAAAGCCAAACAGAAGAGCAGTACTTGATATTGATCAGCCATATCGGCCATCTTAAAACAAAAAAAGTCTGGTATTAGTGCAGAAATAAGATGTGAAGATAGGAATATTCAAATTTGATCACCTTTAATGCGTCACCTGGAAGAATGGCCTTTATTACATGCTGAGGGTGTCCATCCCGAATGGATGATAAGCCATACACTAGTTTAGTATCTGTGTATAAAGGATATATTTGTATTTTACCAATAGTTTCTTGAGTAGACACAAAAGGGAAACATATCCATCCGGTTGGTTGGTCTCATAAACCTGATCAATGGCCCCCTTTTGTAGCAACCTCTGAACTTGCCGCTGGCAGGACATTCCTTGTCAGTGAAGCCTTTGCTACTTGTCTAATAATAATTCTGTATTCTTTGGTTCTGACCTACAGTAGATTAAGTGTTCTTCATGGAAACCTGCAATGATCAAGAACCTGAAACATAGGTTTCTTCCAGGAAAACTGAAAAAGATTACCCTGATCAGATGATGTATGTTAGGTTTCAGGTAGCCATTTTCCCAGAGTTGCAGTAGTTTGGTGAGGCATCTTTGAGGAGCATCCACATGACGGACAGCCCTCAACTCTATCCTGAAAGGATTCCTTTGTTGACCATGAATGAGCCAGAACTGAAGCACTATGTCCATACATCTTTCGGTGACTCATTTTCCCAGTCCATTGGAGGACAAGGCATGCTTCATGAGTGATTTATTACAAAATGTATCACAAACTTAATCAAGTTAGGGGTTGAGCAAGTTGGTTCACAGGAACACAAGCTTAGTAACCCCTGTATTGCATGCTGCTTCTGTTTATCATTTTCTCAGCCACAGTTGTCTACATGCAGCCACTGATGAACTACCTCATGAAGCGGCACCTCAACTGATGTTATTTATGTTTAATATGTGCTGCACTTGTTGATTCATAATCTCCACCAATGTCCCAATTTCAGTTCCTTCTTTGAACATCACAAACGTACACCTCTAACTACAAAAGACCTTCTCAGGCCCTCATCAACACACACACCCACAACATTGGCAGAAGGCCTCCCCTCCAGACACAAAGCCTTACATTGCTCCCACAATTCACCCTTAGGAAGCCTACAAGCATGTAGAGCCCGATCTTCAGCCTCAATACAAAGCCCTACAATCTCACCATTCACTCTCCTCCCAACTAACCAAACCCACCCACTCGCTTCCAGATCCACCAGAGCCCCTAGAGACCATGCAAATGGCATCAGTCAGTGGTACAAATCCTAATAACATAACTTATAATGTATGTGGTGTACAGGATTTGGAAGTCTAGGATGAGGGATGATGTAGCAAATCACCCTAATAATTAGATTGATGATTAAGTATGTTCTTTTGTTGGGCACAGTCAATATTTCTATCCACGGGATCAGCAGGGTAAATGTCATCAAGTGCGTTTGATGAGGTCACCCAGCTGGTCATTAAGTTTCCCTACGCTGGGATATTTGGGATCAAATTTCATCAGTGGTTACAACGTGAACAGGTTCCTTGGAAAAGAAGGCTTTTAAGTATCTTACTATTCTTTTATGAAAACATTTTCCACATGATCATGAAAAGGAAAGGCAGATGAGAGGTAATTGAATTGTCTAAAGAGTTTCTTCTCAAGTGGGGGTGCAGCTTGCAGAAACTCTAGATTTTGCCATATATGATCCAGGTCCAATTGTAGGAATTCGATTCTAACATATTTACCAGAGAATACAGATTTTTCCTCGTTCATTTTGCTTTCTGGCACGATGGAATCTTTAGTTCTATTGAACAAATAACTTCTGCTCTCTCTACTCCTAAAACCCCTACTCAGCCTCACACTACTACTAAACCAGCAGCAATCCCAAGGTGAAACGGACACAGAAGAGAGGTATGCGTCCACTTAAGGAGGTATTTGAGCTAGCACAGACGCAGTCCAAACAGCAATAGTACAGTAGCACAAAAATAAAAGGATGTCCAATCAAGGTTCCATAAAAATAGGTTTATTTAATTAAACAAAAAAAAAATACAACTGATTAGAACACTAATAACCCAAACCTGTAAGATAAAATGCAGTGAATATAGGCGTTGAACTAAAGGTACACTCTGAGTTTGATGATATGTGTGCGCATGCAATATCATCAGCAGCAAATTCAGTCTACTGACACTGTTTCTTAAAAACATATAGGACCTCATTACACGGATTGCGGTAAGGGAATAACGATACCAGTAAGGGAATACCGGTATCGTTAAAAACCCTTCCCAATTACGACCCGGCCAACCGCAATTAGCGGCACCGCTAAGAACGGTGCCACTAATAGCGGCTAGTCCATGGGCGCTCGACCCCTCAACCCGTAAATAGCGGCATGCCGCTGTTAGCACACCATCACAAGCCATGCGGACATGCTAATAGTGGCATGGAACAGCCCTAAAAAGCCCATACCGGCATGGCGTAAATACCGGCATCGCGAACCACCCGCTAAGAGAAATGAGCAGTGTTCCCACCTGCCACAGGTGGACACAATCAGCACAGGTGGAGGCAACGGAGACTGTGGCAGCACAAAAGGAGCACACCACACCCCTTCCCATACCCCTTCCCACACCAAGATGGTTCCAATACTAGCATTACATGGGCTGGAGGACATGATTGCATTGCAGCACCAAAAACAACAGGCAGCACAGAGGAGACGCAGGAGGAGGAGGAGGAGGGCGAGACAGGCACAGCAAGCCCCACCAGTGCACCTAGTAATACCATAGAGGCAGCCAGCAATCCCCAGTATCTGAGCCAGTCCATTCAACCTACCCCCTGAGCAGATAGACACCCTGTACAGTCTGGACCGGGATACCATCACCACCATCGTGAACATGATACATGACAACATTGTGAGCCTCATAGACATCCGAACTGCCATCCCCCCTCTACTGAGGTGGTAACTGTGCTCCACTTCCTGGCCACAGGCACCTACCAGCATACAGTAGGGCAAATGCATGGCATCTCACAACCAGTATTCTCACACACACTGACTCAGGTGCTCGATGCCCTCCTCAAGCACACAAGTGAACACATATCCCTGCCACGGTCTGCCCAGGAGATCTCCCACACCAAAGTTGGCTTCTATTCACTGGCAGGCATCCCAAGTTGCATCGGGGCCATCGACTGCACCCATGTGGAATTGGTGGTCCCACATTACAATGAAGCAGTCTACCGAAACAGAAAGCAATTCCACTCCATTAATGTACAAATGGTATCAAACAAGATAATCGCACATTGTTGTGCCCGATATCCCGGATCAACCCATGATTCAATGGTCCTGCGGAATTCAACAATACACGCTACATGGAGCGACAAGCCAGACAACGTTCGTGGATACTTGGTGAGTAGCAGGGGAAGCACATGGCAGTGTGATGTGGGTTGTGATTGGGGGGGGGAGAGATGCATACTCCAACTGGGTGTGATGGGGTGGGAAAGAGATGCATACTCCAACTGGGTGTGATGGGGGAAAGAGATGCATACTCCAACTGGGTGCGATTGGGGGGGGGGGGAGATGCATACTCCAACTGGGTGTGATGGGGGGAAAGGGATGCATACTCCAACTGGGTGCGATTGGGGGGGGGAGAGATGCACACTCCAACTGGGTGTGGACTGTCGTCTGTAGAACAAATGGACATACAGCTGCAGGCCAATGTCCACCAAGGCAGGCCACAATTGACCGGAAACAAAACAACATGCAATTTGAAGCAGCACAACATTGAAAACAATCCAAGATGCCAAACATGACACATCCATCCACATGCACACTGCACATCATACCACACCCCATATGACACAAATCAGCAACATGGCACCAATATGCGAATAGAAAATTTGCGCTGCACAACATCACTACAGCTATGCGCCCTTGAGTGCATGCGAAGGGATCACCTCTAGTCATTGTACTGAACCACACCCGACACCACTACTGAAGTGACGCTTCACAGCATGGCAACATCGATTTCAGAATGGCAGTACACTAGCAGTGTGGTACCAAATTTGCCTGGGTCCAGGAACACCTAAGACCTGTCCACACCCAGGACATGGCAATTACTGCCAGAGGCATGCATGGTTCATGTCCACTTGCAGGGACTAGCTCACCTTCTCACATTGCAGTTACACAGATCATCTCCATGCATGCTGGGATTTGTGGATGCCAATCACAATGCAAACTGGATTAGTGTGATATGTACAGGTTGCACTTGAGGTGAACAGCAACAAGTCCCCATTGTTCCACTCATGCAGGAGATGCTGGCTATCCCCTGAAAGGTGGCTCCTTACCCCTGTACGGAACCCACAGAACAGGCACGAAGACGAATACAATCGTGCACATACCCGTACCCGCGTCGTGAATGAGAAGACATTTGGCTTTTTGAAGATACGGTTCAGGTGCCTAAGCAGGTCGGGTGCGGCTCTGCTGTACGGCCATGAGAAGGTGGCCAAGATCACCATGGCATGTGTCATGCTGCACAATATTTGTATCAGACGGAAAGTGCCACTGCCCCCTGACGTTGAAATGCAACCACCTGATGAGGATGATGATGGGGATGAGGAGGGAGGGGACGGGGCTGCAGGTCATGCAAGAGGCAATGCCCAGGAGGGACACGATGTGCGTCAGCATCTGATCAACCAAATATTCTGAATCACATGGTTCAACTCTGTTGGATGGATGTGGGTATTAGTGCACTGGTGTTTGTGGTGAAGCGCACAATGGGCCCTGTCCCCCAATAAAGTTCACATACACAATGATGAAGTCCAAGCCTGTGTCTTAACTTGTCACCAATGTATTAAACATATTTTGAGAAGAAAAAGTGCATGGCCCCGAATATGCAACCACCATTTCCCCCCTCCCCCCACAACACTCCCAAAACACCCTTTCCCCCCTCCCCCCACAACACTCCCAAAACACCCTTCCCCCCTCCCCCACAACACTCCCAAAACACCCTTTCCCCCTTCCCCCCACAACACTCCCAAAACACCCTTTCCCCCTCCCCCACAACACTCCCAAATCACCCTTTTCCCCCTCCCCCAGAACACTCCCAAAACACCCTTTCCCCCCTCCCCCCACAACACCCCCATGTGTGGCTTGCACAACGTTGGTGTCCTGCTGCACATGTGCCAGCTAGATCCTGCTGGCCCTACTTCCCATGCCCACTACCACCATTAGGAGGTTGGGAGCGTGTGCGCCTCATGGTGCGCAAGGAGCGGCGGCGGGGGCTTGTCTGCCTTGAACTTGCAGAGGAGGAGGTGCCTGGTTGTTCCTGTGGTGGTAGTGGGTACTGTTGGTCCATCGCGTCTGCTATGCTGGTGAGGACCTGCCTCAGTTGTGCCATCTCCTCGCAGAGCCTGTTGGTGCAGGCTTCCATGCCCTCCCTCGACTGCCTAGCATTCTCCCTAACCTCCTCCCTCAGACGGGCTGCCTCATCTACATGCTGGCCAACCAGCGCTGTAATATCCTCCTGGCGCTGCCTGATGGTGGCCAGGTCATGGCCACTGTGTCCAGCTCGTGGGGTGGCTGCTGCACCTTGGTCTATGTCTCGGCCATCAGGTGAGGGCACCTGCGGGCTCCAGCACCCTGCCATGGTCTCGTTGCCAGACTGGCCATGGATACTGGATCGTGGTGTTGGCCGTGGGCTTGCTTCTCTGGATCCTGGGGGGCTGGGGGTCTGCATTTGCATGGGCAAGTCACTGGTCTCCTCCACGTCAGACAGCGGCGCAGTGGCTGCTGCCTCACCAGTAGAACTGGTGGCAGCAGAGAGTGGGCCCTGCGTGGGTGTTTCCTGTGTTGGGGGTATCACAGCTGTGGGTGCAGCAATTGTTGCAGCCGTAGCTTCGGGTCTTGGTGCAGTGGCTCTCTTGCTGTGTTTGCCCCTCTGCAGGTGCTCACTCCTCCCTGTGCCCCTTGATGTGGTGGCGGTGTTCCCTGTCTCCTGTGCCCTGGCTGTTTTTTTTTGCAGGGGAGCCTGTGTTGCAGTGTCCTGCTCATCTCTGTCAGTCTGTGAGCCTGTGGGGGACAAAGATGGGGATGGCATTGGTGATGGTTCAACGTGCTTCATGCAGATTTTGTTCATCATGCTGTTCTGTGCATTGGGACTTTATTAGTGGGCATTCAGGTCATGGGGCTGTTGGGTGGGTCATCCATGTATGGGTCTGTGTGGCACTTGTCTGTGGTGATGCGTGCATGTGTGTGTGTTGGGGTGTGACACTCACATGGGCAGGGTTGTGTGCATGTATGTTTGTGGCCGCATATATGAGGTGATTCTGGGCTCACATTTGGGGGGTGCCTCACCTTTCACAGTGCATTGTTTCATGTGTACACTCACCTCCATCTGATGTTGTGGGTGCACCACGCTCCATGTCCCCGACTCCCTCTATGGATTCTACGCCAATCGTGCTGGCGCAGGTCTCCTCCCACTCCCTGAGTTTGATGGGAGAATCAGTGCCACCTCCTATGGCCATGGCCAGCTTACGATTTGCAGACAGTATGCTGCGGACACGGAAGCGGAGATCGTGCCACCGCTTCCTGCAGTCTTTAACGGTGCGGGTGGTGGTGCCCACCGTACTGACTTTCTGGGCCACCTCTGCCCAGATGGCCTTTTTTTATCAGGGTCTCACACCGCATGTTAATCGCGAAGACAACATCCGCCTTTGCAGCAAGGGTCTCCGTCAGCATGATCAGCTCCTCATTTGTGAATTTCTCCTTGCGCTGGCGATCTGCGCCTTTCTTTATTGCTTTGGACATTGTGAGGGGATCCTTGATGCTTTGGTATGGCACTGGTGTGGAAACAGGTCCTGGGGGCAGAGGATGGCAATGGATTTTGTTTTTAAAGATGGCCACTGTGCTCTTTCCCATTCCTGTGCGATGTCACTATTTCCGTTTCCGCAATTTTACGGTGACCGCTAATAGCGGTCACCGCTATTTGCGTGTTGCTGGAGGTCAGAAGTGCTATCAGCGCTTTCGTCGGTGCCGCTAAGGGTCTTTTTGGGGTCTTTAGCGGCATGGCGGTAGGGTCATTACCGGCATGGCGCTGTGCTCGTGTCCGCGTACTCGTAATGGCACGCAATTAGCAGCCTCTTGCCAAGGCGGACACGTTAATAGCGCCATGCCGGTAAGGGCAGTATTTTACCGCGTTCCGTGTAATGAGGCCCATAGAGTGAGATTTTAGTGGTCACTACGGCCCTGTAAGTCAGGCCAGCAGGACGGAACAACTTCAAATACATTTAAATGCTTGTTTTGGGGGCTTAACTGTGTCACGACAAGGTGATTTTCCGCATTCTAGTCAGTGATGAGATAGCTCAAATCGATGGCTTCCAGCCAGCCGAGACAGCATCGAGACAGGTAAGTTGATTAATGTATTAATTGTTGATGCCTTCCACTGGGTCGAGCCAACATCGCGAAAGGCTGAGAAGATCACTTCCAGAGTGTCAAGCTGCAACAAGACAGGTAAGTCGATGGCTTCCACTGGAGATACGGAAAGAGATGATTGCTTCCAACAGGTCAAATCGTTCTGAAATAGGCAACTCGATGGCTTCCACTGGGTCGGAAATGCACACCTTTGCAAAGAATTTCCATCAATGGCATCGGTACTTCCCTAATTGCCAAGAATTGCTATCATGTTTCCAGCTACTTGTTCTATTGCCGAGGAGTACCATGGAATGCCCTGGTACTACCCTCAATGCCAAGGATTGACATCAAACACCCGGGAGCATGCCCCTTTTGTCAAAGATTGCCAGCAACCTCCCATGTACTTGTCCCTTTGCCTTGAATTTCCATCAAAGGCCCAGGGGCTTGTAAGATTGCCAGGGATTGCAATCAAAAGGGCAAGCACATGCAACTTTGCGAAATATTGCAATCAACTCCCCAGATACATACCCCATTGCCAAGGATTGCCCTCGAATGCCCAGGAATCTATGTGTCAAAGATTAGCATCAACAGCATGGGTGCTTACCCCGATGCCAAATACATCCATCAACATCCCCAGCTACGTTCCTCATTTCCAAGGTTAGCAATGAAATGACCATGTAGCTACCATATTGCCATTAACAGGCCAAGTGCTTGCCCCATTGCCATTAACAGGCGATTGTTGATAGTTACAATCAATTCCCTACGTATTTTTCCTTTTGTTAATAATGTCCATCAATTCGTTTTATGGCTATTTATAAGGATTGCCATTCACCTGCTTATTTACTTGCCCCTTAAGCAAGGATTTCTGTCACCTGCCCAGACACTTGCACCATTGTCAAGCTTTGCAGTCAACTGCCTAAGTTATTGCCCCACTACCCTACTTCCTCACACAGCCACATCCAACCCTTTGCACCCAGCTCCTCTGAAGTAACTAAGAAATGGAGGGGAAAAGGGGAAAAGGTGCATATGTTTTTCAGATTGCCATGGAGGAGCTGCTGGCCCAAGCAGGTAAAGGGGCAAACTAAGGGAGTACAATGATGCTGAAACTTACATTCCGGGTGATTGCCTTGTTCATCTTGCCTCGCTGCTGCCATCAATAGTGAAGCAGGGAGGCAGGTGTGCTGAGTGGGAAAAGGGGATACGTTTGTGGGAAAGCCCAGGCTCAACAGCCCACATGAGGGTTAGGGGGCAGAAGCCCAGTGCCTTTCTCATTAGTGGGTCGTCTGATCTAAGGGCTTCTTCGTTCTCCCGATACCTACATCTTTTTTTGTGGGCAATGGATAATATAAGGCAAAAATATACTTTCTGTCCCCTTCCTTTTCAATGGCATCATGAAAAGTGAAGACGGACTATAAGTCTGTTTCTTTGCAATGGGAATCTGAGAATGGCAAACTGTCTAGTGCGCATGGTCCAGAGAAACAAGGATGTAGGTATAAGCGCACAAAGATGTTGCAGTTGACCTCTGTCTTGAGCCATGTCTTTGCCTGCCTTTGAATGGTGCCTGCAGCATTTGAAGAGATACACAAATGAATAGATAAAAAGCACTGGCAAACAGGATATGCTGCATAATGCAACCATATGTAATATTAATAAATGTTAATGATAATATTAATAATAATAATAATAATGTAGCATTTGAACTCCTAGGAGATATTTTCGAAGCAGTCACCAATGTGATATGCCAATCAAACATAAAGAAACAAGACGTCATCGCCGAAACCATGTAGGCAAGCACACCATGTTTTCAAGGGAAAGCCATGAGCTTTTCTCACTACAAAATATTGACATGAAGGAGCATATGAAGAAATAAAAGGATCCACAGCAACGTTAGGAAGATATAATGGCCCTAACACTAAATTGCATAGAAAACATTACATTTGAGCAGTAAAGGGTTATGACTATGTCAATTGGAGCTTTTAAACAAATACGTCCAGCACAGAAGGAGATAGGGGCAAATATAGTGTCAAAACATCACTACATTATAGACAGGGTGTTATGCTTAGAAATGAAGATCAACTCTTAAAGTAAAGGTATGGGACTGCTCTAGCTAGCCCACAAAGTGCTAAATGTTGAAGTGATGGGGCTATTACTAGCTTGCAATACTACAGCTTGTATCATACTCTAGTATAGTACAAGCTATACTCTACTGTACTATCACTTATGCTATAGCTTTGACCATAGCCAACATTAGACTACATAGGACTACCCAATGTACAAAGGCCATGCCTGAGCTTTAGACGTTTGGCATTCTGGAAGCAGAATAAAAAACTGTACTTCTGCTGCCAGATTACCTGGCATTAGCGGTCTAGTTTGACGGAAGAGCATTATTTAGTGCCTTGCTCACAGCAAAAGGATGGGGGCAGACAGGTGCCCATACACGTACACACACACACACACACACACACAGACACACACATCCTCATGCACTTACACCCATACATACACACACACAAATGCAGTCATGACATTCACACACACTTCCAACACAAACGCACGGTTATGACACTCATGCGCGCGCGCACACACACACACACACACACTTCTACTAAAGGCCACTCTCTGGTCGATGAGTGGGTGAATTTAGAATATGTCACTCATACATGCAAACATCAGTGAATGAGGTGAGTGAATGAGTGAGGGAAGTCTAAGGTGGTTGGGAATCGCGTTGATTGACTGATTGTTGTGGCAGATTGTAAATGGTAAGCATCATTACATTTAATTCTCCTGCCTCGTCATAGTCTTAATTATTTAAAGGTAGACCACTTTCCCAGACAGAAAACAACAAAACATTGGGAACTGTGACGTTTATTGGGCTATACGTCCCATCTTCCTCTGTCCACATCCTGTGTTGTCTTCCTTGTAAGGACGGCCATGAACCAGGCATGGTGCAGACGCTGGGCTATCCCCGACCCCTCTTCCTCATATGAGTGCTTACTAATCAAAGACTTCACAAGCAGTACCAACACTGTTTACGAGAATTGAAGAAATAACAAATGTACCCTAATTACTGTTCATATGTGATTTTGTATTGAAGTTCAACCGGAACTGGCTCTTTGGATCCTAGACCTAAATTCAGCAGAGTATCTCTACAATCGCCAGCCTGTAATCAGTGTAGGAAGAGCCCCATGTGGCTGCATTGAAGATATCTGTGTTGTGATGCCTCTGGTGAGGTATCTGGGAAAAAGCTCCTAAAAAAAAGCATTACACAAAATGCCAAATTCGGCAGTGAAAAACAAACCGAAAGACTCAAAGTGTCAAAGAAGACCGGGGGTTGCGGGGGTGTCCCCCGGTCCTCTTCGGATCTTGTGCCTCTCAATGGGGAGGCGGAACTTGCGTCGCAGGGACAGAGCCTGGGCCGTGCAGAGCTAAGCAAGGAGCAAGAGGTACGTTTTAAGTGTATGGGGTGGGGGATAGCAGGCGGGGGGGGGGGTCATGCACATGATTATTTCTATATGTCATGTATTTGTTTATTTTTGAATTCGACATTTTCGTATTCAAAATAATCTCGTACATCCCTGCGTTGGAGCCTCCTTGCATCACCCCTGGAAGTGGTGTGGAACCACTCAAAACTATTGTTGTTCAGATCAGGGGCCAAGGAGTCCCGCAGTTGGTTTATATCCTTTGGCAGCACCCCCACACCTCCCTAGGTAACTGACTTCCGGAAATCAGATGTTTCTTTTTTGTAAATCCGGGAAACCTGGGCAGCATCCAGTGTATGAAAGGATTCATCTTCTGGTGAAAGTGAATCAGGCAGAAAGACAGGAATAACCAGATCATGTTTCAGGTGGAACCTGGAGAAGATCTTTGCAACACAATCTGGGCCAGTTTGAAATGTGAAGGATAAGCATCGCAGGAGAGAACCTAGGGTATGGTTTCAATATCAGCATCGTAACTTTCCAGGATATACATTTTATGTCTACTTGGTCCAGTGGTTTATAGGGGGGCACGTGCAATGTTTCAGCAGCAGCTGTTGATCCTGTTCAGGAAAGACAGGGTGACTTTTTCATTTTAAACTTATGCAATAGACATGAAATAAAAGGCTCCATTTCTGCAGCAGCGGAACCCAGGTCTCTGAAACCGCAAACAGCTTCTGACTCAGCAGGAAGGGTTGAAGACTGTGATGAAGTGCCCTGATTTCTCTTGGGGTTCTGGATGAGTTGACCATGGAAGCTGTGTACTACCACAAGCAAAGATATGCAGTGCCCAGGGTCGGTATAATAAGGATCTCATGGTGTACCCACCTTCACCCTCTGCCACAATCTTGGCAGGGGTTTGTCACAGGGGTAAATCCATCAGCAGAGTGTTTTTACGAGATCTGTTATGAAGAATGGCTCTATGGAGCAGACACAGCCTGAATGCTCATCTCCCCTTGTGGGGTGCCAACATCATTTCCAGAACCACAGGGTGAAATATCGGGACCCAAACTAAGATAGAAACCTCTCCAAACGCCTACACACACCAACACCGAAGGCCTGTTAGGCCAAGGATGTCATTTCAGTGCAGGGCCTGGGTGTAGAAAGTTTCACATCAAAACTGCAAGAAATCCCCATGGGTGGGTCCATCAACCAATCTTCATACCATTTGCATTGGGAGACACACGTTTGTTCCCTTAAGCCAGAGAGAAGCTGTAGGGCAGCATGAAGGCACAGGGGAGCAGCCATATAGTGGCCCAGGATGCTAGGAGGAAGAGCTACGAGGCAGGAGACAGAGAACAGATAGGCTGTGGAAGGATGGCCCTAGAGGTAAGAGAGAAAGAGAGAGAGAGAGGGGGCGAGAGAGAGAGAGAGAGAGCGAGAGAGAGAAGGCTACAGATACAAAGATACATATAAAGCTGGGAAGAGAGAGATTCAGGCTGCTGGGAAAACATCAATTAAGCTAGAAAAAGTGAACCTCGGCAGGTTGAGGAAGCAAGTCCCAGGATCCACAGTATGGTGCAATTTGGCTCGAAATCTGATGCCTGAATCAAAAAAAGGTTTCTTGCACTTGATTGTGGAGCCATGGATCTGTCCAGGTATAGAAAGATTACAATCTCTTATTCATGTAGAATATATAAAATTGGGACCATGTCTTTGGTTAAGACCCTAAGCACCAAAGCCAAACAGAAGAGCAGTACTTGATATTGATCAGCCATATCGGCCATCTTAAAACAAAAAAAGTCTGGTATTAGTGCAGAAATAAGATGTGAAGATAGGAATATTCAAATTTGATCACCTTTAATGCGTCACCTGGAAGAATGGCCTTTATTACATGCTGAGGGTGTCCATCCCGAATGGATGATAAGCCATACACTAGTTTAGTATCTTTGTATAAAGGATATATTTGTATTTTACCAATAGTTTCTTGAGTAGACACAAAAGGGAAACATATCCATCCGGTTGGTTGGTCTCATAAACCTGATCAATGGCCCCCTTTTGTAGCAACCTCTGAACTTGCCGCTGGCAGGACATTCCTTGTCAGTGAAGCCTTTGCTACTTGTATAATAATAATCTTAATCGGAATCGCGTCGGAAGCGGCCACGTCACACGCCACATTGCAGGAGTCTGAGTGTGTGTCTGTAGGTGCGGCTTGACGCGGATACTGGATCCTTTGGGTGCTTTCCTCTAGTAGCAGGGAGCCGGAGGCAGTGACCCAGAGACGTGCGACGAGGTGAAGCGGGGCGCAGCTGTGGAGATCAGGACGGACGCCGCTCTGGAGTAGGGGCTGCGGAGGGCCGGAAGAGCCGAGAAGTAGATCCGAGCCGAGTCGATTTGAGGCTCAGACAGCTCCCATAGCTCCCGCAATCTGCCTATAACTTCTGGCTGGGACGCTGGGACGCGGATGTGTGCGGCAGAGGTGAGGCATTGCAAGCGGTGATCCGGAGGATCCGGGGGATTGAGCTGGGTTTTTCCTCGCCCCCTCCCACCCCCCCCCCTTGTACTTTGCCAAAAGGGACCCGGGGCTGAAACAGGGTCTGCGGAGGGCTGGGAGAGCCGAGAAGTGGATCGGAGCCGAGCCTAGTTGACTCGAGGCTCAGACAGCTCCCATAGCTCCCGCAAATTGCGCTGACGTGCGCGGCGGAGGTGAGGCATAGCGAGTGGTCATCCGGGGGATTGAGCAGGGATTCTCCTCGCCCTCGGCCCCTCTCGCAGCCCCCCCCCCCCCCCCCCCCCCCCACCTTTTTTTTTTTTTTTTTTTTTTTTTTTTTGTCAAAGGAACCTGGGCCGTAGTGCCCCCTCCCCCCCCCTCCATCTTTCCCCTCTTCCCTCTGCCTGGTGGTCTCTACTTTTGCTATCTGGCACACGTGTTCTGCCATTGCATTTAGCACAGTCGCCTGGAACTTTTGTACACCAGACGACAACCTCACAACGGGAACCTTTGTATATTCCCCATGCTCCCTTGCCTGCTTTGCCTGTATTTAGAACAATGGCATGATTAGTCAGAGGTAAGGGCAGATGTAACTTATAGACACAGGTCTTAGTCACTCACATATACTGTGAATCGGGGAAATCTTTGGATATTTGATTGAGCCTAGGACACAATTGTTGTGCATACTGATTGAAAGCTCTATTTGTGCCCTTACACTAACGGCGCTAATTATCTGAGGATTTGCTCAAATACCCCTAAGATACCCTGCTCGTGATCTCCAACATTTTTGAAAGTGCCAAGGGAGCATTATATACTACCAGCAAAAGGCAATCTTACTGGATATATTGCCCACGGTTCATTCCCCTTTTACCCTGACCCGACAAGGAAGGAAAGGAACGGTATCACTATGCTAACTGTCAAGAAGTGTTCTGCCACGAGATACAACCTTCGGAATCAGAAGGGTAGAACCTCTACCACAGGGCCGAATAAGGGTAAGGGTACGAAACCGGTTCTGAAGGAAAGAGGAATTATTACTGATTTTTTTCCACCTCCGCCTACTCCAAATACCATAAGTCCATTGCTAAGCGAGGAGAAGGAGCCAAGCATTCACAGCAGAACGAACAACTCAGTGTGCCTAGGGGAGAGTATAATTGACAATAACTCACTGCTAGACCTCTGTCTGTCCATGCAGAGAGCCATGACTCCGCTACCGCGAAGCAACACAAGCAATCAAATCAATAGTTACCAGCACCAGACGATAACCTCACAACGGGAAGCGTTAGATAGATTATCCGCTTCCCCCAACCTGGATGTCCATTTAGACTCGCAGGAATCCGAAAACAACAGCGACCACAGAGAAGGCAGTACGAGCCTGGGGGATTTGCAAGCATCTGTCGCATCTTTACAATTTGCATTAAATATACTATTGAAGATGTGCGGGAAGATACTAGATGTCACCCTCGCAATCGCAACAAGCGATACCGAGAAAAACATTCCAAAGGAGACCGAGCCGGAACTCATCAATACTGACACGCATATTGGCCCTGACTCTGGGACCCAGGACCCAAACACTACCAATAACTCGGCAATCTACCTCTCACGTAAACAGAGACGCCTGACAAAAAAGGCGATTGGAAGAAGAAAGCGTCAAATAGCAACAATTATACTACCAGACACAGCAGAGACAGTGGAGGAAATCTCGAGGCCAACAGTAGGTAGCACTCCCAAAAAAGGACAGAGGAAAGTCAAACAGAGAGCGGCACGGGCACGTAAACGTATTGCAGTAAAAGAAGGGAAGCTCACTAGCTGGCTTATTAATGACAAATGCAATACCTCTAAATTAACAGTGGCACTAGAACCAGAATCATCTCTATGCGAAAAAGAACAGGATACAAATGTATCCCAGAATAACACAAACAATATATCAGCTATCTCAATACCCCCGACCAACGAGCCTCAATTAATAACAGCATCACCAGTTGAGGACAAGGGCAATCTTATGGTACCTAGAGGCGGAAGAATCTGCCTGATTAAAAATCTCTATCAATCTAGTAACCACGACTGGATTACCAGATCAGCATTGATGACCAGATTGCATACCATTCCGCAGCTGAGAGTGCTACGATCTGAGGACTTTGTATTTGTCGAACCATTGGAAGTGACGAACTCAAGCACATCGGCCCTTCATTGTAAATTCTTAGCCACTGCAGAACTGTTGCGTAATTTCAAAACCAACTTGAGGGAAGTTGATCTGGAAATAGATGTTGATCCTAACATCACTGATCCACAGTGGCCGACCCAGATGCCAAGTCCAATTATGGAAGAAAGGACCATAGCACAGCCACCTAAAGATGACTCTGTACAGTTGGTAGACATACAGAAGGTTCTCAAATGGCTAATAGAGTCCCTACCAGGAACAACATCAAATCAATGAGATCAAACCATTATTTCTTGGAATTGCCGGGGATTCAGCCATCTACTATCGCCTGATGGCTCAATCCCCTTATTAATAGGCCATACCTGCATATGCTTACAAGAGACGTGGCTCACCTCCCGAGCCCTGCTAAATGGGTACACTATACACCAGGAATTAGCAAAAAAGGGACTAAGGGGAAGACCATATGGAGGCCTATTAATTGGCATCTTGCATCCGATAAGATCTATCCGCATTTACACGAAAATGGATGAATTTGTATTAGCAGTGGAATTGGAGCTACCTGGCAAAGATAAAACGGAACATGTTCTCCTGGTTAATATATATAACCCATCTGAATCTTCTCAGAGCGAGATTATCCAGGAAGCTTGCCACGATTTGTTGATCAACTGGCTGACGGAGCCGAAGAAAAATATGGTAATCTTTGTTGGTGACTTTAATTGCCACTTAATTGGTGAGCCGAGCATCAGTAACAACCCCTTGCTGAAGAAAATAGGTAAATTGAAACATGGAAGGGTAAACACGGAGGGACAGCTGTGGTTTAATTTCTTTAAGTCATGGAACTTTGAATTATTAAACGGCAGAACCATTAGTGACTATCCGGGAAAACCAACATGGGGAAACTTTATCTCTAGTAGTACATTGGACTACATGTACGTAAGTCCTACCATGACCACCTGGGTCACAGATATGAAGATCAAGGATAATGATTGGAGCGACCACGCTACTCTTACACTCTCTTTCAATTATATCACACAAATTACATCGCATAAACCTATTGGTGAGTTGAAGACGAATCATGCTCTCTCCAAGATACGGTGGTCTGACAACAACATTAAACGAGCCACAGAACATGCAATCAACTATCCCAACCTGTGTCACACAGAACTCTTAGCCATGACCAGCAAGGAGATTGAAGAATGGATCGCAGCATTCTCAAACACCTATGCAGCAATTAAAACAAATATGCGGGCCCCTGAGGCCAAGACCACTAATATATTCGATATTGAAATTAGAGATGCCAAACGAACTCCAAGAGCTGACCTGAGGAAATTACGTAAAACTTCCATTACATCGTACAACTATCTAACTCTAAGCAAGAAGCTGAAAAATGCCTATAGAACATGGCTAAAGCAGAAACGCTATGCAATAAAATTGCTCAAATGGCAAACAACAGTCCAAACATTATGTACGGGGAACTCCCGAACCATATGGGGATTACTGAGCACGGCTTGTGGTGACACCAGTATCCCCTTAACCAATTCAATCGGCATTAGCCAATGGGAGGAATTCCTGAAAACCCGGAACGGCACGGACCAGGCAAAGCCACAGGAGAGGATGCCCCAGGATCTACCTTCGATCCCATTTAAAGTGTCAGTCGAATCTCTGATAATTAGGATAAAAAAGCTCAAATCCTCAAGAGCTCCGGGACCCAACGGCTTAGCAAATGCCGTATTAAAGAGCAACCCGGAGTACTGGGCAGAGGTACTCGAGATCCTCTTTGAAAAGATTCTGAAGGAAGGCCAAATCCCCGAATCCTGGCAGACAGCAATCTTGATTCCTGTATATAAGAGAGGCGACCGCACAGACCCTGGTAATTACCGTCTACTTTCTATGCTGGACTGCACGGGCAAGTTATTTGCAGCATATCTTCTACAAGAACTCCAAACATGGGCAGACAGAGAAAAGATCCTTGACTGTTTCCAATGTGGATTTAGAAGCGGATATTCTACTACACATAACCTGGTAGTAATGGATATTCTTTGTAACAAGGCCAGAACATCAGGCAATCCACCTTTATACGCCTTGTTCATAGATTTCAAGTACGCCTTTGATCTAGTCCCCAGGGAACTACTATGGGCCAAACTTGAAAAATTGGGATGTCCCAAAGAAATACTACATTACCTCAAGTTATTGCACTACAATACCACAGTTTCCCTGAAGCTGGACGCTAAAGGGAATATGACTAATAAGATCAACCAAAACTGTGGCGTGAAACAAGGATGTGTTACGGCACCAATACTGTATAACCTGTTTGTTCACGATATACCTAAAGTACTATCATTGGAAAATAACTGCCCCCCTAAAATTGGATCCACCCACTGCGTAGTGCTAGCATATGCTGACGATTTAGTCATCTTGGACCACACTATCAGCGGCATTCGTAGATCAGCTGAGGCACTATGGTCCTATACTCAATCGAATGGGCTGGCTATTAATCTAAACAAAACACAGATGGTAATGTTCAGTTCCAAGAAGACAGCAAGAATCGGTCTAAACATATATGGGACGACAATCAAATATACCCCATATTATAGATATCTGGGTGTCGAGGTTGAGCCCAAGGGGCACTATACCATTTGCAAACAAATCAGAATTACTAGAGCTGCCCAAGTAACAGCACTTATTTATCGTTTTTCTACATCTTATTGTGGCTATACCATCTGGGCAGCACGCCAACTATACCTTCAGGTCTTAACACCAATGATAATCTATGGCCTGGAGGCATTGCAATTGATAGACCTTGACTGGCTTCAAACCCTCGAAGGAAAATTTTGGAAAAAAATACTCGGTCTCCCGGGCTGTATCCCAATGGCCATTCTTAGATTAGAGCTCGGCCTTATTTCCTGGAAGTCTCTTGTACTCAGGAAAAGAGCCGAATTATATCTAAAAGTAACACCTGATACAGCCAATTTATTGTTAGTAGCGATTCATTGCGAAATCAATAAAGCATCTTCATATTCTTTTATGAAAAAGGACATCGTTAAATATCTTGAAGAGATTGGCTGGACCCAAAAACAACAAGTGGTCTCCACTCCTGTGCGGAGAGCGCTAGCCAAGAAATCTGAATTACACGATTGGATCAGCAATTTTGCGCACTTGGAAAATCTAAAGCGCTATAAATTTATGCAATTCATGAATTACACTCTTAAGAAACCATTGCCATATCTGAATCTATGCCCTTCGCCACGGCTACGATGATTCATTCTTTTGCTAAGGATCGATCAGTTGCCTGTACTGGCCATAAGTGGGATTAAGAACAATCTCCCCTTACCTGAACGTTTCTGCAGGTTGTGTAAGGACAGAATGGAATCTGAAACGGGCAAACATGTTCTTACTAGATGTGTCGCTATGATAAAGGTCTACACAACATTTTACACAGATTTTGTCCATAACTTGGAACACGTTGGCAGCAATGAATTCTGGCAAAGAGCCGTTAACGCAAAGGGAAAAGGAATGAAATTATACATTGCTATGTACAATGTTTGGATGACTGTTGAGAAATCATTGGGCATAAACATATAGCGAACTGCCAATTCATGGATGTTCTCCTTCTTTTTTATTGTGGGAATGTTTTTATCAGGAAAAAACAGTTTATAAATTTGCCATCAGCAATTGCTCTCTGGACTTGAAGTCTTGAATATGTAAAAGAATTAATACTCATTCACTGGTGGATCACAGACACATTCATATATCCTCCTAACTCTGAATTCTGAATGTTACTCGTTTCTCTTCTTATTCTCAATTCTCTTTTCCTCTTCTGCTTATTTTCTCTCTTATGTTATTATTTTCTTCATTCATTTAATATGCTAGTATTTATCTTAAATGATCAATTGTTTTTTTTTATGTCATGTGAAAAGCTTATAATAAGCTATAACACATTAATAATAAAAAGAAAAAAAAATAATAATAATTCTGTATTATTTGGTTCTGACCTACAGTAGATTAAGTGTTCTTCATGGAAACCTGCAATGATCAAGAACCTGAAACATAGGTTTCTTCCAGGAAAACTGAAAAAGATTACCCTGATCAGATGATGTATGTTAGGTTTCAGGTAGCCATTTTCCCAGAGTTGCAGTAGTTTGGTGAGGCATCTTTGAGGAGCATCCACATGACGGACAGCCCTCAACTCTATCCTGAAAGGATTCCTTTGTTGACCATGAATGAGTCAGAACTAAAGCACTATGTCCATACATCTTTCGGTGACTCATTTACCCAGTCCATTGGAGGACAAGGCATGCTTCATGAGTGATTTATTACAAAATGTATCACAAACTTAATCAAGTTGGGGGTTGAGCAAGTTGGTTCACAGGAACACAAGCTTAGTAACCCCTGTATTGCATGCTGCTTCTATTTATCAGTTTCTCAGCCACAGTTGTCTACATGCAGCCACTGATGAACTACCTCATGAAGCGGCACCTCAACTGATGTTATTTATGTTTAATATGTGCTGCACTTGTTGATTCATAATCTCCACCAATGTCCCAATTTCAGTTCCTTCTTTGAACATCACAAACGTACACCTCTAACTACAAAAGACCTTCTCAGGCCCTCATCAACACACACACCCACAACATTGGCAGAAGGCCTCCCCTCCAGACACAAAGCCTTACATTGCTCCCACAATTCACCCTTAGGAAGCCTACAAGCATGGAGAGCCCGATCTTCAGCCTCAATACAAAGCCCTACAATCTCACCATTCACTCTCCTCCCAACTAACCAAACCCACCCACTCGCTTCCAGATCCACCAGCGCCCCTAGAGACCATGCAAATGGCATCAGTCAGTGGTACAAATCCTAATAACATAACTTATAATGTATGTGGTGTACAGGATTTGGAAGTCTAGGATGAGGGATGATGTAGCAAATCACCCTAATAATTAGATTGATGATTAAGTATGTTCTTTTGTTGGGCACAGTCAATATTTCTATCCACGGGATCAGCAGGGTAAATGTCATCAAGTGCGTTTGATGAGGTCACCCAGCTGGTCATTAAGTTTCCCTACGCTGGGAAATTTGGGATCAAATTTCATCAGTGGTTACAACGTGAACAGGTTCCTTGGAAAAGAAGGCTTTTAAGTATCTTACTATTCTTTTATGAAAACATTTTCCACATGATCATGAAAAGGAAAGGCAGATGAGAGGTAATTGAATTGTCTAAAGAGTTTCTTCTCAAGTGGGGGTGCAGCTTGCAGAAACTCTTGATTTTGCCATATAGGATCCAGGTCCAATTGTAGGAATTCGATTCTAACATATTTACCAGAGAATACAGATTTTTCCTCGTTCATTTTGCCTTCTGGCACGATGGAATCTTTAGTTCTATTGAACAAATAACTTCTGCTCTCACTACTCCTAAAACCCCTACTCAGCCTCACACTACTACTAAACCAGCAGCAATCCCAAGGTGAAACGGACACAGCCGAGAGGTATGCGTCCACTTAAGGAGGTATTTGAGCTAGCACAGACGCAGTCCAAACAGCAATAGTACAGTAGCACAAAAATAAAAGGATGTCCAATCAAGGTTCCATAAAAATAGGTTTATTTAATTACATAAAAAAAAAAATAGAACTGATTAGAACACTAATAACCCAAACCTGTAAGATAAAATGCAGTGAATGTAGGAGTTGAACTAAAGGTACACTCTGAGTTTGATGATATGTGTGCGCATGCAATATCATCAGCAGCAAATTCAGTCTACTGACACTGTTTCTTAAAAACATATAGGACCTCATTACACGGATTGCGGTAAGGGAATAACGATACCGGTAAGGGAATACCGGTATCGTTAAAAACCCTTCCCAATTACGACCCGGCCAACCACAATTAGCGGCACCGCTAAGAACGGTGCCACTAATAGCGGCTAGTCCATGGGCGCTCGACCCCTCAACCCGTAAATAGCGGCATGCCGCTGTTAGCACACCATCACAAGCGATGCGGACATGCTAATAGTGGCATGGAACAGCCCTAAAAAGCCCATACCGGCATGGCGTAAATACCGGCATCGCGAACCACCCGCTAAGAGAAATGAGCAGTGTTCCCACCTGCCACAGGTGGACACAATCAGCACAGGTGGAGGCAATAGAGACTGTGGCAGCACAAAAGGAGCACACCACACCCCTTCCCACACCAAGATGGTTCCAATACTAGCATTACATGGGCTGGAGGACATGATTGCATTGCAGCACCAAAAACAACAGGCAGCACAGAGGAGACGCAGGAGGAGGAGGAGGGCGAGACAGGCACAGCAAGCCCCACCAGTGCACCTAGTAATACCAGAGAGGCAGCCAGCAATCCCCAGTATCTGAGCCAGTCCATTCAACCTACCCCCTGAGCAGATAGACACCCTGTACCGTCTGGACCGGGATACCATCACCAGCATCGTGAACATGATACATGACGACATTGTGAGCCTCATAGACATCCGAACTGCCATCCCCCCTCTACTGAGGTGGTAACTGTGCTCCACTTCCTGGCCACAGGCACCTACCAGCATACAGTAGGGCAAATGCATGGCATCTCACAACCAGTATTCTCACACACACTGACTCAGGTGCTCAATGCCCTCCTCAAGCACACAAGTGAACACATATCCCTGCCACGGTCTGCCCAGGAGATCTCCCACACCAAAGTTGGCTTCTATTCACTGGCAGGCATCCCAAGTTGCATCGGGGCCATCGACTGCACCCATGTGGAATTGGTGGTCCCACATTACAATGAAGCAGTCTACCGAAACAGAAAGCAATTCCACTCCATTAATGTCCAAATGGTATGTGACTCAAACAAGATAATCGCACATTGTTGTGCCCGATATCCCGGATCAACCCATGATTCAATGGTCCTGCGGAACTCAACAATACCACGCTACATGGAGCGACAAGCCAGACAACGTTCGTGGATACTTGGTGAGTAGCAGGGGAAGCACATGGCAGTGTGATGTGGGTTGTGATTGGGGGGGGGAGATGCATACTCCAACTGGGTGTGATGGGGTGGGAAAGAGATGCATACTCCAACTGGGTGTGATGGGGGAAAGAGATGCATACTCCAACTGGGTGCGATTGGGGGTGGGGGAGAGATGCATACTCCAACTGAGTGTGGACTGTCGTCTGTAGAACAAATGGACATACAGATGCAGGCCAATGTCCACCAAGACAGGCCACAATTGACCGGAAACAAAACAACATGCAATTTGAAGCAGCACAACATTGAAAACAATCCAAGATGCCAAACATGACACATCCATCCACATGCACATTGCACATCATACCACACCCCATATGACACAAATCAGAAACATGGCACAAATATGCGAATAGAAAATTTGGGCTGCACAACATCACTACAGCTATGCGCCCTTGAGTGCATGCGAAGGGATCACCTCTAGTCATTGACACACCCCACACCCGACACCACTACTGAAGTGACGCTTCACAGCATGGCGACATCGATTTCAGAATGGCAGTACACTAGCAGTGTGGTACCAAATTTGCCTGGGCCCAGGAACACCTAAGACCTGTCCACACCCAGGACATGGCAATTACTGCCGGAGGCATGCATGGTTCATGTCCACTTGCAGGGACTAGCTCACCTTCTCACATTGCAGTTACACAGATCATCTCCATGCATGCTGGGATTTGTGGATGCCAATCACAATGCAAACTGGATTAGTGTGATATGTACAGGTTGCACTTGAGGTGAACAGCAACAAGTCCCCATTGTTCCACTCATGCAGGAGATGCTGGCTATCCCCTGAAGAGGTGGCTCCTTACCCCTGTACGGAACCCACAGAACAGGCACGAAGACGAATACAATCGTGCACATACCCATACCCACGTCGTGAATGAGAAGGCATTTGGCTTTTTGAAGATACGGTTCCGGTGCCTAAGCAGGTCGGGTGGGGCTCTGCTGTACGGCCATGAGAAGGTGGCCAAGATCACCATGGCATGTGTCATGCTGCACAATATTTGTATCAGACGGAATGTGCCACTGCCCCCTGATGTTGAAATGCAACCACCTGATGAGGATGATGATGGGGATGAGGAGGGAGGGGACGGGGCTGCAGGTCATGCAAGAGGCAATGCCCATTAGGGACACTATGTGCGTCAGCATCTGATCAACCAAATATTCTGAATCACATGGTTCAACTCTGTTGGATGGATGTGGGTATTAGTGCACTGGTGTTTGTGGTGAAGCGCACAATGGGCCCTGTCCCCCAATAAAGTTCACATACACAATGATGAAGTCCAAGCCTGTGTCTTAACTTGTCACCAATGTATTAAACATATTTTGAGAAGAAAAAGTGCATGGCCCCGAATATGCAACCACCTTTCCCCCCTCCCCCCACAACACTCCCAAAACACCCTTTTCCCCCTTCCCCCCACAACACTCCCAAAACACCCTTTCCCCCTCCCCCACAACACTCCCAAATCACCCTTTTCCCCCTTCCCCCAGAACACTCCCAAAACACCCTTTCCCCCCTCCCCCCACAACACCCCCATGTGTGGCTTGCACAACGTTGGTGTCCTGCTGCACATGTGCCAGCTAGATCCTGCTGGCCCTACTTCCCATGCCCACTACCACCATTAGGAGGTTGGGAGGGTGTGCGCCTCATGGTGCGCAAGGAGCGGCGGCGGGGGCTTGTCTGCCTTGAACTTGCAGAGGAGGAGGTGCCTGGTTGTTCCTGTGGTGGTGGTGGGTACTGTTGGTCCATCGCGTCTGCTATGCTGGTGAGGACCTGCCTCAGTTGTGCCATCTCCTCGCAGAGCGTGTTGGTGCAGGCTTCCATGCCCTCCCTCGACTGCCTAGCATTCTCCTTGACCTACTCCCTCAGACGGGCTGCCTCATCTACATGCTGGCCAACCAGCACTGTAATATCCTCCTGGCGCTGCCTGATGGTGGCCAGGTCATGGCCACTGTGTCCAGCTCGTGGGGTGGCTGCTGCACCTTGGTCTATGTCTCGGCCATCAGGTGAGGGCACCTGCGGGCTCCAGCACCCTGCCATGGTCTCGTTGCCAGACTGGCCATGGATACTGGATCGTGGTGTTGGCCGTGGGCTTGCTTCTCTGGATCCTGGGGGGCTGCATTTGCATGGACAAGTCACTGGTCTTCTCCACGTCAGACAGCGGCGCAGTGGCTGCTGCCTCACCAGTAGAACTGGTGGCAGCAGAGAGTGGGCCCTGCATGGGTGTTTCCTGTGTTGGGGGGATCACAGCTGTGGGTGCAGCAATTGTTGCAGCCGTAGCTTCGGGTCTTGGTGCAGTGGCTCTCTTGCTGTGTTTGCCCCTCTGCAGGTGCTCACTCCTCCCTGTGCCCCTTGATGTGGTGGCGGTGTTCCCTGTCTCCTGTGCCCTGGCTGTTTTTTTTTGCAGGGGAGCCTGTGTTGCAGTGTCCTGCTCATCTCTGTCAGTCTGTGAGCCTGTGGGGGACAAAGATGGGGATGGCATTGGTGATGGTTCAACGTGCTTCATGCAGATTTTGTTCATCATGCTGTTCTGTGCATTGGGACTTTATTAGTGGGCATTCAGGTCATTGGGCTGTTGGGTGGGTCATCCATGTATGGGTCTGTGTGGCACTTGTCTGTGGTGATGCGTGCATGTGTGTGTGTTGGGGTGTGACACTCACATGGGCAGGGTTGTGTGCATGTATGTTTGTGGCCGCATCCATGAGGTGATTCTGGGCTCACATTTGGGGGGTGCCTCACCTTTCACAATGCATTGTTTCATGTGTACACTCACCTCTATCTGATGTTGTGGGTGCACCACGCTCCATGTCCCCGACTCCCTCTATGGATTCTACGCCAATCGTGCTGGCGCATGTCTCCTCCCACTCCCTGAGTTTGATGGGAGAATCAGTGCCACCTCCTATGGCCATGGCCAGCTTACGATTTGCAGACAGTATGCTGCGGACACGGAGGCGGAGATCGTGCCACTGCTTCCTGCAGTCTTTAACGGTGCGGGTGGTGGTGCCCACCGCACTGACTTTCTGGGCCACCTCTGCCCAGATGGCCTTTTTTTATCAGGGTCTCACACCGCATGTTAATCGCGAAGACAACATCCGTGTTTGCAGCAAGGGTCTCCGTCAGCATGATCAGCTCCTCATTTGTGAATTTCTCCTTGTGCTGGCGATCTGCGCCTTTCTTTATTGCTTTGGACATTGTGAGGGGATCCTTGATGCTTTGGTATGGCACTGGTGTGGAAACAGGTCCTGGGGGCAGAGGATGGCAATGGATTTTGTTTTTAAAGATGGCCACTGTGCTCTTTCCCATTCCTGTGCGATGACGCTATTTCCGTTTCCGCAATTTTACGGTCACCGCTATTTGCGTGTTGCTGGAGGTCGGAAGTGCTATCAGCGCTTTCGTCGGTGCCGCTAAGGGTCTTTTTGGGGTCTATAGCGGCATGGCGGTAGGGTAATTACCGGCATGGCGCTGTGCTCGTGTCCGCATATTCGTAATGGCACGCAATTAGCGGCCTCTTGCCAAGGCGGACACGTTAATAGCGCCATGCCGGTAAGGGCAGTATTTTACCGCGTTCCGTGTAATGAGGCCCATAGAGTGAGATTTTAGTGGTCACTACGGCCCTGTAAGTCAGGCCAGCAGGACGGAACAACTTAAAATACATTTAAATGCTTGTTTTGGGGGCTTAACTGTGTCACGACAAGGTGATTTTCCGCATTCTAGTCAGTGATGAGATAGCTCAAATCGATGGCTTCCAGCCAGCCGAGACAGCATCGAGACAGGTAAATTAATTAATGTATTAATTGTTGATGCCTTCCACTGGGTCGAGCCAACATCGCGAAAGGCTGAGAAGATCACTTCCAGAGTGTAATGCTGCAACAAGACGGGTAAGTCGATGGCTTCCACTGGAGATACGGAAAGAGATGATTGCTTCCAACAGGTCAAATCGTTCTGAAATAGGCAACTCGATGGCTTCCACTGGGTCGAGTCAGCATCGTGATGGATTGAGGATGGATAAGAAATGATGAGTGTCAAAGGTAATTCTGATTCCTTTCAGCAGCTTGAAATGCAACTCAAGGTGTTCAAGCAGGGTCAAAACCGATTTGAAGCAGGCAAACAGTGCCCGGAGCTGGTTCTTGACTGCTGTTTGATTGCTGTGAGGACCCGTATATGGACCCCAGGGGCAAGGCAAGGCCTTTGGTCTGCACTTCGCAGCCCATGCATTTTACAGAGCACGTGCAGGGTTCTTTCACATTCAGTGAACAGGATCCTGGGTACCAGTGGTCTCAGCTGCAGTGGGTCTTGGCCAGCCAGCAGATCATCCCAAATGCTCCTCTGAGTTGGTTGAGGGAAAAGACTTGCATTTTCCTGGAGATCTCTATCTTCACTTCCATGGAAGAGGAATTTGGAACAGACTGTACTCCCAACAATGTTCCAGATGGAATCCTTCCTCATATCTCCAAAGATAATTCAACTAAGGATGACTTCTCCCCCTTAAGAAGGCAATCTTCTTTAGTGGATTGTCTCCCTTCTAGTCTTCTGTAAAGGCCCAATTGTGCCTGTTGTTACAGATTCCTCTGCCTGATTATGTCATACCCACAGTGATATGTCTATAGGTAAGGCATCAGGGGTATAGGATGTTTAGGAGCCCTTAGAATCCCCAAGATATTATTTGACTTTAATCCTTTTCTTACTGTAAAGTTCTCTCCCGAACTACTTTCCTGAAACCCCTTCCCCTATCTGTCTACATCAAACCGTCTCTGTTAATTTCCACCCACGTGTGATTTTGTTTGACCTCGCAAATTGTCTGCTTTCCCAGACAGATCGGAGGCCTTGACAGGATGATAACTTTAAACAAGGCTGACAGTAATATGACACCAGAATGTTTTGGCCAAAATGATGGTGGATTCTCAGAGAGCACCATGTCATGTGGCTTATTTTTAGTTATTGATAAGCTGACACTATGGGGCTGATTCATGGAATTATTTGCGCTGAAAAACGGGGATTTGTGCGCCATTGTGCCCGTAATTCCCTGTTTAACAAATGGGGATTTGCAGGCAGAATGGAGCACAAATCCCCGTTTTTCGGCGTAATAATTCCATGAATCAGCCCTTATATGTTCACTGAGCTCACAATTACATAACTGAATTTAGTTCCAGGATTGTTCATGGTTAAAGGCAGATTCTGGCTGCTGGAGTTTGGGCTCCATCAGTCTGTTGGCAGCAATGCACTAGTCACTTTTTATTGTTATTTGGCCAAACTTCAAGGCAGCAGCTGAGGAGTGTCAAGTAGACAGGTTCTGAAAAATTACATGGTTGCACAATGATTTTCAGCATGTAGCATTATGACACGGGGGCGGGGAGGATCAGCAGACCTCACTTTCAGAGACAGATCTACCAACATTCTTTTATCACAAAAAAGCTCAGACTATTGAGCATTTACAGATGCCACTCTATCACAGAAATGATGAGGTATGTCCTCCACTGGAATATCCCGTAGTTATGAGGTTGTGCAGTTTGGGCCTGATTTTCCTTTTAGCATCTTACCCAGACGGCTATACGATTTGCAGGACGATCTGTGCTTGCCAGATACTTCCTTGCGATTTGAAGTTCCTTTTTACATGGTGGTGATGTACATGTTTAGAGCTCCTCGTAAATGGAGATCTGGAGTTTGAGGAAAAGTGGGAGATATGCATTGCAACTTCTGCCAGCTTTGTATACTCCATTTTGATGAAAGTACAAACACAGCAGGCAGCATCCAGGGTAACCTTTTCATATAATCGTATCAACTCAGAAAGCTCCAACTGGTCCAAAGCTCTACAGCTAGGCTTCTCCTTGCCCTCGCCCACAGATAGCACATCACACCTGCCCTCTGGATGCTCCACTGGTTACCCATCGGCCGACGGGCCACCTTCAATGCCATGTGCATCACCCACTGTGCCCTCCACAATACAAACCCTGAATTCCTTCAGCACAAACGCTCCAGTTACCAACACAATAGAAAACTGAGATCAAGCTCGGCACTCTTCCTTGGGATCCTTCCCTTCAAATCCACTAAAATAGACAAATCCTACTTGTCTGTCCAAGCTCCCACTCTCTGGAACTAAATTCCACTTAACATCCGCTGCTTAGAGGATCACCTTGCCTTCCAGAAGGCCCCCGAGACTTGGCTCTTCCCAGCTGCAACCTGATGAACCCTGCCTCAGTTTGGGTTTACCCACATGGCAATTAGGCCATGGCAGTATTGTTTCTTCTCAGGATCCTTCCAGAAGCAAGGTAGAGAATAAACTCCAGCAAACCCCAGAACAGAAAACAGCACCACATCGATGAGAACAAGAAACCAGCTGAGACTCAAGTGTACAAATTGCATTCCATGTTGATGGATGTTAGCTGCAGGCATGCCCATCCATCCGCCCACACCTTCTACCACACACCACTCTAAGACACAATGCACAACACCTCTGCCATCAGAATGCAGCTAAGTCCCACAACAATAATTCAGTCTAGCTGGACACACCGAGTCTCTTGCAATCACACACACTCCCAACTGCATCACAGCACCCATACAGATGCCTGCTCAACCTGGGTAGATAACAGGGGCTTAGCTATCCCCACCCAATTGTGCGTTGCCCTAAATGCACCCACACATTGTAAACTTCCCTGATGAGTTTCCCATACCTTGGACTTTGGAATCTCGAGGGGGTTCACGTGCAGTGCTTTGAGTGCATACCAATTGAAAAAGGGGCTATACAAATGTAAAATTACTGTACATTACATTACATAAAACAGATCCCCAAATAGGTATAGTGGTAAGAGCAAACCATCTCCATATTTTAGGAATTCTAACAGTGGTTTAGAAACCCCTTTGAACAAAAAGGAACCCTATTCATGTAAGTACCCAATTCCTTTGATGGTTTTAAATGTTCTGCTTCTTTGGGCGGGGTATTACTTTAATGTTGACTCTCAACTGCATGGCTTCTTTATTTCCCATCTCTTTATTCCCTCCAATTTATCATTAATGTCTACAGATGTTGTACTCATTACTAGGCTTCATCAGTGTTGCCTTTGCCCGAGTCCGCAGGGTGATTGTGTTTATCACACAAACAGTCTTCAAGGAATTCCTGAACCGATTTTCGGTCACCAGCAATAGTACAGTTCCCCAGTTGTGCAATTATAATCCTTTGGTACATTTAGCTCTCGCAAAAAGCAAGCACCACACTGCGTGTTAGGGGTAGATGGGTTTGTGATGGCTATAGATCCCCCAATAGTGAATCCTGCTTTATCTCGGGCATACATAAGTTGGAGCGGGAGCAGGCTCTTGCAACGGTTGGGTGTCTCCCCTCCTCTTGATTGATCTGTTGTGTGGAGGACACTTGCACCTACCCAAAGTGGTGTGTTGGTTGAGGGCAGGGGGGCTGAGTCCCGGGTATTGATGTCTTGAAAAGCCTCCCTGCAACAATATAGATTCCCATGTTTCTCGAAGCAACAATGCCTCACCGAATATACCTCAAGGGAGAACATGCCTGACGACCTGGTGTCCACAAAGAAATTTGAAATGGCCGGCGGAGACCTGAGCCAGCTGAAGAAGCCAACCACAACCAAAGCCTGCAACTAAGGCCTTTATTGCCTGTCTCATCCTACAAGAAGCAAGACTGCCCTGCCCTTAAGGGCACTGCTGGCCAGGCCACCATGGCCTCCAGCACCCTGCATATTGACCTGGAGCAGTTGTCCCCTGATAAGACAACCGCAGCACTAAAGCCAGAGCAGACACCATCCAGTAGGCCTACCCTGTTACCTACTCCACCTGAAGGCAAGAAGAGCCTATAATCAGCTTGCTGAGGTGTCTTCTATATAGCTATGATGCATCTTTATATTCAATTACTCCTCAGTAATGTGCTTTCCATACCCACCCTCCTCCTCCCACCCCTCTTTGAACGACCTCCACAGATGAATCTACCCAGCCGAAGTCTGCCTTATGCAGCCTCCCTCTACACACCCCAATCTCCCAAGCCCCCTGGGAACTGCCAGAACGAAGTTGAAGGATACTCTTCTGTGAATGCACCACCTGCCATACAAAGCAGACGGACCGCCATGCCCAATACTGTCTTGCAACAGCCCACAACTGGCACCTACCTAGTGGAGTAGGCCCCACACCCTTCCTCCCACACCTTCATCTGCAGCCCCGAACTCCCCTGACCACCGCCCTATGGTTCCTGAAAATGCCGCTCTGGATGCCCTGCCATAACATCCCCTCATAGCCAGCACCTATCTAGAGGAAATATGCAAAACGCCCTTCTTCCAGCTCCTGCTTCTGCAGCCCCAGCCACTGAGCACCACCTCACGGAGCCTCAACATGACCTTACCTGACAACACAACCACTGCTTTGCGGCAATGCTCGCTTCAACCATTAGGGATCATTGCCCAATCAACACCTAATAGCACAAACCCAGCATCCTCCCTGCCTCTCGAGCCGCACTCATCATCACACAACAGTTCCATTCTCCTGTATTCCTCCCTCCCCCCAACGCATTTCTTTCCTGGTGGTGCATGAAGGTCAGGCCCAGCCACACTCCCTAACCACCATGCTCCTACGCAAGCACTACTTGATATGATTTGATAAGTCATTGATAACATGCCCGTACACAAGTGTTTCTAGGCGTGAAAGGCACCAAACACAAACACACCAATGCAACAATTGCTCCCGCATCCCAGTGATCTGCCAGCCTGTGCATCAGGGACTAAATACCAAAGCTCCCACCCCTTTTCTGAGAGAACATACCACTGATCTTACTATCAACACATGCCTCAATACAATACAGACACCCAGAGTTACGACACCATGCAAAGGCAAAAACCGACACACTCATCTCCCTAGTCGGATTTATCCCCCTTCCACCACTCACCTAGCCTTCCCCTGGGACCTTCAGACCCGCAATTCCTTCCTCCGTTATCGCACCACAATTCAATGCCACCTTCCGGATTTTACACCTCCACACACTGTGCAAAATGTCACCAGATATCATATCATATAATATCAAATCATATCCACCACCTATCCACCATCCTTGACACTCTCTTGCATCCTGATCAACACTAGGTCCATTGTTGCCCAAGCTGTAGACATCCATGACCTCAACACATCCAACAACACTGACATAATCATCATCACCGAAACCTGGCTCACTCTTACATCTGGCCCAGCCTTATCCATAGCAGTACCATCCGGATATCCTATTATCCGTGAATATAAACCCACAGGCAAAGGAGGAGGAGTCACCTTCATCCACAAAAGTGCCCTTGCCCTCCGGCCTATAACCCCCCTTCTATACCACATTGCAAAAACATCTCAGCCAAACTAGCCTGTTCACCTAACTCCACCATCGCACTTCTCCTCATCTACCGGCACCAGGCCCTCTAGCTTCATTTGAAGAAGACCTTACCTAACTCCTCTCAACCAACTTAAAACCATCCACCCAGCTGATCATCCTAGGGGATCTCAATCTAGGTTACAATAACCCTACAGACTCAGAAGTGGCATTTCTTACCAAAACTGTGACTGCCATTGGATGCACCCAACCGGTCCATGACCCTTCCCACTTTCACGGCCGTACACTTGATTGGATTCTCGACCATAATTGTAACATATTCATCCTCTCTAACACATCCTGCCTCAGCACTGACCACCACTGCATTTGTTTATCTCTCTTTACCCCCCCAGCCACCCAGAAAGACGCAAGGCACTACCCCCTACCATAGCTTGCAGTTCCCGCAATCTGACCAAAGGTCGCCTACTCCCATTGCTTTCTCCCATGGACCCATTACCCTAGACACCAAGGAACTTGTTGCTCATAACAATTCTATGCTTACCAAAGCCGCCAAGACTCTCGCCCCACTTAAGCCACAGTAATCCAAGAGGCCTAAACACAGAATCTCTATGTGCAAAAAAATCAGGCCGCAGAGAAGGCCTGGCAGAAACTCCCCACGATCCAAAACAAAGTTTGAGTTACAGAGGCAGCAGAAGTTTACAAAAAAAAACTGCAAATCTAAAGCAACCACTTACAACACGAGAATTACTGAAGCCGCCTCAAACACTTCAGAATTGTTCTCTATCCTAAGAGAATTAGAATCCCCCATCACCGCTCTCAATAACGTCACAAAAGACAGTTCCTGCTGAAACAAAGTTCAAGAAACCCTAACTAATTAAATCACACAACATCAGGGCAGAATTAAAGCATAACTTGCCAGCTACTCCGCAAACGGGTCAGGTCATCTGTAGAATAATCCAACCCCTATCGCCCAACTCTTCAAACCGATTTCAGAGTCTGATTTAGCTACCATTATCGCAGGCCTCAAGCCATCCTGCTGCATGGGTGACATTTGCCCTGCCACTTTGGTAAAGGAATGCGCAGACCCTCTGAGCCCCCTCATCATCACCATTGTAAACATTTCATTCAATTCCTGTCCACTCCTGACCTGCCTGTAAGTGATTTCAATTCGGCACTTCACCTAAGTCAACGCCTAGCGTGTGAGGCACAACTGAAATCCTTATTTATTTGTGTCTAAAAGTTATTTTATTCTGAACGATTTACCACTCATATCATGCCCCTCTCTTGGAACCCCCCCCCCCGGTCACACTGAACCAGGAATCAGGCTGGTTTGCAAAGTTAAAATATTTATTTATGTAGTTACAAATTAATCACACTATGTTTAATGGGTAGTCAATAATCGCCAATGGGGTGATGTAACACTAAGCAATCTCTTTAATGCGCAAGGAGCAATAGTGAGCAAAACAATTCAGCACAGAAATAATACTTTTATGTGTGTGTTCAGAACAGATAGCAGTGTGGTTACTATTTCCCCCTGCACACCCCTGTACCCCGCAATAGACAATATAAAGAGATAGGAGGAGAGAACATGTTTCAGGAATGGCAAAATTCTAACAATATAACAATCCCAGCTTCCCCCCAGCAATGCAAGAGAAAAACAGAATTGATTGGCAAGCTGTCAAAATGGTTTCAAAGTTATCTGAAGAATGGATTGGGTGAAAACACTAAATATGGGCAAATTGCTGAAATTGTTTAAATTCTTATGAGAGCCACTTTAGACAGTTGCAGACAAACACTAGCAATGATTTAATACGAAGAAGCAAGGTGAAATCTTAAAACTGATGTCCGACACAATCAAAAGCTGTTTTACGCATGTCAAAATTTCCCCCAACGAAAATTCGCGGGAATCTATTCTGCATGCGGTAATTGCGATTGCGGGAGAACCGTATGGATTTGGGATGCGGTTTTAGGTTCTATGGAAAGCTGAGGATGCTAGCTACAAGCAGAAGTTGAAATTGAAGAAGTTATGGACGTTTTAGTAGAGGTCATTTTTTTTTAGATAGGCGTGAGAATGGGAAAACAGGAATGCACTTTTAAAAAGACAAACAGGATTTCTTATGCTAGATTATGACTAGAGAAAAAGAGAATGCCACACATGAATCTCCACAGTCCTGGCCAGGGACCCTTCACGTGGTGGATACTCACTTTCTTTCTGGGATTCAATTTATTTATTCACAACACTAATGATTTATGATTTTAGAAAACAGATGAGAGAAATTTAGCGCAAGACGAGTTCTGACAATTCAAAATACTCCTAACACTACCCGTTCTTAATACAAGAGAGGATGGGTTTAAGATAGCGATTAACTATGGACAGTACATATGCTAGTGACACAGTCCTATCTATAGATACTCACTTGATATGTTTTTACACGGAACCATCAGGATTCTGGTCCATCAAGATTTCTGGTCAGGGAAGGGAACCTGTTCTGGGATAGACAGCTGGGCACACCGGACTGGACTGGGTCGTTCACAGTACCGCACAGGACTGGATCGGGTCTGCAATGGCTCTGGTCACAGCTCTCTGGTCACAGCAATGGACAGGATTGGGTTGAACCGCCCTTCTTGGTTCTGAAGATAATTATTTAGCAGAGCAGTATAGCGCAGCCTGGCTGTAAATGGTTCTCCCCTTAGGTTTGTGGGATTCTGGTTCTAGAATTTTAAGGCCTAGCTGAAAATGGTTCAGCTAATGGAATGGCCCTTTCTGCTTTTCAAGTTTCTGGAGTCTGGAGCAAGGAAGATGGATGGTTCTCTAGCAGGGTGCTCCGCCAGCAATTGGTTAGTGGGTGAATCTGTGAGTCTTTTTCCAGTCCTGAGCTTATGCTTATGATAAAGGGGTGTGTGTGCTGGCTTATCCTAAGCGCGCCCCCTTTCCAGGGATTGGTCAGGGTCTCCTCTCTTCCTTGATAGGAGGAGAAGAACAGGGTGTCACCATGATGATGTGGGTTTACAAGGCCTAGAGCCACCCCTAGCCTCTTGAACACAAAATCTACTTTTAATACAATACATATTTACAAATGTGCAACCTCTATAACAGGCATATATACAGATCACATATTTTGAGAAGCAAGTACTCCATAAATCCTCGTTGCTGTAAAATCTTGTGTCTTCTTTTTACAGAATTTGGCCCTTTTTATCTGGAACACAATGTCCAGTTTATCAGAAAATGTGTACAAATGTGCGCTTTGAACATGGGCATAAGTGTATGACGTTTCATGCTTCTATCAAAAATAGATTTTGTGTAATATCACTTTTTCCGCTGTTTCTTGCTAGAACATGTCACAGAGCTCTGCCACCTTTTAAAATGTGCAGCCAGAATTTAGATTCACAAATATGTTATTTTGGTATTTTTAACAATTTTAAGTGGTAAGTTATATGTATTTAAACAAAATGTTCTTGTGAATGTCCAGCCCCAAATGGTTGTTTGTCTCTGCCTCCTTCTGCCTCTCTGAAGCCCCCAAGCAGTCTCCTCCCATTTCCTCCTGGGCCCGGGCCATTTACGACCCTTCACACTTGGCACTCCTTTGAGCTGGAGGAAGTCCATTGTCTCCTTCTGGCTCCCCAGCAATTGGCACCTCCCCGTGAGTTTCAGCTGGGGGGAAGTGTCCTCCTTCTGGGAAGAAACCTGCCTTTCAAGTTCTTGCAGCTCAGCCAGGCTTAATTTAAATGTTATTTCTGTTGCATTTTTCCTTTGCTTAAAACCAACTTGTAATTTCAAAACAGGCAGCTAGAACACTTATTTAAGATTCTAAACCATGGGATTAACAATTACAACATAGGTTACTCTCAGTAACATGCCATTTACATTGCAAACATTTGCTTTCAGTTTATACATTTTTAAAGTTAATCAGGAAGGCTTCTGACAGCTGTCATAGAGGCGTCTGAGGGTACGGCGCCCTGATTTTGACAGATTCCACAGACAGGCAACTTTTGCTTGTGAATGTTTTTATGACAAATTCAGCTTTTCAGGACATTGAAAGGGCACAATGATTTCTTGAACTAAGTGAATTGTAGCACGCAGCAACAATATTGGATGTTTCAGGGTGTTTTGTACCAGCATTCTGCAGTTTCAGCAACCAAGAAAAAAGGATTTAAACGCAAGATTTTGGATTTCTTTCAGCAAAGCACTGCTTTTCCCTCTGTGCTCCATTTTTACTTGTTGTGAAGCCCAGTGACATGTTTCAGGAGTGAGATCTCTATTCCACCACTGACAACATGCATGGCAGATTTGGCAGCCATCTTTTTGTATTGCAAAGTGCGATTTTCAGCGGTTTTGGCACGCACCATGCTTTTGCGGGCATTTTAGGATTTCTGGCACCATCAGAACACAGGGATGCCGCATGGCAGAGCAAAAGTGGGTCAATATATCCCACAGAGCCCCCCCTGTCGACTTAAGTTTGACTGCCCGTCAAGGGGATGTCGGGAGTTTGGGATGTTCTTTCTTTCTTTTTGGTTGAGATGGAGAAAGTCGTCTGCTTCTCCCACCAGTGCTGGATCGACAGGTTCTCCTCGCTGGTTCCGGATGGGAGTATGGAGCGATACTCCGGGCCCCTTGAGTCTGTCCTCCCTGTCCCAGAGTGGTCCTCCTGGGTTCTTAGAATCCTTGGTTTCAGTGCTATGAGAGATAACAGCGCATGGTTACAGAATTTTCTCCACTACTATTCATGTAGTGGGGCAGATGCATACATTGAATACTGTTTACAATGCCTCCCATCTGTAATTCCCAATGATTTTGACGGGTGGAATGGTTTTAACAGTAGGAATTTTTCTAGGGATACGGAATGTATCTGGGTTTCCGATGGCTCCTCAATTTGCCGCAGAGTATGCCTAAAATAGCAACACTTCAGCTGATTTATGTGGCCCCACTTGTCTTCCCCTTCTGCCAAACTGCCCTTGGGGATGCAAATTGTGTAGGCGACTGGTGAGATTCTGTCTACAATTTCAAAAGGACCCCGCCAACTTGGGAGAAATTTGCGCTGTTTGCCCTGGTTCCTTTGGAAATTGTTCAAGTATACCCGGTCTCCTACTTGGTATTCTTTTTTAGTTGTCTTAAGGTCATAGTGGGTCTTCACACTGTCTGCAGATCTTTCTAGATTACGCTGAGCATAGGCAAAAGCATGTTCAAGGTGTTTTCTCAGTTTCTCAACATATTCATGAGTTGTGGAGGCATTTATCAAGGTCTGCTCTTGGGTTCCGTACAGCAGATGCTGGGGTAGCACCATCCTTCATCCAGTCATCAGCTCAAACTGAGACTATTTTGTTGCAGAAAAAGGGGTAGATCTGATGGCCATCAGGACAAGAGGTAATCAAATGTCCCAACTTGGCCCAGAATCTGCCACAAACCTTTTTAATAGGCTCACAATTGTTGTGTTGTATCTCTCAACTCCACCACTACAGGCTCGCTGGTAGGCAATGTGTAGTTTCCGTTTGACCCCAAGTATCTCCCACATCTTTTTCATCACTTCGCTAGTGAAGTGGCACCCTTGGTCTGACTCAATCCTTTGGGGTAGTCCAAAACGCAAGAAGATGTGGTTGATCATCAGGGCAGCTGCTGTTTCTGCCTTGCAATTTGGGGAAGGGAGACATTCCACCCATTTAGTGAACAAGCATGTCAGGGTCAACATGTACTTGTTCTCCCTAGAGGAGCGAATCACAGGCACAATAAAATCGACTTGTAAATCTGACCAAGGCAGTGTCATCCCCCTCTTATGGAGGGGCGCACAGTGTGTGAGTGATGTTGCCTGAAATTGTGCACACACAAGATACCCCTTCAAGTATTGGCCGAGGTACTGCCCCATGTGTGGCCAGGATGCAACCTCTCACAAGATTTCTAGTGTCGTATGAAACCCCCGGGGACCGGCTGTGGCCGCATCATGTGCGTGACTTAGCATCAGGCTTTGGAATGAGGTAGGGGCCACCCACTGGTCATGGCCAGCTAAGGATCTCCTTACCAACAAACAGTCTTGGATTCGGAACATTTGTGGACATTTCATCAACACTCTGAGGTCTTCTTTCCCTATGTAATCGGTATCCGTCAGGGGAAAGTTCTCAGGGTCCTCAATGTGTTGATACAACTTAACAATTATTGGGTCCCCTTTTTGAGCCATAATCAAATCAGCATCTGGCGTCTCTTTACTCCATTGTGTAGTTGAGAGTTCATTGTGAGCATTTGTCTGGGACCTAGTGATAACAGTGACCTGGATTTCCCCCAACAGGGACTCAATCTCAAGTAGATCCCCTTGGATGGCTCCGGTTTTGGCCAGCTGATCAGCTAGGTCATTCCCAGTTTTGTCTGGTCCATCTACTTTAGAATGACCCTTAATCTTTTTCCAGTAGATGGTCATCCCATTCGAGGTAACCAGATCATCAATATTTTGGATTCATTTTCCATGTTTCAAGGGTTTATTATTAACACATAGCATGCCTCTGTTTTTCCAGTTAACCAGGTGCTCCACCAACCCGTTCCGTACATAATATGAATCAGTGATTATGACCAGTTTGTGGAGTTGGTGTTGGATGGCAGTGAGGATGGCTTGATGCACAGCCATCAACTCTGCCACTTGACTACTTTGGGGACCGATCTTGTATCCAGCGGAGGGTTCTGGGGCATCATTCACCCATGCATTCCCTACGCCGGCAACAAGTTCCTTTTCCCCATTGTTGTCAACATGGTAGTAGCATCCATCCACATAGACAGTGGGCATTCCCTCACACTGGTCTTCTTCATAGACTTTATGTGGGGAATGAAGGTATGCCTCCATGTTGTCCTTGATTTTAAGACTTTCGTTCTCGAGACAGTTTTCTCTGGCACAATCATGCAAGTCAGCCAGACCTTGCGCGAGGGGACTCTTCTTGTTTTGGCCATACCTGCCCTCTACAGGAAATCCTTGCATTGACAGAATCCAGGAAGTAATTCAGGAATTACTCACATTTCCGGCCCGGATTCTGTCACTCTGAAGATATTGCAAAGGTTAGTGTGGAGTCTCCACTATGATGTGTTCACCCTGGACAAACGGGTGTTAATTTTTCAATGCCCACACCGTTGCCAGGAGTGCCTTCTCACAATCGTTGAATTTTTCCTACGCAGAGGATAAAGTCTTACTCGCATGTGAGATTACTTTATTGATCTTGTCATGCTTTTGATATAATACTGCAGTCAAGCATGTATTTAAGAACCCTGTCTCCAAGAAGAACTCCTTGTTTTTGACAGGGTAAGCTTGGCAAGACACTTGTGAGAGGCTCCTTTTGAGTTGTCTTACTTCCTCGGCTTGTTCTGGACCCCACTCCCACTTGACCCCCCCCCTTTAGAAGATAGATCAGGGGTCTTATGATCTCTGCGTAGTCCTCAATGAACTTTCTGCTGTAATTAGTTAGTCCAAGGAGGCTCCTTAGTTCCCGCAGAGTTGTGGGGTCTTTAATTTCTGGAGTGCTTCCACTTTCTTTTCCCTGGGATAGAGACCCTGAGGAGTTATCTCATGCCCCAAGAAATTGGCACGGGTTCTACACCACTGTGCCTTTTGAAAGGAGAGTTTTGCTCCGGCAGCCCTCAACTGTGTCAGGACATAACGGATTTCCGCTATGTGTTCCTCCACAGTTGAGCCTTTGACTAGAACATCATTTACATAGGACAGGTTACCCCTTTCACCCAGGTTGGGCATGGCCTTGTGTAGAAAATGTTAAATTCATTGCAGAGTTGATGTATCCAAAGAGAGTATGAGTCCAAGTGTACTGCTGCCCCGAAGTTAAAGGCCAGCTTTTATTGGTCCTCCCTACTGACAGGTACAGTCCAGTACCCATTAGTCAGGTCAATGGCAGTGAATACCTTTGACCCCTGGATCTGGGCCAGCCCTTGGTCAATGTAGGGAAGAGGCCATAGGGAAGTATGGACCCGTTTGTTGAGCTCCCTTAGATCAGCACAGAGTCTCCACTGGCAGTTTGGTTTCAAAATCCCCAGCACCGGATTATTGAAGGTGCTGTGGACTGGACGAATTATCCCACGGGATTTAAGGTTCTTAATTATTTCAGTAAGGGACTCCATTGATGCAAGAGGCAAGCGCTGGAGTCATGCCAGGGTCCGTGGTAATTGTTGTGTGTGGATGTCGGTGCAACCACAGTCATATGAGTCCACCGCAAAGAGATCTTGAAAATGTAAGAAAACGTGTTTCAATTTTTGCTTTTGCTCCAGAGTCTCACAGGCATCAGCTAGGTTGACTCTCTCTTCAACCATCTGCCTGAAGCCCGGAAAGACTTCCGGTTTGGCTATCTCAGCGGCCTCCTCCAGCTGGACATAGGCGTCAGGGTTTTTCAGTTTCTGCCCTCTTTTAATTTTTACTTTTAAGGAGAATTGTCGGGATGGTGACTTCCTCTCCAATCTGAATTTCATCTGCATATGGCAGCTGTTGAGCTGACCGAAATGCTTTCCCTGGGTCATCAAAGTCCGCGGTATTACCCGCTTCAAAGCTTGGCTAATCGGGACCAAGCTTTGAAGTTTATTAGGTCCAAACTAATAGCAAAGCGATTGAGAATGTCACTGCCTAAATAAAATGCGGCAGGGACATCTCGCACGACCCAACAATTGTGGACAATGCTCTTGGTGCCTACGGAAATTATGAGCATACGCCTGCTAGGCAGGAGATGTTTGGAATTGGGTGTTTCCCGGTCCATTTCCCTTTTGTCCATCAGTTTAAATGTGGGAATGGCTGGATCTTTTGGGAGTTTGCGGAACATGGCCTCGCTGATGAAGCTCTTACCTTTGTTCACACACACTCGGGCGAAAACAGAGTCCTTCCCCTCATTTAACTGAAGAGGGGTGAACAACTGCTCTCCAATTTACTGAATATCAGCCAAGCTTTGAGCTGATTTCTCATCCTTTTGGACTATAGGAATGGGATTTTCTGATTGTGAATTGGTATAGAATTTCAGAGTGTTTCCTTTCAGTGTGGAATGCCACCTTAGACTGGAAGGAAGGTCGATTTTCAGAAATAGAGAGGATTCCTCATCACCAGTTTGTTGTCCTACTGCAATTACTGTCATGTCTGGGATTTGATTATTCTGGAAGTGAAATTCTATTTGGTCAGGTTTTTGTTCAACCATGTGGCATGTGCCGTTTAAACTAACATGGTTGACACTCTGTTTCAATTTTATTGGTCGGTTAGTCTGGGTCCAGAGGTGCTTGTTTACACAATCTATGAGGGGAGACAATCTACGCAGGATGTCATTCCCTAGTAAACAAGGTGTGTCCTCTGGAGTCACAACTATGACCAGGTGCTTCACCTTGTGTAGCCCAATTTTAATGTCCAAATCCACAGTCCCCTCGATGGGAATTACCTTCCCGTTGAAGTTCTGAAGTTGTCCAGGAAGAGGGGTGAGAGGAATTTGGTATGTCTCCCCCATCCCCGAATTCAGTTGATCAAAGTCCCTTTTTGACAGAAGGGTAGCTTGGGATCCAGCGCCCACCAGTGCCAAAATTATACATTTCCCCCATTATTTGGACCGGGGCGTAAAGTCTTCCCTCCTTTTCCTCAAGGGGGCAAAGATAATGCACATTTTTGGCTAACTGGTGGGTTAATTTCCTTGCTTTGGATACTGACAGAGAGGTGATTTGGGCTGGATTTTGTTTGTGATCTTGGGAATCTGTAAACAAAAGGTGACAGCTAGATATGGGGAAGGTTTCGGGTTCCCCTGGTTCTGATTCTGGGCTGCCCCCCCCTTTTGGAGGCAGTCATCAGGATGGGTTTGAACCAGGGGATTTTCATGCCGGTCATTCTGGATACTGATGATGGGCAGTTTCAACTCAGTCCCCACATCTACCCAGTCTTTATTTGAATCCTTTGGGACCCATTTTTCTTTGGGAGGAGTTCCCGAATTCCTGAAGGAGAAGATCCTTTTCCCATGATCCTCTGAGGACCCCTCTCCTTCAAACTGGAAGATTTGTACCTCCTCCTCAAAATGGGTCTTTTAGGGCTCTTTATTTCTCCTAATGTTTCTTGGGTTGCAGACTTTCGGGGGCAGGAGATTTTGGTTCCGGTTCCTGGGTTTCAAGGGGCTTTCCACAAGTGGGGAAGGAAGCTTCCTCCAAGGTTTTACACCCCCCTTCCGCTTGGGCCTCCTCCCTGGGAGCCGGTGGGTTGTCCGGGTTCTTCCCCGTCATTGTTCTGGAGAACCAGACCCTGGATTCGAGGAGTTCTTGCAATGTTCTGGACCTGGTGCTCTAGTTGGGACACCCACTCTGGCTGGTATGGGGTCCTCAGGTCTCCCCTGGGTTGATCCCGGGGAGGGTAACTATCCCTTCTTGCAAATTACCCCTGGTTAGGGAAGTTTGGGTACCCTTCCACCCTTGGTCACCCCTCTCCCGGATTGGGCTGTCTGGGCTCAGGAAAGTGGGGAAAGAAGGATGGGTTGTTTTTGGGGTTGAAATTTGGCAGGTACCTGGGAAAGAAATTTGGTCCGGCATTTGGGGGATTACTACCCTCCTGGGGAAAGTGAGGAGGGAAGTTCCCTGGGTTTACTGCTGTCTGGTTAGACCCCCCCTTCGGCTGGAAGAGTCCACACATAACCCAGAATGGGCCTATTTCCCTTGTAGCGGGGGCTGATGTAGTCAGGGGAGTTAGGGGTACCGTTTGTGGGGTTACCTCCCTGGCTCCGTGTTTGTGATTGGCCCGAGGGCCTTCTGGGTTTGGGGTTGTTTGGATTCTGTGCAGGAAGGTTTTTTAGGCCCCCCATCTCCAGATCTAAAATGGGGGCAACCTTCACCACCGCCACCTTAGCAGCAGCAGGGGTGTTGGTTTTTTGGGGGGTTTTGCTACTATTTTTATTTTCCAATGGCTTCTATACTTCATAGATGCGCGTTGCTTGTTCAATGACCCAGTCTAGTGATCTTTTCTCACTAGCTGGGTCATAATATACTTAGGGAGAGCATGAAAGAAAGTGTGGGACAACCCACCGCGCACCCTTCTAGTGGTCTGTGCAAAGGCACGTTTTAATTCCTGCACAAATTCTTTTGGGGCCTGGTCTTCCCCACATTGTAAATTGTAGGCTGCCTTGCGAGCCTCTTGAGGGTTCCTATGAATGGAAAAATGTTTCAGGATGGACGCCCTATAGGTGGACCATCTGGAATGGTTCTGATCCTCCAGCACCGCAAAGAAGCTGGAGTATTCAGGAGAAAATATCCACTTTACATATTGAATACAGCTTTGGCTGTCCTTCAGATGGAAAGTTTCCATCATATGTTCAAACAACTCAAGGTGCTCCCAAACCGAATATTTAGCATTCTTGTGGTAGGACGTAATGACGCTCCTAATCGCTTTTATTTGTTTCAGGGGATCCTTGAGCAAGGCCCTCTTGAGCTTGTTAGCCTTTTTACTTCTTGTCACCTGGTCCACTCATCCTCTGACTCAGAGGCACTGCTACCAGAGGTGGCTGTCTGGTCTTCTATGCTCTCCCGGATTCTGTGAGCTTGGGAATGGCTGGCAGAATGTGGGGCCTAGTTCCTTGGGTCCTGTGCACTCAGAAGAGTCTTCTGACCCTTCCTTGCTCCTAGGATTGGCTGAGTATGCCCCCCACTGTCCTAGCTGGGAAGAGGTTTTTAGTATGCCCTTAGTGGGCCTAGTCCCATGGAATTCCCCACCAAATTTCACTGCCTGATCTCTTGATGAGTTATATTTCTGAGGATCCATTTCTCTGATCCTCCCCTCACTGGAGTCTCCCTGATCAGAAAAGATGGCCCTAGCATTTGGGAACTTGTACATAGATGCCCACTCATCCATTTCTGTGAGGCGCTGACCTATTAGCCCCATTTTCCCCATTGGGTTGAAGTCTACCATCCCTGTGCCTCTTGGCTCATGTGAGCCAGTGGACATGGGGTTGGCAGAGTCCATGGAATGGAACAGATTAAAGTCTCCGGTGCCAGGGTTCCTGAGGTGATGCTCAGGGGTTTCCCTCTCTCATCTGACCTCATCTCTCTCAGCCCCTACTCCCTGTTGGCATGCAAGAATCTGACCCTTCTATTAAGGCCTTACTGTTCTCTATTAATTGTTCCTGCATGGCTACCTGTCTATGGAGCCTGTCATTTTTCTCACAGAGAGCCTCTTTGTCTCTCTGTGCTTCCTGTCTGATTTGTGAGTATAGTGCCAATTTGTGTTGCAGGAGGGTCACCTGTCACCTCCTAAATCCTGTCCTTACTGGCCTGGTCATTCTTTGCTAGAGCATCTTCAATACTCCTGGTGTGCTCTAACAGTTTTTCATAGTCCATTTTGAGCTCACCCAGTCCCCGAAGGGCCAGGTGATTTTCTTCCACCTAGGTTATTAAATAGTTGACTTCCTGGCCTAGGGTGTCCCTTTCCTGAACTAGAGTACCCCTATGTGCAGCCAGGTCGTCCCTTTGGTTTTTAAATGCTCCAGCTTTCTGGCGCTCTTCATCAAATTCTTTTTGGGATTCAAGATCTTTGATAATTAATTTATTACTTCTCTTTTAATTTGTCTATGCGGTTCTCTAAAGTGAACATCTGTTTTGCGCATGCTCTGTTAAAGGTTAATTGCTGTTCCAGCTTTTGTTGTCTCTGTTGTAGAGAGTCCAATCTTTCCTGACACTCTTTTTGCAGTGTCAGTAATTTGGTGTCCTGCTCTACCCTCGCTTTGTGCAGGAAATACAGATCTTCCTTTACTTTTGTCCAGTACTGTCTGGTTTCATTCTCTGATTATTGGCTCTTTTGTACGCTTTGCTCTGCAGAGTCCAGATCAGTTTGGGCTTTCTCTAGGGATTGTACTTGCCTTTTTGCCAGGTCAAGGTTTTCGGCGTATGTTTCGTGTATTACTCCAATGTGGAAGTACAGATATGCCGCTATTTTGGCAATTTTACATTGCTCTTCTTTTGCCCTTGGGGCCATGTACAATTCACTAAGTGTCATGTGTAATGGACCCTGATCCTGCCATATATCTAATTCTGTGGCAGTGGCTTGTTGCTTGATTTCCTGCAGCCAAATATCCTCATCCTGCTCTGCTCATTCACACCTGACAAACAGTTTGTGCAGTAGGTGTTCTTTTGCCATATTAATTTCCACTGGGGTCGCCATTCTGGAAATATTAATTTCCTTCTGACTTATATCAGGGTTATTTTTACCTTTGCAAAACAGGACCAACTCCTTTGAGTCTTTCTATTGAAGGGTGTTTTCACAGTGTAGCACAGTGTGGTAGCCCAACAAGGTGTCTGTACCCCGTCAGTTAGCACGCTGTGTTAGACTGTCACAAGTGGTATGTCTAATTCAGGATCCCAGATGAGCCCCCAATCTGTAAGTGATTTCAATCCGGCACTTCTCCTAATTCAACAACTAGCGTGTAATGCACAACTGAAATCCTTATTTATTTGTGTCTAAAAGTTATTTTATTCTGAACGATGTACCACTCATATCACACCCCTCTCTTGGAACCCCCCCGGTCACACTAAACCAGGAATCAGTCTGGTTTGCAAAGTTAAAATATTTATTTATGTAGTTACAAATTAATCACACGGGCCCTCATTACGACCCTGGCGGAAAGGGGTTTACGCCGGCGTAAACCATGGCGCCCCTTTCCGCCTGAGTACGAGTTCCCGTAGCGCCATGGTGATTTTTACGCCTGCTTTTTGCAGGCGGTAAAATCCATGGTGCTAAGGGACCTTGTTGTTAATTACGCCACCGTAATTTACGGTGGCGTAATTAACGCCTTCCCCACTCCCATTATACCCTATGGGGCAAAAATGGGAATGGGGAAGGGTAAATGGGGATTGGGGACTTACCGCCCCGCCAAGGTCGGAATGGGGCGGTAAGTCCGCCAACCACCATGGCGGAGTTGGCAGCTTAGCGCCATGGACCATGGTGCAAATAGCACCATGGATCTCCGCCAAGGTCGTAATGAGGGCCACTATGTTTAATGGGTATACAATAATCACCAATGGGGTGATGTAACACTAAGCAATCTCTTTAATGCACAAGGAGCAATAGTGACCAAAACAATTCAGCACAGAAATAATACTTTTGTGTGTGTGTTCAGAACAGATAGCAGTGTGGTTACTATTTCCCCCTGCACACCCCTCAATCCCCCAATAGACAATGTAAAGAGATAGGAGGAGAGAACAGGTTTCAGGAATGGCAAAATTCAAACAATATAACAATCCCAACTTCCCCCCAGTAATACAAGAGAAAAACAGAATTGATTGGCAAGCTGTCAAAATGGTTTAAAAGTTTTTTGAAGAATGGATTGGGTGAAAACAGTAAATATGGGCTAAATTGCTGAAATTGTTTACATTCTTAAGAGATCCGCTTTGGATAGTTGCAGACAAACGCTAGCAATGATTTAATACTAAGAAGCAAGGTGAAATCTTAAAACTGATGTCGGAAGCAATCAAAAGCTGTTTTACACGTGTCAAAATTTCCCTAAACGAAAATTTGCGTCAAACTTTTCCGCGTGCGGTAATCGCGATTACGGGAGAACTTTGTTTCTAGCATAAAAACTGAAGAAGTTATGGACGTTTTAGTGGAGGTCATTTTTTTAGATAGGCGTGAGAATGGGAAAACAGGAATGCACTTTTAAAAGAGAAAAAGGATTTCCTATACTAGACTATGACTATAGAAAAAGAACATTCCACACATGAATCTCCACAGTGCTGGCCCGGGACACTTCACATGGTGGATACTCACTTTCTTTCTCGGTTTCAATTTATTTATTCACAGCACTAATGATTTATGATTTTAGAAAACAGATGAGAGAAATTTAGCGCAAGACAAGTTCTGACAATTCAAAATACTCCTAACACTACCGGTTCTTAATACAAGAGAGGATGGGTTTAAGATAGGGATTAACTATGGACAGTACATATGCTAGTGACACAGTCCTATCTATAGATAATCACTAGATATGCTTTTACACGAAACCGTCAGGATTCTAGTCCGTCAAGATTTCTGGTCAGGGAAGGGTACCTGGTTCTGGGATAGACAGCTGTGCACACCGGACTGGACTGGGTCATTCACAGCACGGCACAGGACTGGATCGGGTCTGCAATGGCTCGGGTCACAGCTCTCTGGTCACAGCACGGCACAGGATTGGGTTGAACCACCCTTCTTGGATCTGAAGATAATTATTTAGCGGAGCAGTACAGCGCAGCCTGGCTGTAAATGGTTCTCCCCTTAGGTTTGTGGGATTCTGGTTCTAGAATTTTAAGGCCTAGCTGAAAATGGTTCAGCTAATGGAATGGGCCTTTCTGCTTTCCAAGTTTTTGGAGTCTGGAGCAAGGAAGATGGATGGTTCTCTAGCAGGGTGCTCTGCCAGCAATCGGTTAGTGGGTGAATCTGTGAGTCTTTTTACAGTCCTGAGTTGTCTCTATTTGTGCTTATGATAAAGGGGTGTGTGTGCTGGCGTATCCTAAGCGCGCCCCCTTTCCAGGGATTGGTCAGGGTCTCCTCTCTTCCTTGATAGAAGGAGAAGAACAGGGTGTCACTGTGATGATGTGGGTTTTTACAAGGCCTAGAGTCCACCCCTAGCCACTTGAACACAAAATCTACTTTTAATACAATACATATTTACAAATGTGCAACCTCTATAACAGGCATATATACAGATCACATATTTTGAGAAGCAAGTACTCCATAAATCCTCGTTGCTGTAAAATCTTGTGTCTTCTTTTTACAGAATTTGGCCCTTTTTATCTGGAACACAATGTCCAGTTTATCAGAAAATGTGTACAAATGTGCGCGTTGAACATGGGCATAAGTATATGAAGTTTCATGCTTCTATCAAAAATACATTTTGTGTAATATCTCTTTTTCCACTGTTTCTTTCTACAACATGTCACAGAGTTCTTCCACCTTTTAAAATGTGCAGCCAGAATTTAGATTCACAAATATGTTATTTTGGTATTTTTAACAATTTTAAGTGGTAGGTTATATGTATTTAAACAAAATGTTCTTGTGAATGTCCAGCCCCAAATGGTTGTTTGTCTCTGCCTCCTTCTGCCTCTCTGAAGCCCCCAAGCAGTCTCCTCCCATTTCCTCCAGCGCCCAGGCCATTTACGAACCTTCACACTTGGCACTCCTTTGAGCTGGAGGAAGTCCATTGTCTCCTTCTGGCTCCCCAGCAATTGGCACCTCCCTGTGAGTTTCAGCTGGGGGGAAGTGTCCTCTTTCTGGGAAGAAACCTGCCTTTCAAGTTCTTGCAGCTCAGCCAGGCTTAATTTAAATGTTATTTCTGTTGCATTTTTCCTTTGCTTAAAACCAACTTGTAATTTCAAAACAGGCAGCTAGAACACTTATTTAAGATTCTAAACCATGGGATTAACAATTACAACATAGGTTACTCTCAGTAATATGCGATTTACATTGCAAACATTTGCTTTCAGCTTATACATTTTTAAAGTTAATCAGGCAGGCTTCTGACAGCTGTCATAGAGGCGGCTGAGGGTACTGCACCCAGATTTTGACAGATTCCACAGAGAGGCAACTTTTGCTTGTGAATGTTTTTATGACAAATTCAGCTTTTCAGGACATTGCAAGGGCACAATGATTTCTTGAACTAAGTGAATGTAGCACCCAGCAAGAATATTGGATGTTTGTTGGTGTTTTGTACTGGAATTCTGCAGTTTCAACAACCAAGAAAAAAGGATTTAAATGCAAGATTTTGGATTTCTTTCAGCAAAGCACTGCTTTTCCCTCTGTGCTCCATTTTTACTTGTTGTGAAGCCCAGTGACATGTTTCAGGACTGAGATCTCTGTTCCACCACTGACAACATGCATGGCAGATTTGGCAGCCATCTTTTTGTGTTGCAAAGCGCGATTTTCAGCGGTTTTTGCGTGCACCATGCTTTTGCTGCCATTTTAGGATTTCTGGCACCATCAAAATACAGGGATGCCGCATGGCAGAGCAAAAGTGGGTCAATACATCCCACATGCCTCAAATAGTCATGGATAAACCCCACCCCACCCCACTTCACCCTCACGAAAAGCTTCCTTGGACCCCACTATCCACTTCAATTATAGACCCATCACCACAGTGACTTTCCTTCTGAAAATCATTTATAAAGTAGCTTACACCCAAATCCAAGCCTTCTTGGACACCTACCATATCCTTAGCCTTCACCAGTATGGCTTCTGCCCCCACCATGGGACTGAAACAACACTCCTTGACTTGAAGAATCAGCTTGACGAGGCCAGTGATGCAAGAAAATGTTATCTCCTTCTCCTCCTGGACCTATCAGCGGCCCTCAACATAGTCAACCACCAAACCCTCTATAGCCACCTCACTAAGATTGCAGGCTTCTCCCAAGAAGAAACCAACTGGGTTTCTTCTTTCCTGGTCAATAGATCTTCCAGAGTCTTCTCAGATGAAGCAACAGCCATTCCCACCTCTATATCCTCTGGTGTACCCCAAGGTTCATGTGTCTCGCCCACTTTGCATAGCATTTACACCAAACCATTCTTTGACTACCTTGACACTCTGGGTATCTCCTTTACAGATTATACCAACGATACCCAGATGCTCATCCCACTTTTGGGTGATTATAACCAGGGCTATGGGAGCGTAAGCAAAATCTATGAAATTATTCAACATTCGATGGCCCAACATAGACTATGTTTCAACAGCAAAAAGACGGAGCTCCTCATAGTTGGGACTCCACCCATCTTGGCACGCCTCGACTCAGCATTCAGGTTCTTCACCATTTATGGCCATACAATTCCAGTCTCACCATCTGTAAAGACCCTGGGGGTCTACCTTGATGCCTCACTAAGCATGTTGCGCTAAATTAGCCACATCACCTCTTCTCCAGCTTACGCTCCAAATTGACACAAGCAAGCAAACCATTTTTATCATCTGGCAACTGCCTCACCATCGCACAAGCCCTTCTAGGCTCAAAGTTGGATTATTGTAATGCCTTATTATCTGGCTTATCTGATAAAACCATAAATAAAGTTGAGATCATACAAAACAATGCCCGCCGGGCAGCACTGGACCTAAGCAAATTTGACCACATTTCTTAAACTGATAGATCTGTTCACTGGCTCCCTGTCAGAGAGAGAATTACATTCTAAAACCTCTGAACCACACATACATGTCTTTCAAACAATGCCCCTCCTTGGCTAATGCTGAAAATCACTCCTCATATATCAACCAGACCTCTAAGGTCCACCCAGAGCACTCTATGGTCAAACCTAGATTCCGATGCAAAAGAGCTGGTGGATCCAGCTTGCCAACCGTGGCAGCCAACCTCTAGAACAACTTACCCCTGTAGATACGCTCTGGCTATCCAATCTTAGTTTCCAGAAACACCTAAAGACCCAACTTTTCCCACTCCTGCCCCTCCCCGGCCCTGCAGAAGCTCCTGGGCCTCGAGCTCCATCTCCATGAGGCTTCCTGGAAGGACGATCGTCCACCCACCCACACCAACTAAGTCTTTTTGGGATTGGGTCACTGGCTGGGCATAATACATGATGGATGGTGACGAGCGTTCTGCACCTTGTATTTTACCCGATGGGTGTGCATTCACGATATCATTTGAAAAATCTGTTGACTTTGATTTTAGTGCACACTGCACTTCATCAAGCTCTGTTGGTATATTACCATACTTTGTGCCAAACTCATTACAAAATGGCCACTGCACATTCAAGCACCTGAGTACCTGCACAGCCACGGCCCTGATTGGCCGCCTTCATCCATTTCTGGCCAATCCTTGGGGGGCCTGCAGGTGATAGCCCACCAGCTTTCCAAGGTCCTTTACTAAGGCTGCTGTCTGAGCCTGTCTGGGCCTTGGGAGGGCTCGGAGGCACCCCCATCTCCTCCCCTACAGCACCTCACCCTCCACTGTCTCCCACCTCATGGAACAGTCCCCCAGCATGCAGCTGACTAGTACAAGAACTTGGGACTCTTCTGGAGTCATGCCCTCCCCTTGCAAAGCACCTATGAGTTATGTTCTGACTACCTGATGTCTATTCGCTAACTCACCAATGTTTAAACAAGCCGGGCCACAGTCCTCATTTTCTGGTGTTTCGCCTATATCTTCTATACCTTCTTCATTTTACTGCATTTGTGTCCTATTTGGGCAATATTGAATCAAGGTGTGTTTAACAACTGTACAATCCCCCATTTTGCAATGCTTTTGTATGATGTTTGGGAAATTTTGAATCAAGGTGTGTTTAACAACTGTACACCCCACCATTTGTGCAATGCATTTGTGTGCTGTTTGGGCAATTTCGAATCAAGGGGCCTCATTACGACCCTGGCGGTACGGGGTAAACGGCGCCGTAAAAGGTGCCAGCGCCGTTTACCCCCTACTGCCTCATTACGAGGTCCCCTCGCGGGACCCAGGAAGAAACGCCTGGTCAAACCAGGCGTGCTTACCGGGTCCTGCGAGGGGAAGAGGGAGCAAACAACGGGCCAACTCGTAATGGCCCGTTGTTTGCTCCCTTTCCCATTCCCTTTCAGCCTTATGTTGGCTGAAATGGGAATGGGGAAGGACCGGGTCCGGGTCCTTGGAGGGAGGAATTACCGGGCCTTCCGAACTCGGAATGGCCCGGTTATTCCTCATTCTGAGGACCCGGACCTGGACGCGATTTCGGCAGCAGCCATGCCGCCAATAGTGGCATGGCTACCGCTTAGGTCGTAATGAAGCCCAATGTGTGTTTACTCTCTGTGTGTTAGGCACTTTCCTAAGCAGCAAGCTGGTGGCAGATCTCTCTCCTCGTTTGGCTCCCAACTCTGGAACAGCCTCCCCCTTCCTCTCTGTCTTGAGCCGGATCTCCTCAAATTCTGGAAGCTCCTAAAGACTTTGCTTTTCACCTCCTCCTTCCCCCTCTCACTACCATGCTAATATCCCACAGTCGCTGAGATTGGGGGCCTGGGAACTTATGTGTCCTTCTGAGTCCCGGCCTTTCTACCCAATCGCCCTCAGCCTTCTGCCCCATCCTAGCACTTGCCTTCAGGCACCCACTGGCTTGCCTTCTCACAGGCCTGCACATTCTATTGACAGGTGATCTCTCTGTACCAAGCAATCTTGCCAGGCCTTTACTGTTGCACACAACTGACTCCTTGCACTTCCCTCTGTGGAACTCCTGCCTGGCACTTACCCCCTTCACTGTCCCTTCTCTGTCTCCCTGCACTTGTATGTTCTGTATGATCACAAGGTCTAGTAGGACCACCACTTTCCTGTTCATCAGGTTATTCTATTTGCCTTTGTTCCCATGTTCCCTCCCCTTTTCCCAGTGGGCGGTTTGAAACACAATTTCTTGATGTACAAGCGCCTTACAAATGTACAATAAATAAATAAACTAATCTTATGCAAATGTATTTGTCTGTAACCAGCGCCTAGATGCCTCTGGCCTTTGCTCGCTTATACAAATGCATAAAGAATCTAGTAAAATAAAATAAATAAATTTAAGGTGCCCCCAAAAGCGCTGCACAATATCATGGGAGCTTACATTAATTTTACAGTATAGTGTGTAGAATTAGTCTGCAACAGCGTGTCAACTGTTGGCCCGCGAATCACCCGGTAGGCCTCATTGGACCATAAGGAGACCCAAACGGCTGATTGAGCAAATGTAGCCCGGGAAGTCTCATTTAAAAGTGGGGGGAGGTATACCAGGGAATGGGAACACCATCCCTTTAAGAGCCAAGGGCTTGAGTCTATGGGAGGTGGCGGGAGGAAGTGGAGGGACAAGGGAAGGGGAGACAAGCTATGGAGGAGGAATAAAGGAAGGTTGTGTGAAGACGGGCTCCTGTGTGATCTGTAATGTGTATGCAAAGAGGCCTAACTGGCGATGAGGAGACCGATGAGTCCCACGCCGTGAAGAAGGTGGGCTAGGAGAGCCCAGCAAAACAACGGACGAGCTTGCCCAGCAGTGTGGAGGGTGGAAACCCAAATTTCAATCAGGTATTTTGGGCTGAAAGTGGCAACGTAAAGATGAGGCACGAATTACATTCTATCAGCACAATCTTCTCAGAAGTTGACCATTCTGAATATTTGTTCCGTTCTGCAGAAATATTATATTTTGCGCAACTATCTGTGATGTTTCACCTACATTTCAGATATATTTCTCTGCATGTATGTCAGTTCTACGACACAGCTACTTTTAGGTGTGCTACTTAAGACATAATGGGCATCTCCTTATCGTTTATTTACTAGGTTGTTGCGAGTGATCCGTTTGAAAGCTCATTGTCCCTTGTTGGGTATGGATATGTTCTTCTTGTTTTAACATTTTATGTGGAGAATTTAGATGCCAAATTTGTGGTATGAATTTTACTTAAGGACTCTCTACACAGGTGAACCTTATTAGAAGGTGTATTACATTGATATATTCTTGATCTGTTTCTCTCCCAATCCTCCTGCATAGCAGAAGCCGACAACAAAAGCAGAGCCCTCTTCAAAGTAGTCAAGCACGGCATCAACCCTCTACCCGACTCTGCCCTACCAAACTCCAAAAACAAAATCTACAGCGATCAATACCTTCTTCATCGACAAAGTCAGCAAGATTCACCAGCACATAGACAACAGCTCTGCATCCACAGACCCAACTCACGTGCCTCCTTGTGAAATCTCCACACCATGGACAACATTCAAGACACTCTATGCAGAGGAACTGGTAGAAACCCTGGCTGCCCTCAAATCCACATCATATGCATGTGTACTAGCCGTTCCTGGTGGTCTGTGTCCTCAACACCTCTGTTGTGGGCTAGTAAGTTTTTGGCTGTATGAGTCTGGCCCGGTGGGTGGCATGGAGTGTGGGCTCACGTTTGTCTGTTGGGCCTTTGTTGGCCCAGTCTGTGTTGGCGGTATTCACAGGGGTGGCAGTCTGCAAAGGAGCTGATGTTCTGTGGCATATTTAGGTTGTAGGTGTGTTTGCTGGCTTTTGTTACATTAGCCAGTTAGGGTAATGTCTGCGGCCTAGTATATGGCCTTGTGCGGCCTTTCTGGGTTGCCTGCTGGTTTCTCTGGCTTTTTGTTGGTGGGCCAGGTTGTGTAAATTCACCCAGAGGTGTAATAATAATAATATTAATTTCACATTTATATAGCGCTACAAACCCTCGGTATCTGAGCGCTGCTCAGGTGTGTGGTGCTCATTTATCGACCTCGGAAGGATGAAAGGCTGAGTTTGGGCCTGCCGGGATTCGAACCTGCTTTAGCAGGATCTGCACTGGTGTCAAAGCGAGCGCTCTACTCGCTGTGCCACTTGACTTGACGTGTGCTGTGACATGGGGTTATCAGCACTGTGTGGCCGTTGTGGTGGGCGAGTTCTGGCTTCTGTGGTACGCACTATGGCACTCGCTTTTCACCGGTTGTGGGCGGTGTGCACAGTATTCGTGTCATTAGCCCTCAGTGGTTTCGGGTTGGGGTGGGCTCTTGGTCTACACAGCGTATTATTGGGCATCTGCGTAATGCGGCCTGTGGGTGGTGTATGCGAGGTGCTCATCTTTATCTGTTGAGCGGGTGCAATCCTTCTTTGATAGGGGGGACGTGCTCACCTCCTTTCCCTTTTGGGGCGCTCAGGGCCACTTCTCTGGTCTTCCTCTCCTCCGTGGCTGGCGTCCTCCTCGTCCTTTGGCAAGTCTCTGTGCCTCCGCTGGGTGATGCTGCAGCAGTGGGGCCATCCGTGTCTGCCATTTGTGGTGCGGGCCAAGTGTCTCTTCGGGTCTGGCCTTGTGTTTCACTTTTTGAGAAAGAATTATTTATTATTTTTCTTTTTGCGTGGGTCTCCCGGGTGTTTGGCGAGGGCACTCTCTCTGGCTAGTGGATTGCTCAGCCTTATGGCATGGGCTGCCGGCAATCCTTGATAGTTGTGGCTGTATGAGCAGCTTGTGGTGTAGGACCAAGTGTCTCTTACCGTCGGCAGCGGTCTGCACTGTCTGCCGTACAGGCCCAGTCTGGTGTTGGGTGGGCCGTCCTCCATTGCAACGCCCTCCTGGGCACCTTACCTGTTGCTGCTGGGCTTCCCACTCTCCAGTGCCGGATTGTGCTTCGCTGCTGGGCTTCCCACTCTCCAGTGCCGGATGGCGGTTCGCTGCTGGGCTTCCCGTTCTCCAGTGCGGATGGCACATCTTTGCTGGGCTTCCCGCTCTCCAGTGCCGGAAGGCACTTCTCTGCTGGGCTTCCCATTCTCCAGTGCTGGATGGCACTTGTCTGCTGGGCTTCCCGGTCTCCAGCGCTGGATGGCACTTCTCTGCTGGGCTACCCGCTCACCAGTGCTAGATGGCACTTCTCTGCTGGGCCTTCTGCTTTCTGCTGAGCTCGATGGTCTCTCCGTCCTCACACCACCGGGTGCCTCTCACCTTCCACCGTTAAATGCTGCTGGGCTCGCCGTCACACTGCTGGGTACATCCGTCCGCCCGTCGCTCCTCTAGTGTGCCGCTGGCCTTGCACAGCCGTCACCTCTGCTCACTGCTGGGCAGCTTCCGCTCTCCACACTGCTGGGCATGCTCGTCCATCATTTTGCTGGGCTCTCCTAGCCCAGCTTCTTCACGGCATGGCACGCATCGGTCTCCTCGTCGCCAGTTGTTAGGCCTCTTTGCAGGCACATTACAGATCACACAGGAGCCCGTCTTCACACAACTTTCCTTTATTCCTCCTCCATAACTTGTCTCCACTTCCCTTGTCCCTCCCCTTCCTCCCGCCCCCTCTCATAGTCTCGATCCCTTGGCTCTTAAAGGGGCAGTGTTCCCATTCCCTGGTAACAAGAGTGAGCCTTATTATTCACAAATTAGATGTTGCATTCTTGGAAATTAATTGTTAAATCCAAGACAGGAAAAAAGACACATATTTTTAAACAGGAAAAAGACATATGTACACGGTATGATATGAAAGATGTTTCTAGATTTATATAAAGACTAACAATAACCACATCGGTTCAGAAGTACTAACATCTGCATCGACTGAATACAATTCAACAATTCAGTTTATTAAAGAGTTTACAGACATTAAGTAACCAATAGACATGGCACTTCTTTTAATTAAATAAAATAAGTTTTTTAATGTCTTGAAAGTATAGTGGATTAAGAAACAATATTTTATAGATCTTAAATAAAACGTTTTTAAAAAACTGTCTTGCAAGTACTGTGTATTAAGATACAACATGCTGTAGCTCTGTACAACCAGGGTTTCCATAAATCTGGTGAGCTTCAACTCCTGTTGCCATTGCCGACGCTGTCTTTCCACACAACAAAAAACAGAGTAAAGAAAAACAAAGTGCTCAGTTCCCATACAAAGCTTTTCACAAGGGAGTGGTGTGAGGAGCCTATCTACATCCTGATCTCTGCTCAGGCATAATTCGGATACGACGAATTAGTTGCATGACGTTGATCTCAATATTTGTTTTCCTCCAACTTCTATTTCACTTTCTGTGGGTCAGTGGATTTTTATATCAGGATTGATCCGAAGAGTTTCCTTTTCATAGACTTACAGGGTCCAGTACAGCTAGCATGCCCCCTTCTTTGGTTTGTTTGACAGAGAACATTTGAGAATGGATTGCTTTTTGGCAATGACATGTGAGGGTTTACCTCTGCTGACCTGGGGCTGTTGTTGAAGGTGCCTCACTCTGTGCTGAAGTCTTTCCATTGCTTCAACAGCACACACGAAAACAAAGACCTGTCTTAAATCACTCTACTACCACTCTATTACTTGGCAAAATCACGATCAGTCTTTCAGGCATCACTGAAAACTGACAGTGTTAACCATTGTAGACATTTTACACACAGTTCAACCATACAGCCTATACTACAAAGTTTTGTTGTGGACGATAAAGGGCCTCTGATTGACAACCCATCTAAGTTCTGAGTTGTGATTTGTTGTCTAGGACACGCACCACCTTCTCTCTGCATGATATATGCTTACAAGTGCTTTCCTTTTAAGGAGGAGCGTCAGAACCAGACCTAGCTGGACTCCAGAGCTCCTGCACCCTCATTACAAACTTCAACAGATACTTGTTAGTGTCCTATCACAGGTGATGACCACAGAGCATACGCACACAAGATATGTTTCAAAACATTTAGTGACTCTGTAGCCAGGTCTGGGCGGTGGATGGTTTACAGTTATGGTATGCAGCTCTAAAATGGTAGATCTAAGCAAAACGTTAGCAGGAAGTTGGATTAACGTAATGTTCATGAACAGGTCAAGTATAAAGGAACATAGGTCCAGCATCCAAATTCTAGTCTAGTTTCACTAAAACTACTGGCCACCAGTTCCATGGTTATACAGGTCAGTCAAAGTCACTCTTCATGGGGGGTCTGGGAGTCTCTTTACCAGCACGAACACAGTCCATTGACCTGTTCTTGGGTGGATGGCCCCTGAGAGAGTCTCTACCAAGTCTTTAGCTCACTGTCCCTTTCACAGAGGAGAAACATCCCTGCATATCAGTCTTTGTCCTGCCCAGGGGCAGTCCAGCACTGAAATGCTAGGCAATTCTTCTCTGAACAGGAGTACCAACAGCAACCCCATACACAGCTTTCAGCATTGTTGGGCATCATCAGTGAGGTGGAGCTGTGCCTCTCTGAGAACAGTGAGCAAGGGGTATACGTCTGGATTCCCCTGATAACTTAGGGTGAGACCCAAGGTTACTTAATATACAAATCAAAGGGGGTCTGGGAGTCTCTCTACCAGCACCAACACAGCCCATTGACCTATTCCTGGGTGGTTGGACACTGGGAGAGTCTCAACCAAGTCTTTAGCTCAGTGTCCCTTTCACAGAGGAGAAATATCCCTGGATATCAGTTTTTGTCCTGCCCAAGGGCAGTCCAGCACCGAAATGCTAGGCAATTCTTCTCTGAACAAGAGTACCAACAGCAACCCCATACACGTGTTTCAGTGTTGTTGGGCATCATCAGTGAGGCGGAGCTGTGCCTCTCTGAGAACAGTGAGCAAAGGGTCCACGTCTGGATTCCCCTGATAACTTAGGGTGAGACCCAAAGTTACTTAATATACAAATCAAAGGGGGGTCTGGGAGTCTCTCTACCAGCACAAACACAGCCCATTGACCTGTTCTTGGGTGGATGGCCCGTGAAACAGAAGCATCAGAGTTACAATGCACCATGGGAGATAGGTTAAATTGTTTTGGGACCAGAGGGACATCAAATATTTGAAAAAAACTACAAGACGATTTTACACCAAGCGAAGGAAAATGAATATCTGCAACATATTGTCTAAAGCTTGTTTCAAATTTGGTGGAAATCCATCCAATGGTTTTTGCCGGGCACACGTTCAAAAGGTGTACCTTTTACTATGGGGAAATGAAACGAGGAGGCTGAAAACAGCTTGAACTACTATCTGGTCGATTACAGGTGCTCTTAAAATAGGGTAATGACCAAAGGTTGCACTTTAATATACAGATGACAAGAACATACAATGTAGCAAATTCATAGTTTGTAATGCAATAAAACGATGTACTTGCAGAGCTTTTGTATCAGACCCAAATATACAACCACTAAGTTATTAGTTACAAGATGTAATGGAGTTATGGTATGTGCCACCAACATGATATCAACAGACAACTTAAAACCGTATATTCATCTCACTTTTTAATTTTATTTTGTACCAACAAACGGTGATTCAGTTTTGACTGCGCCCACGGGATGGGATTAGATTTTCACAAATCAGTTGGCTTTCCTTTCGGACTATGATCCCCAGTACGTCTCTCTATTCCCAACTTCGGGTCTGTCTTCTTGTGGCAAAGCAGTCATATCCTCTAGGATTTATAGCATTCTGCCCTTCTTTCTTGGTCTTCATCAAGTGAACCTCAGTCATTACTGAAGTAGTCTCTCAAACTAACTGTTAATCACACTTTTCTCAGCATGCCGAATGAATGTAGCTGGAACCCGAAAGTACAGCCTAATCTGTGTTAGGGAACATCTGTTGAGATATAAGCTATGCTTTGAACCACAAAAGCAAGCCAAATGATTGAAGGATGCTCTATGAAACTACAATACAAGTCCAGAATTTAAGTACCTGGACATTTCCATACTATGATCTGAGGATTCCTAATATCTTTCTGATCTGGCTACTGTTTTTGTATTAAAGGAATGGCCAAACTTAACAAAGTATTATGTAACAGGGTGCTTGCTAGTCAATTACACGCTTACCTAAACAACTGTGCACCCACAACTCAGCCACCTGCGTACAGTGACACTACTCTTTCCAACAGCATAATGCCACTGTTGTCTACGAAAGTCTTGTCATTGATATATGTAGTCAACAACGGAAATATTTATATCCAAAGCTGTTGCTTGGTCACTTACACTCAAATTAGAATTATGGTATACACAACCAATTTGTTTAAACAACTTGTTAAATGCTGTTCTTCTACAGTAATGTTAAATAATTAAGCAATATGACCCTTGCGGCGGGGGCATTACCGTCTCAGGTAATGCCCAGGGCCCATACTTATAGGCCCGAGCGAACCAACCAAGAAAATGGCCGCTGGGAAAGGGAAAATAGAGTCTGTTTTCCCTTTCCATGGGGGCCATTGGGAGCGGACGCGCTGGAAACAGAAGTTTTCCCAGTGCGTCCGCTCCCGAAAAAGTGGGGTTGGGAGGGAGGGACAAAGAGAGGGAGGGAAAAAAAAAGTACCTGCGTCCCCAGTGGGGGACGATGGAAACCTCCAGCCGTGTGGAGGCGCAGAGCGGGGATGGCCCCACTCCGAGCCTACACACGGCTGGAGGCTGCCATCGTCCTCCACCGGAGACAAAGGAGGAAGAAGGTAAGTGGAGTGGGGAGGGCAGGGAGGATGGAGGGGAAAACAATAATACAAAAGCCTCACTTGAGGCCCTAGCAGGGGGGCGATGGGAGCCTCTCAGCCCTGGGGAGGCTCGGAGTGGGAATGGCCCCACTTGGAGACTCCTCGTTGGCTGAGGGGCTGCTACGCTCCCCGCCGGGTACAATGGCCGTGGAATCCAAGCTGAGGGATTCCTGGCGAGGTAATGCCTCGGTGAGGGCCAATCAGAATGGTTGTTTCATTCTGATTGCTCCCTCGCCGGGTACCAAGATATATAATGCACTGGCATCACAGGCAATTTCTGGATGCTAAATCAATCCTTGACCTACATTAGTTAGGATTGCGACCACATCCTGCAACTGAGACCAGCTTTTTTTCTGTCCGCGATTATCATTTCTCAAATGCTGACAAGGAGAACTTTACCGTATTAGGCAGCATTTGATATAGTGGATAATGAGATTGTCCATTCTTGCCTTGTGTTTTTCCAAAAATACCATTGGATGGCTCCAATCCCTCCTGAAAGGGAGAATTCAGTGGGTGAAACTGGCCCCCTTTTTCTCCTCAAAGTTAGTGGTGAGCTACAGTGTTCCTCAGGGTTCACCATTACCACACTTGCTTTGTAACATTTATAGTTGATCCATGTTCTCATTTTGCATGAAATATGGCATACTATACCATTCGTATGCATGTGGCACCAAGGTATATTTGAAGGTAAATAGTCCTGGTGCTGATCCTAAGAACGTCATTTGCTGTATGGATACATTTGAACAATGGATGCTGAACAAATGGACTCCAATTGAATCCAAAAAACACTGACCTTATTCTCCATGGTTGAAACATCCATTAAAGTGTTTGGCTCAAACGTTCCCCCTTCCATCACTATGTGTCTTTCTTTTTTCCGGCAAGCAGATCCGGATCTGAATAGCCATATAGGTTTATTAACCAAATCCCCACTTGATACAACTTTGTCTTCTTTGTCGAATGCTTCCCTACCTTGAAAAATCTTGTTATTATACCTTAGTTGGCTCTCTTATAAATGCCAGAGTAGGTCATGCTAGTAGCGCATTGCATATTTTCCTTCCTGAGAATAAGCGTGTGCACCATTAGGAAGTAAACAGCAATGCCCTATGACTTGTCTGTGGCATAATATGAATCTATCTCCATGTTTCGTCAATCCCTGCACGGGTTTACAGTCAAATGCAAGATAACTTTCAACGGGCCTCATTACGACCCTGGCGGAAATCGAAAAACGATGGCGGAAATGCAATACCGCCATCGAATAGCGCTCGGTGCGATTATGACCCGTCACCGCAAAGTACGATGCCATTAGCGACACCGTAGTGAACGCCAACGCTAACTGCACCAAGTACGCACGCGCGCGCCATGCCAAACCGTAATTACCACCATGGCGCAACGGTACGCGAATTCTGACCCTAGCGGACATGCACCTAATGCCATCAAGCACGGCGGAAAGTACCATTCCGCCATGGTGAGAAGTACGGCATCGCGAACCAACCCTAAACGGCCCCACTGAGTGCCTGTACACCGCTGCCTGGCCACATTGTACAACTCCCCGTAGGTGCAATGAAGTCACACAATGCAACCAGTGAAATGTACTAGTCATCCATGCCTGCCAACGAACAAATGAATCTCAAGAGGGGCCAATGGGAGCTGCAGGGCACAGATGGCACGAATACAGAAGCCATACAAATGGACATGACCTCAGTCTCCCACCAAGAAACGCACGCAAACACAGGCACCTGTGACCAGCAATATTCCGATAATCACATCATTCCACCAATCCAACTGGCTGACCGGCATCTGTTACACAAAAGCTAATCCCCCGCCCCTGAGCATGACATCATCAAAACAGTCATATTGGCAGCCCTTATCCCTGACCTCACTGGGCTTCGTAGGCAAACGCGCCCAGCACAGTACCACGCAACTATACTCCGAAGCTGGAACCCAATGCAGATCTCCTCACAATACATCGCTCCCCAAATAGGAATATGCCACATCACTTGCAAAGAAGAACGCTACACGGTTCATATCAGAATAGAAATTTAATGCACAACAAATTCACCAAGCCCATACAGCCATTAGGCCATGAACTCCAAAACACATTTCACCATTGTGGGCTGCATCCGCAATAAATGACCAGCTACTTCTTGTGTGACGCCCTGTTCCTTCATGGTACACAGGGGCTACATTCTCGTACGAAAAGCCAACATGGAAGCGCCTAGAACCGCAGGGCCGTCCCAATAGGGAGGCACTAGTCCAGCTGAAAGGCCGAAATGTTGCTCCTAGCCACTAGTACTGCGTAAGGGCATGTGGCCCATTGGCGATCGTCCCATAAGATCGTAATGCTGCTCCACTGATTAACACGAAGCAGCAGGTGTCGGGAGTAAAATCCATCTGCAGGAGTGGCATACAGATGGCAGTGGCAAAAGGGGAGGAGATACCTGTCAACCAAATGAAATGAAAAAGAAAAGTATGGCCATCAGAACTTCATTTGAATTACTCACTTCAATGATCACACTAAATCCACAGCGATATGCATGCTAGCCCACTCCAAAGGATCATCACCACCCAAAAACCACTTGCGAATCATAACTATCTATATCGAGGTGAAAACACTATCACAAACGAGTGTACCTGTGCATGCGTCTGTTAAAACAGAATCCATCAGATGGGATTGGTAACGTGCATAGACACAAGTGTCTGAAGGCGCGTCGAGACAGGGAGGGCTCAACAAGGCCAGATAGACGATGGTCCCACTATGGCAGCCCTGCATCACATAGCGCAGGGGAGGCGGATAGATTCCAAGAAGCCCTGTACATGGCAAACTCTGTATCAAATCATCTGTCCATGCATCCATACATCATTCCCTCATCCCGTAATGAAAACGCCTGTTTCCATACTCACATAACATGTGAAATTTCCATTGAGTCTGTGCGTTATGCAGCCTGCAAAATCCACTGTGCCCCAGCCCGTAATTCCAGTGTTGTGAAGTAACATGTATTTGGGAACGTCCGGCCTCATCGCCCACTTCGCTATTGCGCATCCCAAACTATTCATATCAATCATTGCATCCTCGCCATGGCCCCTGTCCCAAGGACATTGAACAATAGAACGTTATATTTGCAGTCAGACCTGTGGGCATCTCCTCGCCGCTAGCTGAAAACCGAAAGCGCCGCCCTTCGAATTCCTCATTTGCAACATCACGTCGAAAAGGCATCTGTGGCCGCTTGAAATCACAAATTAATCCATCTAGTGCGGCTGTGTGTGAAAATGGCAACTGCCTTCACTCACAAATGGGAGGCCCCGCCCGTCGGTGAACCTCGGTACAGTGTTGCATGAGGGTCCACCGTTACTCGAGTACTACGTTCCACTGACCCTTCACAAGTCTGTTCGCGACTGCAAAGATAGTATGTGAAACAATGGAACCATAGCCGAATGAACATATCAACCAATGTTACACTGCCATCGGGTACAAATACATGATTGTAATAGCAAGATGCCATTCGTCGAATTGCAGCGTTGTGTGCGGGACGTGCTCGCCCAAAGGGGAGAGCAGCTTGCACAGGTGGAATGAATCACCACAGGTGGAGGCCATACAGCCTGAAAACACATAAATTGCACACCCAGTCTCCTCCCACAACCACACCCACTCCGAAATGCTACCGGCAGGACTAGCTATGTTGGCCCTGGGGGACCTGATAGCACTATCACTATCTGATAGCAGTTTTTTTCAAATATTTGATGTCCCTCTGGTCCCAAAACAATTTAACCTATCTCCCATGGTGCAAGTACTCCAACTTCAAGAAGAAGACGAACACCAACTACAACCGGCCGCACGGAGGAGACGCAGGAGGAGGAGGGCAAGGCAGGGCCAGCAAGGGCCGCCAGCACAGCCACTACCACCACGCAGGCAGCCCGCAATCCCACGCCTCCGAGCACATCCGTTCAACCTCACTGATGAGCAGATCCACACCCTCTACCGTTTGGACCGGGACACCATAACCGCCATTGTGGACATGACACAGGCTGACCTTGTCAGCATGATAGATAGCCCAACCGCCATCCCACCCCTACTGAAGGTGGTGTCTGTACTCCACTTCCTGGCCACAGGCACCTACCAGCACACAGTCGGACAGTTGCATGGCATATCACAGCCACTGTTCTCACGGACACTTTTGCAAGTGCTCGATGCCCTCCTGCAGCACGCAGACGACTACATCTCTCTACCACGCTCGGAGCAGGAAATTACCAACACAAAAGTGGGATTCCATGCACTTGCCGGCATACCGGGTTGCATTGGTGCCATCGACTGCACCCATGTGGAATTGGTCGTCCCACATGCCATGGAGGCCCAGTACCGCAACCGAAAACAATTTCATTCTCTGAATGTACAAATGGTGTGTGACTCCAACAGGATCATTACACATTGTTGTGCCCGATTCCCTGGATCAACCCATGATTCTATGGTCTTGAGGAACTCTACAATACCACGCTACATGAAGCGACACGCAGGGAACAGATCCTGGCTACTCGGTGAGTCTCATTTCATGCATGATGATGTGGGGTATGTGATGCGGCAATGACCTGGCAGGAAGGGGGGGGGTGCGTACGTAGCAATGGCATTCCACATAATTCGTTTATTGTCCACATACAGGTGATGCCGGGTATCCACTGAAGAGATGGCTCCTCACACCAGTCCGGAACCCACAGGACCAGCATGAGGAGGACTAAAACCATGCCCACTCATGTACCCGTGTAGTCATAGAACAGGCATTCGGCCTACTGAAGACTCGTTTCCGATGCCTCAGCAGGTCTGGCGGGGCACTCCTGTACCGCCATGTGAAGGTTGCAAAGATGGTGATGGCATGTGTCATGCTACACAACATGTGCGTACGTAGAAATGTGCCCATGCCCCCTGACGCAGAACTGCAAGCACCTGAAGATGGTCATGATGAGGGTGGGGATGTGGCAGCACCTCAAGGAGTCTGCGAGGCACAGGAGGGCCGTGACATTCGTCAGCATCTCATAGATGCATGCTTCTAGCACTCACGCCTGGTGGCTGATACATGGACACGGGACTCGTGGCACTGTGTGTATCTGGAACATGCACAATATGGACTGTACGCCTATAATGGCCTCGTACACAAAGATCAATGTCCACACATCTCATTGGATGATCGTGCATTGTTTATGGCATATGTGATATCATGTTAAACACCCTATCGACCCGCCACCCAAGTGAGCCCAACACACCCCCTCCACCCTCCTACCTCCCCCCCGAACACCAGTGTCCAAAGATGCTCATTGTCAGTGGGCAGTCGCTATTGCAAGCCCCCTCTGCGGGTATCAGGGGCACCCCTGCCTGTGGAGCGCAGGTTCCTCCCAGATCTACGTTGGGGGCTGCCCTGGACGGAACTTGCAACGGATGATGTCTCTGCCTGCTCACGTCCATGCATGTCCCTAAGGGTTTGTGAGAGCTCAGTGAGCACACGGCGCACTGCGGCAAGTTCGGCACATACGTCTTTGGACGTCGCATGCAGTTCCCCCCTCAGGCTCTCGGTGCTTCTCTCCATTTGTACTCTCAGGCTCTCGGTGCTACTCTCCATTTGTGCCCTTAGTGTCTCTGTACTTCTCTCCATTTCTGCCCTAAGTGTCTCAGTTGATGTTTCTATGTCTGCCTTAGTGCCCCCACATTCATCGGCATGGTCCTTGAGCGTGGCCAGTTTCTGCTGTTGCACGATTAACTGGTCGAGGGACTGTTGCCTCTGCTGGGCCATGGCCATTTGCAGGGGTGTCACAGAGTGGCTGTTCACCTCATGTTGCCTTGCCACAGGGCTTGTGGGGGATGGCCAGTCGTCGTCTTGTGGGTGCCCCTGCGTGGTATCCTCATGGTGTACGGGATGGAACAGACAGGGGGATTGGGACAGGTCATGGATGGATCTGACTTCGACATCCCCGTTTTCTGTGTCGGAGCATGCTGCCATTAATGCAGTGTCACCTATGGTGCTGCTGCCACCAGAAGCAGTGCCTACTGTGGCATCCATTGGGGGGACCTGTGGTGGTGGTGTTGGGCATGCTGGCTGCTGGGGTGCCTGTTGGAGTTCCCTCCTCTGTGCTGCCACTTGATTTGTGCTGCTTCCGTGTTTTGATGCGTGCAGCTGAGGTGGAGGGTCTTTGGCCGTTGGTCTTGGCCCTCTTTGCAGGTGTGCTGGTAGGGGTGTCCTGGAGCTCGTCGTTTGGATCGGACCCTGTGGTGGAGTAAAGGAGGGCGAGCGTTATTAATGGGTCTGTGGGAATTGGAATGGCAATGTATCACATGCATTGGGGTGGTACCTGAGGGTGATTTGGGTCGGGGCCTTGGAGGTGGTTTCATTTTTGTGTGGAGTGAGGGTGCAGTTGTTTGGCAGCCTGCAGTTAGGGTGTGCCTGCTGCACGTGTAGAGGGTGTTTTTAGGATTTTTAATTATTTATGTATTTGATGTGAGTTTTAAAGTGTGCTATCAGGCCTATGTATGTGGACGTTCTCCTGGACATGTGTTACTGTTGCACTATGTGGGCACGTGGTACTTCACATGATTGGACATTGTGGTTTTGGCATTGTTTTATTTGGGACACCTACCTGATTCTTCGGATGTCTGCACTCCTTTCTCCATCCCTCCGACTCCCTCTATGCTCTCGATTCCAATGGTGGAGGCACAGATTTCTTCCCAGGGGGTCAACTTGATGGGTGATTCCGATCCTCCCCCGGTAGCTGTGGCAATGTTGCGGTTGGCAGAAAGTATGCTACGGACGCGTATCCGCAGGTCGTCCCATCGCTTTCTGCATTGCTGTGGGTTGCGGGGTGCGGTCCCCACCGCACTTACCCGCTGTGCCACCAGGGCCCATATGGCCTTCTTGTTCGCAAGTGCCGTCCTGGTCATTTGCGTGGAGAAGACGGCGGCAGCATTCTCCTGGAGGGTCTCTGTGAGCACGGTGAGTTCCTCACGGGAGAAGTGGTCCTGCCGCTTGCGGTCGCACGCTTTCTTCGCTACTTTTCCCATTTTTCTTGGTTTCACTAGGGTGGATGACGGGTTGGGATGTGTCTCAGGGTAGTATTTTTAATGGTTGTGTGGAATTTGTGGTTTTATAGGTGTACGGCGTGATGTTTCCCGTTCCGGGACCATGCTTTTACTTCCGTTTCCGTATATTTACGGTCACCGTACTTTCCGGTTGGCGCTCACTGCGGTGTCCGCTGAGATGGGTGGCGGTATTGCACCTAGGGCGCCGTACGGCGGCGGTGTGGGCCGTTTTGGGGTCATTTCCGCCATCGCGGACTTTGCACTTCCGCCATGGCGTGGTGCTCGTGCCCGATGGGTCGGAATGAGCCGCACTTTGCTCCATCGTGCAATGGCGGAAACGCTATTTACGCTATGGCGGTCCGGTCGGTAGATTTCCGCCAGGGTCGTAATGAGGGCCAACATGATTTGCCTAGTTTTTAAGAGTTAGCAAGGTTTGAATCCCAAGTAAGTGATTTCAATGATCCAAAATGAAGTACTTGGTCAATCAGCATGATCCCACAATGAAACACAGGTGTGACCACAGAGTTTCTCTTGCTGCTCCCCGAATGTGGAATGAGCTGCAACCGACCTCACGTAAAATGGATGTTTACATATCATAGTGCCGAAAAGGCACTAAAAACATGCTTGTTCTGCCAATCCTGCATTGTGACGTCCTTAAAACAAGTCATACTTTTCTATCATTTATTTTACGCCTTGGTGCAGTTTAGTCAGTCTGTCAGTGCATTGCAAAGTAAAACAGAAATTAGAAACCTTATACATTCTGGAAGATGCACATTCACCAAATTTCTAGGTAAGTGTTGCTTGTCTGAAAGTACTGAATCATTTTACACCAGTCAATGAATTTATCTTTTTCAGCAAAGTTGTCTAATGTCTAATGTGAATGCTGTTTCCTTTATGGATTACAATTTGAAGGATTTTAATTGTCCTCTGTGAAATAGACGTCTGGCCTTGTACAAAATTCAGTATTTCTATGAAGAATTTGTTCCTATCATCCCAGTAGCACTTGAACATCTGTAAGAAATAGTTCTGAGATTGCAAGTTCCTTAATGTGGAAAGGAGATCAGTTTAAAAAAGAACATGTTTACACAATCAGGCAACTGAAAGAATTCACTGGAACATGGTTTTTCTCCACCATCTCAAACATTGTCTTGAGAGATTGACTTCATACTTTTGTGAGTTTTTAGAAAGAAACAGGGTTCTGCTTCAATGAGCCTTTTGAGAGTGGTCTCGCCACCAGAGGGAGTATGCCCGGGAAGTGTATTTTATGTTAGTATCAGAGTTGACCTTTGAAACAACAGAGTCAGACTTGAATTACAATAGCATTCAACTCCTGCTCTATTGCTAAAACCATGATAAGTGATCATGTGCTTTAGCTGGGCACATGATCACATAGTCAAGTCTTCCATAATTATAGCACAACATGCATCAACCAGTCCACATCAAAACATAAAGCCTTGATCCTTGTGAACTGTGATTACATTGGCAAAGCACAGAGGAAACACAGCTCTTTTATGACAACAACCAAACATTTCCCTTTGAAACTGGAATCATGCAGTTATTCTGCTTATAAGGATAGGCTCTGTAATGTGATCAAACTTCACGAGAAAAAAACTTGATGGCATTACTTTTGGCTCAAGTCGCAAAGTCAAGCAGTCTGCACATAGAACCACTCAGAAGTCCAAACTCTATTTTCATGTTAGATTGAAAAATAACAACAGTTTTATTTGATTTGATTGCTTATAGCAAGAACCTAGCTCAGAGCAGTGGAGCCCTTTACAACAGGAGTGCCGGGGCCCCTGAGGGACCCTCGAGTGTGGAAACAAGGCACAATCACCACACACGAACTGATACGCCAGACACGAGGTTGTATTCCCACAATCTAGGGTTTATTGCAAAGCAAATAGTCTCAGTTGGCCAACTGGGTCCCACGTCCCGCGACGTGTGTTTCCAAACCTCAGGGGGTTGCAAGAGAGCGAGAATCATACAACAGTTACATATATACAAAACAAGCATCTTGTAATCAGTAGTGGACACATCCAATACCTCCCCTAATACATTTCCTTTGAATTGGGCACGATAATTGACAATGGTAACGAGTATGACACCTTCGAACATTCATTTAGCAACAGTTTGCAATTTTCGCGAGCCTACAGACACAAGTCTTTGTTTAAAAGAACACAATGCTTCTGTTCTTGCAAGCAAGCTGCGTGCAGGGGAGAAACACATTCCAGGCCTTGCTATCTCCTAGTTTCTATTCTTGTACTGGGGGCCAACTTGCTCTCCAGGGCTCTACAGGGCTCAGGAAAGGGGGGCCGCAAAGAGGAGCATAATTCACGTCATTTAATGTTCGTTTCTAGCATTTCTACTGTGTTTTCGAGACTAGCTGGCACCTGTGGACTGATTAGGATGCCTCGCTGCTTACTTCCAAGGATATGCGAGGGAGGAGACCGGGCATTTCTGTCTGGGTTGCTACGTTATGTTTCAACATTCCTCTCACGGCCTTGCATTATGCACTAGTAAAGCAGAATAATATTTCAGCAAAGCAGTTTAACAAAAGGCAAAAAGCAAACATTAGAGAGAGAACAAAATGGCGATTTCAGTCACCTTAAAATGGCCGCACTTCAGTCAAGCTTATGGTTATATATTTCTGATACTAAACACATGAGGTGATTGGTCTTCGGCCAACATAGTACATGGCATTATGATTGAGGGGTGTATACTTTTCCTGGACCGACAAACCCTCCTTTTGGCCGTATGCCAAACACTGCATCCGTACATTGCATCCTCTTCTGACCAAGTATCTGATTCTAATTCTGATTCTGAATCTTGTGCATTATTAGTTTCCCCTTCATAGTCGTCAATATTGATTGACATGAATTCTTTAACTGTTCTTGATTCCTCATTACCATGGGTACTTGATTTAATAGTGCTCTTTTTTTCTATCATCTGTGGACACTCTTCACTTATTTCAGTGCATATTATGGGTAAGCAGTGTATGCAACAACACCATGTCATGAATATTCCTAGCACTGCAACTAGGATCGCAAATAATTTCCAACCCCATGAATATATTATCTCCCAGAACCAGCAGCCTATATCCCAACCCCCTTCTTAGGTATGGAGTTCAGAGCTCAAGACGTGCAATTTTCTTATCGCCTCAAAAATCGTAGGGGAGGAGTCATTTACAAATACACAACACGCTGATCCCACGATTTTGCAAACACCCCCACGATCAAACAGGATTACATCAAGAGCCATTCTATTTTGAAGTGTCATTAATCTAATCCCTTTCTCCTCTAATGTCATGTTGTATAATATATCTGTTGTTCCATTTATTGTTTTCTCTAAGATTCTGAATAGTTGTCGTATATTATAGGAATTTATTGCTTGAGCCATAAATGGTACAAATGATTTTGCTACTTCTTCCGCAATCAGTCCTCCTTCATTACTTCTTCGTGGCCTAGATCTAGATAGTTTGGCTATGTCTGTTGTTTTTAGAAGAAACACTCCTGGGAACAAAAGTCCTAAATAGCAAGCACCTCTCCAGTTTCTAGGCAACCGGGGATACGCTTTTTCTCCAGAGATAAAATACACAGGATCACCTACATATACAGGTTCTACTTTCCTATCAAGAATCACTATATTCATACATCTAGTGAATGTCCCTACTGAATAGGAGCCCTTTTTTTCTAAGCAAAAAGGAACAGAACGTGGGCTGTAATTTACTGTATAGGAGGGGGGCACTGCATATTTATTTCCTTCTAGTCTCATATGAAACGTGATTACAGATGATTTATATGGTGCAGACAATCTATCTTGTGGCATAAGTTTGGAAGGTGTAACTTTTGGTGTAATTATTTGTGCTCTATGAACTATGGAGCAACCTACAGGTTTCATGATTATCTCTTCAAATTCATTCATGTTTCTGCTATCTAATCAACCCGTTTCACTCTTATTCCATTTCCCATAATATAATGTACTCAGAGATGCACTGCATGCAGTACTCAATGGCAGTGGCTGCACATAACAACCTATTCCTTTACCACCATGCTGTGGCAAATGGGCACACACCCAACAATTATTCTTTCTCAGGATTGAATGTGTCATAGTCATTATTTGCAGTAATGTATTGTTAGCATTTCCTTCCCTATGCCTTTCTTCCATTGGGGACAGACTGTAAGTAATTACATGAACCGGGCTTTCAGTAGTGGAGATGTTTCTTACAGGCAAGAGAATTTCTAATGGGTGCATTTCTTCTAAGTACCATAATACCAGTGCTGTCGTTATTGGGGCTATTATACTCATCACACACATTACTATTGTTAAAATCTGCATACAATTTTTCTTGTAACTTTTTTTGTGTAACTTTCCAGTTTCTATGTCTAACTCATTATCAGCAGTGGTGCAGGAGGGGGCAAAAGCTGGTTTCGGCATTTCTCTCTCATGGTTCTTCTTCTTCAGCAGTGTTCGTTGTGAATATCTCTCTTCGTTGAACTCGTTATAAATAAGTTTGGTAAATGTCAACAGTCTGTTCTGCCAGTTCTTAGCAGCCTGGATTGCTTTACGTTGGGCAAGATCTCTGTGCTTTTGCACATTGCTCAAATAACTCCAGAGCAGTTATCAATTGCCTTCGTACCATGTGAGCCCCTCTTGTCCGGGAGGGGTGATCTGCACATGGTTTTTAGCACTGAGGAGCCTCGCTTTTGGGCTGTCCGATTTGCACAACCCTCACGCCGCTCTCCTCTAGGCCTCCGGTTCCTACTTCACCCAAGAATAGGAAACAGAGGCAACAAAGATCAGAAGAAATGTAAATGTGATCACTCCTTCTTCCGGTTCCGCAAATTATACTGCCTTGCTCCTGGTATCGTGTGATTAATGAATAGTGCGGATGCACTTCCAGACTCAAGCTCGGAGTCAGCCTGTGGCGCAATAGCAAATGATGGTGGGCGCCACAGTGGTGATGCAGGTTTAGTTTCAGGCTGTGGCGCAATGAAAGAGGGTGGGGGCCAAAGCGGTACACGTTTTGTGGCAGCCAGCAGTGATGCAGGTTCTGCTGGACAATATTGGGGCACTCTTTGCCCTTCCTTTTTTACAGCAATCTTTTCAGGCTTCGTTTCAGGATCAGGCAGATTTTGTGGCAAAGAACTGGCAAGCGTTTCTTTCGTTTCTGGGACCGCTGTCTCTTTTTGCTCATCTCCATCAAGCAGTTTTTCAGACGGTGATGGGACCTTTTGTAGCCTGCGTTGCGTGAATCCACGCTTTCCTTCCGTCTACACGAATGGCCGTTTGCATTGTCAGGAGAATTAAATAGGGTCCACGCCACCTGGGTGCAAGCAATGTTTTCCTCTCAAAGTTTTTAATGAGCACCTATTCTAGTTTCCGGGTTCTAGTGCGTGTCCCGGACCAGTGTATCTGATCGGTAATGCCTCCTGCAACTGCTGATGAATCAAACGCAATTTTAGGGTATTCGAGGTCCCTCAGCCGTTTCGGCTGAGGTGCACACCAAACATTTGCCGGTCTCCCCATCACAATCTTATATGGGGAGAGCCCAGTTCTTGCCTGCACAGATGTACGCATGTACAGTAACGCTATCGGCAAGGCATCTACCCAGCTTAACTTGTTTCCTGCGCATTTTTTGCTTATTTCGGACTTCAAGATGCCTTTGTGGCGTTCAATAAGACCGGCACTCATGGGGTGTCTAGAACAATGGAATCACTCATCAATCTGGAGATCTGCGCAAATCTGTAATATCACTGCGCCCACAAAATACGGACCATTGTCTGACCATATGACACGGGGCAGACCAAAACGGGAGAAGTATTCCTTCAACATTACTTTTGCAGTGCTCATGGAGGTACAGTCTTTTAATGGATATGCTTCCCCCCACTTACTGAATGCACATATGACCACTAGGACATACTTCAAGTTTTGGCATCTCTTCATCTCTATGAAATCAAAATGGATTACCCCAAAAGGCATAGAGGGAGGACCAAAACTGCCTGTTGGAGTCACTGTTCCCTTCCCCACATTGTGTTGTAGACACGTGATACAGTTCTGAACCAGCCTCTCGGCATTTTTCTTTATGTGTGCATTCTCCCATACTGTGGCTAGATGCTGAACTATCTTTTTGGCACAAATATGAGTAGGACTGTGGGCCATCGTGACCATTGCAGTTACATAGGAGTTGGGCAGCATCCAGTTTCTACTCTTCTTGTCCACCCAGCAACCTTCCAGATCTAATTCTGCAGAGCCCTCAGCCCACCCTTGTATTTCATCAGTGGTGGCTTCTGCCTGCATCCCTTTGACAGTAGCAATTCCATTTTCTATCATACAGGGCACTTCCTCAGACTGTACTGTCAACATTTTGGTATTCAAATCAATGGCAGTTTGCTTCGCAATTCTGTCTGCAAATGCGTTTCCCTCTCCCACTTTACGTGTTACTTTTTTATGCGCCTCGCATTTCACTAATGCTAGGTGCTTTGGACATGTAAGTGCAGACAGCAGTCGTACAATCAAAGTGCCATGTTGGATTCTGGCCCCATGTGATGTTAGGAACCCTCTCTCAGCCCAGATTTGGCCAAAGTTATGAACCACGCCAAAGGCGTATTGGCTGTCAGTATATATGTTTACACTCAGATTTTCAGAAATCTCACAGGCTCTGGTTAAGGCTATTATCTCCGCTGCTTGCGCAGAGTTGTAGGGGATTCTTTTACTTTCCACAATACTCTTTAACATGGTGATAGCATAGGCAGGAGTTGATGTGCCGTCAGGTAGTTTAAAACAAGAGCCATCACAAAACAACTCTCCATCTGTCTCTTTTTGTGGGGCGTCTGTTAAATCAATTCTTCCTTTCGTTTCTTCCTCAGTAACCATTAAACAATTGTGGGGAGGTGATTCATTCTCACCAAGTTCTTCCGTGGGCAGTGGCATTAATTCTGCAGGATTCAAAGCGCTACACCTCATAATTTGGATGTGTGGCGCAAAAAGGACAATTTCATATCTAGTCAATCTAGTTGAGGTGAGGTGTTCCGTCTGCGTTCTATTTAACAGAACGTCTATGGCATGTGGCACCATCAAAATCAAGGTGTGCCCCAATACCATCCCTTCCGTTTGTTTCACTGACGCAGCAGCCGCTGCAACAGCTCGCAAACATTGTGGTAATGCACGCGCTACAGGGTCCAGCGCAGAAGAAAAACAGCCGCACGGCCAATTTCTTCCACTTTGTTCCTGTGTCAAAACAGCCAACGTGCAGCCTTCATTCTCAAACAGTCTAAAAATGTTCTCATAATTTGGTGTGCCCAAAACTGGAGCAGAACACAATGCAGTTTTGAGCAGATCAAATGCTCTCTGACATTCTTCACTCCACTGCAAAGGCATCACAACATCCTTTTTTGTCAATTCCACCATTGGCTCCACAATTAGGGCAAAATTCACAATCCACTGCCGACAATAAGAAGCCATGCCTATTATAGCTCTGACTCCTTTTTGTGTTCTTGGAATAGGCATACCAGAAATGCTTTCTATTCTCTCTGGCGTCAGTCTTCTCCCTTCTCTCGAAAGTAGGTAACCCAAATAAACCACCTCCTTTCGACAATACTGGAATGTCTTTAAGCTCGCTTTGTGGCCATGCGCTGCTAAGTGTGTTAAAAGTAAAACAGTGCTCTGTTTACAAATCTCCTCTGTATCTGTGGCGATCAATAAGTCATCTATATACTGTAACAATACACAACCTGCCGGTAATTCTAACATGTCTAGCTGTTATTTCAATGCTCTGCTGTAAATACTCTGACTCTCTGTGTAGCCCTGTGGAATGCACGTGAATGTGAATGATCGTCTTCCTAATGTGAAGGCGAACAGATATCTACTTTCTTTGTGTACTGGAATACTGAAGAAAGCATGCCTCAAATCAATAATACTAAAGTATTCTGCCGAGGCAAATTGTGGTGCCGTCTGTAACTAATGGGAATTGAGGATCTACTACCTTGTTTAGTGCACGCAGATCAATTATGAAACAATACGGTACCTCATTACCTCCTTTCTTATACACCGGAATAATGGGACTGTTACATGTACTGCCTGTAATCTCTTTAAATACTCCCAACTTTACCAAATCAGACACAATACTTTTCAATCCTTTCTCTCCTTCTGCTGAAATTTTGTATTGTGGAATACGCGGTAACGTTACTGCTTCCTTTAGAGCAATCTTTACTGGCTCTATCTTCAAACATACCACATCATTGTCATTCATCGCCCATATACAAGTTGGCACTTCACTCAATTCTCCTGGCAGCGGTTTGGACAAAAATTCAGATACTGGTACATTCTGTGGTGAAATGGTCAAAAATACTCCATCTGGCGTACAGTGGATAACTGCACTCAGTTTTTCAATAGGTTTAATCCTAACAAATTTTCCCCGCAGTTTTCTTTTAAGAGAAATGGACAATATTCAGTGTATGGACCTAATGTTACTGGTACTGGTTGGGACACTGGATTTATTACTGGGGTACCTGCAAACCCTACTGAAATATTTCTTTGCCCTGACAGTGGTATCTCTGGAACCAAGTGATGATTTATCGAGCATTTTTGTGCTCCCGTGTCTACGAGAAAGCTATGCTCCCTATTCCCGACTTTCATTTCTACGTAGGGTCCTTTCTGATTCACAGGAATGGGCACTGGTTCCGACCCCTGTCTTGGGCTGTCCTATTGGGGAAACAACACATCATCCAATGTGTATCGCTGCTGTTATTATAGTATGCATTTGAATGAGTGTCAAAAATGTTTCCGCCCCTCCCTCTATTCCCATTATGCGTGTTTTGATGGCTCTGATTCTGAGTAGAGGCAGTTTGATTCTGATCTTGGTTCTGACTTTGGGCACTATTCCCATGGCTATTTTGGTGCTGCTGCATGCTATTTCTATTCAGCCCATTTGTTCCTGGATGTCCCCTATGCTGTCTTCTCTGGCCATACCCATTTCTATTTTGCAGATCTGGACATTGCGCTCGCCAGTGACCTTCCTCTCTGCAATATGCACACTGATTCAATCCCAGAGGCCCTCCATGCATGTTCGAATGACCTCTGCCTTGTGCATTACCTCTTCCTCTATTGTGTCCTGCCACTTGCTGGAGTAGCACTCCAACCATTGTTCGTAGTGCTTCTATCCTCATTGGCAAGGGGTATTCATCAAACATCTCATGTATTTCCACTGTGGGGATACTAGGATCTGAAATCCATTTTAACGCCTCCCGTATACATACTTTTAATTTATCACCTGTCTGTCTTGACGATGGCAAAAATCGCTGCTGTATATAGGGCTCTACCGCTTCCTTCCTATCTCTCCTAATATCTTTACTCCTTTACCGAGGCGTGGCAAACATTTCGGTATGTTTATCATCAAGTTCATTCTTTAATTCAAAAAGTCGGTCTACATGTTCCCTTATTTCTTCATCTCTATCTCTACTACGTGCTAATGCATTCAAATCCAACAATCGTGGCAGTAACCTCCCAATTAACTGTTTCCATCATGCCACTAAATATTCCCCCATGCATTCCATCACTACCTGTCTTTCATTGCTCCTCCTGAAATCATACATCGAGGCCAGCGTTGACGTTTCATCATTCCCATTTATATACATTTCTGCCTGCTCTTGCAGCTCCCGTCTTCTCTCCTTGCTTATCGCACTACGGGTCACTCTCGCGCATCCAGTTTGTCTGGTCCCTTCTATTGTTTCAATGAGTTCAAGTTTAATTACAGGAGGGGCAGTTGGGACAGAGACAATCTCTAGGGAGGGAGGTGCAGATGGGACAATGGGTACGGGAAGTGTCTGTTGCAGCACTGACTGGCTAATGGGAGGGGCTGATTGTGTGGTCTGTGGGTGTGCTGGAATTTGATCAGTAGGGAGGGGCTGAACAATAGGAGGGGGCTGAGCAATGGTTACTTACACCGTCTTTTTAGTGTCTTCCCTTGTACCTTGCTTTGTATCAGTCAATATTTTTTCTATCAATTCATCTGATGAATGCAATTCTCGTTGTGGGTATATTTTTTCTATACTCAACTGATCGTGTCTATTTGATTTTCTCAAACTATCATTCCACTCCTCCTCCTTTTCTTTCGCTCTCTCTGCTTTCAACTTATGCTTGCGCGCATGTTTCTCTCTACTTCTCCAACGAAGCATAGCTCCCCTTCTCCAGTCCCTAAGGATATCAAATGCTGCAGGGCGTGTTTTCTTTTTCGTCAACAACTTCTCCAAATTATCTATTCTCGTGATCTCAAAACTCCCATGATTCGGCCACTGGAAATCTTCCCGTTTTCTGGTTTGGCTATGCCAAGTCTCACAAAACATTATCGTTCCCACACCATATTTCACATACATCTCATACGCTGGCGTCCCCACAGGTGGTGCAACCTGGCCAGTTTCCAAAGATTGTCTACCACAGCGGAAAAATCCCGCTAAGTTGGACAATACCCCAGGCATGTTTTAACCTTACCCTCGGCTAATCAAACTTACACTGGGTGTTTGATTTTGCAAAATCAACTCTCAACCAATGTCAGGATTACTTTGAATCGGGGCACGACTCACCTGATCAATCAAGTTGTCTTTTTAAGACACAATTTGTCCGTATACTGACGCAACCAATGACGTTGTGTCTGCGTATCTTGGCTCACTCTGCCTCGTTTCGGGACCCTTGCCTCCTTGTTCTCTGGCCGGGCACGTCGATCGGGGATCAGTTGTGTGCAGATCTGCAAAGGAGTCTCTCAATGCTTTCGTAGGGGTGCCCCGAACACCTCTTGATCGCGGCTTGATCATCCCGTCCTCGCCGTTCTCTCCGCCTTTCTTATTTTACAACGTACACGATGGAACAAGTGGGGGAGGGTCCCTATTTGGGCGCCATCTTGGTGGGGCCCCTGAGGGACCCTCGAGTGTGGAAACAAGGCACAATCACCACACACAAACTGATACGCCAGACACGAGGTTGCATTCCCAAAATCTAGGGTTTATTGCAAAGCAAATAGTCTCAGTTGGCCAACTGGGCCCACGTCCCGCGACGTGTGTTTCAAAACCTCGGGGGATGCAAGAGAGCAGGAATCATACAACAGTTCATATATACAAAAAAAGCATCTTGTAATCAGTAGTGACACATCCAATACCTCCCCTAATACATTTCCTTTGAATTGGGCACGATGATTGACAATGGTGACGAGTATGACACCTTCGAACATTCATTTAGCAACAGTTTGCAATTTTCGTGAGCCTACAGACACAAGTCTTTGTTTAAAAGAACACAATGCTTCTGTTCTTGCAAGCAAGCTGCGTGCAGGGGAGAAACACATTCCAGGCCTTGCTATCTCCTAGTTTCTATTCGTGCAATGGGGGTCAACTTGCTCTCCTGGGCTCTACAGGGCTCAGGAAAGGGGGGCCGCAAAGAAGAGCATAATTCAAGTCATTTAATGTTGGTTTCTAGCATTTCTACTGTGTTTTCAAGACAAGCTGGCACCTGTGGACTGATTAGGATGGCTCGCTGCTTACTTCCAAAGATATGCGAGGGAGGAGACCGGGCATTTCTGTCTGGGTTGCTACGTTATGTTTCAACATGCCTCTCGCGGCCTTGCATTATGCACTAGTAAAGCAGAATAATATTTCAGCAAAGCAGTTTAACAAAAGGCAAAAAGCAAGCATTAGAGAGAGAAGAAAATGGCGATTTCAGTTACCTTAAAATGGCCGCACTTCAGTCAAGCTTATGGTTATATATTTCTGATACTAAACACAACACATGAGGTGGTTGGTCTTCGGCCAACATAGTACATAGCATTATGATTGAGGGGTGTCTACTTTTCTTGGACCGACAGGTGGGTGCTAGAATTGGACTTTATAAAGTAGCACAGTACTGTTGGTGGAGGGAGAGAGTGAATTGTATTCATCCTGAAGGTATTGTAAAAGAGCCACGTTTTTAGTGTTTCGTGGAATTGGTGGCTGTTGGGAGCATTTCTAGCCTTCACTGGAATTGAGTTTCAAATGGTCGGGCATGGCAAGAGAAGGACTGCTTGCAAGTCTTCTCTTTGTGGACTAGCTTTGACTCCAGCCTTTTGATCGTTTTGCTATGTGGGGTGCGAAAGCTTCCAGAGGTGTGGAGTTGAGCCACCAAGAATCTTAAGGTTCCATTTGAGACTGCTTTGTAGGTGAAACATGCAGTTTTTAAAATGATCCTGGTGGGTGGCTGGGGGGCGGGAGCCCCTGAAGCGTGCACAGTGTTTGAGAGATACAGTTGATTGGCAGGCACCTGTGATGAAACAAGCTGCTTCCTGATGGGCTGCTTTGAGGGGGACCAGGTGTGCATCTGGAATCCCAGTATGGAAGGCATTTCCTCCATCAATGTTTGAGCTATTGAGGGCTTGGACAACCATACGGAATTCATTTGGGGGAAGTGTTTCATTACGAGGAGTGTGTGGATCTGTAGCCATGCCGTTTGTGCCTTTTTGGCTATGTGCATTTGGAAGGAAATATTATACGGAAATATTTGACAGGCAGCTATCAGAAAGCCTCAGATCTATAACCCTACTGTACGAAAATGTGACTTCTCAAAATCAAACAAGGAAAGCGTAGCCTTTGTATCCAATTCTGTTGTACAATAGTTTTAATTTCAGTTGCCAACAATGCAGAAATAATCTTTTGATGTTCTGCAACAGTAGACATCAAACCCTTTGAAAGTTTGCTTGCACTGACCAGTGCATTCCTCTTGGTGTATTACAGAAATCAGTCTTCCTCTTGAAGCTTTCTTCATACCATAACCCAACACACCAAGTCTAATATTGTTCAACATCTCGGCAAATGCAAGATATGCAGATTGCCTCATATTGCCAGTTATACTGACAATATGTCCAGAGATTCGTATTCACTATATTGGGGATTAAGTTTCAAGCATGTTTACTACTGAGAGTCTGAAACACTGCCCAACTTTTTATATGGGTCTACTCTAGAAGATCACCAAAAACTCAAGTTTCCATGCCCACCAGATCTTCATAGTCAATCTTCACCAGCTCTCATATCCTCAAATATATGATTGCTATCATGACATTATATAGCATGTTAAATGCATACACAACTAGAGCTCTCCTTTTCCACTTGGCTTAGATTACATCATGTGCCGCTCTTCCAGAGAATTTCCTTAATTCAAACTTATTGACACCCAGCCCAGTTGTTTTTGCCCTAGCTTGGTCTTTTTTTTGTGCATACCATCAGCCAGGAAGGGACCATTACTTACCAACCCTCCTCCTCACATAGAGCAGTGGCAACAAAAGGAGAATGTTGGACAACCTGCTTTAATAAAGATGACCCACAATAAAAATAGACATTTTAGATGTTTTTTTTAATGAAAAAAATATTTCAGCAAAAAACCCATTGGAAAAAACACTGTCGATGAATGAACATAAAACCATCCAACATTGCAGTAATCTTGATATCAAAATAAGAAAACAGGAGAGCGGGAGAATCTCTGGGCCAACCAAATCTCCCTTAAACAGTAACATATCTAGCCAAGGTAAAACATCTTTTACAAATAAAGAGTTAATATGAACATTAAAACGACCACAAATCTAAATCGTATGCCCTAGAGTATGTACTTTTCACAAAACTCTTGATCACAGCAATACAATGTGCGTTATATTTTGGGGGTCGATACACAACTGAAATAACTACTAAAAATGTAATCCGGCGGTAATTATAGGAATAAGTTGTTCGATGCTAGCATACATATTCAATTGGCAATCGTATTTGTAAAACCACTAGAAAGTTAAAAGTTACACCAACTCCTCATTTATCAGGCCTATGACCACAGAAGGCAGGGAACACTTCTGAAAAAATCTCATTCGGAGATGCTGGCCTTTCCTGGGAGAAGAAGGTTTCAGCCACTGCTAATAAATCCAAATGTTCATCTTATAGCAAAAGTGCTATGGTATTTTCCACCACAGAACGAGCATTGATTAAACCAATTAAACCGATTCTAGACACCAAAAACTTTCTTTTGACCAACAAAGTATTGAGTGTATTAACTAAAGAAGTCTCCTCAAAACCTGGTGGGTCACCTATGATATGATATGGCGCGCTTCTGTGGAGTGCTTCTGACGAGTGCTGTTCTGGGGGAAACTCTGACCATTGAAAATCACTCTTGTTGACAGCGTTGACTCGATTCTAAGTGAATCACTGTGGACAACCACTACAGCAGGAAATGCGTGAGGCTCTGCCTCTTTTACCCAGCCTACCTACAAAAATACAGGCACGCATGCTTGTGCACGCACTCATCTGCGCGCACGCTTCTGTGGAGTACTTCTGACGAGTGATGTTCTGCAGGGAGACATTGAAAATCTCTCCCACTTATATGACAGCTTCGACTCGATTCTAAGTGAATCACTTTGGACATCCACTACAGCAGAAAATCCTATGAACATCAAGGCAAACACAACTGGTCTCCTCCCAGAACAACTACCACTGGCCTTTGCAGACAAATTCGTTTGTGCGTGTCAAACCCTGCCTCTATCTCTCTGTGTCTGTGACTCTGCATGTCTTTCTCTTTCTCGCTCTCTTTCAATCGGGAATAGATACATTTTACATCCAATGCAACAAAGAAAGGGGAATTGGCACGTGAAGGGAGGGGGAAGACTGGGGGCTGAGCTCATTACCCTAAGCGAAGTATTAAGGGTAATAGGTGGAATGATCATTGTGGTTCAAACTCAGAGCTGCATGAAATATGAAAACCCAGGTACTCATTTGACCTTTCTTAGAATGTAGGTTGGCAGGCCAACAGCCCTCTCAAACCTCGCTCAGTCTTGTGCTTGGTGAAACCTTCTGAGAATTGCGGCTATCGGGCAACAAATGGGGTGCATCAGGTGATGTAGGCATTCTCCAAGACATCTACCCCAGTGTATCCAAAAGGCTTTAAACCTCTCTAACATGGCGAAATAGCCACAGACAAAACTAAATGTGTGCCTCAGTCAACCCCTCACCTCGAGTAGAGGCAACATTATCTTTAGTTGGAGAGTGATGCTGCAATCCTGCAGGGGGGTTCATTGCCCCATGAAGCTGGGTGCAGAACAGAAAAACTGAAATTGTTAGTTCCCATTTCCATCTACACTTAAGGTAACCAACTAAGTAGTCAATTTAAAGATAAGGGTCACTTATCAAAAGTTCAAAAAACATAAATGATAAAGGAACATGGGAAAACATTTTTAATCACAAGGTCACATAGGTTATTAGGTGGTTACATTCAACTCAGGGACTTCCCCCCGCCCCTAGGCAAGGTGGCACGCACCCAAAGCGCTATAACAGATTCACTTTGCTGAGGCCTCCCACTGTCTCGCACCCACCCCAACAAATACCCTGTATCACCAATGGACGAGGAACCAGGCCGATGTATAGTAAGAATATACATTTATTTATTTATTTATTTATTTATTTATATATTTAAGGTTTGACAAAGAAGACTGGCAGCCAACATCAGCCAATAATGGTGTGGCACTGCACCCAATATCACAACTGCAGATTACTTTCTGTTTTTAAAACAACACAGGTAAGATTTTGAAACATGCAGTCACAACTTACAACTGATTTAATTGCAAATTAACCAATAGTAAACATTGACAATACAATGGAAACATAGTTTTGCAACACACATTCAAAGGACAGGCAGTGCTTTGGGATTCTGGTCTGGGAGGCAAGGGAATCAATGGAACATTTTGTTTTCTAGGCTTTCATTTTAAAGGTACAGTTGGGAAAAGAAACTCAAATGGAAATCGTTTTTCAACACACATTCAAATGAGAAGCACTGGTTGGTATTTCTGGTTTGGGATACAAGGGAATAAAGGAGGAATTTAGTTTTGCAACCTCACATTCACTTGAATAGCAGTGCTTTAGGGTTATTTATTTTGGGATTATAGACACCTACTTCGGGACAGTACTCAGGGGTTTCAGAAGGACAGTCACCCAAATCTTTATGGTCTATACCGGCTCTAACAAACTGGGCATGAAGAAAAAAGGTGGATGGCGAGGCGCACACTCCAGTTCCCAGTCAAATTAGACCTGATACAATGGTAACTGGGTTACATCCCAAAAAATAACAGGGTTGAATCCCCAAAAATGTCAACAAGTATTAACAGGGTTGGATCCCATCTGCTGTTTAGTTGCTCAGTTTTTCTTCTCCTCCTAGCGCTTTCCTGTCACAAACAATCATCAGGGAGGCTGTGCTGATATTCACGTGATTCCATTTAGCAGCTCTTTTAGTCTCTTTTAGTCTCTAGCGATTCTGGTAGCTGTAGTGTTAACGTGTTACCAAATCAGGTGACCAGGAACCAACACCCCTCCTAGTGCACAAGTCTTGCCCAAATTTGGGGGAGTGGAGAACACCATCAATATGGTTCTCTAAAGTGGGGCACAGTAACCCCGGTGCTACTGAATATATAATATATAAGCACAGCCTCCCTGATGATTGTTTGTGACAAGAAAGCGCTAGGAGGAGAAGAAAAACAGAGCAACTGAACAGCAGATGGGATCCAACCCTGTTAATACTTGTTGCATTTTTGGGATTCAACCCTGTTAATACTTGTTAATTTGTTTTTGGGATCTAACCCAGTTACTTTTTGCATCAGGTACATTTTGACTGCGAACCGGAGTGCGCGTCTCGTCATCGCCTTTTTTTCTTACAATGTAATGGGAGTTCCGGGATCCAGAGGCAGCAGCACCGGGGTTACTGTGCCCCACTTTAGAGAGCCATATTAATGATTTTCTCCCCTCCCCCAAATTTGGGAAAGACTTGTGCACTAGGAGGGGTGTTGGTTCCTGGTCACCTGATTTGGTAACATGTTAACACTACAGCTACCAGAATCCCTAGAGACTAAAAGAGCTGCTAATTGGTATCACCTGAATATAAGCACATCCTCCCTGATGATTGTTTGTGACAAGAAAGTGCTAGGAGGAGAAGAAAAAGAGAGCAACTGAACAGCAGATGGTATCCAACCCTGTTAACACTTGTTCAATTTTTGGGATTCAACCCTGTTAATACTTGTTAATTTGTTTTTGGGATCTAACTCAGTTACTTTTTGCATCAGGTACATTTTGACTGCGAACCGGAGTGCGTGCCTCGCCATTCTCTTTTTTTCTTACACTGGGCATGAACGTTGTTAGTTTCGAACTCTAACAACAATCATCCCGTGATAGTCTATATGGAAATTAATTGATTTAACTTCAATTCGCTAAGAATCTACACAGCTCCCCCTCCCCCCACAATTTAATGGCAAGGATTAAGGTGGGCTGTTCCCAACACAGTACAATGAAACAAATAGGGTGATTTTCTCTGGTGAAATTAATTTGAATTGGATTTAATACAATGTGTCAAGGGCCTACTCAGTTTCAGCCCCCTACCCACTAATGGAAATGGATAAGTCAAGTAGTTCCCCACACAATTGATGGATTTTGGATTAGTTTACTTACATGCAAGGCCTTGGTCAGGGAAAAACAGCAGGGCTCCTCCGCGGACATCACAGAACTGGTCAAGGGCTCTCAGTCAAGGATTTTTTCTTGCACCCAGACTCCCTCTGGCTCCTCAGGTTGGGTCCCAGCTAGCTTCTAGATTTCCCTGTCACTGTCTCCAATGCATGGATTGAGGCCTTTCTGCTAGTTGTTCCTCACAAGAGTCCATCAAAAGGCTATCTCCAGGTATAAAGTGAAAAAGCCCTGTTCTGAAGCAAACATGCTCTCTTATAGGGCTGATCACACACCAACATTGTCATAATTCCCATGGTAAGGATTGGCTAGCACTCTCCCTTCACCTCCACCAAGACGCCCACTGGCTGCTGATAGGACCAGAAGTTGGGAGATATTTATGATGTAGGCTGAGGGAGGAGAAAGATTTGTCATCTCAAAATGACAAGTAGGTTTAAACTTTTTGTGTTCTGAACATGTCATAACATGACAGCTATGTTCATTTTTCAGATAACTCCATAAATCTATTTATCATTGGATTCTACATTTTATGGCCAGTCGGAAAATACAAATTGTATTTCGGCACTCCCTTCATGGGCGGAGCCACTATTTTTCGTGGTTTGCAACTGTTCCAAAATTTTTATAACTCTGACACTGCATACTTTTTGGGGGAAAATGGCAGAATCATACTTTTGATCATGACATAAGTTATGTACATCACAACATTTTCGTTTTTTCCCTATAAATGTTGTCAATTTATGAGCTGAAATTGAGTCTCTTTATTCCTGAAAACGCAGTCTGTCATTTGACTTCATTTTTCCAATTTAAGGCATAGTTCCTTCTTTTTAGCTTCCAGATGCACAGTATTTCAAATGTATTCTTTGTTTCCATGTGTACTGTTACAGTTTTGAATCTGTCAAAGTGGGCATTTACACAAAGTCAGCCTCTGCAATGCCACATGTACTTGGAATCCATCTGCCGCAGTTAACAATATTCCAGTTCTAAGTCTCACTCTTTTCTGGTTAAATGCTTGTACATTCTAACAAGATGGAGGAAGGCCCATTCTCACTCATTCACTCATTCACTAGGCCTCATGTTGAAATCACTGTTTTGTACTGGCTTTTATAGTTCAGTGCAACTCCACACTTAGCCAGGGTCACTCTCACGGTGGGGCCTAGCATGGCCTCTCCATCTCTGTCACTCTGGGGCTTTCTTTTGGCCCACAAATCCCCCTGGCTTTTTTATCCAGGTGAGGCAAAAAAGGGCAAGGGGAGAGTGTTTTTTGTGTGTTTCCTTTTGGCTTTGGTTTATTCCATGAATTTTCTCATCAGAGCACATCCACTCTTTTCCTGTCCTAAGAGAGTGGTGCTCTGGTCTGCCCTCCACTGTTTTCGGATTTTGTGGTTTCGATCCTGGACCCCTGCCTTTCTAGGTAACTCCAACCTCGGAGCTGTAAAGGCAAGGAGTTATTGAATCTGCAGAGAGTAAATGAGAGGTTAAGTATTGAATACAGTACTTCTTTCCCCAGTAAATAGGGATACAAATTGATACAAACAACAGTTTATTTATTTATTAGTTAATATGCATGTGGCAACAAAGCCTTTTATATACAACAGAAAACATTTTATAGTACAAAACATGGATAATAATAGACATGATAACAGTAAATTAACAGTAAATTAAATAAAAACACAGTGGTTAAAAACACTGTACATAAAAACATAAAAACACATAACCAGAAGTCATCCCTTCTTCGATTAAATTAAAATACATCTTCTTCAAAGAAAACACTGTATGTAATCATTCAGATGATAGATAAGATTAACATCAGGTAATAAGATCATAAAATCTGTAAAATTGTTAACATTGATTTCACTTGACATACGCAATTTTGACCACATTCTCCTTCTCTAATTTTGGGTATATTCCTTATAAGTATGAATTGTTTTACTCTCTGTTAATGTGCGATATTCTCCATCCAGGTTTCCATCCTTCCCTTTCATTCTTCAGATGACTCGTGGGCGCAACCCTGAATGGGTTCTTCAATCAGTCGAAAGTCTGTCTAGGTTGACAGCTCTTCATCTGGACCCATTTCTCTTCTGTATGTTCTCCTTTGGGGATGCAGATCTTATAGGTGACAGGTGAGATTTTATCAACAATTTCAAAGGAACCACGCCAAGAGGGGAGGAACATCCGCTCCTTGGTCTGGTTCCTTGGGATATTGTACAGGTATACCCTGTCTCTTACTTCGTACTCCTTCTTGGTAGTTTTTAAGTCATAGTAGGCTTTCATTCCTTCTGCCGACTTTTCTGAATTGTGCTGAGTGTAAGCAAAAGTGTGTTGAAGGTGTTTCCAATGTTCTCCTGGCTCGTGGACGTGTTGATCACGGTCTGCTCTTGAGTTTTGTAGAGCAGATGCTGAGGTAGCACCATTTTCCGTTCCGTCATGGGCTTAAACAGAGAAGTTTTTGTTACAGAAGATGGTGTAGACTTTTTGGTCATCAGGACAAGTGGTAATCAGATGTCCCAACTAGGTCCAGAATCTGCCACACACTTCTTCAAGATGCCCACAATTGTTTTATTGAACCTCTCAACTCCCCCGCTCGAGGCTAGGTGATAGGTGATGTGGAGTTTTATTTTTACCCGTAATATCTCCCACATCTTGGTCATCACCTCGCTGGTAAAATGACTTCCGCGGTCCGACACAATCATTTGGGGCAGGCTGAAACGAGAGAAGATGTGATTGATCATTAGTGCGGCAGCTATCTCTGCCTTACAATTTGGGGCTGGAAGATATTCTACGGACTTGGTAAACAAGCATTTCATGGTCAACATGTACTTGTTTCCTCTAGAGGAGCGAATCACTGGCCCATTGAAATCGACTGACAAGTCCGACCAAGGCAGTGTCATTCCCCTTTTCTGTAGGAGAGCTCTATGTGTGAGAGAACTCGGCTGAAACTGAGCAAACACAAGACACCTCATTAAATAGAAGTTGAGGTCCTGGCCCATGTGTGTCCAATATGCGACTTTGCACAAGATTTCTAATGTTGTATGAAACCCCCTATGACCAGCAGTGGCTGCATCATGGCCTTAACATCAGGCTTCGGAATGAGGTAGGTACCACCCACTGGTCATATACAGATATGGATCTGCATACCAACAAATCATCTTAGATTCAGAACATTTTGGAAAACTTCATCAACACCAGGGGATCTTCCTTCCCGATATAATCAGATTCTGTCAGAAGAAAATTCACAGGGTCTTCAATATGTTGATAACATTTCCCAATAATTGGGTCCTCTTTTTGCGCAGTAATGAAATCTGCATCTGGGGTTTCTTTGCTCCACTGGGTAGTTGAGAGTTCATTATTGACATGTGTTTGGCACCTGGTTACAGCAGCAACCTGGATTTCACCCAACAGGGATTCAGTACAACAGGTTTCCCATGAATGGCCCTAGTTTTGGCCAATTGGTCAGCCAAGTAATTTCTAGTTTTGTTGGGTCCCTCTATTTTAGAGTGACCTCAGATCATTTTCCAATAGATGGTCATCTCATTAGCAGTTACCAGATCATCAATTGATTCAGATTAATTTCCCATGCTTGAGCGGTTTGTTATTTGCACAGAGCATGCTTTGATTTTTCCAATTAATCAGGTGTTCTACAAATCCATTCCTGACATAATCGGAATCAGTGATTATGACCAGTTCTTTGAGTTGTACTGCCATCAACTCTGCCTCCTGACTAATTCAGGGACTGATTCTGTACCCAGCAGAGGGTTCCAGGGTATCATTCACCCAGGCATTCCCAATGCCAGCCACTAGTTATTTTTCCCTGTGGTAGTCAACATGGTAGGAGCACACAACCACATAAACTGTGGGTATCCCCTGGCACATGTCTTCCTCATATACTTTGTGCAGGGAAGTAAGATACGCCTCCATATTGTCATTGGTCCTTAGACTTTCGTCCTCAAGACAGTTTTCTTGAGCACAATCATGCAAGTCAGCCAATCCTTGCGCTAGAGGACTCATCTTGTTTTGGCCGTATCTGACCTCCACAGGAAAGCCTTGCATCGACCGAATCCAGGAAGTAATTCTGGAATTAATCACATTCCCTGTTCGGATTTGGTCACTTTGGATATATTGCAAGGGTTGGTGAGGAGTCTCCACGATTATGTCCTCCCCCTGGATGAATGGGTGATAATTCTTCAACGCCCACACCGTTGCCACAAGTGCCTTTTTCGCAATAATTGAATTTTTCTTCCACAGAGGACAAAGTCTTGCTCGCATACAAGATTACTTTGTTGACCTTGCCGGGCTTTTGGCATAATACTGGCATTAAGCAAGTATCTGAGAACCACATCTCCAAGAAGAATTCATTGTTTTTCATGGGGTAAACCAAACACAGGGCTTGGGATCTCTTTGATTGTTTTACTGCCTCAGATTGTTCTGGTCCCAACTCCCACTTGACCTCAGCCTCTAATAAGTGGACCAAGGGTCAGGTGACCTATGTGTAGTCTTCAATGAACTTTCTACTGTAATGAATGAGTCCAAGAAGGCTTCTTAGTTCTCGCAGAGTATTAGAGTCTTTCAATTTCAATAATGCTTCCACCTTTTTCACCTGGGACTAAGACTCTCAGGAGTGATTTCATTCCCTGAGAAGTTCACGCAGGTTTACACCACTGTGTCTTCTGAAAGGACAGTTTCTCTCCAGCTTTCTGCAACTGGGTCAGAAAATAGCGTATATCAGCCATGCATTTCTCCACAGTTGAGCTCTTGATTAAGACATCATCTACATAGGCCATGTTTCCCCATTCACCCAAATCGGGCATGGCCTTATGTAGGAAGATATTACATTAATTGCTGGAATGTATGTATCCAAAGGGGGTTCGGGTCCACATGTATTGCTGTCCCCCAAAGGTAAAGGCAAGCTTGTACTGGTTTTCCCTACTCACGGGTACTTTCCAGTACCTGTTGGTCAGGTCAATGGCGGTATACACCTTTGACCCTTGCATCTGGGCCAGTCCCTGATCGAGGTAGGGATGGGGCCCTCTTGCCATGTGGATCCATTTATTTAACTCCCTACGGTCTGCGCAAAGTCTCCATTGGTCATTGGGTTTGAGTATCCCCAGCACTGGGTTGTTAAAGGTACTGTGGATTGGATGAATTATCCTACGGGATTCTACGTTTTTACTAATTTCCGTGAGTGACTCATAGACACGAGAGGCAACCGTTATTGCTTTACAAATACTGGAGCCATCTCGGGGTCCGCAGGTAAGGTCGTTGAATGTATCCCTGTGCGTCCACAATCATATGAATCCACTGCAAAGATGTCGCGAAAATCCCAAAACACCTGTTTCAGCTTCTGCTTTTGCTCCTCTGTCTCATAGGCATCAGCAAGATTGAGCATCTGCTTAAAGCCTGGAAAGACCATGGGCTTGGCAATTTCGGCGGTGTCCTCCAGTTGGGTGGAGAGATCTCTTGTTAGGGTGTTGGCCTGGATTTGAGGTTTTAGGGATGAGAGGTAGTCACTGTTGACTCGGAATACCGCCTCATCCTTCCTGATGTCACAGGTCACCTTTTCCCACCATAAGGGCAGGAGAAGTACACCAAGAAATTCCCCCATGCCTGGTGAAAATCTTTTCCAGGGGATACCGTAATTGATATGGAAGCAGTCCTTTGGAATTGGTCCAATGATCTCATTACCAAAATCAATAGAATAGTGTTGGGCATCAACTGCCATTCCAATAAAGGTGTCTGTGCCCAAAGTGATACTTTGAGGGTCACTGTTATCCACTAATATTCGAATGGTGTCATGTTCTATGTAAACTAGGAGTGTCAGATGTAAATACAAACCTTGCTGTTGGAGAGGATAATTCAGATTTATATAGGCGTCCTTGTTTTTGAGATTCTGTCCTCGCCTAATTTTTAGGGGAATTGGAAATTACTCTAACTGCCCTGGGATGTTAATCTCTTCTCTCACTTGTACTTCTACCACATACGGAAGCAATTGAGCCGGCCAAAATGCTTTCTCACTGTTGTCAAAGCCCATGAGGTTACCCCCAAGTCTTGACCAGGCTTTGTTATTAATTAGGTCCAAATTAATTGCTAATCGATTGAGAATGTCACTGTCTAAGTAAAAGGTGGAGGGGACATCTCTCACAATCCAACAATTATGTTCTATGCTTTTGTCATAATGGACATTTTTAGCATGCACCTGATAGGCAGGAGATGTTTGTAATTTGGAGTTTCCAGGCCCATTTCCTGCTTATTAATCAATTTAAATGTGGGAACGGTCTGATCTTTTTGGAGTTTCCTGAACTCTTCTGTTATTCAGGTATACACTGGCGAGAACAGGCTCCTCCCTCTCATTTATCTGAATGAGGAAAAATATCTGTTCTCCCTTCATCTGGATGTCGGTCAAACTTTGAGCTGATTTTTCATCATCTTTTGTTATAGGATTTGGGTTTCCTTCTGATTGTGGATTGGTATAACATTTTAGAGTTTTTCCTTAAAGTGTGGAATGCCACTTAATACTGGGGGGGAGGTTGATTTCCAAAAATGGAGAAGGGTTTCCATCAGCAGTTTGTTCTCCTAGAGAGATTATAGTGATGTCTGGGACTTGATTGTTCCTAAAATGAACTTCTATTTTGTCATGCCGTTGTTCCATCATGTGGCATGTGCCGTTCAAACTCACATAATTTGTATTTTTTTTAAATTTGATTGGCCGGTTAGTCTGAGTCCAGTGGACCTGTTCATGCAGTCAATCAGGGGTGATAACCTCCAAAGGAGGTCATTCCCCAATAGACAAGGTGTGCCCTCTAGATTGACAACTACTACTGGGTGTTTCACCCAGAATTTGGTGACCCTCCCCCTTCCTGAATTTAGTTGGTCGAAGGCCCTTTTGGACCAAAGGATGGCTTGAGATCCAGTATCCACCAGCGCTGATAATGCACACTGACTCTGTACCTTGATGGAATCATAAAATCTTCCTTCTCGCACCTCAAGGGGGCAAAGAAAATGTGCATTCTTTGCCAGCTTGGCAGTTAACTTTGTTATATTGAACTCTGACACTGTGTGAACTTGGACAGTTTTCTGTGTTGGAGTCCGGGAATCTGTAAAGAAAAGGTTGCACCCAGAAACAGTTGGGATTGGGAAGTCCCATTTTTCCCCCGATTCTTTTATGTCCCCCTTTTCCTGGAGACAGTTACATTAGCCTGTTTGGGGGAGGGTACCTCAGTGCTTTCAGGGTCATCCGGGTGACCTTGCTGGGGTTTAAGAATGTGTTGCTTGGGTCAGTCGCCATACTTATCTAGTCAAAATCAGGGTCTTTTTGGGCCCTTTTTTCCTTGGGAGGGATCCCTCCATCTCTGAAAGAGAAACATTTCTTCCCTGAATCCTCCAGGGATTCTCCTCCTTCGAAAGGGATGATGCAGACTTCATCCACAAAGTGGGCTATCTTTTGCTTTCAATTTCTCCTATTTACCCTCTGTTCCCTAGGTTCCAGCTTTTCGGGGGTAGAAGATTTATGTTCAGGTTCAGAGGTTTCCAGGGGCTTTGTTCCGGTGGGAAAGGCGGCTTCCTCTAGGGCTTTGCATCTCCCTTCTACCCCGGCCCCCTCCTCTGGAACTTGCTGGTTGTCTGAGTTTTCTTCTCGTCATTGCCTCGGGCACCTGACCCGGGTGTCGAGTTATTCTGGAAAGCAGTTTCCAGTGGAGGGTTCTACTGAGCCCTCAAAGTGCGATGCAGGTCTTGGGTTAATTGTTGGATCTGTCGTTCCATTTGTGACATTTTTTCTGTTTGTTAGGGAGGTCTGGATTCATACCTTTGCTGCTCCCGGAAAGGGTAGCTGCCCCTTCTCCCAGAGTATCTCGAGTATTGGGTGTTTCCCTGATAACCTTCAATCCTAGATCTCCCTTCTCCCTGATTTGGGAATCTATTGTCCTGAAAGCTGTGAAAGATTCCAATCGGGTGTCACACAACGGACCAGGACACTTGGTGTTAGCCTAGGATGTAGTGCTCAATAGGAATGCTTTTACTTTATTTTCTACGAATTCGAATTGAGCCGATACCCACCCTGCCTCACACCCCCTTTACAAATACCCCGGGTCACAATGGACCATGAACAAGGCCGGTGGGTGGTAACACAATATTTATTTATTTTAAATTCAAAGAAAATCACACCATGTTTATATTGGGCTGCAATCACCAATGGGGTGATAATTACAATGAAAACCACTGAAATGTACTTGGGTAAACTTCTACACAAACATATCCTAAGCACAAATGAATGGGAGGACTTTTTCAATTAGGACAGATAGCACCCGAGTTAAGATTTCCCCCTGCAATGTTCCCTCAAGCCCCAATTAATCGAATTCAGAGTAAATAGAAGGAAGCAACAGGGAGTCAAGGATACAAGGCAGCAAACAGAATTAAAATCCAACCTCCCCTCACAAAATAAGAGGCAAAAACCCTTTGCAATTGCATAAAATGACACTCGGATTTTGAAAAATAATGAATTATATGTGTGCTTAAATAATGAGGTACATATGTTTTATCACAGTCTCAGGGATGTAATATCACTAGCAACTTTAAAGCGATGTATCACACAAGCATACAGTTCAAAAGCAATTGGAAAGTGAGAACCCAGCGCAGTCAAATCACACGTGGAAAAGTTGCAATTTACCCTTTTTTCAGCTTTAAATGTCAAAACGCTTTTTTTTATACAGGTGAAATCCACGGAATCGGAATGCGGTTTTTAGGCTGGGGAATAGATGCAAATCACAGGTACAATATAGAAGTAAAAGAGTGACTCAAGCTAAAGAATTGGATGATATTTTCAAGGTGAATGACATTCGGTTTTGGTGAAATAAAGCAATATGTCAGTGAAGTCTACCACGTCTTAAATTAAAGCCACCAAAATTGCATCTAGTTTGTGAAAATTTCACATTAATGCGTTGTCCAATTTTGGAGATTAAGAGTCTTAAAATGTATTAATAAAATAGTCTTTTGAGACAAATGGCCAGCATTGTCTTCCAAATAAGGGCCTAGCTTCCAAGGCTGCTCTGGAGTTGGCTTTGAAGCTCACCGGTAGAAGTTGAGGGGAGGTGATTTTCTAAAAGTCACACGTAAGTGTCCCAGAATCTTTTGTCTCAACCTGGAGCACAGACAAAAGTCTGACGAGCATGTGATATGCTGCCTCCTGGTCTATTCAAAGTTTCAAAGGGCATAATTAACACATAGGCATCCCAGAAATCCGTTGTGACTTCTCTTGGGAGTAGGCCATTCCTGTTGTCAGCCCCCACATGTCCCTTTAGCCATAGTGTAGAAACCCTGTTGGGCTGATTTCCCAGTACAGCGAAAACATTTATTTCTTGATTTTATTTTATTTTGTTCTGACTCAGAAGCAAGCTTGTTGAATAAAACATCCCATATATGTTTCCCAGCAAAACCCCCTTCACATTGCCTTATTCAACATGACACTTTTAAAACAAGTATTTTTCCTTATTTGCAAAAGTACATTTTAACACGTGGTGAACTCTGCTGGGGTATCCCTTTCAAAAGGTTTTCTCTTCCACCTGAATTCCCAACATTGTTTTGCAGCCCTAGTCAGTTTCTCTTATACAGAAATCTGTTCAAGACACAGCTCCACTGAAATTGATCTATGCCCTTAAAGCTAGGGTTTCTTTTGAAGCATTGATTTTTGACATTTTGTAGCCCAAATGTCAATCGTTTTTCCATGCAGCTGAAAGTAAAGCTTCTGTGGATTTCCCAGATCTGGTCTGACACAGCCTGTTATTCAGGGATAATGCTCTCTTCTGCTAGAGCACAATCTGAATATGGATGGACATGGCAGAGCCTCACTGATACAAGCAGTGTGATGTTGAACAGATGAAAAGAGCATCAGAGTGGTATCATTTGAAATGTAAAATATTTCCATTTTTCAATGAGAAAGTTTGTGCTAGCAGCAAAGCAACGCTGCTTTTCACTTCACTTCTTTAGTACACACAGGCACACACCCTGGCAGCCTTTCTCGGTGTGCTTCCTGTTGCAACTTGCCCCATAGGTGCTTGGCAAGACAGTGCAGAAATCATTTTGTAGCTGCAAAATGCAGTTTTGATGCGGGGCAGTGGTGCTCAAAGGAGCCAGCACAGCTGTTTTACTGTTAACTGCTGAAGTGCAGTTTGGGTATGGATGGGAATTCTGCTGAGTGGGTCCATGTATCCCACAAATCCCCCTCCCCCGACTCTTCTCAAACTTCTTGTCGAGGGAGAGTAGGGCAAAATGGGATTCATCAGTAGGGCAAAGTGGGGTTCATCAGGTGGAGTCCTTCTTCCATCAGGGAGCGGTACACCACAATCCTCCCATTGTCTCTCTTTGGAGTGTGGAGTGACACCCACAGCTTTCCCTTAGGTCTTTCTTTGTGGTGTGGAGCAACAGCCCCAGATTTTTCTTCGATCTTTCCTTTCCAGGTCCCTGGGGAAGTCCTCCTTGGTCTATGATTGGGCGGAACCAGTACGACTCTAGTGAATAAATAAGAACCGGTTACCACATTTTCCCACTGACTGCCTTGCCGAAAGGTTGACAGCAGTGGGACACATATTCATTGGGATCCTTACAGTACTTAGACGATAAAGACAAATAATCACTCACAAGACACAGATTATTGGTGTAACTAGAATTTTTAGGGATCCCTTTCGTATTGACAATGAAGAAAAATACTCCCTGTTAAATAATTATACCTATACACCTACATGTTCCTTTCTGGTTCTTCTTTTTCTTGTTCTTATTCTCCCGATGTCTCCTCTATTTGACGTTCTCTTGACTCCTCAATCCACTGCAAAGTATGTCTGGGGTGACAACTCTTTAACTGATTAATATGGACCCATTTCTCTTGTGTCAACTCTCCGCTGGGGATGTGGATTCTATAGGCTAGGCCTGGGATGGTGACCTCCTTTCCATTTTCGAACTTCAACTGCCTATGGCAGCAATGGGGCTGGCCGAAAGGCTTTCTTTAGGTTTTCCCCGGCCCTGAGATTTGCCATCCAGTTGGGACCGGGCTTGGCAATTACTAGGATCCAAATTAATTTCGAGTCGGTTGAGGATATGGCTGCCCATGTAAAAGGCAGAGGGAACACCTCGCACGACCCAACAATTATGTTCTATGCTGTTGTCACCTATAGAAATTTTGAGCATATAACTGCTAAGCAGAAGATGTTTGAAACGGGGAATGTCCAGACACCATACCCACAGATAAACTGACTCAACAGCGGGCAGGTTCTGGTCTTTTGGGAGTTTCCTGAAAATTACTTCGCTGATGATGCTTTCTTTGCTATTCAAGCCAACTCTGGCGAGAACAGACTCCTTCCCCTCATTTAAGGAGTGGTGATAACTGGGATTTTAGTTTTAGGATAAGTATATCTTTTATTTAAAAGCAAGTTTTGGAAAGAGCGTGTCAATTAGGATTTTCATTTTAGGGAAAAGGACGTTTTTTGTTTTAAAGGAATTGTTTGGGAAGGATGTCAGTTATCAATTCTGTTTTTTGTGACAAGTATATCTTTTAAAAAAATATATGTTTTGGGAAGTGGTATGCGTTGGGATTCTTGTTTAGGGACAAGGACAGTGGAGTAACTTTGCTGAAAATGTAAGGGGGGACATGACATCCTGAAGAAAAGGTATCCAAGCCAAATGAAAGGGGACAAAATGGTGTGCCATGAAAGTTGGGGGGGACAAACACCCCTGTCCACCCCTAAAATTACACCCGTGGACAAGGACCTTTTTGTTTTAAAGGCAAGGTTTGGGAAGGATGTCACTTACCAATTCTGTTTTTGTGACATGTATATCTTTTGTTTAAAAACAAGTTTTGGGAAGGGGTATTGGTTGGGAATTTAATTTTAAGGAAGGATGTCCCTTTTCATTAGAGAATTCACGGGTGAACAGGAAAAATCAAGGCACCCCAATTACTTTAAATTACTAAAATTTTTTTGCCTTCTAGGAAAGATGTTGGGGGTTTCAAACTTCTCTAAACACCCCCTGCGACAATCGATTTGGGAATTCATTAGATTAATATTCAGTCAAATGTGCCAAGAGCCTACACAATTTGCCCCCCCCCCAACCACTATAAAGGTAAGGATATTAAGGCAAGCACATCGCCCCTCACATTTAATTTAGTTTTGGGAGAGTTACTTACATGAGATTTTTATGGATTTGGTGGACAGGAAAGTCAGCAGGTTCCAGGACTGTGTTCTGGGAACACCGGGATGTGGTCCTGATTTTTCAGTCAAAGGCAGGCATAAGCTTCCTCTCCCTTTTTGGCTCACCTCAGCTTTAGGCTACCCCAGTGGCTGTCCTCCTGCGCAAGGTTAAATCTCCATTCAGCTTTCAAAAATGGCACCCAGATAATGTTTAGGCAGCTGTCTTGGCAAGTTCAAATTCAGCCAAATTCCTTCAGCTTTTCCCTAATGTGATTTTATACAAGGGTCCTTGGAAGATTTCAGCTCCTGTCTTCTGATGTTTTATTAGGCAGCTCCCCTGATGTTCATCCTCTCTTGCATATGTCTTCAAATGTTTTTTTAATGTATAAGCCCCACCTCAAATTATAACAATTAGAAGGGGCCAGTTTATTGGTGCTTACTTTTCCATTGGAGGATTATTCTCTCCTCCTCCCAAGAGCCAACCCATGCCTGCGGATAGCTAGAGGAGCTCTGTGATTGAAGAGAAGTGAAGAGGGACACACCTCCTATCAATTGCATTTTTTAACATGCCAGTTTGTTTCTCAAAAAGTCCCTACATCGCCTATTTTTGCAACTTACTGAGAAATGCCATTATAAATAGATATTAAACATTCCCCTCCTCATGGCAGACTGGGAGCAATCCCTTTCATTTTGGCACACCATTGCAAGGGCGCACTATGGTTATTCGCCCCTTTATTCAAAAGGTATAAAAGTTATGACTATGAAATTTAATATCCAGATACCTAATTTACCAAGCCATCAGCTTGCCAATTTCTAGATCCAGGACATTTTTCGGGGAAGCTAGAAACAAGTTTGTGGATGAAATTTGTGGAACGCTATCGCCTTGAAATTAGCTTTAAAATGACATCTGTCAGAACCCCATAAGTCTCTTGGTCTCAAAATTATTAAAAAAACAAACGTTTGCAATGAAAGTCAATGACCACATAATTAAAATGAGCAAATGGTAGTTTCAGTTTTCCATTTCCCTGAACGCACGTGGTTCAGGGCCGTTCATTCGGCTGTTGATTCAGGCCTCCAATGAACTTACCAATCACTCTTGTGGAGCCCAAAGCTGATTTAAGGGAGACAGCTATGAGTGTATCCTCTTGTATGGCATGCCAACCCTCAGTGAAGCCAGGACTTAGTCCACAAAGCTTCTTCAATTTGGGGTATTTTTCAAAGTTCAGCTTCACTTGATTGCTGCCTCTGTTTATACAACACATCAATAAATACTGGTCATGCTCTGGCTTCATCCTTCTACTTGGGCCTGAAAGGTTCACAGCAATTGTTTATCAGCTGGGGTAGCACGAGCAAAGCCAGGAGTGTGGGAGGTTCTATTAGAAATGTCATTTTGGCTAACCCAGAGTCTTTCTTTTCTTTTCACACAGCAATTTTTATTAATATGGAAAATTTGAAGTGAAGAGTCGCTGTTCATTTTGATCACTCACAAATGCATTTTAAATCACATAATGCCAGTTTTTGTGCTGGAAAGTGGCCTTAGTTACCTGAAATGCAAGGTTATAACATAGTTTTATACGTCACATGTGAGGCCCACTTTGTTCTCTGAGTTGTCATAGTGCGACATATGTTGATGTGTGGCAGTTGAATATGCTGTGTTGATCTCTCAGCCAGCAATGTGCCTTTACAATCTGAAATCTGATTATACTTTTCAGCATACTCCATATTCCAACTGCAAAAAGACACACATTTTCCTTAGTAGACTGTTCCTTATGTCATCTTCAGCAAGACACATATGTTTACTCACCAGGCCCTTTCTCTGTGTTAAGGTTTCGGCTGGCATGTACATGTCAGTGTGTCATTTCCCATTAGAGCAATGTATTTCAAATCAGAGGACTAACCTGACCTTACAGTTATGTCATTATGGCAGTCATTAAACCCCATACATCTTCCAACTGCTCTTTGATACTGATCATTCATGGGAATGAGTAGGGGAAAGTGGGGTTTTCCTTCCTCCAAAGCTCCAAAGTCTTTTTTATTGTTGGAGCCCGTCCAGCTCATTTTCTTTCCTTAGGGAGTAGGTGCTCCGGCCTCCACCTCCATAATTTTGATTGTTGGGGGGTATGGGGTGAAACCCCCTCCTCCCTTTGGTCCATTGGGTGCTCCCCGGACTCCACTCCTGCCCCAGGGCTGGAATGGAATGAGGTTAATTATTTAGAAATAGGAAGAAAAAGATAGGTTCAGTATTTTTTACAAAACATAGTTCCCTGTAAATGTTACAGACAATTAAAGACATAAATATTTGAGAAATGTATAGAACAACATTGGAGGGATAACAAAAAATATATGGGCAGCAGTTTCAATGACAGTTTTAAAGAATACTTTTTGAGGTTTTTTTACATTTTCCATGAGTATTAATTAAATGACTCCCTGTTATATATGTTTTGGCCTCCATCTGGGGTTTTCCTCCTCACCTCTCATTCCTCAGATGGTTTCTCAGCTCAAACTTCATTAGGCTCCTTAATCAGTTGTAAAGCTTGTCTGGGATGACAGTTTTTCAACTGGTTGGTGTGGACCCATTTTTTGTCCATCTTTTCTCCTTTTGGGATTCGGATCTTGTAGGCAACAGGTGATATGTTATCTACAATTTCAAAGCTCCCATGCCAAAATGGAAGGAATTTCCGTTCCTTTGTCTGGTTCCGATGAAAATGGTATAGGTAAACCTTGTCACCTACATCGTACTCCTTCTTTGTGGTCTTTAGATCATAAAATGTATTTATTCCTTCAGCGCACTTTTCTAAATTGTGCTGAGCATAAGCAAATGCATGCAGGAGGTGCTTCCTTAAATTGTCATTGAACTCATGAGTGGTGGACACATTGATCAGTGTCTGCTCCCGAGTTTTAACCAGCAGATGTTGAGGCAACACCATTTCTCATCCGGTCATAAGCTCAAATGGAGACATTTTAGTTGCAGAAGCTGGTATAGACCTAATAGCCATTAGGCAAAGCAGTAATCAAATGTCCCAACTGGGTCCTGAGTCTGCCACAAACGTTGTTAAGATGCACACAATTGTTTAGTTGTATCTTTCTAGCGCCCCCGCTTAAGGCTGGGTGGTAGGTAATGTAGAGTTTTCTTTTTACCCCTAGAATTTCCCCTATATTTGCCATCACCTCGCTGGTAAAATTACTTCCTATGTTCTGCTCAATCCTGTGCAGGAGGCGAAAATGAGGGAAGATTTGATTGATCATTAGTGTGCGGCAGCTGTCTCTGCCTTACTATTCTGGGCTATAAGACACATTCTACCCATTTTGTGAACAAGCATCTGACAGTCAACATGTACTTGTTTCCTCTAGAGGAGCAAATCACTGGTCTGGTGAAAATGACTTGCAAATCAGGCCAAGGCAGTGTCATTCCTCTTTTTTGAGGGGTGCTCTGTGTGTGAGTAAACTGGGTTGAAATTGAGCACACACCAGACACCGCTTTAGGTAAAAGTCAAGCTTGTGACCCATGTGTGCCAGTAGGCACCCTCGCTGAGGATTATCAACGTCGTATGAAACCCCCTATGACTGACAGTAGACCTGTCATGGCTGTGGTTCAACATCAGGCTTCGAAATTAGGTAGGTACCACTTATTGGTCACATCCAGATAGAGCACTCCTTACAAAAATACCGTCTTGGATACAGAAAATCTTGGAAAACTTACTCAACACCTGGTGATCCTCCTTACCGGCATAATCCAATTGTGTTAGAGGGAATCTCACGGGGTCTTCAATGTGTCAATAGCAGACCCGATTATCAAAAAACTCTTTCTATGCAGTAATAAAATTGCCATTTGGGGCATGTTTACTCCACGGGCAGTTGAGAGTTCACTGGTGGCACGTGTTTATGACCTGCTGACAGCGGCCTTTATTGGATTTCACCCAGCAAGGATTACATTTCCATGAAATCCCCCTGCAGAGCTCTGGTTTTAGCCAGCTGAGCAGCCAGGTCATTCCCAGTATTATCTGGCACCTCTATGTTGGAATGAAATCTTATCTTCTTTCAATAGATGGTCATCTCATTAGAGGTCACCAGATTATCAATTGACTGGATCAATTTGCCATGCTTTAATGGGTTGTTGTTGACACAAAGCATGCCTCAATTCTTCCAGGTAATCAGGTGCTCCACGCACCCATTCCTGACATAATCAGAGTCCTTGATTATGACCAGTTCTTTGAGTTAGTGGTGCCCTGCAGTGAGGATAGCTTGAAAAACGGCCATCAACTCTGCCACCTGACTACTTTGGGCCCTATTCTGTAACCAGCAGAGGGCTCCAGGGTATTGTTGACCCAAGCATTCTCAATCCCAGCCACAAGTTATTTTTCCCTGTTGTTATCAATATGGTAGGAGAACCTATCCACATAAACTGTGGGTATCTCCTGGCACGTGTCTTCTTCAGGGAAGTTAAGTACACCTCCATGTTGTTGTTGGTCATTAGACTTTAGCCCTTGAGACAGTTTTTGAGACAGCATTCTTGAGCACAGTGTAGTGGAGGTGTTAGACCCCACACCCCCTGAAACTGAATGCAGATAACTTGTCAGGCTGATCAATAGTTCCAGTATTGCAAAAATCATAATTGTACCACTTTTTAGGACAAAAAGCAAATTTCAGGGTGACATATTTTTTAGGGCCAGAATGCCCCATGCATTTGAGGGTATCTCAGGTATTACACATATGTCATGAATATCGAAAATATAGTTGGAAAACCGAATAAGAAAAAAAGTTATGCATAAATGTAGAAATAATAGATTCATCATTTGGTAGCTGCACAGAGTATTCACACCAAGGCTCTAGCATTTCTTTTTAAATGGATGCTGATTAAACAAGATGGTGACAAAACCCTTATTCATTCAGTATGAGTAAATCTGGCAGCAGTTCAGTAGCAGTTCATGGATAGTTCACTGCAGCTGGTGTATATGTTTAGAATTTCTTGAGAGCAATTCTGATAGTTCTGTTGAAGGCCAGTTAGAGGTCTGAGAAAGTACCAATTAGAGCAGACAGCTGCTTGGTTTGCAACAAATGAGATGAACAGCACGGTATAGCCTGCCAACAAGACTCCAGTAATCTGATAAGGACTGCTCCATTCCAGACATCAAAGGATTTATAATGAAGGTCAGTAGGATCTCACACAAATTTAATGAACCTATGTGCCAGTCAAGTATGGCTTGCCAAGAGATGTCACGTGGGCTTGATGAGTGACAGTCAAGCCAACCGATGATAGACAGGGTAGAGGTTTGCTTGTGGACATAACAGCCAATCAAAATGTATTGTGTAATAAAATGTAATGTTGCACCAGCTGTAAAAAAGTATAAAAGGCAGTGGATTTGGGAGCTCATTGCTGTTGCTTTCCTGGTATCCTGTGATGCATTAAAGATGATTTTGAAACACAGCCCTGGCATCAGTCTCCCCCTTGCCTGGTCTCTAGTGCCTCAATCGACTGATGCCAAAGGTTATGGAGGATGCAGGGCCCTCCTCTTCAACAACCATACCAGCAACAGCCTCAGATGAGAACAGTGATGCAGACCCACTGGCTGAACATTGCAGTTTTGAAGTTCAGATGTATTGGAACCTCACAGAAATACAGCTTCAAGGTTGGCACCTGTGTTTTTTATATTTATATATATATTTTTTTCTTACTGTTTTATTCTCTGTTTTCTCCTCCTCTCCCGTGTCCCTCTCTAGTCCCATCCTCCTTTACTTTTTCTATACACTAACTCTATCATAATAGTCCCTGGACCAAGTATGATAGCAACAAATGTTTGTCTCCTCCCCCTCTCCCTTTAACTGTCCCCTGCCTCTGCTCTGAAATGTCATCAGGCCTAGTACGATAGTCGTTTGTTTTGTTCCTCTCCCTCCTTTCTCCTCCCACTTCCCTAACCTCTTGTTAATTTCCGGCTCTAACAGAAATGTCGTCAGGCCTAGCACGGTAGTCGACTATCTGTTTCCCATTTCCCTCCTATCTGTCTTTTAGCTCTTGTACTATCTGAAATGTTTTCAGGCCGAGTATGATCATTAATTTCAGATTCTTGATGTTCATGATGTGTTAGAATGTCATTATATTTTCCCTTGTTCCCTCCCTTGCCATGAAGTGCTTTGAAACACATTGTGTACAGGTGCTTTATAAATAAACTATCATATCATATCATATCATAACCATGCACCTGAGGACTCTTCTTGTTTTAGCAATATCTGACCTACCACAGAAAAGTGTTGCATGGACAGAATACAGGAAGTAATTCTGGAATTACTAACGTTGCCTGCCCGGATTCTGTCACTTTGTAAATATTACAAAGATTGTTAAGGCGTCTCAACAATCATGTCCTCCCCTGGCAGTAGTTTTTCAATGCTCACACCATTACCAGGAGTGCCTTTTCACAGTCATTGAATTTTTCCTCCACAGAGCATAAAGTTTTGCTTGCCTATGAGATAACTTTGTTGACCTTGTCTTGCTTTTGATACAACACCACGGTTAGGCAATTATTGAGAACCTTGTCTCCAAGAAGAACTACTTGTTCTTGATGCGGTAATCCCATCAAGGAGCTTTCATCAGCTTGTTCTGGACCCCACTCCCACTTGATTCCGGCCTTTAATAAATGGACCAAGGGTCAAGTGACCTCTGTGTAATCTTTAATGAACTTTCAACTACAATTAGTGAGTCCAAGAAAGCATCTTAATTCTCACAGAGTAGTAGGGTCTTTTAATTTCATCAATGCTTCCACCTTCTTCGCCTGGGTATTGAGACCCTCAGGGGTGATCTCGTGCCCTAAGAAGTCTGAAAGGACAGTTTTGCTCCAGCTTTCTGTAAGTGGGTTAGAACATAGAGGATTACTGTTATATGTTCCTCCACAGTTGAGCTCTTGATCAGATTATCATCTACATAGGCCAGGTTTCCCCTTTTGCCCAAATCGGGCATGGCCTTATGCAGAAAGATGTTAAACTCATTGCCGGAGTTCATGTATCCAAAGGTGGTTTGGGACTTTTTGTACTGCTGTTCCTGAAGTTAAAGGCCAGCTTGTATTGGAAACCTGGAAAGACCTCAGGCTTGGCAATTTCAGTGGTATCCTCCAGTTGGGTGTAGAGATATCTTTTTATGGTGTTAACCTGGACAGGACGTTCCAGGGATTCAAGGAAGTGGTCCGTGACTGTGAATATGACCTACTCACTCCTTAGGTCACAGGTCACCTCTTCCACAGCGTAAATTCAGGACAAGTATACAAAGAAATTCCTCCCATGCCTAGAAAAATCTTTTCTGGAGGAATGCTGTCACTGATATGAAAACAGTCATTTGGAATTGGTCCAATGATTGCATTACCTAAATCAATAGAATAATGCTGGGCATCAACCACCATTCCAATAAAGGTGTCTTCACCCAAAGTGATCCTTTGAGGGTCGCTGTTATCCACCAATATTACAATGGTTTTGTGTTCTGGATCCACTAGCAGTGTCAGATTTAAAGACAACCCTTGATGTTGGAGATGGGAATTTAAATGCATATAGGTGTCCTGATGTTTGATGTTCTGTCCTCATTTAATTTGGAGGGAAATAGTGAATTGTCGCACCTGTCCTGGGATGGTAATCTCTTCTCGCACTTGAACTTCAACCTCATAAGGCAGCAATTGAGCTGACCACAATGCTTTTTCCGTGTTGTCTCCCCCCAGTTGTGAACAGACTTTATTATTAATCAGGTCCAAATTGATTGCAAATTGGTTGAGAATGTCACTGCCTAAATAAAAGGCAGAAGGGACATCTCTCATGACCCAGCAATTATGTTTTATGCTTTTATTGCCAATGGAAATATTTAGCATAAGCCTTTTAGGCAGGAGATGTTTGAAATTTGGGGTTTCCAGACCTACTTCCCATTTATGAATAAATTTAAATGTGGGAACTTTTAGGAGTTTTCTGAATAATCTTTCGCTGATGAAACTTCTTCCATATTTCAGGCATAGTCTGGCAAGCACAGACTTCTCCCCCTCATTTATCCGAATGGGGAGAAACTACTGTTCGACCTTTCTCTGAATGTCCATCAAATTTTGAGCCAGTTCTTCATCATCTTTTATCATGGGACTCAATGTTTCTTCTGACCTCGGACTGGTGTATAATTCTTATAGTGTACCCTGCCAGTGTGGAATGCCACTTAAAACTGGGAGGAAGGTGGATTTTCAAGAATGGAAAAGGGTTCCCATCACCAGTTTGTTCTCCTACAGAGATGACAGTGTTGTATGGGACCTAGTTATTCTTGAAATGGAATTCTACTTTGTCAGAGCGTTGATGAATGAAATGGAAGGTACCATTCATGCTGACATAATTGGTACTCCTTTTTAATTTTATCATCTGTGGGTTCTGGGTTCAGAGGACCTTGTTTACACAATTGCTCAGATAACTACCTCAGGAGATTGTTCCCCAGTAAACAAGTTGTGCCTTATGGAGTCACGTCTATCACTGGGTGTTTCAACCGGTGTTGCCCAATTTTTATTTCCAGGTCTGCCGTCCCTTCAATGGATATGTAATTCCCATGGACATTTTAGAGTAGACTGGGAAGAGGTTTGAGTGGAATTTGCTGAGTTGAGTTGGTAAAAGATATTTTTGGCCAAGTGGGTGCTTTGTGAAACAGTGTCCACCAGAGCTGATAATTCACACTGACCCTGCAAATTGGCTGCCGCATAAAATCTGCCTTCTTTCTCCTCCAGTGTGCAAAGAAAGTGTGAGTTATTTGCCAGCCCAGTGGCCATTTATTTTCTTAGTATTGAACTCCCACAGTGTGTGATCTTGGGTGATTTTTCGTGCTGACTTCGGGAACCTGAAAGAAAAATCTTACAAATGACAATGGCTGAATTTGGGGAATCCTCTTTCTACCCCCATTCTTTGCTGTCACCCTTTACCTGGAGGCAGTTCTCAAAACCTGCTTGGGGGAAGGAAACCTTTGTTTCTATCTTGTCTAGCTCATATTTCTGAGGTTGAAGAGTTCCCTGGTATGGGTTTGTCTCCATACTTATCCTGTCCAACTCAAGGGCTTTTGGGACACATCTTTCTTTGGGAGGGATCCCCCCATTCCTGAAAGAGAAGGTTTGGTAACCTGAATCATTCAGGGAATCCTCTCTTTGAAAGGGGATGATCTTCAGTTCCTCCACAAATCGGGTTCTTCTGTGTCCTCCTCTACTTACACATTGGCCTTTGGGTTCTTACTTCCAGGGGGTAAAAGAGTCACTTTGAAGCTGAGAGGTTTCTAGGGGTTCTGTCTGGGGGATTAAGAAAGCTTCTTTTAGGGCCTACCATCTCCCCTCAACCTGAGCCCCCTCCTCCGGAACCTGTGCCTTTTCAGACATTTCTGATCCTTAATTTCCTCCCAAGGGCATCAGACCTGGGTGTTGTGGAATTCTGGGAAGCAGGGTTAGGTTGAGGGTTAGATGGAGAGCCCTCAGCATGTTCCCCAGGTTGTCGGTCAGTTGCTGGACCTGTCGCTCCAGCTGCAATACTTTTTCTGGGTCATAGGGAGGTCTCGAGTCATAACTCTGCTACTCCCAAAAAGGGCAATAGTCCCTTCTCCCAGAGTAGCTTGGGCACTGGAAATTGCACCCATAATTTTCCATCCTGAGTCCCCCTTCTCCCTGGATCAGGGATCTATTGCCCTGGAACCAGGGAAAGAGGGGAGGATTGTTTGGAAATTCTGGTTCAGGGGGGCATCTGGGGAGGAAGTTCATGTTGGGAGGTGTAGTGAAATTTCTCTCCTGGGGGAAGTTTGGAGGGAAATTTTCTGGGGCATCACTTACCTGGCTGGGTACACCCCTTGAGCTGGGGGAGTTTATGAATACCCCAGGATCAGTTTGATACCCTTTTACCTAGGACTTACATATGTGGTAGGGTCAGAAGGACCAGTGTTCTGGACTCCTGCCAGACTACCATTTGATTTGGCCAGAACACGGGGTCGCTTCTGCCTTCCATTTTGCTTGCTGGGAGGAGGAGTATTTTTTGCCCAGGTTAAAAGGAATGGTAGTTCTCACCTCCGCCACCTTCGCAGCAGCAGGGGTGTTAGATGGGTTTGGAGTTTTGGGGGTGTTTTTGCTCTCAGTGGGATTCTGGACCTCATAGATCCTGGTGCCTTGTTCAACTACATAATACAGGGTCCTCTGCTCATGAAAATTCTGCACCAACTGAGTTATAATGTATTTGGGTAGAGCATGAAAATAAGTAGTCACAAACTCTCTACTATGTGCGTACACCTGTCAGGAAGTCTGCACAAAGGCACGTATTAACTCCCACATAAACTCCCTAGGCACCTAATCCTCCCTACATTGCAAATTAAATGCAGCCTTGTGGGCCTCTTTTGGGTTTCTGTGTCTAGAGAAATGTTTGAAAATGGGTGCTTTATAAGTGGACCTTTTATAATGATCCTGGTCCTCCAGTCCTGCAAAAAAACTATATCACTCAGGTGAAAAGGTCCAGTTAGCAAATGCTACACAATTCAAATAATGTCTGATCTGGAATGATGCCATCATCTGCTCATAAAGTTCCAAGTGCTCCTACACTGAATATTTGGCATTCTTATGGTATGGGGTCAGGAAGCTCTTTATGGCCTTCATTTGTCTTATTGGGTCTTTAACAAAACCCTTGCTCTGTATCACTGTCCTTTTCTTCATCTGCACCTGAGTACATTCATTTTTGGACTCAGAGCTGTTATGTGTACTCCATTCCCTATAGGCTCTCCCTATCTTTGTAAGATTGGGACTATCTCCCAGATTCATAATATCTAGACTCTTCTCACCTGGACCACAGTGAACTCTCAGGGTCATTTTCCCTGTGGTCACTTTTAGGCCCAGGATAAAACACAGCTTCTCCATCGCTCCTTTCAGGGAGTCTGTGGAAATCCCCCTTCCCCTGAATGTATGAAGGTTTTAAGTATGCCCTTCCTATGCTGATGCTCTGGCTTTTCTCCTCCAGTGAAGCAGGCAAGGTGGTCTCTTTGTAATCTCATCTTCAGCCAATCTAACTCCCCGATTTTCTCATCATGGGAGTTTTCATGGTCTGGAGTACTTACAGTATTCTTTTTAATCTCCCAGAACATGCTGGTCCGGCTCCCTTCCCTTCTCTGTGGTAGAGATTAATACTCATCAATATCAGACAAGGACTGGGCTTCTGGATCAGTTTGGCTAAACCTGGGTAAGCAAAACTGCCTCATGCACCCTGTTCTTTATCGATGACATGAGTGGTCAGTTTCCATTTGGGCATGGGAAATGGTGGATATCTGGCCTGAGGTTCCTAATGGGAGAGGCATATCACCTTGATCAGAAGGACCTACCCCATATCATGATTGGTCAGGGGGCCTCAAGGCCTGTTTATATTTTTCAATTTCCTTGGTGAGAGTCTCACACCTGCTTCTCTCTTTCCCTATTTCCTGTTGGTATTCAGAGAGATGGCTTTTTAATTCTGACACTAAGGCCTGATTAGTCTCAAACGCCCTGCTCTGAGCCACTAACCAACCCTTAATTTGCTGTAATTCCTCCTGGAATGCTTCATTTTCTTTCTGGGAGTCCTGTTTTATTAGTGCATATTCTTGGCTCTTATCTTTTAAGAAATGAATCTCTTTCTCTAATGTGCCCCTACAATGTGCTGCCTGTAACAGGTCAGCTTCTGCCTGCTTCACACGCTCCACAAACCCCATATTTTCCTCTCTAATTCCGGTCAGTTCTTGAGAGGCTGATAGTTCCTTTTCTGCATCATGGTGTTTGACCAGCTGTAAATTCTGTTGCTTCAGAATATTTACCTTCTGGCACATTTGATCAAACTCCTGTTGGGAGTCCATCTCTTTTATGATTAAATGATTGTTTTCTCATTCCAATTTCTTTATAGTCTTTTTGAAATCCATAATGTCATCCAACAATGCAATATTGTGAATAGTCTGATAATTCAATTGGCCTTTCAGGCAGGGTTGTTGCTAAATCTGGAAAAGATCCGGGGCTACACTAATGTCAGGATTATCAGCACTCGGGGCTAGCTAGCATTTTGGTTGTAGCCCCTGAGCTTTTATCTGGGGCTAAAACCAAAAGACCCAGGGCTATAGCCCACTCAGCCCCCCCCAGCAACGCCTCTGCTTTCAGGTGACTTACATTTGCTGAATTCTCTGTGCATTTATCATGCAGTGCAGTGCACACTCTTTCTGCACTGGTGTGCTGCTGTGTTCTCAGCTCATTCTGAATGTGCTAAATGAAGACAGTCTGATTCATCACATCAGCGTCTTTTTTATTTGCAGTCTCCCTTCAAGCAATTGCACATGAAAATCTAAATGAGCTGTGAGTTGAGCAATTTGAATCTGTTTGTCCTGAATATTTTGGGTCATGTAAAATTCTGTTAATGCTGGATGCAAAATGAAATGATCCTACCAAATAGTTCCTACTGCTGGGAGTGCTTGTATCATTTCAGTCTGCGAGTTCCCCACTTCATTTTCTGTTCATTCACCCCAAATTAACAATTTAGGTATGAGATGCTTCCTGGTATCACTAATTTCTACGGTAGTCATTTTTTAAGTGGCTTTTTGCAACTTTGACAAACCTTCTTTGAGCAGGGGCAAACTCACCCTGTTCCTGCTTGATTTTCACAATCAACACCAAATCATATATCCATTAAAATCAATGAACTTTGCACACTCTGTCTCTCTATACACCTCCATGCTTCTCAGGGGTCAAGTTACAGTGGTCCTTTAAGAATGCACAGCGACCTTCTGTATACGTCAATGCAGTTACACCAAAATGAATATCCTGTAACCAGCACACTTGTCATGAGTCAAAATAATAAGCCAGTTCCCGGCATACAAGACCCCAATTTGTAACGAGATATTGATAGGCCACACTTATCCCGGGGAGACCTCCCTAATCAATGAGTCCCACGATAATTTCCTTACGTTTTGAACGCTGGCTCTAATGACGACTCATATTGAGCCACGTAAATATCACTGCCTGTGCCAACAGTGAGCAAAGACCCAGGCAGGGGTATAGAAAGAATATATTTTTATTGAAATTATAAGCTCAATGAATAATGACTTTACTTTATTACACACACACCCTTTCTCTGTGGCAGACACCAAAACTTCAATTACAAAACAGGTAAATAGTACTTGATGAAGTTTAGAATGAAAACAAAGCACAGTTTTAACATGAGAACACTTTACACATGGCACATGCAGCCCTTTGTTTAATTTCCTGCACGCTTTAAATGTGAAAACAGAAAAAGAATATCGAGGCTGAGTACCCCAAAAGGAAATACACTGAACACGGGTTACAAAGGAACATACAAAGTACTTTATTTTATACTGAATCCAGTTACAAAAACAGAGCAGAATCAGATAGCTATCGGCCCTCAGTACAACACAACGAACTCCAGCGTGGTTCAGTGTGTTCAGTGAGAGACGCTGTACATTACAATGCATTCCTTTTTATACATTTAGTGGGTGCGATGTCCAGCCCCACTTCAGGTTAATATTCCTTTTAATATATCACCGATCTAGGGTTCGTGCCAAGTCTCAAATAACCGCATATAACTGGTTTACCTTTAATACATGTATCAACAAGCGCATGCAATAACTGTGTATTCTAAAGTTTTCCATTTAGGCCTTCTTAAACATGAATACAATGTAGTTAAACAGATGTTCTTTGTTCAGTATTTGAATACATTGTCTCAACATATGCTTGTGGATTAGTTTTCATTGTATGAGTAATCCTTCTACACATAGGTCAATGAAGGACAAGGTCTCAGTTCATGACCTCAACAAGTGGCCTTCAGGCAAATTACATATTAGCTATGTACAGAGGTCAAGATGGCCATGTTGTATTCTGGAATGACATTGTCCACCATTTTAGCTCACAGGGTGACTTTTACACAACGAATCCTAAAATGGCGGTTTGACCTAAAATGGCGGCTTACATGGATTTAAGGTCAGGTCCTTGCAACACAGATTTCTTTCGCAAGCGACTTTCGAGGAGCTTGGCGTAGGCCAATATTAAATATATCTATTACAATAGGAGGCATGGTATACTTTCTATTTTGACAAACCCTCCTTTTGGCCTATGCCAAGTGCTAAAAATGACTTTGAATCTCCTTGCAAATAACTCCATGCATCATTGTCCATGCACCCTGAATCACTATCAAAAATATCTATTGCCATTAGGTCTTTTGCTAAAATATCCTTCAATACGTATTCTTTGGAAGTCTTATCTGGGGCATACACTTTATGTGCTATCGAACCTATCACTTGTGCGCGACATCCCTCTAGTATCGAACACATACCAGGCATACACTGAATACAACAACAAAGAAACAACAGTATTCCCAAAATAATCAATAAGACCGAAAGCACCTTCCAACCCCAAGACCGCAAGAAGTCCCAGAACCAAACGCTGAGATCCCAGTTTCCCTCGGGAACATGCACTTCGGAACTAAGGACATGCAGATTCTGTATTGCCTTGAAGATAGTTGGGGAGGAATCTGATATGAAAACACAGCAAGCGGACCCCACTAATTTGCATACTCCACCACGCTCAGCTAGAATGACATCTAATGCCATTCGATTTTGAAGTGCTACTAATCTTAATCGCCTTTTGTTCTAACGTCATATTATAGAGTATGTCCGTGGTCCGGTTGATGGTTCTCTCCAGTACTCTTGCTAGTTTTCTGATATCTTCTGAATTCGCTATCTGCCCCAAAAATAGCACAACTGATTTTGCTTTATCTCCCAAGACTTGTGCCGGGGTGTCACCATTCCCATCCCGCCGTGGACGAGCCTTTGAAACTTCTACAGTACTTACTATGAACACCCCAGGTAATAGGATTCCTAGATAACAAGTTCCCTGTCAATCCCTGGGTAACCATGGGAATGCTACATTACCGCAGACAAAGTAGGTTCGCCTACATACAAAGGCCTGTTCTCCCCAGTCAAATTTGCAACGTTGGCACAACCTACAAATGTTCCCATTGACTGAGTTCCATTCCTCTGTATGCAAAAAGAAACTGAAACAGGGCTATGGTTAACAATGTAAGAAGGAGGGATGGCATCCTTATTGCCTATCAGAGCCATTTTAAAGGAAATCAAAGATTGGAAAGGACAAGACAGTTTGTCAGAAGGCCTAATAGAAGCAACATTCGGTTTACTCCTATTTGCAAAAAGCGAGCATCCCAGGGGAGTCAAAGCATGTTTCTCAAAACTATTCAAATTGGTGCCATCAAAGTTCCCTGAGATGCTATCATTCCATCGGCCAAAGAACAGTGCTCTAAGAGAAGCATAGCAGGCAGTTGTCAACGGTAAAGGATGAATATACCAACCTAGCCCCTTATCACCGTGTTGTGGCAAATGTGAGCAGATCCAAAAGTTGGATTTATTAAAAATTGCATGTGTAGCATTCATGATAAGTAGTAGAGTGTTATTATGGTATCTTTGTCTGTGCTGGGAATCCCGAGGGGATAAAGTGTGCAAATGTACAAACAGAGTAGGAACAATGGGTGCACTTTCAGTAGGCAACAAAAGTTCTAAAGAGTGAGTTTCCTCGAGGTACCATAATCCTAAGGCAGCGACTATTAAAAAACCAAATATCATTATAAGAATACAGCAATACGTTTTCGGGGCCCAGGCATTTTGTCCATTGTCCCGGTTGGTCAACCCCTTATTTACAAGTCCAATACGAGCAGTGGCAGTAGCAGGCATTGTAGTCTTCGGATGGAAACTCCAATGTTCGTTGCTGGTGACCCACCCGGTCGCGCGACATCTTAGTGCTTCCACAACCCTAGTCAACAGAATCCCCTTTTCTCAAATTTGGGCAAAAGCAAGCCGTCGATGACTCTTTTCCTTCTCCGAATGCACAGCTGAACCATGCCGTAAGTCTATCTTCGTGGTCGCAAGTTGTATTGTACTTTTCCTGGTACTGATTGATCCAGAGACAATATGTCGTCCCTTCCTGCTTGAAGCAACGTGTCGCAGGCAAGTGAAGAGGCTGCATCTGAAACAGCCATTTCCGGGTGCAAAATTTGTGGAGGGGTGGAGACAAAATGGCAGCTTCCCAAGCCTCCCGGGCTCAGAGATATTCTCCGACACACTCTCAGTGCTGCTTACTGCTTTGGGATCATTGGTTGCAGTATCAGCGAGGGGTTCTGTTTCTTCTGTAGCGTGTGGCACAGGGCGAGTTCGTCTCTTGATGTGTGACGCGTGGATCCAGTTCTTTCGTCCAGCTACCCGCACCGCTGTCTGGGTGACCAACAGGACCTGGAATGGCCCACGCCAGTGAGGCGCGAGGCAGGAGGTGCGCTTAAATGATTTGACGAGCACCCAACTCCCAGGCCGTATGCCATGGCCCGGGCCCTCGTATCGTACAGGTAAAGCTTCTCGTAACTGGTGATAAATCAAATACAGGTTTTTAGTCAATTGGCTACAATAATCTGAAAGTAGTACATTTTCAACATTCTTTAAAGTTTGACATTTTGGAAGGTTCCAGATATTGGCAGGTCTCCCCATTACCACCTCAAATGGAGAGAGCCCAGTCTTAGTTTGAGGGGTTGTACGCATGGCTAGTAACACGATCGGTAAGGCATCTGGCCATTTTAGTTTGGTGCCGGCACACGTCTTAGCGAGCCTGTTCTTGATGATACCATTGTGTCACCCAGATGAATAAGTAATAACACAGTGCCCTCCTTACAGGCACTCTCAGAGTCAGCAGCTAGAAGCAAATCGTCAACGTACTGAAGCAAAGTACACGTAGAGGGAAATTCAAGGGTATCAAGTTGTTCTTTCAAAGCCTTACTATAAATACTAGGACTCTCTGTGTACCCTTGAGGGGCACGAGTAAATGTAAACGAGCATCCCCCTAAGGTGAACGTGAACAAATATCTACTATCCTTGTGTATAGGAATACTAAAGAACGCATTCTTTAAGTCCACAACACTAAAGTAAGTAGCTGGAATCATGGTTTGGATTGTCGTTAGATCAGGCACAATTGGAAATTGTGGTGCCACAACTTTATTAATGGCACGTAAATCAATTATAAAACGGAATGGAATTACATTATCGCCTTTCTTGTACACGGGTAAAATTGGACTATTACACAAACTTCCTGAAATTTCTTCATCACCCCGCGATGCACAAAATCGGAAACAATACATTTCAAAGCTCGCACACCCTCAACCGAAATCTTATACTCGGGAATGCATGGCAGCTCAATTCCATGTTTCAAAACTATCTTAACAGGCTCAATCTGTAAAACACCGACATAATTGTTGTCGACAGCCCACAAGCTCTCTGGTACATCAATGAATTCTGGAGGCAAAGGTCTAGTCAAAAATTGCGAGGCAGAAAATTGCTGGGGTGAAATCGTCAAGTGCACTCCATCAGAAGAACAATAAATCACTGCATTTAATTCTTTTAACAAATTCAACCCCAGCAAGTTCTCTCCGCAATCCGAAGTCAACAGAAAAGGACACTGGTCCGTAAAGGGACCCAAAGAAATAGGTACCGGCATAGAAACTGGACAAACAACTGGTGTACTGGAAAACCCTACACAAACATTGGTTTGCCCTGACATTGGAATGTTTGGAACCCGCGAATGATCAATGGAACACTTCTGTGCTCCAGTGTCTAACAAAAACTGATGTTTCCTATTTCCCACCACCATTTCAACGTAGGGACCTTTATGATTGACGGGAATAGGTGTAGGTTCCAAACCCTGCTTCGGGCAATCCTAACGAAACAGAATATCATCAAAAGGAAGCTCTTCAGATAAATATTCAGCGGAAGGATGATCAAATATATTCCTGGTGTCCACACTCGGAGTCTGATTGTCCTGCGAAAAAGGTTGCTGAGGGTCCTGTGTAAACTGACCTCTACCGGGTCCCCCTATGCCCGGGCGACCTCTGGATCACCTACCCATATTACCAAATGTATTATTCGACCTTTGTTGAAGGACGGGGCATTGTGCTCGCCAATGACCCTCTCGACGACAATAAGCACACTGGTTAATATTCACAGGACCGAAGGGCACATTCCCCTGCGGGACATACTGACCTCTAACCTGAGAACTACCCCCTCTGGGGCCCCTAACAATTTGCTGCAATAGGACTTTAGTTTTTAAATCGCCTTTCCGTTTTTCAATCCTATCTTTTTCATTATTGACACGATTCTCATAGTAATGAGCCATGTGCAGTACTTCTGATTGTGATTTCGCCTGCCAAGCGCTCTCAGAAGACATAATCTGTGACTGGATGTCAGGCAGTAATCCACGTACAAATTTGTCCACAAATAATCTTTTCCCAGACTCTGTGCCTAAGTCTTGTCCACTGAAATCCAAGATTACCTGTTTGAACCGATTAAAGAACTCGGTAGCACCTTCAGACTTTCCTTGGACACAGGCCTTAAGCTTGTCCCAAATAATTCTCTTTTCGGGAATTATGGTTTTTAATTTAGGAATGATTCTATCAGGCAGAGTTAATATCACCTGTTGCGGTCTTTTGCCAGCTGGCCTTTCTCCATCGAGTCTGGTTATATTCGCCCATGTATCTCCCGACCGGGGTACATCGTCAATAGTTCTAACTTGTTTCCATAAATCTACGGGCAGGAGTACAGGAAACAACAAATCAATGTCACCTAAGGTGAACACTGAGGACTGCAAAACGGATTCCATCTCTTTAAAAAACCCTGTCCGATTTTTCCTAATATCGGGATAGATTGCCTAATAGTATTCACTTCCTGTCTTGCGAATGGGACGTGAACAAACTGTGATACATAATGTGCAGGAATGTTCACAGCGACTATATTATTTACAGCAGTGGCCGCAACCTCAACCTTCGGGACAAATGTCGGAGGAACCTCTCTCATAGGCAACTGAGAAATAGGTGACTCCGAACGCTTACTAAGCAACAGTGCCAAGTCGAGCGCTAAAGCAGTCGAAGAAGTGTCAAGCGAAAAAGCTCTCTTATAAATGCTCAATAACTCTGTGGGACAACTAATCTTCCTTTTTACACATTCATCCTGCACATATTCTACCATTACCTGTATCACTTTCCTCTGCATTTCTAACGTATATTGACTATATGTGTCATATACCTGAACTGGAGTTATCGATATGTCTGAAATCCATCTAATCGCGTCTTTCTTACAAATTCGCATTTCCTCCGATATCGGTTTACGACACGGAAGGAACCGTTTCTGTACATACATATTCTCCTCTTCATCATCCTCATTCTGTAACCTTTCTATACCTCTCGACATGCTCATTTACCTTCTCCACAGTGTCTCTAGAAAGCGCTAGAGTATTTAGATCCCTTAACCCTTGCGGAACATCCCTAAACCTTCAATAAAAACATTTTTCTCAGGAAAATTATCTGTATTACAAAGTGTGGCAAAAACGCTAGCTTGATCATCCTTCTCCATACAATGCTTAGCCCATGCAGTTAACTCACGTTTCTTCTCCGGCGGTACAGTATTGCGAGTGACAACTTTTGTTCCTGTACCTCGATCGATTACAAGCGGCTCAGGACCACTTGGAAGAGAGGGAGCAGGCAAATTCGATGGAGGTACTATAACTGGTGTGATAAAAAGAGGCGGAGGAGCAGGTGGAGGGACAAAAAGCGGAGGAATAGGAACAACAGGTTGAGCAGGAAGAGCAGGAATAACAGCAGGAAGACGTACAGCAGTGGGAAGAGGAACATACGTAGGTGGCGCAGAGGCACCAGGCCTTCGTTCATTTAATATTTTGTCAATAAACTCATCAGAAATATGAAGATCTTTAGAAGGATAGATTTTCTGAATTCCAAGTGAGAAAGCCCTATCCATATTTTTAGTCGCCTCAGACTGTTTGTTTTGGTCATATAACAATGCTTTTTCAGCGTTCGTTTTATGACGACATGCATGTTTCTCTCTACCATTAAGTTGTTGCAACGCTTCTTTTTTCCAATTCTGCTAAACATCAAATGCTGCAGGTCTAGCCTTTTTCTTTAACAAGACTGACCCCAAATATTCAATGCGAGGGATCTCAAAACTACCATTGATTGGCCACTGAAGTTCTGAGGCATGTCTGGTTTGTCTGTGCCAAATATCATTAAATACTATACTTCCAATGCCGTACTTACAGTACATAGTACATGCCGGCGACCCCTCCTGTGGTGCGGGACGGCTAAATTCCAAAGATTGCCTATCACTGCGGAATAATGCCCTAAAGCAGGTAGACAATTTCCCAGGCATATCTCAAATTCTTGGTGTTACCTGGTCAATAATTGTGTCTGCAGATACAATGCGCCAAAATTCAAATTGTCAGGGTTAAATTAAGAATCGGGTCACGACTCACCTGACCAAACCTAAGGAGAACCGATCGGTACTTCTAAGAATCTTACCTAACTAATCTTACCTCGTGTATGGTGATTTTGGCAAATCTGCCCGCCTCGATAAGTGGACCCTCGTCAAGATGCCGCCTCGGACCACACGCTTATCGTCCAAGGATCGGGTCGTGCAGCGCTGTTGAGGTGTCGCGTCTCATTCAGGGGGCCCCTTATGTCACACCGTCCGATCCCGGACCGATAGCGTGCATCAACCTTCAACAATCCGGCATCAATCTTGAGGGTCCCTGTTCGGGCGCCAACTGTGAAAACAGAAAAAGAATATCGAGGCTGAGTACCCCAAAAGGAAATACACCGGATACGGGTTACAAATTTTATACTGAATCCAGTTACAAAAACAGAGCAAAATCAGATAGCTATCGGCCCTCAGTACAACACAACGAACTCCAGCGTGGTTCAGTGTGTTCAATGAGAGACGCTGTACATTAGAATGTGTTCGCTTTTTATACATTTAGTGGGTGCAATGTCCAGCCCCACTTTGGGTTCATATTCCTTTTAATATATCACCGATCTAGGGTTCGTGCCAAGTCTCAAATAACCGCATATAACTGGTTTGCCTTTAATACATGTATCAACAAGCGTATGCAATAACTGTGTATTCTAAAGTTTTCCATGCAGGCCTTCTTAAACATTAATACAATGTAGTTAAACAGATGTTCTTCGTTCAGTATTTGAATACATTGGGCCTCATTAGACGGTAGGCGGTTGACCAAGGTGCTAATAGCACCTTGGTCCATGCCGGTAAAATACCTGCACCGCCTTGGTGGAAAGGGGAATTACCGCCCTATTCCAAGGTTGGCGGGGCGGTAATTCCCCCTTCCACCATTGCCCTTCCCCATTCCCATTTTTGCCCCATAGGGCAAAATGGGAATGGGGAAGGTGCTAATTACGGTACCGCAAATTTTTTGCGGTGCCGTAATTAGCACCAAGGTCCCTTAGCGGGTCGGTTTTTAACGCCTGCTAAAAGCAGGCGTTAAAGTACCAACCCGCTAAGGAACCTCGTAGTAAGGCGGTAAGGGTTAACGTCACCAGTACCATTACCGGTGACCGTTAACCCTTACCGCCTACCGTGTAATGAGGCCCATTGTCTCAACATATGCTTGTGGATTAGTTTTCATTGTACAAGTAATCCTTATACACATAGGCCAATGAAGGACAAGGTCTCAGTTCATGACCTCAACAAGTGGCCTGCAGGCAAATTACATATTAGCTATGTACAGAGGTCAAGACGGCCATGTTGTATTGGTTCTACGTTATTTCGTCTACCTATTTTTCAACGTGGGACTTTTCATCGTCAAAATTTTCATCGCCAAAAACCCTGTTTTTTGTTTTTTTTTATTCTGGGGGGGTTCCACCCCCCAGAACCCCCCCTTACTATTATAATCATACCCCAACCCCTACAAAACACCCCGCAAAATAATAAATTGAAAAAACAGGGTTTTTGGCGATGAAAATTCTGACGATGAAAAGTCCCACGTTGAAAAATAGGTCGGCGAAATGCGTGTATACCGTTGTATTCTGGAATTATATCGTCCACCATTTTAGCTCACAGGGTGACTTTTACACAACGAATCCTAAAATGGCAGTTTGACCTAAAATGGCGGCTTACATGGATATAAGGTCAGGACCTTGCAACACAGATTTCTTTCGCAAACGACTTTCGAGCAGCTTGGCGTAGGCCAATATTAAATATATCTATTACAATAGGAGGCACGGTATACTTTCTATTTCGACATAAAATGCTGGCAGTTTTCCAAACAAAGACTTGGACAAATGCATATGGCAAATCTCACCCTGGTTCCTTTTCACCCAAAACATCTGAATGTGTTCTGCTAGCACGGTCACTTACTCACTCTCAGTGGAAATATACACTAATTTCACTTGGCAAAACACCTTTCCCCCAGCACCAAACCCCAGGCATCAGTGATATGCAGCACCCCTCTATTTAAAAGGCCAGGTCTAGAGAGTGGGAACAGTTTAGGAATTTCAACTGGGGCAAAGGGCATTCCTTTAGTTTCATATAATGTTTAAGTAGTGGTGACAATTGGGATTTTCGTTTTAGGATAAGTATACCTTTTATTTAAAAGGTAGTTTTGGGAAAGGGCGTCAATTGGGATTTTCGTTTTAGGGACAAGACCTTTTTGTTTTAAAGGCAAGGTGTGGGAAGGTTGTCAGTTATCAATTCCGTTTTTTTGTGACAAGCATATCTTTTGTTTAAAAACAAGTTTTGGAAAGTTGTATCAGTTGGGAATTTGATTTTAGGGTAGCACACCCCGTTTTATTAGAGAAGACAGGGGTGAACTGGAAAAATCAAGGCACCCCAATTGCTTTAAATTACTATAATGTATTTTCCCGCTACAATAGAGGTTGGGATTTTTCTGGGTTTGGTGCACAGGAAAGTCAGCCAGGTTCCAGGACCCTCTCTTGTCGGAACACCAGGATCTGGTCTTGATACTTCGGTCAAAGGCAGACACAAGCTTCCCCTCTCTTTGTGGGTCCCCTCAGCTTTAGGATTCCCTAATGGATGTCCTCCCAGACAAGGTTAAATCTCCATTCAGCTTTCAAAAGTGGCCTCCAGATCATTTTTAGGTAGCCGTGCTGGCAAGGTTAAATTCAGCCAACTTCCTTCAGCTTTTCCCCAGGTGATTTTAGGCAAGGGTCCTTCGAAGATGTGAGCTCCTCTCTTCAGAAGGTTTTTATAGGCAGCTCCACTGATGGTCAAAATCTGCCATCCTGATCATCCTATCTTGCATAGAGCAAGTGCGTTTTAATGTATAAGCCCCACCTCCAATTATTACAATGAAGAGTTGCCAGTTTATTAATGCTAACTTTCCCATTAGAGGGTCATTCTCTCTTCCTCCTCCCAAGAGCCAAACCCACCACCTGGATTGGCCAGGGGAGCTCTATGATTGAAGCAAAATGAAGAGGTACACACCTCCTATCAATTGCATTTTTTACATGACAGTTTTTTCTTTAAAAAGTGCCTAGATGGCACATTTTAGTAACTTACTGATAAATTCCATAATATCTAGATATAATATTACCTTCATAATGGATCGGGAGAGGTCACTTTCATTTTGGCATGCCCTAGCACAGGCACACTCGGGTTGTTCGCCCTTTCTTCAAAAAGTATAATAGTTATGATTATGAAACTTAATATCCAGATACCTAATTTAACAGGCCATCAGCTCACCATTTTTTAGATCCAGGACATTTTCAGGGGAGCTAATAACAATGCTTTGATGATAACTTGAGTCCCCAAATTTGCAAGTGGATGAAATTTGTGGAAACAGTTGCCTTCAAATCTGCTTTGAAATGACATCTGCTACAAAGCCATAAGTCTCTTGGTCTCAAAATTATTAAATAAACCAACATTGGCAACGAAAGTCAATGACCACATAATTATCATGGGCAAATGGTAGGTTCAGTTTTCCATTTCCCTAAACCCACGTGGTTCAGGGCTGTGCATTAGGCTGTTGGTTCAGGCCTGCAATAAAGTAATCAATCACTCTCGTGGCGCCCAATGCTGAGGTAATGGAGACAGCAACAATTGTATCATCCTACATGGCATGCCATCCCCCACGGAAGCCAGGACTTAGTCCACAAAGTTTCTTCAACTCTGGGTATTTTTCAAAATTCACCTTCACATGATTGCAGCCTCTGTTTAAACAGCCTTCTAATAAATACTGGTCACACTCTGGCTAAATCCTTCTGCTTGGGCCTGAAAGGTTCACAACAATTGTTTATCAGCTGGGTCAGCTTGAGCAAAGCCAGGAGCAGGGGATGTTCCATCAGAAATGTCATTTTGGCTAATGCAGAGTATTTCTTTTCTTTGCACACAGCAATTTGTATTAATGTGGCAAATTTGAAGTGAGGAGCTGCTGTTCATTTTGATCACTCACAAATGTATTTTTAATCACATAATGCCCGTGTTTGTGCTGAAAAGTGGCCTTAGTCACCTGAAATGCAAGATTCTAACTTAGAGCCTCTTCTGCTTTGTGTTGCAACCAGAAGGTTTCGTGAGATTTGGAGGGACTCTTTGCTCACCTTCGCTCAGCACGTCATTGTGGATCACAATTGTTTTCTTTCTCGGTTTGTTTGTTTTATTTCCATAGCGCACCTCACCCTGGAGTATCTGGGCGCATTAGAGCAAAGGTTACAGGTTGTTGCATACATAGTCAGAAAAGTAGGTTATAGGATACACTTGTTACATAGAAGCATAAGGTACATTACAGAACATTACATTCAAGTCAGAATACAAATACAGAGTACACTAGTTACACAGTTGCACAGAGGAAGAAAGGTGCAATACAGGTTATTTCTTACTGATTAGCCAGGCAATGGACTGTCTTCTGAAGTCCATGAAGGACTGGGGCAGCTTAAGGGCAGGTGGCAGTGTGTTCCATAGTTGGGCTGCCGTGACGGGGAAGCTGGTCCCCACTGATTTCTTTAATTTATATTGTGGTACTACCAGGCAAGATGTGTTAGTCGACCTGGTGACCTGAGTAGAAAATCTGATAGTGAATTTGTCAGTTAGATAAGGTGAGGCTGCATGATTCAAGGATTTGAATGTAAGAGACAATGGGGGTCATTCCGACCCTGGCGGTAGGGGGTTAATGGCACTGGTAAGGATGCCAGTGCCGTTAACCCCCTACCGCCCTATTACGAGGTCCCTTAGCGGGTCCCACCAGGACCGGCTGGTTTTACCAGCCGGCCTTAGCGGGACCCGTTAAGGGACCATGGAGCTAATAACGGGCCTGCAATTTGCGGGCCCGTTATTAGCTCCTTGTCCATTCCCATTGAGCCCTATGGGGGCTCAAATGGGACTGGCGAATGGTTTTCGAAATGGGTACTTACCGGAACCGCATAGGTCCGAATGTCCTGGTAAGTCCCCATTCCAACACCACAGACCCGGACCCGAGTTTGGAGGCAGCCATGGTGCTAATAGCTAATAGCACCATGGCTGCCTCCAAACTCGGAATGACCCACAATGTTTTTAGATTGATTTTTTCCTTGAAGGAAAGCCATTTGTGTTGTCTTCTTATTGCTGATATATGTTCTCTCCTTGGGATGCTCAGCGAGATACTAAGTGTATTATTTTCCAAAATGTGTAATTTGTTGAGCACGAACTTGCTGGCACCCAAGCAGAGTCCGTTACAATAGTCTAGCTTGGACAGGATGAGTGCTCTGGCTAGCGTGAGGCAACTTTGCGTGGAGAGTAGTGGTTTACAAGCCATTATCAGTGTACCCGTATATATGCAGTAGCTGAAGCAGTAGAGTTAACTTGTTCTTGTAAGTTTAAGGTCGAGTCGACGTAGAAACCAAGTGTTTTACCTCTTTAGCCTAGGATCTTGTTCCCATCTATAATGAATGAGGCATTGTTGGGGATGAGTTTGTTCAGGTTGGCAGATGAGCCGAGGATCAGGAGCTCATTTTGTCATACAGGCAGAGGCCATGGGTAGCCATTCATGCCTGAATGATCAGATACATTTTGTTCACAAGCTGTACATCAGAGTCATAAACTTCTGTTAGAGGGAGGAGGATCTGGGTGTCATCTGCGTAGTTGGTGTAAGTGACACCCAGACGGTCCAGCTCATCAAATAACGGCTTTGTGAAGATGTTGTACGTGGTCGAGGAACCGCAGGAGCCCTGAGGTACTCCACATGCAATGGAGATAGGGTTGGCTGCTTCCGATGGCGAGAAGACTTGCATGGTCCTATTAATTAGGAAGGATTCAATCCATATGATAGCATTCTGAGAGAAGTGGGCTGATGTGGCCAGGCGATTACAAAGAACTCTGTGATCAACCAGGTTGAATGTGGCCGATAACTCCAGCAGTAGTAGGAGAGCAATTTTCGCTTTGTTTTTAAGTTTGTCAATCTGGCTTTTAAATCAATCACTGCCATTTTGGTACCGTGTTGAGGTCTAAAGCCAGACTGATTAATCCCCAAGAGCAGATTGGCCTCCAAGTAGTCTTGGATTTGCATATATGCGACCCTGTCCAAGATCATCAACAGGAACGGCACCGTTGTGATAGCCCTGTAGTTTGTTGGAATGTTAGGGTCCACCATTTGTTTTTTTTGAAGTGGGAGAACCCAGGATTCCTTTAGGTTACTAGGTACAATGCATGAGGTGAATGAGGCATTGATTTGCTTAGTTACAAAAGTGGGCAGGTCTCTAGCGACGTCTTTGATATTAGTACCCGGCGAGGGCGCAATCAGAATGCAAGAGCCATTCTGATTGGCCCTCGCCGAGTCATTACCAGGCCGGGAATCCCTCTGCGGGATTCCACGGCCTTTGTCCCCGGCGGGGGAGCGTGGCAGCCCCTCACCCAATGATGAGGCTCGAAGCGGGGCCATCCCCGCTCCGAGCCTCCCCATGGCTGAGAGGCTGCCTTCACCCCCTCCGGGGACTCTGGTAAGCTTTTATTTTTTTATTTTTTCTACCCTCCCTCCTCCCTTCCCTTCCCGCCCCACTTACCTTTGTGTTGCTGCGTCCCCGCTGGGGAACGATTGCAGGCTCCAGCAGTGTGGAGACACACGGCTGGAGGCTTGCATTGTCCCCTAGCAGGGACGCAGGTACGTATTTTTTTTTTTCAACCTTCCCCTGCCTCCCGCCCTCCCAATCCTACTTACCTTCTGCTTCTTTTTTTTTGTTCGGTAGCGGACGCGCTGGGAACACTTGTGTTCCCAGCGCGTCCGCTCCCGATGGCCGCCATGGAAAGGGAAAACGGACTCCCGTTTTCCCTTTCCCGGCGGCCATTTTCTTGGTCTTTTTTTTTTTTCCTGTCCCGAAACGCTGCAGCTTTTCGGGACAGAAAAAAATGCTTTTAGTGCCCCGGTCACGCACATAATGCAGGCCGGGGTATGAAAAGCAATATGACCCTCGCGGCGGGGGTATAACCGACTCAGGTAATGCCCCCGCCGCTCGGGTCATATTGCTTAAATCTGTGCCAGGCAGTCTTTTGGCACAGGTCTTGAATTATGTCTGTCGCAGACTAAACACCCTAAACGGAGGCTCACTACAGTGGAGAAATGTTTGTGAGAACTCTGGTGTTATTATCCAGATAAATAGAAATTACATCACAATACAGAATTTCCATGCTCAATGTAAAGCAACAGTAAAGAGTGTTGGGTGGAAGATTTTGAATCCATCTTAACCTATGCCATTCCCCTAAGCAACCCCCAGTATCATAATTTTGCAGGCTACTGTGCCCCTGTAAAAAGGAAAAACAACATGAAAATCCTAGATGGGGCAATTCTGAACTGATTTGCCCCCTTCTATATGAAATTACGAGCACTCACAGGCATGTTGTACCCTTGTTGGGTATCACGAATGAGGTATAGCCTGGGATACTATGCAGAGCAAACTCAGGATGTGGCAGAACTGTCACATTTAGGGTGACAGTTGCAGCACTGAAGAGTGATAAATGGACAGTGTAAAATCAATATTAACCCGTGACATTGTTCTGGGCAACCTTCCAAACCATTGTTTTTCAACCTGCTGTGCCATTAGGGACGCACAAAAACGATATGCAAATCAGGCTTGGTCACATGCCTTAGGGGGGCACCACCCGTTATGTTCATCCTTGAGCGCCATCTTCAGAAACACCAAGAGCTATAGTATATTATTGTGTGTGGGCAGTGTTGAGTTCCGCCCTGCGTCCCGCTACGCGGTGACACAGGGCGTCCTAAATAAAAGCCCTGCCCCCGCGTTCGGGAGGCAGTTCCGGGGCCGACCAGCAACCTGTGTGGGTGCATCGTCATTTCGCTCCCGCTGGAGCTGCGCACCAGGCCGCGCGGCCTGCTAACATTCTGTCAGCCCCCGCGCACAGGCCGAGGGCTGACGACATAACAATGGCGACGAGGCGAGAGGACCTCCACGACAGGCTCGGTGCTTTGAAGGCACCCTAACGCCACACAGCCATCGCGGCGAAATTTTTGGACACCCGGTGGGGGTGCAATCACACACGTGACCCCCCACCCCAAAAAAAAAAAAAAAAAAAAAAAATGTTTTTTTTTTTTTTTTCTCTCTCCTCCATTCATGCTCTCAGCCACCAAGAACACAGCTTTTCCATCTGGACACTGGAGAACCAGGTGGCATCTGACATCCAACACCAGAGGGCAGCATCACAGTGTAACAGGAGCACCAGGCCCTGATCTGCAAAACGGCGCCTGGGTACGGCTGCACCTCCAAGGTAGGCCCAACATCGCGGCGTTGGTGGCCGTTGGATGATCTCACGACAACACGGATCAGGTCCACGACAACATGGCGGCCGGCACATCCACGCCTGGGCCCTCCACGCCATCCAGAATTGCGGCAAACCTGTCCATGACGCCACCTCCACCTCGCACACAAGGTACTTCGTCGACACTGGTCCAGCCGTTCGACCCATTCACGGATCCATCATCATGCGGACCCAGATGTCAGCTGTGGATTCAGAAGTTCGAGATGGCGATGGAGTGCAAAGAGGTTACGGCGCCCAGGAAACTGAAGGCCCACCTACTACTCAGCGTGGGTGACTAGGTGCTGCGCATCTTCAATTCCCTGAACGTTGATGATGGCCAGGATGGATACCGAAGCGCGAAAGATGCCCTCACCGATCACTTTCTCCCTCAACTAAACCCAGACTATGAGACGTTTCTCTTTTGCACCACCTTACAGGCAGCGGAGGAAACCCTTGATGCGTACCACACCCGTCTGAGAAAGTTGGCCATGTCCTGCGAATTCACGAACGTGGAGAGGGAGATCAGGAGGCAAATCATCAACGGGATACATTCGGAAAAATTAAGGCGCCTGATACTTAGCGAAAGGGGTATTCCCCTACAGCGGATCCTCGAACTAGGACGTCAGAGGGAACTGGCACACACCAGAGCGGCCAACATGGAGGCCACGCTACACAGGCTGCAACCTGCTCTCAACACAGCTATGGTGGCACGTATCACCAGCAAACAATCCTCGAGAGACGACAACAGTGGCGGATATGGCCAAAACAGGTGCAACCGCGCATTCCGGGACCCACAGAGTGTGGCTGGTGCGGTGGCCCACGACATGGCCGTCGCAACTGTCCTGCTCAAGGCACCACATGTGGAGCATGTGGCCGGAAGGACCATTACGCGAAGGTATGCCGATCAGCGGACACCCCCATACAGCCCCTGCAAAACCAGCCGGAGAAGGTCGCGACCAAGAAAAAGAAGCAAGCCAGTGCCAGAAGGATCGCAGTGGCCAGCTCGTCCACGGAGGATGAAGGGGATGATGTCTCGGCGATGCAGCAGGACCCCTCCAAGGACATCGAGAGGAAAGGAAGGAAGGTATACCTGGTGTCTGCACTGTGCCAAGGCCGAGGACCTCGAAGAAAAGCCGTCCGAAGGCGCAAATGCATGGTCACCATCCAAAACCAGTGCATTCTCATGACCATCGACACAGGCGCTTCGGTGAACGTCATGCCCGAAAGCATCTTCCTGACTCTAAGTCCTCCACCAGAGCTGAAAAGCACAGACACTCTGTTGTATGCATACGGCTGTCGAAAGCCCCTGCCGGTGATTGGCAGGTTCCGCACCACGCTGGAACACGGAAAAAACAGACTATGGTCCAAGGTCTATGTCGTGAAGGCAGGTATTGAGAGCCTCCTGAGTGGGGACGCAGCAGAGGACTTGGGAGTGGTCCAATTCATCTGCCATGTCAACGAAGACAAGGAAGTGGAGCAGATGCTGAGCCAATACCCTGACTTGCAAGAGGGAATAGGCTGTCTAAAAGGCAAAACCATCAAACTTCATATTGATGAAACCGTGCAGCCGAAAGCCGTCAGGCACCGAAGAACGCCATTCCACATGAGAGAACAAGTGGAGCAGGAACTCAAGGCACTGGAAGAAGCGGGCATCATTGAGGAGGTCACAGGGCCCACACCGTGGGTCTCCCCAATGGTGGTGACACAGAAGCCTAAGCAGCCTGGAAAGGTGCGGATCTGCATAGACATGCGTCTCCCCAACACTGCCATTAAAAGAGAACGCCACATAACCCCAACAATCGACGAGATCGTGGCTGACCTCACAGGATCAAGCATATTCTCAAAGATTGATCTCAAGGCGGGGTATCATCAACTCAAACTCCACAGAGACTCTCGCTACATTACAACGTTCTCAACGCATTTGGGGCTGAGGAGATACAAGCGCCTAAGTTTCGGAATATCGTCTGCTGCGGAGGTATTCCAGCAAACCATCCAAGAGGTCATCCGGGGCATCCCTGGTGTCCTCAACGTGAGCGATGATATTCTGATTCACGCCCCCGACAAAGAAACACACATCAAGAGGCTTCACGCTTTACTGGGCCGACTACAAGAAGTTGGGCTCACAATACACCGGGAAAAGTGCGAGTTCCTCAAGTCGGAGATCACCTTCTTCGGGTACAAGTTTGGCAGCACAGGCATCTCCCCTGACCCGCAGAAGGTCGCAGACATTCAGGCGGCAAGCCCACCCATGACCCCCACAGAAGTGCGCAGTTTCTTAGGCATGGCCACCTACTGCGGGAGGTTCATCCGAAACCTGGCCACACTATCTGAGCCGCTGCGGGAACTCACCAAGGCCAACGTCAAGTGGGAGTGGGGGCAGAAATGCCAGGACTCGTTCGAAAGCATCAAGGACTCTCTCTCCGCCGACACCAAGATGGCCTACTATAGCACCGAGCTGCCCACAGAACTGTTCGTGGATGCCAGCCCTGTGGGGCTCGGAGCCATCCTAATGCAAGTCACGAAGGAAGGGGAGAAGAGACCGATAGCATATGCATCGAGAGCCCTCACAGAGACCGAACAAAGGTACTCACACATCGAAAAGGAGGCCATCGCCGTGCTGTGGGGGTGCCGGCATTTTCACCTCTACTTATATGGGCGTCATTTCACGACGATCACGGACCACAAGCCCCTACTACCCATTTTCATGGGAACATCGGCACACCCTCCGGCACGGATCACCAAGTGGTTATTGCACCTCCAGCAATATGACTTTGATCTCATCTACCAACCGGGCAGCGGAAACCCGGCGGACTTTCTCTCCAGGCATCCGCGAGAGGCCACTCAACAAGAGATCCAAGTAGCTGCAGAGACGGAGGAACACATATGCCAAGTGGTGCGCGCAATGAGGCCCAAGGCGGTGAGCATCGAGGAAATCGAGGCGGAAACGCACAAGGACCCGTGTTGTGACTTGGTGAAAGATGCCATCCTGTCCGGTGACTGGAAGACCTTCATGAGACACACACACAACAGAACAGCGGACGTAAAAGGGTTTTTGTCCGGCATATTCACAGTACGACAAGACTTGTCAATCACGGAAGGTGGACTAATACTACGAGGAAACCGCATCGTAATCCCTCTCAAACTACAAGCCAGGATAGTGGCCCTAGCGCATGAAGGACACCAAGGACTGGTAAGGACGATAGCCCGCATTCGGCACGGGTATGGTTTCCCCAGATCGAGGAGCGGGTCGAGACACTCGTTAGCACGTGCCTATCCTGTCAGATAACGGGGGCCCCGCCAGACCCGGAACCCATCATATCAGCTGAACGGGGCCGCTCTCGCTGGGAGGCCATCAGCATTGACTTTTGCAAGCTAAGGGAGGGCCTCCACCTGTTGGTGGCCGTCGATGATCACTCCCGATACCCGGAAGTTGAGGTAGTTGAATCTACAGCAGCTGAAGTGGTCATTCCGGCCCTAGAGAAAATGTTCGCAACTCACGGGCTACCCATCTCAATCAAAAGCGACAATGGGCCACCGTTTACGGGAGAGGATTTCAAAAAGTATCTACAGGACCTCAATGTTAAATATCATCACATCACTCCAAGACACCCCCAGGCAAATGGGGACGTAGAACGGTTTATGAGAACTATCAACAAGGTGCTCAGGGTGTCCAAGGCTAACGCCAGCCCCTGGAAGGTTGACCTCTTCCGGTTCCTCCGGAACTACCGGGTCACGCCCCACAGCTCAACCGGCATACCGCCAGCGGACCTCATGTTCGGCACCGTCATTAGATCTTCGATCCCGCATCACCCTAGCAGAAACCCGGACGCGGTCAACGAGGAACGCACAGAAAGAAGGAGAAGGGATGCTAACGCACACATGAGCGGCAAGCGGAGAGCGAGGCCGTCCCATCATCAAGTGGGTGACCAGGTCATCATGCTACGAAACCCCTCCAAGTCCAAACTTGACACCAGGTACGAAGAACTTCCATGGACCGTCAGCAACCGGCATGGAACCATGGTAACTGTGACACGAGGACGCCGCCAAGTGACTAGAAATGCGTCATGGTTCAAGGCCATACCCCGTACCCTATGGACCGATAAGGAGGGCCATCGGGAAGGCGAGGACACTCCTCCCAGCGAAGAAGAGCCGGAGGCCATCCCTGAGGAGAACGGAGCGGGGGATGGAACCTGGGAGCCGGTGGATGCACCCGGCCTCGAGGACCTGAACAGCGAAAACGAACCAGAGCATGAAGCAAGGGGGAGTGGCCCCCGCGAAGGGCGATACCGGCTGAGAACAACGACGAGACCGCCAGCCAAGCTAAGTGACTATGTGTGGTAACGGGTGCCATGAACCCCATGGCAGGGTGGCTGCGTGTTGAGGACTGGAAGCTTATGTTGGTCTTTGCCGTTGTTTGGCAGTTAGTGTGATGTTTTTGTTTGTTTTATAATAAAGGAGGAATGTTGAGTTCCGCCCTGCGTCCCGCTACGCGGTGACGCAGGGCGTCCTAAATAAAAGCCCCGCCCCCGCGTTCGGGAGGCAGTTCCGGGGCCGACCAGCAACCTGTGTGGGTGCATCGTCATTTCGCTCCCGCTGGAGCTGCGCACCAGGCCGCGCGGCCTGCTAACATTCTGTCAGCCCCCGCGCACAGGCCGAGGGCTGACGACATAACAGGCAGCAGGCCTGCTTTTTGCTCTCCCCGTCACAATTATTTTTTCGAAGGAGCTGCCACTGGTTCACGTCCCCTTCTGTGATATGGAAAGTGCCACTGGTAATGTGTGTGTGGTGTATGTGCATGCTCAAAGAGCGCGGGCACGCTTCCCCACTCTGCACCAGGGGTGTCCCCAAGCAACTCTGTTACTGTTGTCTGGCATTGATGGAAGCAGAGGCTGCTAATATTGCTTCCTCAGACTAACTTTCCTTTTGTCACGTGATATTGCCACGTGATACTAACGAACAACCTCGAAAAAAGAGATTTGAATTCTCAACTGTATGTACTCTAAATAAATGAATGAAAGGCGCACATGTCATATGTAACAGATTGGACATGTTTCACACAATATAAACATATTTAACTACGTCCGGGAAAACAGGAGCCTTAATAAGCATGTAAATAAACATATGTGACAAGTGCTCTAGCACTCATGTGAATTGGTAAACAGCATTCTCAACTGCTTTTAATTATTTTAGTTTCAAATGAAAGTGTTTCCATCTAACGAAAAATATTGTTCTACGGACCATTCTAAATGTAGCATTTAGTCAAATCAAAAAGAAATGACTGCATCAACATCAAGCCATGTGGGCTTTTGAGCAACTTAAAGACAGGGACATAACACTGTCTCGGGCGCCAATGAAAAAGTGGCCCACCGTGGCAAATGCCAATTCATTTTTTTGTGACCGACTATTTGAGTAGTACCTGGGGGAATTTGTTGGGGTTAAAATGTGTTTCAATTCGTGCAATTTAAAATAATGTTTGTTCATTAACGCTGGTCAGAACTACTTGCTGGATAGTGAAGTAGCTCATCAAACTGCTCACTTTGGCCAACAAACTAACCCCCTTTAGGATTTTGGGCCTCCTCTTCGGGCGTTGCCCTGTGGCCCTATGGGCCAGTCTTTGCCTGCTTGAAGAGCACGTCTTTCACAACTTCCTGCTTATCTCAGGTCATAAGCTTAGAATAAGGGCTGGCACACGCAGTTAGAAAAGGAAGAAATAACTGTTCATTCACGAAACACTGAAAAGTGAAGGAGCAACTCCCTCAGGTGGAACTGACTGGAGATTTCCTGAAGAGCAGAGGCCATTAAGTGAGGCCTAGTAGGTAATGGAGGAGAGCTTGGGTTGGCTGTTCAGATGAGGGAATCAATCGAGGGCCTGTTCAGTGAGGCAAACATGAATGGGGAACCGTTGTTTCAGGCATCTACAATACTAAACTGTGAGTCCACTCCTGGCAAATGGGTGAACCAGACCAGCACACCAGCCCCTTCGGAGGGCAAAAATACCTAAAGAGGATCAGGAGGGCAAAAATAAATATGTATAGAGGCGACAATTCAATAGTTCTTCTTTGAGTTTTTTGAGCCATACATTGCGCATGGTCTGTTGGTATTGGTCTCGCTTTGGGAAATAGAAAATGACCACTATTCTAACATCTTTGACATTTTTTCTACTTGGAATTTCCACTGAAAATCCCTACTATTTCATGCTGCCTATACTTTTGTCATCTTTGTAGATTTGGAAATAAAATGTGTGAAAGTTTTTAATTAGTCAATATTTTGATAGATTTTAAAGTGAGTCCCCACATATAAAACATATTATATATGGGCCTCATCACGAGTTGGGCGGAGCGGTAATAATGCAGTGATAATAGCATTACTGCACCATCCAACTATGGCGCAGGGGGTAAAGCCACCAACTTCCTGCCCATTTTCGGTGCAATTACCGCAGCGGAATGACTGCTGAAGTAATTGCACCTGGAAATGCCCCATTGAGGCCAATGTACTCCCCAAAAATGTGGACTTACACCACCGCCGCCATTTGCAATCTGCCGGTAATACCACCGTACCAGGTGGTGCTAACGGTCATTGCGTTGGGTGGTATTCCAGCGAATTTACCGCCGGAATCACGCCCAACTCGTGATGAGGCTCAATTATGAAACCCTTTATTTCTGCCAGAGGATAAAAATTGCGCAATTATCCAGGAAGGTCGACACATGACGTAGCTTTTAAACATTTCAAGCAGGGGGTTTGATCCCAGCTCTATATCCAGGGAACCAGGCAACAGAGTGGAGATAACTCTGGTGGAGAGGTGGAAGAGAATTACAGTGTCAGCACCCGGAAAGGCACTTTTCTTTCAGCGGCTAGGCTTCTTCCTATGTATTACTTATTGTTTAGTATTTGAGTGGGATACTCAGGATCACATTTGGAGTCCATTGTTTGCTGCATTATATATAAAGCAGTGTGCTTGGATCACAAATATTACTTGAGTCAAAAACTCGAAAGTGCAGAAGGCCTCCATACTTAGTAGTCTTAGCGACAATCAGACTTAATTAAAAATGCAGGAAACGGATTCATGATGTTTATTCATGGGGTAATTGTATTTGGGAATGGTTCCATGAAAAGACCTTGAATTAATTACATTTTTTCCGGATGCTTTTTACCTTTCCCTGTAAACACCGACTCACCTATGCCAGAATTGTTTAATGCATTAAATGCGTTTCCAGAACACAACGGGTAGATTCTTAAAAAATGGTGCAAATGAATGGAGCGCAGAGAATGCGCTTGTTTCATTTGCCCTTTTTTTTTTAGAAATGCTCAAGTTACCTCATTCACAAAGATGACGTGAGCATTACAGGAGGGGTTGGAGAGTGGCTCAAAGATGTGTTGTCCAGCCTCCTTGCTACAGTAGTGTCAGAAGCGCGCCCTGCCAGTCACCCTAGCTGGGAGCACATTTCACTGAGACGGGCAGATAAGGGGCCTCTCTCTCTGAAATGAGCGGGGAAAAATGCATTTCCATCACTGTCTGTGGTATGGAAATCCTAGTGTGACAGCCAAGTTTTAAACCACCGCGGCTGTCACATTTCAAAAACAAATCATGACAGAGTCAGAAATTACCTTACCATGATTTACCCATCCCCCGGCACCTCTTTCAAAAGTGGTACAAATGTCATTTCGGGGCATTTAAAAGCGCATCCCATTTGTGAATTTGAGATCCACTTCTTTTAAATGCCCTGAAACACCCCTTTATTTGTGCAAATGCGCAATGGGTGGAAATTTGGCTCATATTTCTTTTGGCACATTTGAGGAGATGCCCTAGCGCATATCCTCACTTTAACCCAAAACAGTTTTGAGAATTTGACCCATGCCCTTCATTACATCATGCTGGATTTTCAGTTCCCTAAAAAGACACGCCACCATTATTTGCTCTCATTATAGGGGAGTACCCCTGTAGAGCCCTTTCTGCCTCCTACGCTCAGCAGTCCCTTTCCTCACGTTCTTCCAAATTCCTAGGCGCAACACTTCTTCTGTCATTCCTCCTCCCCAACCCCTTCTACTCTCCTCCACGCTACACTTGTGCCTCTATCCTTTTGGCCATGACTCCCTGTATTTACTTACATTGTGATGCTCTATTTATAGAGACTATTACAGAAAAGCTGGCCCCATCCAAAACCAAATTGAAAACTATAGAGCACAAAAATAATTGGTGTTCCAATGATTTGTCAGATATGAAACCCAAGAAAAACAGACTTTACCATCTATGGCGATTGGATAAATCAACCACTCATTTAGAAGCATATAAAACCTCTGCTGCCGCGTTTAAAAAGGCGGTTATAAAAGCAAAAAAAGAGGCACTTAATGTAAGAATCACCAATGAAAAATCTAATTGTAAGGAGCTCTTTAAAGTGTTGAAAGAACAATCACATACGCCAGGACCCATTCAAGTCCTGATTGATAAAAATAAAGAATGGTGTACTGAAATTCAATCAGCCATGTCCCATAAACTAGAAAAAATGAAAGAAACTATTGAGATAAAAAAATTGCCCTTGAATATATTGGGTCAGCAAGAAAAAATTCATGGTGTGACGGCGAAGGATAAAGACCTAGCCATATTTAACTTTAGCCCAATTTCTGAGGAACTAGCAAAGCCTACCAGTCAACTTAAAAGTACAAGTTGTAAAGGAGACCCTTGCTCCTCTTTTATGATTAAGGAATGTGTACCTATTCTCATTCCGGCACTTACTAAGTTTGTGAATACATCTTTTCAGACTAATTTGGTGCCTGATAATCTAAAAAATATGTGGATTACGCCACTTTTGAAAAAGCCGAATTTGTGCCCTTTAATATCTTCCAACTACAGACCGATTACGAATACTGCAATCCTCTGGAAGATTCTGGATCATGTTGCATATAATTAAATCTCTGGGCCTCATTACGAGTTTGGCGGCAGCCATGGAGCTATTAGCTCCATGGCTGCCGCCAAACAGTGCTCCTTTACCGGGTTCCCAGAATGGGGAATTACCGGGCCATTCCGAGTACGGAGGGCCCGGTAATTCCTCCCTCTGGAAACCCGGGCCCGGACCTTCCCCATTCCCATCTGAGCCCCCATAGGGCTCAATGGGAATGGGAATGGGATAGGGAGCTAACAACGGGCCGATTATGACTGGCCCGTTGTTAGCTCGCTCTTCCCCTCGCGGGACCCGGTAACAACACCTGTTTTTACCAGGCGTCCCCACCGGGTCCCGCGAGGGGACCTCATAATTCCGCGGGATAGGTTTAACGGGTCCGCCTCCATTAGCAGAGCCTGTTAACCCATACAGCGAAAGTTCTAATGAGGCCCTCTGTATTTTTGGAACAAAATGTAATCCTGCACAAATATCAATCAGGCTTCCGGGCTAACCATGGCACTGATACGGCTCTTCTTGCCCTTAAGTCTCATCTCATTCAAGAGATGGATAAGGGCAAGATCTCCCGCTTGATGATCTTAGATGTCTCTGCAGCTTTTAACCTGGTGGACCATTCCATTCTGTCCACCAGTTTAAGAGAGAACGCTTCATTCTCTGAAGCGGCAAACCAATAGATTTCATCATTTTTGATTGGTAGACAAATTAGAGTGGCTATTGAATCAGCAGAAGCTAATCCTATGCTCCTATTGTATGGAGTTCAACCAGGGCGCTTGTGTGTCACCATGTTTTTATAAAATGTTCATGATCCCCTTCTTCCAGATGAAGTCTTCATTAAGTGCCAAGGACGAGGTATATCGTCCTTGGGACTACCTCCCCAGTGCCAAGGACGAGATAGCTCGTCCTTGGCACTTAAGGAGTTAATGAAGGAGAAAATGTTAGAAGGCTTTGCATGGTGAAATACTGAAATCTCCAAAAAAGGCCTTGGCACTGGGGGGGGGACCCATGGCAGTTAAAAGGTTAATAAAATATACCTTAAAATTCAGGATTGGATGGTCTCCAATGGGCTTGCTCTGAACAGCATTAAAACGTCGCTTATAGTGGTAGGTTCCCCCGGCAAATTGGAAAACTGGGGGCTAACTTTAAGTGCTTCAACCTGGATAACTGTGTTATCGAGATCCTGCTCAAGGTTAAAACTTTGGCCGTGTATCTGGATAAACATATGAATATGAAGGCTCGAGTGAACAATCTTGTTTCGTCTTAATCATATGTTATTAAACTTTTTTGCCACCTTTGCCCGCTGATTTCGGAGAAAAATGGAGAAACCCTGGCCAGCGCCCTTATTAGCTCAAAATTGGATTATGGTTGCAGTCTCCTGGTAGGTATCCCGAAAGCAGAGATTCAATGCCTCCAAGTGATTCAGAACGGGGTGGTAAGAGTGGTGAAGGCTTAGGCAAAAGGGACCATGTCTCTGAGGCTCGAAGGAGCCTTCATTGGCTTCCAATTGCAGCAAGAGTCCAATTTAGGCTTCTTCTTATTACACACAAATGCATTATGTTTCAAATGCCTTTGTATCTGAAGGAAGCCATTGTATTAAAAGACAATGTGAGGACTTTAAGATCTGACAACACCAACACCCTTAGAGTTCCTCGGAGTAATTCTAATAAAGATAGACTGGGCCTGTTTGAAGTAGCGGCACCCAACACATGGAATGCTCTGTCGCCCACCCTTCGAACAATGGCTTCAACAGAACATTTTAAGAAGTTGTTGAAGACATCGCTCTTTGCTTAAAATATTTGGTCCATGTGCTCTTACAGCCTAGTCATGACTGTTTCCTTTGTTCTGTTTTTTGTTTGTGAGTTTGCGCCCATCACCTTACGGGTACCAGGTGCGCATTCCAAATAGTTTAACATAACATAACATGACATGTAGCCCTTTATCCTCTCCTCCTGCCTGCTTCCCATTCGCCTCCCTCTTCTCTGTCTTCCTGCCCGAACATGACATCACGCCCCACATATGTCAGTCTCCTGCACGCAGATGTGATGCACGCTCCTAGTGAGGTATTGTCCTGCTGCTGCTGTTGGCCCACCCCTGCTATTCTCAACCTCCCATCCCTGCTCCTATTGGTTCACTGCACCCCCCCACTTCACTCCACTCTTCCTTCTGCTTGCTTGCTGTTTCCTGTCGCTGCTGGCAGCAATGTTTGGGCCGGGTCAGTATTTTTGGAGGAAGTGAGGGTCATGTGTTTAACTGGTCAGTGTTTTTGTTCGAAGTGTTTTCTGCTGGAGTTGTCATTCCGAATCTGTTTTTGACTGACCAGTTGTTGGAATGGCAATGACCACATGTGAACTCTGGGACTTGCTCCCCCAGGGAGAGAGACTTTATTAACTCTTCTTTGCTCTTTAGGCGCAAATTGATAGTCATCTGCTTAGGAAACATTTTGTAAACTGGGCATTGGGTGTGGGGTGAGAGTTCTGGTCGGAGATATGTGTATTCTTCAAACTATTTCTGTATTGTGATAATGTGTCCCAAGTTACTGTGAACTTCTATTAATGCATTCACTTAATATCACTAGGATGTCACTGGGTGTAGATTTTGCTATGTTGTATATTTCAGCAAAATAAAAGTGAGTATTCTCTTTTGCGTGTCTACATCATCGCTTTAAAGAAGAATGTGGGTGCCAATGTCTTCTCCCCCTGGGTTTCAGACATTTATCACCCTTCAGATGCAGGGTTTGAGGGAGCAAAACGCGGAGCAGATGCACATTTGGGGCCCCTACTATGCAGTGACGTATGGTAGTCACGCCCGCACTATTTACTCAGTTTGAACGGCAGAGTGCAAGAGTCCAGTGCATGCTTGTACGCTGCCTTTTGCCCTGCACATTTGCACTCCACAATGCAAAATCCAAAAATTGTCGTCAGCGAGCCGTTTACCTTGCAGTGTTAATGTAACGGCTCCTTGCCGCCAAATTACAAGCCCTTTTATCAATGGGCCTCATTTTGGAGGTCTATATTCATTACAGGTATACCTACACTTAGGTGGGTCCCTGCCGATGAATTTTGGTCATTTGCATGGCGGAGTGCAAGTTTGTAGGAGAATAGCTCAGGGGCAACGTGCTCGCCTTGGAAGCAAGACGACGCAGAGTAACACAGGTTCGATCCCCGGGTCTGCGCTTAGAAACCTCTGGGTATTAAGCGTGTTATAAATAACCTATCATATCATATCACATCATAGGACAAAAGGAGGCGTATAAGTGTATATGCCACCTTTTGCCGTCTACTCTTGCATTGCACCCTGCAAATTGAATAAACACTGCCAGCCATGTACGAATGGCAGGCAGGGTTTACAATGGATCCCTATGGGGTTCGGCTGCTTTTTGCTGGTGCATAAAGCAGGTGGAACCTGTAGGCATATCAAGCATTTGCGCAAATGCTGTATTTGTAAGGTGGAGAGGGTGGGGGCGGTGCAAACGCAAGTTGTGTTCCGCCTCTTTGCTCTGCCATAGAAATGCAGGACAATGGGGCTTGACATAGGAAGCACGCGTAAAAAATGTACACAAGGTTTTTACACATGTTTCTTACTAAGGAGTGAATCCTAAACAAAAACTCAAGTTCTAAGAGTGACTGTAAGGAAACCTTCGTCCAGGTCCTGGGTGAAAAGTCAAGCTTGAATTAGCCTGCGTGCTGGCATGTCCGAGCATAGGCTCTATAAGAACCTACCTATCAAAGACATAACTCATGCGTGGGGGCAAAGGAAGGGAAATAAAGGATAGCAACTCACTTGGGCAGCAACTTTAATGGAGGCGATAAACCACAGCTGCAGAATAGGATAATTAAGGGCTGATGGGCCATTTCATGTCAGAAACCTCTCGGATGGTAATTACAATGGGATACACTTTAAGATCGCCCCTGTAAACAAACCTGACCCCATCCTCTTTGCTGTCACAGGGGTTTGGTGGAGAGGAAGTGCATAGACTTGTTGGACACTCAGGTTTCAGCGGTAATCAGGAGATCAAAGGCTTGGACTTCAATTAATTTTCAAATGCTAAAGGAATGGGCGAGAGCACATCTGGCATTTTTGAGGCCAGCGTTTAATTTGTGGGTCAACGTCTCCTTTTTTAGATTGCAGTACATTATCCATGGAGGTAAAGGTTTTAAGAATGATTAAACACATTAGCAGTGTTCTTCTTGGCTGTCATGCTTTAGTTTCATGAGGTCATGAGCTGAGCTGAAGACTGGGGAATGTATAGTCACATTGAATGCTTCAGAATATGCGATTTCTCCCCTTTTGAGTGAAACTCTCGAGTAAAAGCATCAGAGGGGTGTGAAATAGAGTGTTAATAATATGAACGTCCCAGATTATGGAGTTATAATGTGTAGAAGAACCCACTTTAAAGCTTCAATATATTTGTCATCTGGTAAACTGCACCGTGGTAAGCACAGGCATTGACAATCTCCCCGACTCCAATCCTGCTCATGTTTTTGAAAGCGTATTGTTTGCTAAATTCAGTGATGAGCCACAAAAAAGCCTTACAAAGATACTGTGTGCATTTTCTGCCACATTTCAGGACCATCACTTAAAGTAACAAGAAATAGCTCTGAAAATATTTAGATTTGTAGCTTGCCTACAATATGTTCTATGAATTATTTCTTGAATAGTATAATGACCTGTGGCTAGTAGCAGTTTGGTAGCATTGCCAACACCGAATTATACCAAGCAATTCACCAAAACAAAAACATATGCGAAAATCTCACCCTGTTTTTCCTGTGCCTATAAACTCTCTCCCAATACCGATCCGCACCCACTTCCTAACCCTCTTTTGCTCTTTGGCTATCTTGGTCACCCTGTGTTCATATGGAGGGTGGCAGAGACAGCGGCGCTAGGGCTGTCAGGTTTAAGCAGCTTCTTTTGTTGGCGAATTCCTGACACCCTTTCTCGGCTCCCACTATCGATCGTGCCATAAGAGGTCTAGGTTTGCAAAGTAAACTCAGATCTGGATTTTCAGGCTCTGAATGGTCTTCTAAAAAGACGACTGGTTCTTCTGCACCCTACAGGGTCCTCAGGGTGCTGGGTGGACAGGCACAGCACCTGAAACTGAAGACCTGGGATCAGATGCTCTAGTATGTGTCTCTCAGCACTGTTCTGCAGAGGAGGGGTCTCCTCGAGCAGAGATATTCTCCCACATCAACCTTCTTCACGTGGGAAGGAATAGGTCCTGATCTTTCAGTGAAATGACTCCCATAGCTTAATTTCTTTGACCATGTAGAGGAGCAAGCAGACACATTCTTCCTAGTCAATGCCCCCCCTCAACCCTACCCTGTTGAAATGACAGCAGAGGAGCCACAATTAAGAACCCATGCAGAAGGTTATGTGATATGTTGATACCTCATTGACTATATGAAAAATGATACCCGCATATCCTCACGTTGAAACAATGGAGGAAACCTCTCAAGAAGGATGTCCTTTGCTGAGTTGTCGAAAGGCAGCCATGAACATTAAACATTAAACAAAGTCTAATAACAACAAAAGAATGTCAGAAAGAAGATATATGAACCTATGGTGAAACGATATGAAAATACTTAAGAATGGCAACGTAATTGGAATACTAAGAGAAGCATGTACTCCATGATGCAATATTTACGAATACAAAGAAGAATGACATGTTCATGGTCTATAACTGTAAATACGCTGAAATGCAAGGTAGAAAGAATACATAGAAGCTTGCTTATCAGAGTAATATATTCAACGTTTAGGACTACCATCAGAACAAGATGGATGATGGCTCATGTCAATCAACCCAACTACCTCAAAATACGAGCCCAGAGTTTTAACAAAGAAAGATGATGAAGAAGCTGTTTTCCTTGCGAAATAGGGAAGTGCACTGGCTTTCAACCAAGGATGCTATTTCGAGAGATGAAGGAAAAGCACAAAGGGATTCTACGACCAGACCATAAGCAAGGACATATTTCCCAAATATTAGGAGGAACAAGAAGATTTACTGAGACCAAATATTGGATAATTAAAAAGGCATAAAGTCAATATGGGATAGAGTGAGCAAGTCTCTGAATTGCAAGAGGAGCAACTGTAACTAGCACAATTGAATCTAATGATGTTGAAAGCATCATCGATATGTACAATTTCACGATCTTGTAGCACATGATGAAGAGTTTGCAAACAAGGGCTGTTCATTAGGCCTGGATCTAAGATGGCGGTGTACCTACACTCCCTCAAATGTCCAGAGACAGTGCAGACTGGCAAGGTCAGTCTTCAAACAAAAGACACTGGCATGAGGCCTACCGATGAGAGAGGATGGCCTAATTGGGAAACGAAGGGAGAGCTCAGGTATTTCCAACCACCTGGATTTCGTATCTATGTACAGGCTGCTAAAAAACCGAATGTCCAATGTTGGATTCGGGTTGTCAACCAATCAGAATAGTCTGCCATGGACTTTTACATACAATGTTGCAAAGTTTTAGTCCGCTGTTACATTTTCTTCTATGATGAGGGCCTTTCACTACGTCAGTAGAAGTACTTCAGGGCGTGTCTTACAGATAAGAGACCACTAATGAGAAACTAACAGTTACATTTTCCATAAGTAGAAAGGATCCCACCCCTCAATAGGTTTTTGCAGTTCGCCACGATAGGATGCCATCATAGATGACGCATCTAGCATTATATAAGCTACAAACAAATGAAAAGATATTATGATCTTGCATGAGTCGAATTGATGAGTTTTTATTCGCCCTGCTTTACTTCTTGAAATTAAAGCAGTATTTTGCCATCAGCACTGAGACTGTCTGGTTATTGGGTCCGAAGTATTTTACTGGTAATTCCATCTAACACAACAGATGCTTCAAGCACAAACACCTTAAAAGAGGGACACTCCTTGGCAGTGCTGCTATGTGTGTGTCAGAGGGAGCAGAAGGTCACTTCAAGGCAACTTAGCAGGAACCAGATCAGGCAGGCACCTCCCTTCATAGGATTGCCAGAAGATGTCAAGGGCAGGTGGGCATAGGGTCTGTGCATAGACATATTTGTTTGTATAGGAAGTTGGCACTTGGTGTGGTCCAATCCCGAACTGATGAAAGAAACACTAATGAGGTTAGCTCATCACTTACGAGAGTTAGCTGTTACCCTTTTGAAATTCACAATGGTGCTCCTTAATCAATAACGTGTATGGACTGGAAGAAAATGTCATATATTTAAATGCACCAATCAAAGGCGGTTAAGTTGCACTAATAAAACCTATGAACTACAATAAAACAACTTTGTTAAAGGGCCGTTATGGTTACAAGTAAAACCAAAAAAACTCAGAAAATCATAACCATAACTCGCGCCACCAACGTGCACTGCTAAAGCTAACGCCCAGGACATCAAAGATGACATCAAAATGTCATTGATGACATGACCTGAGCTGCTTCCTGCATAATTGAAACTGGTGACTTTTAAGTTCAGTTTTCACCAACATGCGCATTAACCCACTTGACTATCTTGCCAGATTAATAGATGACACTGCAATATTTAATTTGTGATCATTGTATTATTGTAAAAAGCATCTGTAAAATATTTCCTTGAAGCTTTATTTTAGGCTTAGAAAACCAAAGATTTATTGGGATAGCTCAGTGGGTTAAGAACCTGCAGCACAGTTCTAGTTGCAAGTTTTACATAATTCACTGCAGCAGGCAAATTATCCCACCATTTCAACATACCAAAGGAAAGTCACAGGCAGAAAAGGTGAGTGATTCTGTAACCATTTTATATAACGCACACTGGGGGATTAAGGGCGTCGAGTGTTGGCATCCTGCAGGGTCCCCTTTGGTACACAGGAAGACCTAGGAAGACTACAGCTGCTGCTCATTCTTTTACCACACCCCCACTACTTCAAATTCTGTGCAGACTCCTGCCAGGGCAGAAGCCCGCCAGGGGATTAAGGGTACCAGTGTTGGCATCCCGCAGGGTGTTGGCAGCCTGAGAGGTGGCTTGGTGGGACTTCCGACATAGAGGTGAGAGCGCGCAGAGACTGGGTATTGTTAGGGAGGTGGGGTCTTTGCTGCCTTGACGTTTTGGCCTGATCCCTGCCGAAGAACTGCAAAAGGATCTAAAATGGAGGAAGTGACGGAGCTTCCATCACCTCCCCGCCCCACTTCCCTCCTGCTTTCTCAGCAAGTCTGCTCTCTTTTCAAACCTCCCAGCTCACTCCGAGCCCAAAGCAACTCGCAGGATTAAGGTGGCACGAAGAAAAGGGGGTGGCCGTGCTACAAGAAATCACTCTGGTAGAGCCCTTGCTCTTGTGGCCACTGTGGACATCATTTTTCCTGTTCGAGGAATTACCACGGAGATAACCTTTGAGAATCCCATAAGCCTACTCAACCCCATGGAGCAGCTACACCCCTGATTAAATGAGGTTACCCATTGCCTGGGCTCTAACCTCTCTGCTTTGATGAGGGATCCAATAGGACCGGTTGTACCGGTTGATCTTTATGGGGGGGGGCACTTAACACCATGGTTAATCCCACTGACGCGAAAATGGGGAAAGTGCCCCAAGAACCAATTTAGTCGAACCTGCGTCTAATATGAGTTTGCCTACCACTGCAGGGATTCCAGTTTACATGGACGTGGTTGACAGTCCTGATATATTGGGAATCGAAATCGAGAAGTTGCCCGCTGGCATAGCTACACCCTTCCGGCCCTGTGATATATGGACCTTACCGTGTTTGCTGGCATGTCATCTGCTTGGTACACTTGCCTGGCTCCTGATCCACGGTTGGCCCCGGGCCCCACTGTAGCCTGTCTCCTGTTTACTCTCACACTCCTTGCCTCGGACCTAATGGATACAGACACTGAAGAGATCAACGAGAAAAGCATTCCCCCAGCTCCCCATGTAGCACTTGGAGCGAGACCATGTTGGCAGTGCACTCGACCTAAGGCCCAAGTGAATCTACCCCCCCTCCCGTTGAACCACCACTTACGAAGGCCCATACTGTCAAAGGGTTACTCTTGTGAACATGTTCTTTCCGAACTTGCAGTTCTAAAAAAACGTCTTTTAGATCTAATTGAAGTGCAGGGGAGGGGAGGCGTTGGGAGGGTGTGTGAGGGTCTATCATGGACACTGCTACTGTTGTTATGGGGCCTCATTCTTTGTGTCCACATCCAATCATTTCTCTTGGTGCCCCCAATGTCGCAATGCCGACGAGGCAGCCCTAGGCGGAGAAGCCAGTTAAAGCCTAATGCACCTCGAGAGCCTCCTAGGGCCTACTCGCTGGGATGTAAGCCCCCTTCCTCGGGGGCCTATGCCCCTAGCATTGGGAGTATTAATGGCTATAGTGAGAGGGCAACTACATTCTGTAAGAAGCACTCCGGGAAGCGTTTGTCTAAGCTTGGGGGCCAAGAAGGTCAACCATGTTTCTTCATGGGGTAACCAAATCGCCCCTAGAAAGGCAAGAACCGAAAGACGCCTTTTTGAGTAAATGTCTCCACTGGTTCCATTCCTCTGGGGATAGTGTTTTTGTGACTACGGATGCCATGGTGGGGTGTCTTAGATTTACCATCGATAAACCCGTTGATTCTGTTAGAGTAGTCTTTACGGACTAACAAATGGCCAGGGATGTTTTGAGAAGATCTGAATGGTTGGTCGGTCGCCCAGAAGCCGGATTGTAGTTAGCTGGTTTCATGATCCTGGTACTGTGTGCCCTCTCAACAATCTCTCTACCAATAAAGTCTTATCTGGTGGGAATCTCACCCCTTTGGGCCCTTGCCGATTTGGGAGCTGAAGTGGCACCAGGAACTATGAATAGAGAATTGCCCAGTGCTACGTGCTGCCCAATAAGGGTTCTGTTCTACTTTTGAGTTTTACTATTCTGAATACTCGTAATCAGAGGGTGATTAACAATTTCTTCTTGTCTTTTTTACTTCGTCTGTTTTAAATAAGATAATGTAGTGGTCATTTAGAAATGTCTTTGTTAGGATGTGCTTAGATGGTCTGATGGGCGAGTAAAGTAACTTGACTGATAAAGCACACAAACAGCGGAATGGTCTGTTGCAATTTAAGAAAGGTTGCCATTATTGCACAAGTGTAGCATTTCTCAGCAACGTTGGTTTAGGCACTCCTTGAACTGGTCCTTCCCAATCACTTTAAGTGGAATATGCCAATCATGAACTCTTGCCAGGTAATATTCTTTCCTCCAGAATTATGCTCAGTTGGTCAGATGACAGCCTATGCGGAGCCTGGTACACTAAATATTACAAGGGATGTTTACCCATTTCTACTAGACTTTTAGCGAAGCTGGCATATTAGAAATGTTCCCCGTTTTATCTTTGATTTTGTACTTGTATACGCCCATATTTAGCCATCTTGCTCCCTCGCACAATAGTGAAGTTTAATTTTCAAAATGAAAACGCCGACCAAAAAGTAGCAGACTTGCAGGTTGCAGGTGGTTGTGAGCCTGAAGCCCATGCATGGTGGAGTAACTCACACATGACATTGGAGAACCTGCTACGTCTACAGAGAGGCAGATACACTTCAACAAAGCTCTAAGTGTTGCTAAGTGGCCCCATGGTATGTCTGACAAATCCCATCCATTCATGGCTGTTCAGTCAACGCCAGTTTGCATTCTGGGACTTGTAGTACAGCTTTTCTCTATGTTTGGATCCCAAATCATTAAATGAAAAGTGCCATATGTTAAAAAGATAGAGACTATGCATGAGTTGGTTTCTTTTCCCACCACTTCATTATTACTCTGTATGGCGGTTATGAGGAAAAGAGGTATATTCCCTGCCTTGTCTGTTTCTTTGCATGCTTGGACAATTATTTAAGTTATAGTTTTGTATTTGATCTTTAATGCACACTGTATACATCAATATAAATAGTAGCTGGTTCCATAGAATAACTCATAAGGAAAAGAAAGGCACCTGATGACAGTGGATTCATTGCTGCATGTCATACAATCCATTTGAGGAGCAAACAGACATACACCATCTGAGTGAAGAGGTGGGATGTTGACAAGGATTCAAATCAAGAAGGGGTAAAGGAAGGTTAAGCATTCCAAGGAGTCTGAAGTGGGGGGCCCTAACAGTAAGGATAGCAAATAACAATGAAATACGTTTGGCATAATGGATCAATATATAAAAGCATTGACTATTAGCGAGACTCACTCACATAGGGACTTTAGCCGTGCTTGTCCAGAAAAGGGCTCCACATTTCTTGAAATGAATCTTGCCCCCACACCATTCTGTAGGTTTATTGCACAGTAAGTTACACTATGTACCAGAATGCACGGACAAGGTCAAGGTGCAGAGCACAATTAAGATTATATGTGTGTGCTCCGAAGTATATTGCATTTATGCAACACCTAATACAATACCAAATACATAAATATATATTGTTTGAAGCAGATTTATTTATTTATAGGATTTGATTTGCGAGTCGTTATCTCTACGTAGAGCCTAGAGATCTAAACCAGAGATCTGACTATGCCCGAGGTCATGTGTGGAGTGCTGCATCCTGATCTGTGTCTTTCATTGCATTTTGGTACTCGTAGTTGTGTTTTATATTTGTAAGTGCAGAACTGTAAGTGGCAGAATGCAAAAAAGGAGTTAGGACTGGATGCTCTATTTACACGTAACACTGGGACAACATGAGGTGTCTGTGAAGTCTGCCTTGGTTTAGCTTTATTTTTAATGAAAGTTGCATGATTTTCATTCATTACTTGAAACAGGCATTCAGCCTGTTGTTTTGTACTATGTAAATAAAATGTGCTGCTTCACAACAAAAAAAAGAATTTAAAAGTATATAGTAGACATTTGCTTTGGCAAATAAACCTATCTGCTGGTGAGAGCTGTGGAGGGGAATTGGTATTTAAATTCTTAGGGCACTCAAAATTGAAAACCCCAACAGCAGCACATCCAATGAAAAGTTGACATTTTACACATAAACGGGTGAAGATGCACTTGCCCCCCATGAGATATTCCATTTCCCAATAAGGGCACCGTGCAGGGCATGACTTATCTGGCAATGGAGTTTTAAATCACAGCTCCAAAGACCTCACAGGCCTCTCTCTTAATGGCAATTTGCTAAACAGGTGTGAGGTGTAACCACCCTCACAAAGCTACGCCCGGGACTGCAAAGTTCAAAGGACTCCAGAGTTTTGAAACGTTAACTGCAGTCCCATGGGAAAGGTGAAGAGATAAACTACAGCTGTATTTGTTTGTCAACCGTACACAGCTGTAAAAATATGCTCGGTGTGGATGAACGGATGTATGTGATTATTTCGATGCTGAAAATTTCAAATACGAAAATTACGAATTCGAAATTTTCTACAAGGCAATAATCACGAACATCACCCCCACCTGCTTTGCCCCTCGTTCCACCTTCTTAACCCCAATACTTACCTACGGTGCCCAATTTACCTTATGTTCATCCCCACAGCGCTCACCCTGCAACGTGAGGTCCGCCTCCACATTGAGAGGCGTAACTTCTACCGCAGGGTCCTTTTCTTATTTCTTTTCTAAAAAACGTTCATTGTCACCCGCTTTTATTTTTAGGGCAGAGGGGGGCACACTTGCAATCCCCAAAGTCCCATAAAGTATATCAAGGGTGTCGGGGGACACCCCTGTAACCCTTGTTCCCCTTGATCAACCTTATGGAACTTTGTTTATTTTTCCAATGCCAAATTCAGCGGTTTTGTCTGTTTGTTTTATCTTCAATTTCTTCCTGGATGAACACGTGGCGAACTCTGTTTCCAGCAGGCGGGGAACGCTGCTTCCGCTGCGTCAGTCATTCTAAAATGAAAGAACTCAGGCACTGTAACTGACTGACCAATTAGTGGGGAGAACAACAAGGTAAGAATTGAATTCGTGTTAGGAAACCCTGATAGCCCACCACCCATCCCAGAGGTGCTGAGAGTGAAACAGGCTGCTCAGTCTGACAGCAACCTGTGCAGCTTCATGGGCGAGCTAGCTAATCTGCAGTGCCAGTGCCAGTCTGTGCCCATAGACAGGCATAGATCTGTGATTGCCCATGTTGTGGGGTATATGACAAGGTGGTCAAGCCATATTGTACTTGAGAGGCATATTACAAAATATCACTATTCAGTCACACGTGAAAAGGCTGTTTCATTTGATGTTGGCACCAAATTTTCCCTGAGATGTGAATGATAGAGCTGCCGGAGGCATGCCATGGAGTAAAATCAATGTGTAGAATGCAGACAAACATTTTATGGATTGATTTTACTCCACTGCATATTTTCATTCATTTTAATGGCAGAGTGGAGGCGCAGATCATAAGTTACGATTCCGCCTTGCCCTTCCTCTCCGGCATACAAATACTCCAGCATTTGCACCATCATGTATTTTCATGCTTGCACAAATGCTGTGGATTCCTAAGGAATCTGCCTGCTTTGTACATCAGCAAATAGCACGTAAACGCTGCTTGCCATGCATAAATGGCATATGACATTTACTCATTGTGCAAAGTGGGGTGCTAAAGGGTGGTGTGCAAGCGATTACGTCACCTTTTTACTCACTGACATGCAAGAGGGGGTAATTACGTGGAGGGGGCCTGTTTACTCAAAAGTGTAAACGTAACAGGCGTAGTCATCTTGGGCGAAAAGTAGGGTCAATTGAACTTAGCCATGAGTCATTGCCAGAGGTGTGGTGGACCAGAGGTTGGACAGCCACTGGGGAAGCGAGCAACCACATAAGCCAATGGCTCGATCCTCCACTCTAATGATCTCTTATGTGTTCTCCGTAGTAGTTCTGGTCATCAGTGCATGGGCATTGCATAATATAAGCCACTTTGCAGCTTTTCCTCTCTACCCATCAACAACTATATAGTATTGCAGCTGTAATATCAACAGTAAAGCCAGTATGCCCAGATGTATCTTTTATGGGGATGTTGCACAAGATTTGTCTTTGCATTCAGGACCTTGCAGACCTGGCTATATAATGGGAAAACCAGGAGCAGTATTTGTTGCTGGGTGAATTCCTAGAATGGAATGGGGCCTGTTGGTATGTATGTGAGAGTACAATGTAAGTTGTAAAGTGATAATACCTTGTTTCTACTGGCTTCTGTACTTAAAATAACGAAATCCGCTGATTTTCTTTATTTCTATGCCCTACCATCTGTTTTCCAATGCCACCCAACTGTAGTGTGTCCAGATGTTGCTCTCGTCAGCCCTTCACCCAGAGCAGCCACCAAGGTAACTTTGTGCTCTCATCCCAATCAGACAAGAATGACGTACCTGCAAGTTGGTAATCTGACAACCCTCATAGCATGACATCACAAAAACAAAGAAAATTATGTATTGTGTAAAACATCTGCCAGTGGGACAAAGATCCTTGTAGTGCTTCAAAACAAGAGAAAGATGCCAAGCTGCTACCATTACAGCAGATTCAATCATTAACGCAGTATTTATTAAAAATTGTTCTTTTATAATACCAACAAGTAGTTTCTAAACCGAACCTGCGTTGCGCTGTGTTGTCTTGATTCCAAGACAAACATGTTGCCCCTGAGCTATCCTTCCACTCCGACAGGACCCAATCCTGTACCGGCACCAAACTTTAAGTGGAGGCAAGGATAGTCTACACTATGTGCACACTATGCCACACAAACAGCTATAGTTACTTCAAAGTTCAGAGTTGGGATTTACAGCACATCCCTTGAAAAGGACAAGATTTGAGAGGGGAAATGCCTCCTCAAACCCCACACAGGCCAAAATAGTTTGATCCCGCTCAGAAACGACAAGGTCCTCTTCATCAAAGAAGTTACGTTACTGGTCTGTAAAGTATGTCTCTTGTCTGGCTCTTATCTTACTGTCTTCTTCCGCATCCTGTGGTGCTTTTCGTTGCCACAGGGGCACCATTAAAATCCAGTACATATTCTGTAAGTCACAGCGCTGCATGTGAGGCGTTTGATGTGTGGTATGTATGTGCTCTTTAGCAAGTGAAATTTTGAAACAAAGGACCAATACAGAGACATTTTAAAATGTGTCCCACACCATATGATTTCCCCCTTGTCAGAGACTCAACATATTAAGACAGAACATGCGGTTTACTAGAATGCAGCACCACTGCCAGTGCTTCCTCCCTTTGGTGCAAAGTCTCTTTTCTGGCCAACATGTGTCCCTTAGGCTCTTGGAAAAAGGGGAGAGGAGAGAAGAAGAACATTGCATTTAGCATTTTCACTTCCTCTCCTTTTGAGGCGGAGGAAGGGTGTCAAGGGCTACATGAGAATGGAGTGCCCGTACATCTGGAGCAACTGGCACCAGTTCCTGCCCTGAGTTACTCTCTACCATTAATAGGGAGTAGAAAACCTGAAATGCCCAGCCACAACCAGATCAGCTGCCAGCGCTAACTATGCTATATACCAATGTATAGTTTTCTTACTCCGCATGTGGTCCCACTTATAATACAAATGCCTATGACATTAATATGCCATATGTTTGTTTTATTTAATGCCAACACCTGTGTCACCTCTACCAGTGCTGCAGCTCATTCTTTAAAAAGTCTTGTAGGAGGGATTACAGATCAAGCCACTGGACACCAATATTGAGTGGGAGAAGAAACAGGGTCAGTGCAGCCTGTAGTGGTACATTAGGTGCTGGAGGCTGTAAACATTCAAATTGGCAGAATGTAGGCGAGTAGTTCCAGTGGTGCAGAAGAAGTGCTTTTGAGTGCCCAACAAAAAGCTTGGAATTTGCAGGGTTACCCCACCCTCCATGCTCATAGATGTATAGCTGTGCAGACTGAGTTAAATTAATTCTAAGGAACCATTTGTGTCTGTTAAGACAATGCTGAAAAGGTGCACACCACCACTCCCTTGTCTAGCAAAAATGGGCACTCCAGTTCGTTCTTGCACACCCTCCTTCCCCCGACCCCCTGTTTGCTGGCCTTGAGGCCAAGTGTCCCTGTCTCACACCCCATAGTTTCAAGCAAAAAGAGGACTGCTCATGTCTCACCCCAAATACACATTGACAGAAATTACCATGGAGGGAGAGCAGGTTGTCGTTGCAATCTCCATTAACTCTGGTGAGATGGTCTGCATTCTGTTCAAAGATTTGTTGAATTGTTAAGAATATGGTTAAACATTTTAGTGTGAATGGGTCAAGCAGGAAGAGATCCTTGCTTTTTTAATCTGAGGACCATGATTTGATCCTTTAGACACACAAGATTCAGAGGGCGCTAGAGAGCCGTCCAAGATGGCAGCTCACTAGAGAGCTCCGTACCGATCCCGAGAAAGATCCTGATAAAATAGCTTCATACTCCCCCGAATCCCCCTCCATCGGCCTCGATACCGTGACCCAAGACTCTAACGTCTGATGGATACCAATTTCAACGCCGTCCGCCAACATCCTGGTCAACGCAGCGGCGGCGGGGGCGAGGACGCAGTGCCGCGGCACTATGGCAACAGGGCGTTCAATCCTCCAGCAACATCCTCACCCTAGCGACCACCCCCGGATTCAACCAAAGAGCAGGCTGCCGAGCAAAGTGAGCGGTGCCCGGGTCCCCTGGAGGTGGTGCCCGCGGTGGGCTGGAAATCCACTGTCCAAGAATAGCAGAGGCAGCTGAGAACCCGCCCAGCCTACCTGCGTCATCGGGCCTCCGGACGGACAGGGCGTTGCCGCTCGCCTCCAACTTGCGGGGCCCTCCAGACCCAGCCGGAGTGGAGAAGGAATGAACCTGGACACACCGCCGGTGCCAGGTAGGAGAGACGCCGGCCTGACCTCATCCACCCCGCCCCAGGTCTCAACTCCGGCCTGCAGATTCCCGTATCGCTGCCTGACCCCGTGGGAGTGACGATCCACAAGCCTCCGACTCCTCAAAATCCTAACGGCCCCAGCCACAGCCCCATCTCCAGTGAACGATCTGCCAACATCGAAGACCGCTGTCAGACACACCTCGCGACAAACAGGCGAGAGGCCCATGCAGCTACCCCATCCAGGCCTCTCTGGGCCAGCCGTGGAAGTACATCAAAGCTCACAAACTCTCCAGCTCCCCAAACCCAAATGGCCCCGGGCTCCACCATCGCCAAAATGCCCTGCCGGCAGTACCCCGATCGCGGCCAATCGAACAAGGAACACAGCGAAAAAATTCACCGCTGGGACCCACTCCGCACTGCGATATCTCCACGGCAGCGGTGGCCACGTGGAAGGCCCCTGCTGTTATTCTGAAACTCGACAGCGGGGCGCGACAATCACAGCTCCACATGAATATTACTCAAGCCGCCCACTCAATCTTCCGCCAAACCCATGCAAGTCCGGTAGCACCCCCAAGGCCAGTCGAGTGGGCCCTCTACATCCAGCGGCGTAAATTCGAACAGTGCACGCTCATCCGAGCTGAGAGCCACGCCGCCGGCTCAGCAAAGTGAAGAATCCATACCAGCATGGGCAAAACGGACAAATCGCAGCGAAAATTAATGTTCGAAACCAGGGCCATAGCCAAAACTCCCAAGAAGACGAATCGAGAGATAGCGCAATCGCCAAGCATGGAACAGGAAACCGAGTCGACACCCCCCCCCAATCTCTCGACATACGAGAAATACTGCTCGAACTCAAAACAGGCATAGGCAACCTCGATGCCAAAATTGACACCCTCTCATCCAAAGGCGACCAAATACAACACCGCCTTGATAAACACGGCGAGAGGCTTGACACCATTGAACAGAGGGTCTCCGATCTTGAAGATAACACCACATCCCTGTCCTCCAAAGTGTCATCATTAGAGCGCCAAGTAAAAGAAATTGTCACCAAAAACGAAGACTTAGAAGGGCGCAGCCGCCGCAACAACATTAGACTGGTGGGGATCAGAGAGCAACAAAATCCTGCAAAAATGGAATACTTTGTGGAACAACTATGCAAAGAAATCTTCGGAGCAACCACCTTCTCACCACTATTTGTGGTTGAAAGGGCTCACAGGATCCCAACCAACCGCCCACATCCAGGAACGGCACCTCGCCCAATTATCGCCAAACTGCTGAATTTCAGAGACCGCGATCTAATACTCAGGGTGGCCAGGGACAAAGGCGACATTCAATTCGATGGCGACAAAATCCAAATCTTCCCTGATTTCTCACCGGCGGTGCAAGTGTCCCGCAGAGCCTTCGGTGAAGTTAAACGTCGCCTCCGAGAGGAGCAAATCCAATATTCAATGCTTTTTCCAGCCAAATTACGCATCCTCCATGCTGAAAAAACACAATTCTTCACATCACCAGAAGAAGCCAACATCTTTCTCGACAATATTGGATGTCGCCCATTATGTGAAATGCCTAGGAGAGAGAGGAACGGGAGCGATCTGCCCTGAAAAGTGCTCCACATTCAGCTTTACTTGGGGGATCGGAAAATGAGCAAAAGTTAGTTATATACAACTCGGGATGGGTGTTCTTGGAGGGCACCAGCGCCCCATGCACAGCACTGTTCACAAAGTTACCTAGGGAGGGATCATCTTTGGGCGGGCTGGGGGTCGCCCGACAGGGAGGGGAAAAGGGGAGATGGGACTCAAGTTGGGGAAAGAGTTCCCAGAAGAAAAAAGCCAGCAGTTTAAGACGTGCACCAACCGGGGCCAAAACCAGCCCCAACCGAACCCGACCGGGACCAAGGTCCCCACCGCGAATATACGAATATCCTTTTCGAATCGACATGCACTCAAGAAAAGCCGCTTTAAGCACCCAAAACCACCAAACAGTAATAGATCAGCAGAAACAACGCAGCAACTCTAAGCAAATTCAAACTAGCTACATGGCACATTAAAGGGGGCAACCAGCCTTCCAAAACCAGGAAGTTGTTACACTATCTCCGACGTCACAACGTCGATGTGGCCCTCATCCAAGAGACACATTTACGACCTAACTCAGAAAACCACTGGGCGAAAACATGGGGATGCCACAGATACTTCGCCTCGTTTTCATCATACGCAAGAGGAGTCGCCATATTTATTAACAAAACAACAAACTTCAGGCTAATTCAGACCCAGAGTGACTCTGAAGGGAGAACACTGCTCATCCACGGAACCATAGACGGGGAAGAAATAATCATGATTAACTCCTATGGCCCCAACATCGATGGCTCCAACAATTTTGACTGGGTCCAGACCCACATTGCATCAAACCGGGAAGCCATAATAATATGGGGTGGCGATCTAAACACCCTGCTCGATCCTTGCACAGACAAAACACACAAGACAACCGCCCCTCGCTCCAAGGCGAGTATGCAAATAACCGAAATATGCAAAGCACACAATCTCATTGACATATGGAGAAGCAAACACCGTGACTCTCAGGAGTTCACTTTCTACTCCTGGGTACACAAATCCAGCTCGAGACTCGATTACATCTTCGTGTCGGCTCATAGCAGACTCCAATGGGGCGAATGCCAAATCCTACCCACGTCCATCTCAGACCATTCAGCGGTCACCTTAGTGTGCACAACATCTCTGAGCGACTTCACCAGGCCCCAATGGAGATTCAAGCCCAGAGCCCTCCAAGATCAACTCTTTGCCGATGAATTACATTCTGAACTGAGCACATTTCTTGAGACAAACCAAGGCACGGTAGCTTCGCCGGGAACACTCTGGGAGACACTAAAATGTTTTATCAGAGGAGTGTGCCTAGCAAAAGAAAATGGAATCCTAAAGAGGTTAAGGGAAGAATTAAACACATGTGAATATTGCCTCAAAACACTTGAACAAGCAGCAACAGTCACAAATACGCCGAGCTCGCTAGCTGCAATCAAGGCAGAATTGGAAACCTTCAGATCACTAGCAGACAGAGAAGCCAAATTCCTAGCAAGCCACCACAAAATCCGCCAGTATGGCGAAGGGCAACGACCCGGTGCACTACTTGCAAGACTAATCACCACAGAACAAAAACCCACGACAGTCGCGGTGGTGCGGGACACGTCGGGAACCCTCGTGTACTCTGAAGACGATATATTGGAAACATTCTGCAAATTTTACCAAAATCTATATGACTCCAATTATTCCAGGGAGCTCACCAAAATAACAGAATACCTAAATACAACCGAATTATATTGGACGAGTGCCGAGTTACGTGAGCCGTTGAACGCACCCATCACTACGGCAGAGATCCAAGAAGTCATCAAAGAATTACCGAGCACCAAAGCCCCAGTACCAGACGGCCTAACAGGTGAATTTTACAAATTTATCGCAGATATTCTGGCCCCGCTCCTACTCCAGGTCTACGAAGAAGCCATAGCCAAAGAGCAACTACCACCAACTCTTTACACGGCAAATATCATTCTCCTACACAAAACAGGTAAACCCAAGGAAGAATGCGCCACCTACAGGCCCATATCGTTAATACATTTGGATAACAAAATCTTTGCAAAAATCCTGACTAGAAGGTTGATGCCACTCAAGCCCGCAATGGTTCTGGCGGACCAAGCAGGATTCGTTCCAGGTAAAAACATATCATTCGGCCTCAGAAGAATGCTTGGAGCAATGGAGGCCCTCAACCCAGAAAACCAAGCAGTAGCAGTGCTTCTCGACGCCGAGAAAGCGTTTGACTCTGTGGAATGGCCCTTTCTATTTGCAATATTAGAACGAATGGGCCTCGGCAAATGATTCATCCAAATAATAGGCCTTCTCTACAAATACCCAACATCTAAAATTAAACTTGGAAACAAAAGCTCCTCCGAAATCCTCTTACGCAGAGGGACCAGACAGGGCTGCCCACTGTGAGCATTGCTCTTCGCCCTGGTTATGGAACCCCTAGCGTCCGACCTAACGCTTTATCATCTGCACAGAGGTTTCGCCTTCGGCCCGCACAAATTGGTGGTTTCGCTTTACACCGACGACATAGCACTCTTCCTTCGCGACCCATATGACAACCTGAATCCGGTGATGCAAGCAGTCCTCCAATTCGGCAACTTCTCAGGACTAAAAATTAATAATGCAAAATCAATCATTTTCCCTCTCACAGAATCAACCAAAGAATTCCAGGACGACTTTGGCTTCCACTGGCAACACTCGAAGGTCCGGTACTTGGGGATCCTCATGTCCAGAGCCAGCACTGACATCATGCAAGACAACTACGAGACAACACTCGACACTATCCAAAAAAAAGTGAACAGATGGAAAACGCTTCCCCTCACACTTCGGGGCAGAGTGTCCCTAGCGAAAATGGTAATCCTCCCCAAACTACTCTACCTCTTTACAAACATCCCTCTACTACTCACGCAAAAATTCTTACGGCGAATTAAGTCCATCCTTCTTGACCTCGTCTGGGCAGGCAAGGTCGCCCAAATAGCACACAGCACTATGATCCTGCCCATAACGCAAGGCGGACTGGCTTTACCCGATATAGAAGGCTACTACTGGGCAGCGCAAGCCCAGTTCCTGAGCTACTGGTATGCAACACACTTCATCCGGCCACATGTGCAAATCGAAAGAGCTCTGGCAACACCCTATCTACTTCACGCAGTCATACTTAACGAACCACCGACACCTTCAACACCAATGAACACAATGGTCACGACGCACATGATTTGGAAAAAAATCGCCAAAAGAAATGGAATCCAAACCAGATATTCTCCCCTCCTTCCAGTGAGAAGTATTCCAGGGATACCTATAACATCTGAAAAAGTGTTCCAGCTTTGGACCAAGAAACTGTAAATCCACTCACTGGGGGACCTGTTTCCAAATGGCTCGTTCCTCTCGATTCAAGAAGCCAGTGACAAAGGTGGAAACAACGCCCTTGATGTTTTCACGTACTACTGAACTCGACACGCCATGCAGTCCAACTTTGCTACATTCCCACTCCAACCGCCGACTTGGCCACTGCTCCACGGAGTGATACAAGCCCAAGGGGATGGCCGCCTGGTGTCGAATATCTACAAAGCCCTGCTAACGGAAAAGCTCACTCGCTGCTCAAAAGCTCGAACAAAGTGGGAAAAAGCTCTGAACATTACGATACTCGACGATGACTGGTCATACAAACTACGACTCACAAAGAAAGTGGCAATAAACAGAAGGTACAAACAAATTCACTTCAACTTTGTCCATCAGGTCTACCACAATCCAGCAAGACTACACGCCCAGAGGATGACAATATCCGCCTCCTGCTCTTGCTGCGGGCACTCGGAAGCTGACTTTGTCCACCTGGCATGGTCGTGCCCCGAAATAGGAGCGTTCTGGACAGCAGTCCTAGAGAAAATCCCAGCTATAATCGGAGTACAACTAGAACCCGACCCAACACTGACCATGCTGGGTCTAACCAACCAACTACCAGAACATACCAGAAAACTGGCAAACCTACTTTTAGTCCTGGCACGCAGACGAATAGTTTGCAACTGGGGCAGAGGACCGCCACCAAAACTAAAGCAATGGCTCCACGATGTCACCTACTGTCAAGATGTCGAAATGAACTACTTACGAACTCTGCCCCTCCACGCGTGCCCCCCAGATATCTGGGGCCTCTACATAGCATACCTGTTAAATGCAGACGACGACTCGATTTCACAGTCTCCACCACCAATACAAAACTGTCACGAGCAACCGGATACCTCAATAGCAGCCACGAGTGCCGAACAACGAAAACGATAGAACTGATAAGAAATTGAACCTAATATCAAGCAGGGATCGTTCCGAGGGAGGAGGGGGGCTAAGGGGTCTCGTTGACCGGTGCACAGTCTTGTAATGACTTATTATATCATTGTTATAAAACCGATAAAGAAAGTTACAAAAAAAAAGACACACAAGATTCATCTGTGATCACTGCCAGCACAGCAGGAATATGATACATGAGTTTATGGAAACACCACATCTATACAATGAGCACTACTTGCACTCCACTCCCACCCTCTTAATCCAACAAAGCTCTGCCTCATCCACCTCCTTCAAAACAGAGATGTTCAACCTTCAAAGTATCCTTTTGAAATTGCTGGTACATCTTGAATGTAAATTATTTTGTATAATATGTTTGTTAAACAAATACATGCCAATACAATGTCAAAGTAATGTGCTGTGAGTTCTCTATACCTAACTTCAAGTGCCAAGAGTCACATCTGTGGAAAATATTAAAATGTCTCATCCCTGGATAAGAGATGTGACCATCAAGATCACAAAACATGCAGTATTATATAGTGGACCTGGCCAAAGAGCAGTGCCCTGAATCCTCGTTGGTGCATCGGTAAAACGGTGCATCGCTATAGCATTGTCCTGTGGGGTGCAATTGAAGGCCTCAAACTGAAGGTCCCTTTCACCTGAAAAACTGAATTTTTCAGCCATGACACCAAAACAGCTCTGCATGTGTGTTTGCACATGAAAAATGATCGGCCATGTAAAAAAGTGCCTACCTATCATTACCAAAGGAGAAGCAGTATTTTAATTCACAAAAGAAGAAGATAATCAAAGGTCCTTTTAACATGAAAAGCAGGAATTTTCAACATTGACACAAAAAATAGATTGGCAAGTATGTGTGCAAGTTAAAACAGTTTAAATGTGAAAAATATACCCCTGCCAACATGAAGATGTCAGGGAAAAAAGCATGGGCCGTGTTGACAAAAAGTAATCTATCTTATGTTTCACATGCAAAATCACAGCAGACATTTGAAAAGAAAAGCTGAGACAGACACTTTTGCTGGATGTGGGGCACATGTCACAAAGAACTCCCCCACTGGAAGGCTGGTATCCTAGTGTTTACAACTGTTATCAAATGGGGCCTGCACTGAAAGCTATTGCCCCTGAAGGCTGGGCTCTATGTAGGGACAAATGGCCCAGGCTGGTGCATCCCTGGAATGTAGAGGGGAGGTGTGAAGACAGGGGGGTATAATTAAGAAGAGCTGACCTTTGAAAGAATTTCAAGAAATGGATGTCTTTCAGATCGGAATAGTGATCCCCTCATTTTCTACAGTGGTTATCTAGCTGCAGCAAATGCATCTCCTATTAATGAACTGTAACTGAGAGCAAACCACCACTTCAAAGAGACTCATAAAAAAAAACTGTGGCCAGAGACAAATCACTGCATGACGCAGTGCTCATATTTACTGAACATACAGATTTCCAAGGACTAATGTAACTTAGGACTTTTTCCCAGCAACCATAAGTCAGATTTCTTTTATTAATGTGTCATGTTTTATGTAATCTTCAGACGATTGTGGAGATATAAAATTCATCCACCAGTGACTCATGGAACTGCAGTGGCCATCTAAGATGTTTTTCTGGCTGATGTGAAAATGTTCCAAATGTTAGAGTTGGGGAACTGGTGGATGGTAATATTAGGAATATGGGTAATAAATTCCATAATTCATAACTGTTATGCTTTTTATGGAAATGGCAGTAAATTGACACATGGCCGTTCAAAATGGTGCGGACCGGGCTGTCATCTCATTCAATTCCCCATGATTAGCTGAATCAGAATACATACATATATATGAAATGATGAAGTTTTGCCCCATAGCTAGATTTTTGGCAAACTTTGACATGAGAACAGGTGGCAAATTTAAATGGAGTTGTCATATGTCTGCTCCAAACTTCTAAACAAATCCTTACAGGGAGGCTGGATTTGGGAGGAGAGAGAAGGGTAACTGTCCAATCCTAGGGTTCATTGCTGAGAGTGCATCTGGGGGAAGCTTTCTATTCTAGGAAGGCCTTAAAGCTGACTGGGTCCTATGGTGCAAAGCGGGAGACCATCCTTGAGAGTGAAGTGACCAGACCCCTGGCCTATGTTTCAAGGGTGTCCTGAAACACAACTGGCTTTCCTGAACTTAAAACAGAGGCGTTCTAAGTCAAGCTGAGTCCTGGGAAACCAAAAGGTGGGGAGTCTGCTGACCTTAAATCCTTCCCCTTTATAGTGGGCGGGGAGGCAAAACTGTGTAGATCCTTAGCCTACTTAACTAGAAATTTGTATTTAATAAATTCCCCATTTGGTTGAACAATACGGGGTGATTTTTGTTAAAATTCTAAATTAGCAAAGCTCATTTCCCAGTGTGCGCTGAAAAACTATAGCCCATAATTTAATAGGGTAATCCCTTTTATCCTGTTGACCCCGACTTCATTAAGGAAGAAGGGTGTCTTATTGTTTTGGCTGAATAAACAACCTTTCAATTTATGAAAATTCCATGAATACAATTATAATCAAATATATAAAACAAAAGCAGATATACATAATAATGAGATACAACAATCAAAATGTCTTTGTTATTAGATCAGTCCAATCTTTGTGTCCAACTTTCCCCTAACACAGGCCTTTCAGTGGGGGGGGGGGGGTCAAAAATCCAAAATTCCCAGATCATTCAAATTTTTCTGAAAAACAAACGACTTAATCACTCTGGCCCTCATTACGACCCTGGCGGAAAGTGACTGACCGGACCGCCACAGCGTAAATAGCGTTTCCGCCATTGCACGATGGAGCAAAGTGCGGCCCATTCCGACCCATCGGGCACGAGCACCACGCCATGGCAGAAGTGCAAAGTCCGCGATGGCGGAAATGACCCCAAAACGGCCCACACCGCCGCCGTACGGCGCCCTAGGTGCAATACCGCCACCCATCATAGCGGACACCGCAGTGAGCGCCAACCGGAAAGTACGGTGACCGTAAATATACGGAAACGGAAGTAAAAACATGGGCCCGGAACGGGAAACAACACCCCGTACACCTATAAAACCACAAAATACACACAACCACTAAAAACACCACCCTGAGACACATCCCAACCCGTCATCCACCCTAGTGAAACCAAGAAAAATGGGAAAAGTAGCGAAGAAAGCGTGCGACCGCAAGCGGCAGCTCCACTTCTCCCGTGAGGAACTCACCGTGCTTACAGAGACCCTCCAGGAGAATGCCGTCGCCGTCTTCTCCACGCAAATGACCAGGACGGCACTTGCGAACAAGAAGGCCATATGGGCCCTGGTGGCACAGCGGGTAAGTGCGGTGGGGACCGCACCCCGCAACCCACAGCAATGCAGGAAGCGGTGGGACGACCTGCGAATACGCGTCCGTAGCATACTTTCTGCCAACCGCAACATTGCCACAGCCACCGGGGGAGGATCGGAATCACCCATCAAGTTGACCCCCTGGGAAGAAATCTGTGCCTCCATCATTGGAATGGAGAGCATAGAGGGAGTCGGAGGGATGGAGAAAGGAGTGCAGACATCCGGAGAATCAGGTAGGTGGCCCAAATAAAACCATGCCAAATCCACAATGTCCAATCATGTGACTCACATGTGTCCACATAGCGCAACAGCAACACATGGCCAGGAGAACGTCCACACACATTGGCCTGATAGCGCACTTTAAAACTCACAATAAATACATAAATAAGTAAAAACCCCAAAAACACCCACTACACGTGCAGCAGGCACACCCTAACTGCAGGCTGCCAAACAACTGCACCCTCACTCCACACACAAATGAAAGCACCTCCAAGGCCCCGACCCAAATCACCCTCAGGTACCACCCCAATGCATGTGATACATTGCCATTCCAATTCCCACAGACCCATTAATAACGCTCGCCCTCCTTTACTCCACCACAGGGTCCGATCCAAACGACCAGCTCCAGGACACCCCTACCAGCACACCTGCAAAGAGGGCCAAGACCGACGGCCAAAGACCCTCCACCTCAGCTGCACGCATCAAGACACGGCAGCAGCACATATCAAGTGGCAGCACACAGGAGGGAACATCAACAGGCACCCCAGCAGCCAGCATGCCCACAACAGCACCACCACAGGTCCCCCCAATGGATGCCACAGAAGGTACTGCCTCTGGTGGCAGCAGCACCATAGGTGACACCCCATTAATGGCAGCATGCTCCGACACAGAAGACGGGGATGTCGAAGTCAGATCCATCCATGACCTGTCCCAATCCCCCTGTCTGTTCCATCCCGTACACCATGAGGATACCACGCAGGGGCACCCACAAGACGACGACTGGCCATCCCCCACAAGCCCTGTGGCAGGGCAACATGAGGCGAACAGCCCCTCTGTGACACCACCGCAAATGGCCATGGCCCAGCAGAGGCAACAGTCCCTCGACCAGTTAATCGTGCAACAGCAGCAACTGGCCACGCTCCTCAAGGACCATGCCGATGGATGTGGGGGCACTAAGGCAGACATTGAAACATCAACTGAGACACTTAGGGCACAAATGGAGAGTAGCACCGAGAGCCTGAGAGTCCAAATGGAGAGTAGCACCGAGAGCCTGAGAGTCCAAATGGAGAGTAGCACCGAGAGCCTGAGAGTCCAAATGGAGAGTAGCACCGAGAGCCTGAGAGTCCAAATGGAGAGAAGCACCGAGAGCCTGAGGGGGGAACTGCATGCGACGTCCAAAGACGTATGTGCCGAACTTGCCGCAGTGCGCCGTGTGCTCACTGAGCTCTCACAAACCCTTAGGGACATGCATGGACGTGAGCAGGCAGAGACATCATCCGTTGCAAGTTCCGTCCAGGGCAGCCCCCAACGTAGATCTGGGAGGAACCTGCGCTCCACAGGCAGGGGTGCCCCTGATAACCGCAGAGGGGGCTTGCAATAGCGACTGCCCACTGACAATGAGCATCTTTGGACACTGGTGTTCGGGGGGGAGGTAGGAGGGTGGAGGGGGTGTGTTGGGCTCACTTGGGTGGCGGGTCGATAGGGTGTTCAACATGATATCACATATGCCATAAACAATGCACGATCAAACAATGAGATGTGTGGACAATGATCTTTGTGTACTAGGCCATCATAGGCGTACAGTCCATATTGTGCATGTACCAGACACACACAGTGCCACGAGTCCCGTGTCCATGTATCAGCCACCAGGCGTGAGTGCTAGAAGCATGCATCTATGAGATGCTGACGAATTTCACGGCCCTCCTGTGCCTCGCAGACTCCTTGAGGTGCTGCCACATCCCCACCCTCATCATGACCATCTTCAGGTGCTTGCAGTTCTGCGTCAGGGGGCATGGGCACATTTCTACGTACGCACATGTTGTGGAGCATGACACATGCCATCACCATCTTTGCAACCTTCTCATGGCGGTACAGGAGTGCCCCGCCAGACCTGCTGAGGCACCGGAAACGGGTCTTCAGTAGGCCGAATGCCTGTTCAATGACTACACGGGTACGTGAGTGGGCATGGTTGTAGTCCTCCTCATGCTGGTCCCGTGGGTTCCGGACTGGTGTGAGGAGCCATCTCTTCAGTGGATATCCGGCATCACCTGTATGTGGACGATAAACGAATTATGTGGAATGCCATTGCTACGTACGCACCCCCCCCCTTCCTGCCAGGTCATTGCCGCATCACATACCCCACATCATCATGCATGAAATGAGACTCACCGAGTAGCCAGGATCTGTTCCCTGCGTGTCGCTCCATGTAGCGTGGATTTGTAGAGTTCCTCAAGACCATAGAATCATGGGTTGATCCAGGGAATCGGGCACAACAATGTGTAATGATCCTGTTGGAGTCACACACCATTTGTACATTCAGTGAATGAAATTGTTTTCGGTTGCGGTACTGGGCCTCCATGGCATGTGGGACGACCAATTCCACATGGGTGCAGTCGATGGCACCAATGCAACCCGGTATGCCGCCAAGTGCATGGAATCCCACTTTTGTGTTGGTTATTTCCTGCTCCGAGCGTGGTAGAGAGATGTAGTCGTCTCCGTGCTGCAGGAGGGCATCGAGCACTTGCAATAGTGTCCGTGAGAACATTGGCTGAGAAATGCCATGCAACTGTCCGACTGTGTGCTGGTAGGTGCCTGTGGCCAGGAAGTGGAGTACAGACACCACCTTCAGTAGGGGTGGGATGGCGGTTGGGCTATCTATCATGCTGACAAGGTCAGCCTGTGTCATGTCCACAATGGCGGCTATGGTGTCCCGGTCCAAACGGTAGAGGGTGTGGATCTGCTCATCAGTGAGGTTGAACGGATGTGCTCGGAGGCGTGGGATTGCGGGCTGCCTGCGTGGTGGTAGTGGCTGTGCTGGCAGCCCTTGCTGGCCCTGCCTTGCCCTCCTCCTCCTCCTGCGTCTCCTCCGTGCGGCCGGTTGTAGTTGGTGTTCGTCTTCTTCTTGGAGTTGGAGTACTTGCAGTGCTATCAGGTCCCCCAGGGCCAACATCGCGAGTCCTGCCGGTAGCATTTCGGAGTGGGTGTGGTTGTGGGAGGAGACTGGGTGTGCAATTTATGTGTTTTCAGGCTGTATGGCCTCCACCTGTGGTGATTCATTCCACCTGTGCAAGCTGCTCTCCCCTTTGGGCGAGCACGTCCCGCACACAACGCTGCGATTCGAGGAATGGCATCTTGCTATTACAATCATGTATTAGTACCCGATGGCCGTGTAACATTGGTTGATATGTTCATTCGGCTATGGTCCCATTGTTTCACATGCATTCTTTGCAGTCGCGAACAGACTTGTGAAGGGTCAGTGGAACGTAGTACTCGAGTAACGGGGACCCTCATGCATCACTGTACCGAGGTTCACCGACGGGCGGGGCCTCCCATTTGTGAGTGAAGGCAGTTGCCATTTTCACACACAGCCGCACTAGATGGATTAATTTGTGATTTCAAGCGGCCACAGATGCCTTTTCGACGTGATGTTGCAAATGAGGAATTCGAAGGGCGGCGCTTTCGGTCTTCAGCTAGCGGCGAGGAGATGCCCACAGGTCTGACTGCAAATATAACGTTCTATTGTTCAGTGTCCTTGGGACAGGGGCCATGGCGAGGATGCAATGATTGATATGAATAGTTTGGGATGCGCAATAGCGAAGTGGATGATGAGGCCGGACGTTCCCAAATACATGTTACTTCACAACACTGGAATTACGGGCTGGGGCACAGTGGATTTTGCAGGCTGCATAACGCACAGACTCAATGGAATTCTCACATGTTATGTGAGTATGGAAACAGGCGTTATCATTACGGGATGAGGGAATGATGAATGGATGCATGGACAGATGATTTGATACGGTGTTTGCCATGTACAGGGCTTCTTGGAATCTGTCCGCCTCCCCGGCGCTATGTGATGCAGGGCTGCCATAGTGGGACCATCGTCTATCTGGCCTTGTTGAGCCCTCCCTGTCTCGACGCGCCTTCAGACACTTGTGTCCATGCACGTTACCAATCCCATCTGATGGATTCTGTTTTCACAGACGCATGCACAGGTACACTCGTTTGTGATGGTGTTTTCACCTCGATATGGATAGTTATGAGTCGCAAGTGGTTTTGGGGTGGTGATGATCCTTTGGAGTGGGCTAGCATGCATATGGCTGTGGATCTAGTGTGATCATTGAAGTGAGTTGTTCGAATGTAGTTCTGATGGCCATTCTATTCTTTTTCTTTTCTTTTGGTTGACAGGTATCTCCTCCCCTTTTGCCACTGCCATCTGTATGCCACTCCTGCAGATGGGTTTTACTCCCGACACCTGCTGCTTCGTGTTAATCAGTGGAGCAGCATTACGATCTTATGGGACGATCGCCAATGGGCCACATGCCCTTACGCAGTACTAGTGGCTCGGAGCAACATTTCGGCCTTTCAGCTGGACTAGTGCCTCCCTATTGGGACGGCCCTGCGGTTCTAGGCGCTTCCATGTTGCCTTTTCGTACGAGAATGTAGCCCCTGTGTACCATGAAGGAACAGGGCGTCACACAAGAAGTAGCTGGTCATTTATTGCGGATGCAGCCCACAATGGTGAAATGTGTTTTGGAGTTCATGGCCTAATGGCTGTATGGGCTTGGTGAATTTGTTGTGCATAAAATTTCTATTCTGATATGGGCCGTGTAGCGTTCTTCTTTGCAAGTGATGTGGCATATTCCTATTTGGGGAGCGATGTATTGTGAGGAGATCTGCATTGGGTTCCAGCTTCGGAGTATAGTTGCGTGGTACTGTGCTGGGCGCGTTTGCCTACGAAGCCCAGTGAGGTCAGGGGTGAGGGCTGCCAATATGACTGTTTGAATGATGTCATGCTCAGGGGCGGGGATTAGGTTTTGTGTAACAGATGCCGGTCAGCCAGGTGGATTGGTGGAATGATGTGATTATCGGAATATTGCTGGTCACAGGTGCCTGTGTTTGCGTGCGTTTCTTGGTGGGAGACTGAGGTCATGTCCATTGGTATAGCTTCTGTATTCGTGCCATCTGTGCCCTGCAGCTCCCATTGGCCCCTCTTGTGATTCTTTTGTTCGTTGGCATGCATGGGTGACTTGTACATTTCACTGGTTGCATTGTGACTTCGTTGCACCTACGGGGAGTTGTACTATGTGGCCAGGGAGCGGTGTACAGGCACTCAGTGGGGCCGTTTACGGTTGATTCGCGATGCCGTACTTCTCACCATGGCGGAATGGTACTTTCCGCCGTGCTTGATGGCGTTAAGTACATGTCCGCTAGGGTCGGAATTCGCGTACCCTTGCGCCATGGTGCTAATTACGGTTTGGCATGGCGCGCGCGCGCGTACTTGGTGCAGTTAGCGTTGGCGTTCACTACGGTGTCGCTAATGGCATCGTACTTTACGGTGACGGGTCATAATCGCACCGAGCGCTATTCGATGGCGGTATTGCATTTCCGCCATCGTTTTTCGATTTCCGCCAGGGTCGTAATGAGGGCCTCTGTGTTTATTTTAAAGTGAAAGTATGGGTGAAATAATAATTGCCATATGCATTTATACAAATTTGTAAAAATTAACTGCTAGCCTTTTTTAAGCGTGCCGGAAAATCAAAATTACACCGCATAACATCTATCAATGTGTTCATTGGCCTGAGCTAATTATTTCTTGAAGTGTAATTTGTAGAACGTAACAAATTGTGATTTGTGTTATTTTCAACTTACTTTTGTGATTTAATTATGTTAATAGAAGTTTATTGTGTTGTGCCATGGATAAAGTGGTGTTTGACATTTCAATGCGAGTTTCATAACATTTAATCCAAGTAAACCTACACATATTTCCTGCATACCGGCCTGGTTCTTGGCTCATTGGTAGTTCAGGGGGAGGGATCCAAGGGGTATTAGATGAATTGGAGATAGGGCTGAATAATAGAATCAGTTGAGCAGTTTGTTACACAAGACCTTGAGTGAGGAGGTAAGGAACTCCCTGTGTTGAGGATTGCCCCTCAATAAACCATTACACATTAGGGGCTTGTGGCTGAGATTTAGCTGGCTATTTCCGACTCATGACAAAGTGTGTTGGGACAGACTGTTCATTTGGATGCAATTGCATTAAGGTGGAGGGAAAGTCCTCTTTGTTTTGTTAAAGTACTGCAAGGACTTGACCCCTGAGTTCCAGGGAGGTATATAGGTGAAACATTAAGATTGTTTAAGAATTGATTTCTGTGAGGAAATCGAGCGGGAACAGGGTGATTTTTGGCCCAGCATAAATAACATTTTACTAGGGTTCAAAAAGCCATTGTGAAAATGACTACTGTACAAATTGGTGAAGCCAGGTAGCATCTCCTAGCTAAATTATTTCGTAAAGGAGAATGGGTTCAGGATGATGCTGAAAACTGGCAAACCAGAATTGTGCGGGAGGTTATCTCAGTAATCAATTATATTTGACTTAAAGGTGGAATGTTACAATAGGCGCTTGTGGCATTTTATATGACCATAACTGCTCATGATGAACTGATACTAATGGCTCAGCTAACTGCTCAGTTATATTTTCATTTGCTGTTAGTGGAAAAGTGTTGGCAAAATAGTGAGGCTAGTAGGCGGAATCAGGCTGGAGTCCTGTCATAGGCCCAGGATCACATTGAACGACTCCAAAATCACTGTAAAACCCAACAACAAGAGAGTGCATAGTGTGAAACACATTTTTCTGCACAACAAATTTCACATGAAGAGTGTGTGGAAAATATGAACACACTGCAACATAAGGTAAATGATCAGAATATTTATAATAGAGGTTTGTTAGATGACATTGTGGCCATCAAACAACAAATTAGGGAATTGGAAAGGGAAAATAGTCAGTTTATCATTAAAGAAATTGACTCACAAAAGGAGTTTGATGAAATGCACCAAGGTATAAGTACTCTGAAACAACAGAGGACACAGCTGATTCAGGAAAAAGACCTCTTGCATTTGCATCAGGATAAAAGCGTCCCATTACAGAGGATAAATCAGTTGGGAATGGAGGGGGACAAGGACAGTCAGGTTCTCAGGAAGTGACCAGAATTAGAGAAGAAAGGAATGAGGTAAAAAGGCATGTGAGACTAATCGAAGCTGAACTATCAGAGGCAGCGAATTGTAGAGATGAGCAAGAGACAGAGACTACTCTCCTGAAGGAAAAGCACCTTGACTATGCGCACCGCATACAAGCCTCACAGAGGGAGAATGAATCACTTCAGCATAAAGTGCAGCAAACAAAGATGGGTTGGTAGCTCAAAGCAGGGTGCATAATATTAATCAGGCCTTAGTGTCAGAATTAAAAATTCAGCTCTATGAATACCAATAGGAAATAAGGACAGAGAGAAGTAGGTGTGAGATTATCACCAAGGAAACTGAAAGTTACAAACAGGCCCTGATGCACCCTGACCAATCAGGACATGGCACAAGGTCCACCACTCGAGGTGAGGCACCCTTCCCAACAGGGGCCTCATGCCAGTCATTTACAACCTCTCATGCAGAAATGGAAACCAACCTCATGCATGCCACCTGTCAGGTACAGGGTGACATGAGGCAGTTAGACTTATCCAGACCTAGCCCAACTGATCAAAAAGGCCAGTCCCTGTCTGATATTGATGAGTATTCATCTCTACCACACAGAAGGGAAAGTGGCCAAACCAGTGTGCCTGGGAGGTAAGAAATAGTACCTTAAGTACTTCAGTACTTGGAAACTATTATGCTGAGAAAGTTAGGGGGGGTTAGATTGGCTGAAGATGCAACTAAAAAGAGACCACCTCTGTATATTATGGGGAAGGGGGAATTCCCCAGAATCCCTAGTAGGAGTGAGGGGGAAACTTGGTTATATCATGGGCCTAAAAGGAACTCCAGGAAGAGTGACCCTGAAAGTTCACTTTGTTCCAGGCAAGAGGAGTCCAGACCCTGTGGTTCTGGGAGATATTCCCAGTCTCATAGAGATAGGGAACACCTAGAAGACATGGAAGGGAGTACATATAGCAGTTCTGAGTCGGAGGGTGAATGGACTCCAGTGCAGAAGAAGAAAAAGACAGGGAAACAGAACAAGACATTTGTGATGGACCCAATAAGGCAAAGCAAGGCCATAAAGAGCTTCCTAACCCCATACCATTAGAATGCCAAGTATTCAGTATGGGAACCCCTCGGGCTTCATGAACAGATGATGGCATCCTTCGAGATCAGAAATGAGGTGAATTGTATAGCATTTGCTAAATTAACTTTCTCACATGAGTACTCCAGTTTCTTTGCAGGACTGGAGGACAAGGATCATTATATATGGTCCAACTATAAGGCATCCATATTATAAAAAATGGTTCACTCACCGGAACCCACAAGAGGCCTGCAAGGCTGCATATAATTTTTAATGTGGGGAGGATCAGACGCCTAGGGAGTTTGCGCGGGTGTTAAGCAGGTCTTTCCACAGACTTCCCAGTGGGTGAACACCAACAGTAGGGAGTTCATAACTAAATATTTCTATATTTCCAGACCATAGTGGGTGGGGGTCTTAAAAACAAACTGCTAAATCACCCTGTGTTTATTTTAAAGTGAAAGTGTGGGTGAAATAATAATTGCCATAGGAATTTACACACATTTGTAAAAATTAACTGCAAACCTCTTTTTAAGTGGGCAGGAAAATCGAAAAGAATTGTGATTTGTGTTCTTTTCAACTCACTTTTGTGATGTATTTATGTTGAGAGAAGTGTATTGTGTTGTGTCACGGATAAAGTGGTGTTTGACATTTGATTGCAAGTTTCATAACATCTAATCCAAATAAATCTAAACATATTTCCTGTACACCGGCCTGGTTCTTGGCTCATTGCTAACTCAGGGGGAGGGATCCAAGGAGTATTATATGAATTGGAAAAAGGGCTGATTAAAAGAATCTGTTAAACAGTTTGTTGCATGACACCTTGAGTGAGGAGGGAAGGAACTTCCTGTGTTGAGGGTGGCCTCTCAGTAAACTGTTACAATCCACTACCAGATTGCCTACCAGGGCCATTTTAAGCCCTTTTGGGGCACTGGGCACGGACATCTTTGGGGCCCCCCTCTGCCAAACCAAAGGAATTAAGGGATCAAGAATACTGGTCACACCCACACCGTCGCACTAACACATGGAGGTTGATATGCTGTCTCGCAGCATAATAAGCATGTTTACTCCCTTTAAGTCCCCTTGCCCTCTTCATTCCTGCTCTAATCAGAATGATAAACAAGTAGCATTTGAAGACCAACATTAGCAGTCTACAAAGGGGTTACTGTTCTAGTACATAAAGGATACTTTTTTATCAATATCATCCAGGAAGGTAGATGCAGTATTAATGCAGGACAGTATGTAAAAGGTACATGTAACCCATAATAGACAGAGAACTCACATTAGCTGCCTCACAGAATGCAAAAGTGCTCATGCATTTTTAGAGCCCACCAATTGGAAGGAATGAGAACGCTACACATACCGTAGCATGGATATTGGATGCACATTAGAAGCTACCAGGAAGGTGTCTTTATCCAGACGGACTGAGATTAGAAGTGGGATATGGTTTTCAAATAGTGTTGCCATTAGATATCAAAGGAACAAATGCCTATGTTGTGCGATATAAATATGCTCACTATTAACACAGTGAAACCATGAATAAGGCTTTTATGAAGATCATAGCATGAAAAGGCAAACACTCGGAAGTGCTGACAAATTTAAAAGGTTTAGGGACTGGCAATATTGAGAGGTTCGGCAATACAAGATTAAATGAAATGCCCAGGATGACACATTGGTTAAGGGGTGAAGCTGGGATTTGTGCCAACTCTGCAATTTCTGCATTTGAACACTTTCTTTTCTAGTTCTTACCATGAACTAAACAATCTAATTTTATTAAAAAACGGACTTGGAAAGTACACAAATCACATTATCAAACATGACAATTTTTAAACAAAATATTATAGAACAGTGTTATGCAAAAGGGGAATGATTGTAGCTTCATTCTCTCCATCATCAAGGGAAGTATATAAGAACCGTTGACTAGGTCACCCCCCCAGCCTGGCTTCATTGATCATTTAGTGGCACTAAGAGAAAGAGACATATTAATACAAGCCTTAGAAATACTTGCTTGCCATTGTATTAATTCTTGTCAAACTGAACATAGGAATGTATGTGCAACTTTGAATATAAGCATATAATATGTATTGAAAGTGGTTACACTTCTATATATGTGTTTTTGTATATTTTTGTTATTGCACTAGTTTAGCACACTATGGGCCTCATTACGAGGCTTGCGCTCCCGTAATGAAGGGTGTCGGTATGGGACCGGCACCGTGCATTACGGGATGCCTGATTATGAGGTCCCCTAGCGGGACCCGGAACAGACGTCTGGTAAAAACAGATGTCCTTTCCGGGTCCCGCGAGGGGACCAAGGAGCTAATAACGGGTCCGTTAATAAAGGGCCCGTTATTAGCCCCATCCTCATTCCCATTGAGCCCTATGGGGGCTCAAATGGGAATGGGGATTGGTTTTGTGATGAGGAATTACTGGGTCCTCCAAGGTTGGAATGACCCGGTAATTCCTCATTCACAGAACCCGGTACTGGAACCCGGTATGGAGGCAGCCATGCCCTTATCAAGGGCATGGCTGCCTCCATACTCGTAATGAGGCTCTATGTCACGTACTGAAGATGTTTTGTATATAATTGAAGAAAAACCTCAAAAATATAGATGCTTTGAATGAACATTGCATTGCTCCTCGATTTTTTTCAATTTATGAATAATTGGTACAGAGTATTATTACCTGTAAAAACAAAAAACACGACAAAATAAGGACCGTTTACAATAAAATGTTTGTAAATACCCAATTTTATGTGGCAGGACGCGTCCCCCTGTTTCAAAAGTATATAAGAACCAGCATATCAATTGATGTGATTTAACAAATTTAATCTGGGGTTGTATTTTGTATGTTAAAGCTTTAAATACTTCCAAAACAAAGGCTTGTGACATTTTCAGTTATAAACATGCATAAAAACCGTTGACTTTTACCAAAAAGCAAACTGTTTTTTGTGTCAAACAAGCAGACCTTAAAATATGCTTGCCTGAGGCCTGCACCATCTGGTCCGCTCTCTTCTGTCTACCAACCCTTCCACTCAAACGGCCTACACAAGAAGAAAGATCAAGTGGGCTAAATGATACCAGCAGCATGCAAGAAGGCAAACCGTACGGTAGACAGCACAGTAATGTAAGATGTAAGATATATTAGATGATTTGACCAGGATCATTGTATCATCTGCTGGCAAATCCAGGATACAAACATGAACGCTGTTGTTCCATAGTCTTGAATTTGAACACCTATTCAACTATTGGAATAACAGTTTATGCCTTCGTTGGAGGAGATTGCCTAGGTTTTACAACACCCCATCTGAACAAACCAATTTCTAGACCTTCACCATACGGATGATATGTTTCTTTTTATAGCAACCCCTATCTGGTACAGGTACATTGCTGATAATAGCAGATGTTGTTCTGCAAAACCAAGTACATATGCAGGGAGGTTTATAAACTTCCGACATAGGAAAGGCTCAGCCAGCCTTGCTGGAATGTGACATTCTAGTTTTGCATGTGAACACATATCTCTGCATTGAGTGCTTCACACACTGAGCTACCTTCTAAACCATCATTGTGACACTCAATTTATCAATATGCATTTCACCATTGCCTATTGCACATGATCAACATAATTCCCACAGGAAGGAAAAAAATGCTACAGAGTTCTACCATAAGGAACATACAAACTGTGTATACCACAGTGAACACAAAACGCAATACATGATGTGATCAAGGCAGAATACACTTGCCAAAACAGAAAGGCAATGGCTTCAGAGGCTCAGCAGCACCCCATAAAATATCCTGGCGTGTGCTATTTAAGACTGGAGAACAATGGAATCATACTTCTTCAGATCAGCTAGCCTTGTGGGTCCCCCTCCAAGGTGGGGGCCCTGGGCAAGTGCCCCTTTTGCCCTCTGCTGCCAACATTTGGAGGTCTCACCCACTTCTCCCCACCAGAAAATGCAATAAGGGAATAGACTATTGATGTATTAATTTTCATAATGAAGACAGCACATGGGTAGATCAGTGTTTGACCATTCAGTGTGAGGAAGACTAACACATATTGCATTGTGAATTGAACAGTAAACATCAAAAGTTACTGCATCAGTAGACATGAAAATATAAAATTGTCAGCATCCGTTCAAGTGGACTCAACAAGTTTCACATAGAGGGGAAATGTACGATACCTAACGAGAGGCCCAAAATCAAATGCTTCAAGCATGAGTATCAATTATCTAAATTATCTGTCACACATAGACTAAACACCTCAATTCTGATTGTAAGGCAATCAATCAGATGGAACTCCCTAACTTCTGGTAGGGTGCTGTTAAAGAAAATAGTGCTCCTGAACTGATTGCTCTTTTTAGTGACTAGCAGCTCATCGGGTGGTAGCTCCAGCATGCCGTTGCTGTGTAGCTTGATTGTAAGGCCTGCCCAGGCTTTGACCCTTGATACCTGTTGTACCGGGTGGGAAACACACATTGTGTGAGTCCCACATTCTTAGTTCAGTGCAGTGGTCCTTTCCGTGACTGTACTAGTTGTCCTCTTGTGCTGCAGCACCCTGGGGCTACCCATGATGAATGGGCAGCACTGCAGTGCAGCCGGCTGCTGCATGGCACCAGATGTCTTACTACCACCACCAACAGTAAGGCAAAGGTCTCTTGGGTGGAAGGGCCCTAATCATGGCCTAATTCTGCAGCTCTGACAGGCGTGCTATCGGGAATGGCGGTGGGGCGGGCGGGGTGCGAAGAGTGGGAAATCCACAGCAGGGCGCCTATGAACAGTGGAGGAACCTGCCCTGCCTGTGGTTGGCCTGTTCAACAACAATTATCGTGAAGGGAATGATCTCTTTCTATCATACTTATAACATAGGACATATTCGCCTACATCCCATTAATACATATTACATTTCGACAAAAGTTGGCTGCATTGTTTAATCACTGCACTAATGATCCCGTCTCTTCTCAACAGCCAGATGGGTAGTTGAACCCGAATTTGCACAGGTGGGCCGTGTCTACATGGCCCATTTCACACAGGATAGCTAGCCGCGAACAGTGATATGCAGCTAGAATACAGTTTGTCACAAGCCACTGTATATTTGCACCGCTAAAAAGTAAAGATGGAAACTGGCACCAGCCAAATGACAGGTCATAGTTTTAAAAAAAAGTTTGTCATTTAAAAAACGTCCTTCCCTTCATGGGACTAGAAATTAAGATGCAGGCAGACAAAGCAAGCTTTTCCTTCCCCTGGCAGACCAGCTGAGGAATGTAGGCAACCTTCTTTTTTAAACAATGTTCAAGTTGCTGGGCATAATACAACAGGGCCCTGAGCTAGACCTGTGCCAGGCAGGAATGTATTCCTTGCATTCTGGCAGATGCAAATGTGCTTGTGTATTATAAATGCAAGACTACGCATCCAAAATGCAAAACAAGGAGAGCATGTACTTCACCCTCTAGATATGGCTGAAGGTGAGAGCTATGCTAGAATCTGGCACAGCTGTGCTCACGTGCCATAATGGAATCTGGCACTTGTTGAGAATACGTGCTGTGGGTTACTTGCTAGAGATTGAGTGAGACCTAATACTCATGACAGCAACCTAAAACATGGTCGTTATGTTCTGTGCTTGGATGGCGAGATGTAAGGCACAGAATAGAAATGTGAGATGTTGCCATTCTATTCTGTGCATGGAACAAGCCCGAGAAGCTTCAAACTGCTATCTCTCTCGTCTACTGTCTCTTTATTAAGTCTGCTTGGCGTGGCTGTGGTAGAGCTGTCTCTGCTGGGGCCTGTATTGCTCGCAATGCAGAAAGGCTAATTGTTCCCAATTTACGGATAATCAGTTTTTCCAATTTTAAGGATAACATATTCATACCATGTGTGTATTTTTTCGAATTTTTCATTTTATTTAATTAACTGTGGCGTAATTTGGGGTGTTTTTAGAAACTTCTGGTGATTTCACTTCCTGTGATGCCACTTCCTATGCCTGCATGCGTGTCAAAGGTCACCTGGTGTCCCTTCCTGTGATGTCATCAAGTATGCACATTAGTGTTCACTCGTAACCATGTTTTAAACTTGAGGGCTTATACAGAACACTATGGTGTATCGTTGTGACGGATATGACATTTCGGATTCGTAGAATATGAGTGAGCAACTGTGAACCATGAGACAGTACAGTACATGTGTACTGCACGGGGCGCGTGCAGCCTGGAAATGGATCAGCTACAGAAGGATCTTAAGTAGCCCTGTGAACACCTGATCGCAGAAGTAAAAACAACAGCGTGATAGCAAATAACCATACAGGACTTTCCATCCCAAGGACTGTAAATGGGGGTCCACTCTGATCATGAGAATGATGCCCTTAAGTTGCCTTTCGGGCAGAGCTTGGCATGTGTAATCATGTATCATATGTGACAGAACCGTGCACGGCACTACTGTTGTATATTTCATGCCAAGGACAGTGGTATACCATCTTTCTAGCTGCTTGTGCAGCATTCTGTGAACACTGTTGTATTGTTTCACAAATACTCTCTCCATCAACGACCACCCCTGACTACACTGCCGCCAATTGCATGAAATGCCTCTCTGGCCACTAGGCGGAACCAATGCTTTTTATTTATTATCTTTTATTGGGAAAAGCAGTCCATGTGAATGGCCTTTTTGAGGCCGAGCGGGAGGCACGGAGGGCATGCGCTTGGGTGGAAGGTAAGCCCGCTGTGTTTGGTTAAGTGTGGCGAGACACCGATCAGAGGGCACCATCCTTTCATCAGCACTGGCATTCAGTATCAAGGTTGTCAGATGGCTCGCTTGACAGTAGGAGTTTTACATGTACTTAGTACGTTATCACCGAGACCTGCTTCTGAGACAGCTTTACTTTCTCCCTACATGCCCTGCTGACAGAGCACTACCAGATCCAGTCTTCATGGTTGTGAGAAATGAGATGGGACCACCTGTAATTGGCCCAATACATTGTAGGTGACAAAACCTGTTGTCAACCCACCAAACACCTTAAAAATAATACTCTCACATGCATCATTTATCATTACACATCCATCACTTGGCACAGGCATCTTGGATATGAAACCATCTTCTATCAAGACTGGTCTGACATAGTAACTGGCATGATCGCTACTACTAATACAATCTTATCATGGGAGTCATACGCCTGTGGGTATATTCCCCGCTGAACAAATCAGCTCAACAATTTAGCTCTACCATGAACATGGGTCACCAAACCCAGCCACAAAGATGGACATGCACTGGACATCATCATGTCCATGACTATCCATTTGTCGACTACAACGTACTTCCCAGTACCCAGGTCTGGCCACAAGTTAACTCGCCCCACCAGACAATATCCCAAGCCCAATGCAATGATCAACTAGGCACTGCCATTGCTCCCATTAAGCCAAAGAAGATACACCTGGTCAATTTCCACCAGACTTTCCATCAAAGCATCCTTGAACTCCTCCCCACTGACGACCCAAATAATGTAATGAAGGATTTCAACAAGGACACAGCACAACCTTTCGATACCGTAGCACTAAACAATGAATATATAAAGGTAACTTGGTTTTAGTTTCTACTCAATTGGCGCTTGTGCTGAAATTAATATACAAAAACTTCTTGTCCCCACTCAGGTGAGTAGGTAGGTAGAGTCCACAAAATTCATTGTTTCTAATTGGTTTTTATTTGATTAAATCAATTTCTTGATGAGTTCACCGTGTTTAACATAGTAAAGTCTCAAGGTGTAGTTTACATTGTTTAACAGGTGGTGCCGACACGTGTATCAACCGCACATGTCTTTATCAAGGCTACCAAGGTTTCATAGGTCCATAGTTTACCAAATATTGGATTATTCAAATTGGTGAGTAGTGCAGGGTGAGTGTGTATTGACGTGAGGTGTATTAAACCATATAAGGTGAGGTGACATGGTGTAAAAATGTGATATCACATTCAGTCGTTTAGGCCAGTTTTTAAAATAAACATTCAGAAATAAATGGTAGTGCAAGATGCGTGGGCGTTGAAAGATGCGTAGCCTCATACATAAAACATCATGGCGCCAGACCACGCTATGCTCACTGAGCACACACAGAATGCAGCTGCCTGTACCCGGCGCATGGGCGGAAGGTGCAACATGGTGGTTCCCAGTCGTGAAGCATGACTGGAACTCCGATGCGGCTACGAGGATTCCCGGAGCTGTCAGTCGGCCCTGCAAGGTAGGGATCCTGCATGCACTGTGACAATTATTTTCAGCCTCTATTCCTCCACCTACATTTGTCATATTATTTCCAGATTGCTCTTCAATAATGAGGAGTAATCTGAAAAGGATATGGGGTTGCGTTCTTGGCGGTATGAAAGTTGCATGGAGGGAGTGCCCTGGGGAAACAGGAAGGAGGTATAGGGCAATAGCCTGGGGACAATGTAAAAGCTGTATGTTGATGTTATGGAGCAAATATAGAAATCAGCATGTGAATGGGCTTAATTAGGACAAAACTGCTATTACACCGTTAAACACACCTACGCATGAGGGCAGAGCATGCCTTTACTCCCGTGAATTCTCCACAGTACAGAGCAAACTCAAGGCCGAGCTTCAAAGCCTAATTTACTAAGCAGACCACTGAGATGATGATGGATTGATATGCTAATTGGTGGGAAGCTATGGTTAAGACACGCTCACCAGCACCTGAAAGGCCAGCCTGTGTGCTGCTAGACATGGGTGGAAAAGTACTGAAGAAGGTTAGAGTGCCAACCATTTGTAGGGGACAGAGTAATTAAGGTCCTATAGTTTGTGTAGCCAATGGGATGTCGTATATTTAGTGACGTTCATAAGTGGTCGTTTTTGAGGGAGGGCTTAGATGCCTCACATGATAAGTAACCAATCACATATACATACTTTTTAGGGTAGTATGGATCCTATACTTAGATGTTCACTAAGAGCTTATCACAGTTACTCATAGGTTTCTCTAGTTTGTCACGTATGATGACGTTGGTAGTAACGTAGGTCAACATCAATGATGACAAGTTGTTGATATATAAGCTCAGTTTTTTATGAAATTAGTTGAGTGAGAGGATCGAGCGAATTCATTGATGTTTGTTGTTAGATAATTGATAATAAAACAGTTATCCTTTTTTGCCAACTACCTGAATCATTTTGATTATTGATGTATGAATAAAATCTGCATCCCCATCCATCTCCAGGGTAATTGCTACTCATCTTAAAGGGCGGAGGTTATTCAGTTCACTTGGTAGCGGAGAGGATGGTTTAAAAAATACATTGACATAAGTAAACTTTGGAGTCCCAGCAATATCACACAACCTCTGCCATTTGCCTAACAGGACGTGAAGCTCCCCGTAGATAGTGGTTTACTTTACATTGCTAAAATCTTGCAAGTAGAGTGTGAAAGGTCCCTCCGGTTTCAGACGGAATCCCCTCCCACAGTGTACGAGAAGCTGAACGAACAGGAAGTTGAAGAGATGGTAAAAGAGTCGGAAGACAAACATGCGAATGGTGAGTAAAAACTGAGCAAAGTGGCAAAAATGTATATGAGCAATGAGTGACAAGAAGTGATAAGGGAAATATGTGTAACGGAGGGAGGTGGTGTAAACGTAACTTTAGAATAAGAGTGTTAAATATTGAGTAGAAATTGACTTGTGAGGGGCCAAGCAATTAAGAGGTATCGTGAGGAGAATGCCACATTAATAGAATATGCCATGTGCCTGCATTTTAAAGAACGTAACAGAAGAAATCTGAACTTAAAATCCCATTTCGGATGACATAGAAGACGAGTTCGGTTAAAGACGTAACTTAAAGAGGTTGATTTAAACTCCGTAGGAGTATTGATTTAGAGGGAAAGAGGAGTCTTAGAGAAAAGATCGTAAGAGATAAGAGATATATGTGACCGGTCGAGTATGTCTGTGTATCTGTTTGTTTTATGTATCTATGTGTTGGTGATGATGTAAGAGTCAAAAGTGATTGATGAAAAAAAGGAGAAACACAAGGTTGGAAAATTTAATTTTTTGTCCAAATTCAAGTTGATGGTGTTTTTTAGCAAGATTAAAGTAAAAAACTGGATTGTAAGAGATTGGAGCCTGCAACGATTGGTGCACGCTCATATTATATCGTTTTTCTGAAACTTATTGTTTCCAAATTTGTCACAAAAGCAAACGAGTATTGGTGGTCAAAAGTGACGAGTTAAAAATGGAGGATGTTACTCCACTTGTGCACCTCTTCAAGCAATTGCCGAAACATCACCTAAGCTTAGACAGTATAGTGCGGAATGGGTTAAGGGAACCACAGACAAAATGTTCATGCCATGGCTGCAAGGAGGGTCACTATCGAAGGCAGTCCTGCAGCATATGATGACATATTTGCATGCAGCATATATGGGAAAAAAGCTAGACAGGCGACTAGCGAGCTTAGAGCTTTGGAAAATGTACCAGGAGAAAAGAGAAGAGCCACCTCCTATAGATTGGATTCTTAATATATGCAAAGATGGGGGTGACTAGCCTTCTGCTCCCTCGCCTCACCTGAAATAGATGGCAAAAACAAGAAAGACGATGGGTTGTACCCATTGAGGGAGCTTAAGGCAGCAACAGGGGATAACAACCCGACATATGAGTCGCCTGTGCAAAACAGTGATGAGGGCTCAGAGAAAAATACTGAGAAAGATGTAATCCCTAAGGTCCCGAGGGACAAGGACAGATGCAACAAGGAGAGAAATGATCAAGTAAGCACATCTTTAGATATAGGAAGAGAAATAAAGAGATGGAAGGGAGAAAGAGACAAAGCTGATGAGTTAGCATTTCTACAGAACAAATGGATGGGTGGACAGATTTTGCTCAAATTTGATGGTAAAGACATCGAGGATGGAAGACAAAGAGAAGATCAAGATGGGCAAGATAAAAAGGATAGAGAAAGGGAGGAACGATCAAAAGAAGAAGAGGTGAAAGGGAAAGATAGACAAAGATTGGAGCAGTAATATCAAGATGAACAATTGAAGAAGCAGGAAAGAGCAGAGGAACAAAGAAAACTAGATAACAGACAAAGGGCAATCGATGAGCAGGAAAGGTTACAAAGAAAAAGAATAGAAGAGGAGGAACAGAAGTAAAGGGATAAGAGAATACAAAGACAAAAGGATGAGTAGATACGAAGGGCAAGCAAAAGAATAGATATGAAGAAAAAAGAGGAAGACAGGGTGAGAGAGGAAGCAAGAAAGCATAGAGAGCTTGATGATGACATAGAACAAAAAAGAAGGCAAAGAGCACGCAATCTTGATCGCCTGGAGAAGGAGGTAAGGAATCCCAATCCAGAAGTAGCATGGGAGGATATAGAGGAGTTCTTCCCGGAATACGAGTCATTACCAGGCCCATCTAGAGTAAATCTAGAGGATGAGTTTGACTCTAGAAGCATTGGGGAAGCGATTCATAAAGTTTATCATGACATGAGAGCCCAGAAAGAATTAGAAGGGAAGGGAAAAAACTATCGGCTCGAGAGTACACCGTTGTACGATAAAGAGGGAGCCTCATGTAGCACGAGGCCCAAAGAGTTGTCTTTAGATAGACTGACTCTACACAGAGATGAAGAGGAGAGAAGTTATACGAGTTGGGCACAGGAAATGTCAGATGAAGACAGAGACACCTTCCTTGGAGAAGAGAGAGGTGACGTATGTGGTCCTGAGGGTTGTTTTACAATGGATAAGGAAGTGAGATGGTCACATTTAGACGTACCTATACCTCAGGCATCAAAATCATTGACACAGTCAGACCAACCTAAAGGGCAACCCCATGGTGAGAGGGAGGAGTCGCCCCCTTATGTGATCAGATTAAGGTCACTGCCAGGAAAAGATGGTGCAGAAATATTGTCCCTGCCTTGAATAGACAGACAATGGGAGACAGAGTGAGTTTGGGGTTTTGCAGTTTCCCTTGCTAGAGAAAGGGGGAGCTAGACCACAGTATGTACCTGTGCCCCAGATGGACAAGGATAATTTAAGATGTAAACTTCTGGTACTGGGAAATGGATACATGAATTAGGAAAGATGACAGGAGGAAATGCATTGGCTATATGGGACATAAAGGGTCTCCTGATTGCCATCCTTGGCGAGAGAGCTGATGACGTTTGGTCCAGAGCAGGGTATGCTGGTGTTATTATGGTTAACACTGCTCATGACGGAGCACCATTCAATAACTGCAGAGCGGCAGTCTGGAAAGCGCTTAGAGTACTGTATACAGACACGTCCGATATGGGAGCTACAATGACAAAAAAGATGCATGAAGGGGAAGACCCGCTTGTTCACATTCAGAATTTCCAAGAGTAATGGGTCTTGGAGACACGCGAGGCTTGGGGGAAATCTATACCTGTGTTCTATCATATATTATGCCAAGGGCTGCCAGACCCGGTACAGAAGCAGCTCAGGATGTTAGTGGTTATGGAGGCAAAACCGTGGTCAGAAATTCAGCTCACTATCGCACATATTGCAGACTCTTGCAAGAAAAGAATCGCAAAAAAGATCATATCAGGAAAGGCGAAGAGGCAAAGTTAGTGCAAAAAAAGTTATCTAAGTACGCTATTGAAGGGGCGATGATAACTAGTGGGGATAGATCTAATTCACAGCAGGTAACAAACATGCCACAGATGAATAATCAAAGGCAGTTTGATCAGGGCAATAACGGAATTGCTCCAAAAGGAAGAGGAGGATTTTAAGGTAGAAATGTTCAATATAATCAAGGGAATTGGCAGACCAATCAGGAAAACTTTCAGACCAATTAGGGTAGGTTTCAAAATATGCAGAATGACCATCAAGATATGCAGGATGGACAGAATAGGAGATTCCTGCCTCCTATATGTTGGGCATGTGGAATGACAGGGCATTTAGCTTGTGTGTGTAGAAGTCAAGGGTTTGTGCAGAATGGTCAATTTTCAAGAGGGGGAACTTCAAAGCCGCCTGGGTATTCACAGCAGAGTGGAGATGGGCATGCTCAGAGTCAAACGGTGCAACAGGCACAAGCCACTTGAATGCAGCAAGGTTTGCAAACACAGCAAGCAGCAGTATATCCGCTACAAGAGCAGTTGCAGCATTCACCTCTGCATATACAGCAAAGCACAAGCACGGGGCATTTAATGACTCCTAGGGTAGGGGTTGTCACTGTAGAGGGAGAGAATTCTTTTACAGGTACAGGAATGAGGCTGTATCCACAGTAGGACAGCTCATTGGGAGACTTGATGTGTTCAATACTATCCGTGACGCCGAATCCTCACAAGGAACCAAGGGTAGACGTCAGAATAGGAGGCAAATGTGTTTCATTTTTAGTAGACATGGGTGCAACACGCTTGTGTACAAAAGAGGGAACATTTTCAATGTCTGGCAATGCCATGAATACTAAAGGTTTCACAGGAGCTACAAGCAGAGTTCCTCTTACGGAAGAATTACCAGTCTCTATAGGAGAATGTGACACGTTGGTGCTATTGCTGTATTCAAGGCAGACACCTGTCAATACATTAGGTCGAGATTTAATGATCAAGTTGAATATGACAATTTTGTTTACTGATGAAGGTATAGTGTGTTCAACACCAGGAATGAATTATTTAAACGTGAGTGCATTTATTATGGCGTTTGCAGGACAAGTGACCATACGAGCAATTCCGTTGGAACCTGATATTTTTCATTATGGGGTATGCATTTTGATGACATGGCTACCAGGCTTAGTAGGCAGAACTGTGAGAACACCTGATGAGTTTCTATTCAGGCCAAAGATACCTATGGATGAAGAGGAAGGGTGAATCTTTCCTTTAGAAGTACAAGCAGCCAGAGTGTGTGGATGAATGGCTTTGCTTGATGGAAATGATTATGAAGGAAGACGATGGTGCATAGTAATCACCATCAGGGAGGTATACAGATTAACTGACGTCACTGATGAAGATCTGTTTGGAGATCACTCATCTGATGACAAAGTAGTGTTTGAAATGAGCATTACTTATTGCGTACGAGCCATCAAACGAGAGGTTCCTCAAAAAATGATGATAGCACAAAAGCGTCACAAATATTTTGATGAGACATGGCAAAAGTCATAGTCTCATTATGGACTACAGACCCTCATGACGTGGGCCTATTGATGGGGGTTGTAAAAGTAAAGATTAAATTGAAGCCAGGTACAATTTTACCTCTAGCACGACAGTATCCTATGTCTCGAGAGGCAGATTAAGGTATTTTTTAGACAATTTCCGCCATGATGGATCAAGGCATCTTGGTGACGTCAGAGTCACCATGTAATGCATCAGTGTACCCTATCAAGAAATCTAAGGGTGGGTCATGGAGGCTAATTCAAGACCTTCACCCAATTAACCAGATTGTAGAGGCCGAGTTCACTCTAGTTCCTAATCCTGCTACAATCTCATGTAACATACCTGTTTAAGCACAATATTTTACTGTGATTGATTTGAAAAATGTGTTTTTATCTTTGCATGTGCTTATCATATATATCATATATAAGGCCTTTATTGCAAGCTCTAGAGAAAATTCAGGCAACACAAGAGAAAATTGTTTGGACTGCGGAGTTGGAAGAAGGGTTTGATGAATTGAAAAAGGCAATTTGTACAGCTCCAGTTTTAGGGATTCCTAATTATGCTGAGGAATGCTTTTTATTCTCGCATATGGATGGTACCGTTATGACAGCAGTCCTCACACAGAGAACCACATTGGGGTACAAACCCCTTGCATATTACAGTGGGATTTTGGACCCAGTAATGAGGGGTCATTTTCCGTGTGAACAATCTTTGACAGCCACCGCATTTGCCATTGAAAAGGCTGCAAGTATAGTGATGGGATGCTCTATGACGTTGTTTGTTGAGCATGCATTATTTGCCATCTTGGAGAAACTGAAAGGGACGTTGACTTTTCAAAAGGCTTCTGCCTAGGAGGTAATCATATCAAATCCGGCGATTAAAATAGTTTGATTCAAACGAGTGAATTCGGCCATGTTTGTAGCTGAAGCACTGGCAGAGGGTGAGCATACACATGACTGTTCGACCTATGAAGAGTTCTATGATGAAATCCCTAGAGTAAAAGAAAATGCTTTGGCAGGATGTGAAATAGTTTTTATTGACGGCTCTTCAAGGATCGATCAAAATGATGGACAGAGATATACAGGTGGCGCTGTGATAAGGAAATGGGATCTGTGAGAGTCTCAACGGCTTGCTTAAAGAAAGAATAGCCAAGTTGAAGCTTACCTTGAAGAAAGGGTGGTTGCATTGCCTAACACTGGTATTATATGCATTGAGGAACCACCCAGGTTCGGACCACCATCTTACCCCCGCCCATGAAATAGTGACAGGGAGGTGAATGAGGACACCCCTCACAGCCCCATCCAGAGTTAGAAGTGATGCCCAGCCAATGTCAGAACTGTTAAGAATGGAGTTACGTGACTAACTTACTTGTATGACTTCAAGTATCTCCATCATTTCAGATCAGCTACAACAAAAAAGGTGTGGGGCAGTACAGAATACAGAAGGAGATGCTTCAACAAGTGGATTTCAAGAACTTTGTATTCCTAAAGTGTTCACCAGAGATGCAGTCCTAATCCTCAACTTTAGGAGAAAGAAGTGCTATGAACCCTGCTTCAACGGTCATTTTATCGTAGAGGACTTCACGCAGTCTGCAGTCAAAGTGCAGGGCAGACGTGCTTGGATTTCTGGGAGACGTGAGAGGCCCCTCACCCAGCACCCTTCGGAAGCAAGCATCGGGGAAGAACCTCAGCACGTGCAGACTAGGTCTATGATGAGGAAGAAGGACACAGAAGCTGTTGAGTAAAGACAAAGAGTTTATTGGACTGTGGCTTATTTTCGAACACTCTTTTCAGTAATTCGGGAAACAGTCAAGGGAAGATATTTATTCTTGAGCCACAGGAGTTTGTGACATTGGACGGAGGCATGCTTAAGCCTTGATAAGAAGAAACATATGCCAGATCTTGATTTTGTTTTCGACAACTGGAAGAGGGTACAGTACCCTGATTAATTTCTCACTGAGTTCCTGTGTGGATTTGCCCATGGTGGTACCCAGTGACAATGTTTCACGGATCAAATGGGAAGTTTTTCTTTTTGTGTTACGCACATATCCTGCAATTGTGGGGAGAACTACTAGCGTTCACGTTTTCCTGCAAAATCCTAAGAATGGTCCGATCATAAGGAGGATGCTCACAGCGATTATTTAGCAAGTTCTGCAGCTTCCAGAGTACAGTGGGTAAAGTGCAAATGCCCCTATCAGCTGATAATGTGCAAAGACTGGTCAGTCTAGTTTTTTACTACTTGATTGAAGATTGCCCAGAGCTTGTTAATAGACACACATATGTCTGCACTTCCCTAGGGGACCTGAGAAATAATGCAGCATTGAATGAGATTTTGAGAGACATTATAGTGCAAGTAAATACTTATTTCGAGAGAACTCTGAGATCGGAGTGAGGCTTTCCTACGAGGGACAGATCGTGGGATTACTGGCTACAAAGAACTCTTGTTTCATGCTGAAAGAAAATCATCATGTCGTCTGGTGAAAAGCCGATTTGTGGGATCCACTTGGAATTCGTGTTCGTTGTCCAGTAAGCAGTCAACTGATCGAAGAAGTTAATCGAGTGAGATCAGCAGTTTTCAGAAACAGTACATAATGTTGACTTTTTAAAATTTTATTTTTTCCTTCCTTAGACAATAAAAATGGGCAGTATTAGTAGCAATATCATCAAGCCAGATCAAGAGAGACGTCCACATTGTGTAAAAAATGGATGCTGCACATTCTCATACCTCTGTTTTATTTACGCTTGCATTCTGTACATAATAATACTGCTTTCACTCACTGTGCGCACACCCTACTACATAGATGCACATGGAGCAAAGACTCATGAGAATCTTCCTAAGCAGAAGGAATGTATAAACATGGCAACTACTAGGAAAACAAGACCCTGTTATCCTTGTTCCAAAGAATGATGAAGAATCACCTAAGTCTGAGGTAAATGTTACTGACAGTCAGTCACTTGCGAAAAGTGTCCTAGAGATTATTTTTGGACACCAGAGACATGCTTTACAAGGGAGACAAAAGAAATGGGTGTTGAAAGGTGAACCCACACAGTTAATGCATGCAAATACACCTATTGCACTGACAAATGTTCATGTGATTGGTCCAGTTAGAATAAACTATGCTGATATACTTCATGAAATAATGGTAGAAGGTCACAAGAGAAAAATGAGACCTAAGAGAGGTACCAGGGAGGATGACCTTGAGCTAAATGATTACCTGGATAGTACAGCACTTTTGGGAAACAACATATGGTATCACATATGAAGGAAGTAGGAAGAAGAACCTCAAAAGAGGAATGCTTTGTATGTGCACTCCTGCCTTATAGTATTGAGAAGTCTAAGATCTTCATAGCTATTGAAATAGATGTCCAGACAGAAAATTGTCTTTCCCACATAGCACTTTGCCGAACAAGAGGCCAGTTCATGGGCCGAGATGCCTATCTCAAATGGGCAACTCAATGGACAGATCAAGATGGAGATGATTATGTTCAAGACTCTAAGACAAGAAACAGAGAGCACACCAAGAATCATGTGATCGGGTACGAGAAGCCTGGAGTAAAAGGAGCTGGAATTAGATGGGAAGTAAACAAAAGACTGGAGAGTCCAGGAACATCTGCAGAAGAAACTTGTAGATGGAAGAACAGAGGCCAAATGCAGATCTGGGGATCAGTACTATCACCAGATGGATGGGAAGAAGGAGTGGTGAACTGCACAGACTGGGTGGTCATTGATTGTTATAAACCAGCCATTGACATAGTACAGAATGGATGCAAACCTCTATGGCCAAGACTTGCTAAAATACTGACCTGGGTCCAAGACAGGGGAGGACCCTTGCAGATAGTGCCTTTGGAGAGTGCAAAGCTGTGCTTCAGAAATAATGGCACAGGAAAAGCTGGAGAGAATCAGAACTGTGATCGAATCTTAGATGTACCAGGAATGATACTTGGAACAGCAGTAATCATGGATCACTTTTGGGCTTGTGGATACAGAGCATATATGAGGCTATATTACTGCGCCAGAAGAAAATAAGGCTGAATCCAGTTAGGGTTATGTGATAGGAAGGTTTAATTAAATTGCCCTATAGATTACACGTGTTTTGGCAAGGTGCCTTTCTCAAATCAGGGCTTATCTAGATGCAATAAATCATAAATGAAAATGGTACGTATGCATTAAAAAACACCATATTCCATGTCACATTGCAAAGATCAAAAATGGGAAAGTCAAGAGAAAAGTGCAGTCAGCCATAACATAGAAAAGAAAAGTTCAGAAATTAACATATTACCCATATGCATTTCCATTAGAGTTCAAAAATGAGAGAGAGAAAGGGTGGAGGATAGGGGAGGATGAATAGAGGTAGAGATAATCAGAGATATACAAAAAATGAAAAATTAGTGAGTGTGTGTGATGAATCCATTTTGTGCTAAATGTGCAGGAGGTAAAGGGTCCTTTCTTACCCAGCATTGTTTCTTGTAACCATTACTGAAGATGTAATAACTGCAAGGTAGAAGGATGGGGAGGGAGGAAAAACAGTGGCGGTTTTTATCATTAGTTATACCAAGTCTGCTCATTACGTTCAGTTTCAGTTCAGACCTAAAGATGCTGATCTTGTTGTGTCAGGGGGCAAAGGTTGCGCTGCCCTTGGCTCTATATAAGTGAAGATGCATTTTTAGAACCATTCATACGATTGTTGACTCTCCAGAATAGATATCCCTTGGACATGATCAAAGCAATGGATGGAGGTGTTTTTGCAAAATCAGAGAATCATGTTGCCCATTCAAACCTTCTCATGATGACGAGAATGGAACCTTGATGGAAGCCATATGTATGCTGACAAAGCTCCACAGCAAGATGATCGACGAAGTAGAAGACATTACTGATGACAGTTGATTTTGATCACTTTTCTCTTGGGTGCCACAATGGATGACAGACATTTTTAAGTTCCTTGGAGCTCTGATACTAATGATATTGCTTGGATTCTGTGTCATCGAGATAATAATCTCCCAATGCAAGAAAACAGCCAAAGAAGCCATAGGGGTGAAGATTATGATTGATGTTGAACCGGGATGGAAGGCCAGATGAAGAAATTAGAGACTTTGTCAAGGCCAGTATCCATGCACCTGAGGCGACAAAGGTCCTGTATCCAAAGAATCAGAAGAAGTATGTGGGAAGATGGATCTATTGCAGTCCAAGTGGACAGTGCAGGCTCATGAAATGGAACAAAGATGAGCATGTGAAATCAGCAGGATGCCTGAAGGGAGTCATAAAGATATGAGTCCCAAGGAAGCTCTTATTCAGACCAAGATGTCTGGATGTGAAGGATGATGAGAGAGTGGTCGATAAATCGCCCAGAGGGGGGAGTGTAGAGGAGGAGCCAGGTACCCCCACCTCAACCACCTCACCCATATTGCCTATATTTTGGGAGCCCGAATACGAAAACCGTGCAGTACCATTGGGAATACTGATACCTAAGAGAATCCTGGAAGCAAGGTTCCCATTGAGAAAACTGTACCTGCATACAAGAAAATATGATGGCCATTTGAATGAAATCCCGGAAGAAGCAGAGCAAATGAATGGCAAAGAGGAATGGTGATGTCACACAGAGCTGAGCTGACATACATAGAAAAGATACAAAGATTAGAGAATGCAGATATTCTATAAGGCATCAAGAAAGTATCAAAGATAAGTGACATCTTGGGATCAAGGTGAAGCATCTTATGCTACAGAACTGATAGAGACATCAAGTCATTTTACATGTGTACAGATGCAAAAGAAACGCAAGCAGACAAAGTAATCCTGAGGCTAGCTTTGTAGTGAATAAATTACGGCAAGCGCCAACATATATATATATCTATATGAACGAGTGAAGGATGGATGTTTCCACTGAGTATTGTAGCAGTGCTGGACTCTAGAAAGAAGGCCTAATGTCTAGTGTGTCGCAGCTAAGAAAAGTTGAAATAACAAAGTGAATCTCGAAAAGGCGATGTTGGATGAGCCATGAAGCCAAGCCCAGAAGCCAGGGTCTTATTAGGCTGACGTTAACTAACATTGGATACAAATCGTGGGAAATAATACAACTCCTGTTCAAAAGACATGAACAAACAAGGAAGACGTCAGAGGTCTATTAAAAATAGTATTTTAAAGACAGTGAAAGCTCAAAATGGTCTTCAGTCATGTGGAAGGATGAAGTTGGACGAACAAGATGCTCACACCTACGCTTGAGGGCAGAGTGTGCCTTTACTCCCGTGAATTCTCCACAGTACAGAACAAACTCAAGTCCGAGCTTCAAAGCCTAATTGACTAAGCAGACCACTGAGGTGATGATGGATTGATATGCTAATTGGTGAAAAGCTATGGCTAAGACGAGCTCACCAGCACCTGAAAGGCCAGCCTGCGTGCTGCTAAACGTGTGTGGAAAAGTACTGAAGAAGGTTAGAGTGCCAACCAATTGTAGGGGCCCGCGTAATTAAGGGTCTTATAGTTTGTGTAGCCAATGGGACGTCATATATTTAGTGACGTTCATAAGTGGTCGTTTTAGAGGGAGGGGTTAGATGCCTCACCTGATGATAAGTAACCATTCATACTTTTTAGGGTAGTATGTATCATATACTTAGATGCTCACTAAGAGCCTATAATAGTAACTCATATTAACTCATAGGTTTCTGTAGTTTGCCACGTAGGATGACATTGGTAGTAACGTAGGTCAGCGTCAATGATGACACGTTTTTGATATATAAGCTCAGTTTTTTATAAAATTAGTTGAGTAAAAGGATCGATCAAATTCATTGATGTTTGTTGTACTCCCTGTTTTAGATAATTGATAATAAAACAGTTATCCTTTTTTGCCAACTACCTGAGTCGTTTCGATTATTGATGTATGAATAAAATCTGCATCTCTATCCATCTCCATGGTAATTGCTACTCATCTTAACGGGCTGAGGTTATGCAGTTCAAAAGGGTGACCAGTTTGGTTAGCATGAATGACAGTGTATACTATCACTGAGGTGACAACCGATAGTAGTATTCAGTTAGTCAGAGAACCAGAGTCATCAATCTTAATGCTGCATTAAAGGGGTTACTCACTTCGATCATTGATGACACATTAGGTTGGAAAAGGGTGGTCCTATTCTCTTATAGCTAGTTCATATCTGGGGCATTGAGTTTACAGACAAACTGAAGATATTTTAAGATATGTCTAATACAGGGCTGTGAGTCACTCAACAAGTAGTCAGATGACAGCCATTTGAATCAAATTAAGGGATTTTTGAGTATCCCACAGGGCTAGGAAATAGTTCATGGTACTGACATATGCTTAGGTGCTGTCGTTGCTTTGTCAAGAATGGGGTAACCTTAGGAAAGATATTAGGGGGGGCTTTTTGAGTGACACAGTTATTAATTCAGGCAGCCAAAGTAAACATGATTGCGGTAATCCTGAAAACCCACAGGGTTTAAAATTCCTTCCTGCACAATTTAGGTTCATCCAAGTAACTTCACTGTGCCATGGATCCCACATTACAAAGGAACATGTCTAGATTCCAAATGGTTATCCTTATTACTTTTTGTCCTACTCTTCCTTGTCACAATTCTTACACGTGATGGGTAAACACTCTCTCTTAGAGAGGCACCTTGTTGCCACCTCTTTACTAAAACTGATGCTTCACGATTAAGGGACTAACATAAGGGTACTCACCTTAACGATCTATCAACTCCAGCTACAGTATTCCACTAAGAATGTGGGCCTGAATGAGGGACTGTGACGAAGAAATGTAGAAGTCATGGTAATGATGATTACCATTCATAAACTAGGCATTGCTGCCTCATAATTTCTGCTTGTCCCAGTACTCACAAATGTGTAGAGAAGGAGCCAAGGGCCTCTACCGGAAGTCCTGCCCCCATTCTACCTATATGTTGGCAGCTGGAAATTGCGAAATGCCCAAAGCCAACAATGGTGTCTATACCGCGAAGAGTCCTTGAAACAAGGTATCAATTGAGTAAACCCTATATGTATCTGCAAAGAAATTACGGTCTTCTGAAGGAAGTTCCGGAAGAATGGGAAAATGAATGAAAGAGAAGACTGGGGATGTCACATGGAGCAGAAATGACACATCCAGAAGAGATTCCAATGAAGGAAGTATATAGAACTTCTAAAATCTGATGGTGAAGTAGTGAATTAAGCAACATTTTGGAAGCTAATTGAAGATTGCACATGCAGAGAAGCACTGAAGAAAATGCAAAACCAGTTCACAAATGGAAAGACGCAGTAACGCAAGTAGACAAGGTAATCATGAGACTGGCTACATAGTAAATAGATTGCAGGTGGTGCCGCCAATGTATATATATATAGGAATGTATAGAATCTGGATGTTCCATGACGCATGTTAGCAAACTTGGACCCCATGAATGAAAGGGCTGGGGGTGTGGCGCAGTTGAATAAAATAGCTGATGGTGAAGTAAGATTCGAGCAGGCTTGCCTGGCCCAGTGTCAAGAGGCGGGGCCGCCAAGAGCCTGGTTATCTACTCGAGAACATATAAAGAATGTGAGAAGCAAGCTGAGCTGCTGTTTGAAGTGTAATGGAAAAACACTAGAAGCGGCAGGTTCCCTTCATTTAGTAATATTAAATGCAACAAAGGAACTCAAAACGTGGTCTATAGTCACATGGTCAGATGAAAATAGACTTTGGGGGAGCTGCACCGAGTCCAGAAGATAAGGTCATGCCTTCACTCCCTTTTATTCTCAGGCACACTGAGCCTTCGCAAGGCCAAGTTCAAATGAATTAATTGAATGGCAGACCGCAGGAGTGATGATGGATGTTCGGCTAATTGGGTGGGGAGGCACGATCAGGCCAACTCCCCAGCACCTGGGGTACCAGCTTGCGTGCTGCTAGCGGGTGGAATATTCCAGAAGGGTACCAGCGTGCCAACCAATTGTAGAGGTCCACGTTGCAAAGAGCCCTATAGTTTGAGAAGCCAATAGAACATTGTGTATTAGTCTAACACGAAAGATGACTTGCACTTGGGGTGGGCTTAGTTGTCCACCTGATTTTAGAGACCCAATCACGATCCACGCCCTTTTAAAAGGTATACTTAGATGTCAACTTTAAGCCTATCACATCCTCTAGTAGGTTTTATTATTTTGCCATGTAGTATGATGTCACTTATGATGAGTTTTTGTTATAAAAGTATAATTTTTTATGAAATGTATTGAGATCGTGTTGATGCCTGGCGTACTCCCTGTTTTAAGAAATGTTATTAAACCAGCTGTGATTTTGTCGGTCTGATTATTGATGTTTGAGTAAGATCTGCATGCCAGGTATCTCAAAATGTGTTACCTCATCTTAAAGGGCCTACGGGTTCAAATGGATTACACAGCCAGGAGTGTTGACAATTTTGGATGATATAATTGCAAAAGTATACAAGGCAAAATGTAGCACACAAGCAGAATTCTATCAGAAACCACCCATCAAATGGAAATGGCTTACAAAATGGTGACACAAACAGAAGCTGCTGGAGAAAACAAACACATTTTATAATGAGAGATCAAGCGCTTTAGGAGGCACATATCTCAGTCCTGCTAATGTCAATCAAAGAGGCCACCTTAAGAACAGCCCACGAAGCTGCCATGTCTCTGGCATCTATCCTGCAGCCCTTGCAGTATATGGACATGGACTACGCCATAGAGAGCACATCAGTGGCTTGTTCATTATACCTTCTAGGGGTAGCCTTAGAGGCTTCTTACCCACATGTCCAGGACCAAAGAAATGTGAAGGACATCAACAAGGCATACAGGAGGTGCACGGGAAAAATGCATCTTACCCATATCTAAAGGATGAACAGGTAGGGAAGATTCTACAACCCAGGAAGAATTGTCGGGCGAACAATGTCGCAAAGTGTGGGATATCTGCAGTTACCTGCAGTGCAACTTGCGATCAGAATGTTTGTGGTGGCTGCTACCTCTTTGGTAGCAACAATTTTCATTCCATGACCTAATTAGAGGTCTGTGCAACTGCTTTGACAACATGTATCGAGGCAAGAGTTGAAAAATGAGATGTTCAAGGTTAGGGAATGGTCTGGGATTATTGGGGCCCGAGCATGAGAAGTTAGATGGGGGTACTTGTTCTTTTTTGAAGTCAAGTTTTGATCTCTCTCTTCCCATTAATTGCAAATTGTGTTGTCTCAGAGGGCTGAAACACCCAAGGGCACCCTAAAAAGTGTCAACCAGTGGCATAAAGACTTTTTGTAACTGTCAGCATGAAACCTGCCAAGCAATGAAACAGTGAGTTAGTGATGCTTATGGTGATAATGTTGTAGTTGAAGTGTTGGACTTAGGTGGTTCTGGAGATAGTGGATTAGCCAATGGTAGATTCCAATATAAAGGATTCTATAGGGTCTTGATTAGAGTAGCCAATGACTATGGTAGAATTTTGTGAAATGTCATTTTTTGTAATTATGACAATTCTGTGTTTTTTTTTCCCTTATATTCCTTAGCCCGATGTGGGTGTGTTGAGAGAGTTACTTGGTTTTTCTCCAACTGTTACTTTTGCAAAATAAAGTAAATAAAGCTGGTGTGCTCCATTACTTAGTTTAATTGTATTGATTTTGATGGCACTTATACATTTAGAGGCCCCAACGAGATTGCCAGCATCATCAGGAGGTTGAGGGCTCCGCACTGCACACCATGGGCAGTGGTGTCGGCCTACCGAGACTGATTCGACTGCACACAAACGAGGTGAGCAGGCGCTGAGTTCTACGAAAGTCTGCCTGATCCCGGTGCTGGCAGTTGTGAGAGGAGGCTCAGCATTGGTTAACCTCAAAGATGCCTAGAACGTGAGTGTAAAGGTGCATTTAAAAAATGCAGCAGTGTAGATATTTTAGGTTTTATTGTTATGACGATTTAACAGGTTGGAGAGAACTACCAGTATATGGGAAAGACCATGTGTTGTTGTTATAGATGTTTCTTATGGTGAAATATTGAGGTGAATTGAAGAGTTGGTACTCCTCTTATAAGGGGAACGGCAGCGCTGCATAGATTAGAGGTTGTGTAGATTAGTGAAGGTCATATATTTGGTTTCGTTTCGCCCCTGATAAAGGAGTTGCCAGGAAGGAGAACATTCCCTCACCTCAAGAATGAGGATGAGGAAGGGCCTAAGTAGCTATTACAAATAAATGTATTTTTTTATTAATGATTAATGGTGTATATAGTAGGTGATTTTTTGTTGAAATAAGTATATATTGTGTTTTTTCTATTGTGGGTTAGGGAAGGTTTGTTGTTGTTGTGATAGTGTTTGGGAGTTAAAGATTTGAAATTGTTGTGTGAGTGAAAGCGCTTTAGGCTTTACAAAGAAAATGGGGAGGATAATTGGATTAAGGGGAATTGGTTTATTAAACGGAAAGGGGTATTTTGTGAGGCTAACTAATAAAAAAAGTAAAAGGTTTTAACAGTATGGATAATCTATTAGCCCAAGTGTGCAAGGCACTCCCACAATATAGGGAGATAATAATTAAGTACCACCACAAGTGGGTACAAGTGACAGCTGGTAAAATGAGGGCACATATACTAAGGAGATATTGCAGCACAAAGATGCTACCAGAGATCTGCTTGTTTTACAGGTAGAAAATGATGCACAGCAAAATTTTGAAGAAGAATTACAAAAGACACAGGAGGATCTAGCAAGAACAAACCAGCCGCAAGGAGGGGGACTGAGCGGAGTGATGGCTCCAGTTGACTGGAGGGCAGGACAGATTATTTTTAAGATTGAGGGCAAAATGGTTCAGACCCCCAAGTACAATTGCAGGGTAGTGATACGCAGTTACGCATGGCAAGAGGGACTTCACTGGATGTGGAAGTGCTCTACAATACTATTGATTATGATTCAGCATGTGTTGATGATGAGGAAGATTGGGAGACCGAGGACAGAGGCGACTGCTGAGCAAATGTTTGGAAAGCATTAAGGGTACAATACCCTGACACATCTGATATGTGCATTACTATGACACAGAAAATGATGATAGATGAGGACCCTGCACAATAAATCCAGGGAATGAAGGAGAAGTGGCACTTAGAAACAAGGGACCAATAGTTTTATATCATATACTGTGTCTAGATCTCCCTGCTGAAGAACAAGCAGACTTGCGCAGAATAGTGGGTATAGAGATGAGGGCGTGGCCCAAAATACAATAACTTATAGTTCATTAATGTAGATTAAAACAAGAGAGAGAGAAGAATAAAGTTGAACAGAGAGAGAGGAAGAAGCAAAACTAGTGCAAAAGAAACTAGCTAAGTTTACAATGGAAGGTGCAGCAATTACTAACCCTGTTGAAGGCCAGTATGAACATGGCTATTTGCAAGCAGGACCAGTGGGATATATCACAGGGAGGGGAGAGACAGTGCATTACCCCAGAGCGAGGGGGAGCTTCCAGAAGGGTAGGTGAGGTGGATTTGGAGGTTGATTTGATGGTGCAGGACCAAGATTTGGTGGATTGGAGGGATCGGAGGACAGTGCTGAGTGTGTGGAAGAACAGAGCATTTAGTATAAGCAAGTAGGAGTAGAGGAGTGGCACCTTATGGTTTGGGACCCAATGGCCAAGGGGGTGTCCTAGTATATCGTACACGTACTTATCAGCCACAGTATCAGACATAGCACACCTCAACCTTTAATACCCCATGCAGCAATAGACACATTATCGCTTTGGAGATGTGCAGAATACAATGCAGCCTCAACAGATTCAATATCCCACATCGAACACACTCAATTTGACACAGCATCAGCATGTTCAGTACCCTGACCCAACACTGCCAAACACAACAGCGCAACCCCAGATTCAGCAACTGCCAAACCCCCTCCAAGCACACACACTGCAATGAACACAGCAATGGGACAAGAATGGTCTACCATAGGGCATTGCAATGCATTTTGGTGGAGTGAACATGGTAGGGGGTAACCCTTTTTGTCATGATTCCTGCCCCTCATGTCCCCAGCCCTCCAAGATGTCAGGCTGGAGCCAGGCCACGATCACCTATATGGCCCTCAAGGGTCTCTCCATCCCTCCAAAGACCCACTTGGAGTCAGACTTGGCGCTTGTGGCACCAGACTCACTCACTCTCATAGCATAACATTGGGGATTGGACTTGTAGTGCATTTATGGGGACAATATGGATGCCCCATATATTTTGGTTCCCAGAACTGCATGTGCAGTCTAGTCTTTTGGGTGTGGTTCAGCCTAGAGACACCTGGGATACCCAGAGACTATTTAAGCAACGCCCAGGCTGAGAAACATGCTTTGCGTTTTCTGCACCTGCAGCGTGACACTCACCGTGTTCGGATCAGTCTCCAGTAGGCCTGCATCTTTCTTCGGCGCTCAGCTATTGCAAGAATAGGAACACTGTTAGGAACAGCCTTACCTTGCGGCGTGTCTGCCCACCATTTATCGCTCCTTCTGTTCTGCGGGCATCTTCAGCGGTGTCATTCCCATCCTGGCACGCCGCTTCCTAAGGAAAAGGGAAAAGAACAGAAAAAAGGCATTAGTGAGCATTCAGCAAATTTTCTATATTTTTCAAGACTGTACGAGCTTCAAACTCTTACCTGAATCCCAGCCGCTCTGGGGGAACTCTGTCTCTGGAACCTCTCATCCATCTGCAAGAGGGAAAAGACACTCCAGGTTAGCGTGGAAACATCTAGAGGCGCCGCATACCGCGCTTACTCACCGCATTTCTTCTTCATAACCGGCATCCACGCTGAAAACGTTGCAGCACCTAAAAGACACAGAAAAAGAACTCAGTTCAATACAAATACGAAAGGGTCGCATCGCGCACCGCGCTCTCACTCACCTTCAGCGCTACTCATCTCAGCAGCACGTTGCCATCCCCGGATGCCGGCCATCATCGAAGGAAGGAAAGGAACGAAGTTAGAGAACTGTTCAAAAGACTCATTATACTTACCTGTCGGACTCTTGCCAGTGAAGTAACTAGGCAGCAACGAGCCTGCATCAATCAATGCGCCCCTGCGCTGAAAGCAGGATGGAGAGCACACTTTCCAAGAAAACAAAGTGAGCTGTGGATCAACGGGAAGGGTTGGACCCCGGGGAAGAAGGGGTTCAAGCATACAGAGACAATAGGGAGTTAAACTCTACCAATCCTGTGTTTCAGGCCCAGTCTCCAGTCGAGTCGACTCCAGGGAAGGGTTTGAGGTCGTAAGAGGTCAGAACATGCTGAGTGATGTCCCCGTGGATACCAGGTGAGCGTTACATTATGCAAAGCCTCACATCCAAATCCACCTGGGCGTCATGGAAATGTCAGAAACCAACCAGTTAGCCCACATGTTGGGGCAGCTACGTTCCAAAGTATATGCAGCCAGGCAGGAGATCAACACCCTGAGAAGAGAGCTGATAGTAGCCAAAGAACGCACTGAAGATTTAAGCCGGCAACTTCACCAATCACAAGCAGGGCATGCACCATTGCTGGGGAGCGTGCCCTCGATGCCAGCACCATCAGCCAATCCCGTTCAGATAACCCTTCCTGGGGCAGTTCCCTTGGTCCCGCCTGAACGATTTACAGGGATCCCAAGAGGTTTGCAACATTCATGAACCAGTGCTGCTTGCACTTCCTTTGTAGACCAGGGGCCTTTCCAAATGACCAATCACGGGTCGCTTTTGTGCTATCCTACCTGAGTGGTAGCGCCGCGGACTGGTCTGTACCCTTTGTGGCCCAAGACGATGCTTTGCTGCATGAGTTCAGGGGCTTTCAGTAGGAGATGGAAAAGCTGTTCACCCGTCGTACTCATGGACAGGCATTAGACATTAAACTTCTGTCCCTGCGCCAAGGGAATCAAGACCTATTAACATGCATAGCCACGTTCAATAGACTTGTAGTTGAAGCAGAATGGCCAGTGAAGAAGAGAACCACACTATTTCATCAAGGGTTGTGGGGGGAGCTCAAGGATGTTCTCGCACAAGTAGTGAACCCCCCGAAAGACTGCTCAGAATTCATTGATCTTGTTGCTCAACTGGATCATAGGTTGCAGGACCGAAGAGCAGATCAAACCAGACCGGACCCTCGCCCTATGTATGTGCGTTCAAAGGACAATATTGCACGCACGACGGAAAGTTCATGAGAACCAATGCAAATCGGGGGGGTCAGATCCCCCTTGACTAAAGCGGAAAAGGGATAAAAGGAGACAGCAGCAGTTATGTCTGTACTGTGGAAGGTCAGGTCATTTCCTTAAAGAGTGCCCTGTGAAGCCACCGAGGAGAATGGTAGAGGCCACGGACAAGGAAAATACCATCAAGGAATCGGAAAACTCCCCAGCCCGGCAAGTGTCGAGCAAAGAAAGTGAACTACAGACCTCCCATTTTGCACTATCTGTGGTCTTGATCAATCACCAACAACCATCTCGGATGCACGCAGTAAGAGCGTACATTGACAGTGGAGCCGTTGGGAATTACATCAACCAGGATCTTGCGGCAAAGATGGGGCTTCCGTTACTCCTTAAATCAACCACCGACACTGTTACCACTGTTGACGGCACGGAAATAGCTTCTGGTCCAGTATCCCAATGCACTGCACCTCCTGCCACTGATCCCTGAATTGCTTGATCAAGTCAAAGATGCCCAAATCTACACAAAACTAGACCTGAGGGGGGCATATCACCTGGTTCACGTAAAACAGGGGGACAAATGGAAAACCACTTTTCGCACCAAATACGGCTTGTACGAATATCAAGTAATGCCCTTTGGCCTTTGCAATGCGCCTGCAGCATTTCAATACTTCATGAACGATGTCCTACGGGAAGTGATTGATGTCTGTGCTCTAGTGAACATCAACGATATTCTAGTATATTATGCATCAAAGCAGGACCACGTTAAACACGTCCGATCCGTATTGGAGAAACTCTGTCAACACCAGCTCTACACCAAGCTCGAAAAGTGCTCATTCCACGTCTCCGAGGTGGAATTCCTGCACTTTATTCTCAGCCCGAATGGAATCCGAATGGATGTACACAAGGTAGATGCTATTCTGAACTGGCCATCCCCAAATTCATTCAAGGGGGTTCAAAGTATGCTGGGTTTTGCAAACTTCTACCGCCTGTTCATCTCAGGATTTTTGCAAATCGTGCATCCCATCACGTCATTGCTAAGGAAAAGCAACAAAAAGTTCCAGTGGACAACAGAAGCCGAGGAAGCTTTCCAGGAACTCAAAGCAAGATTCACATCTGCCCCAATCTTACACCACCCTCGCCCTGATCTCCCATACCTGGTGGAAACAGATGCCTCAAGCATGGCTATGGGAGCCGTCCTCTCACAAAAGGACCCCGAAACTGGCTAGTTACACTCTGTTGCCTTCTGGTCGCATAAATTCACACCCCCTGAACTCAATTATGCCATCACAGACAAAGAACTCCTGGCCATTAAGTCAGACTTTAAGGCATGACGGCACTACCTCTTGGTCGCCAGACACACAATCACCGTAATAACTGACCACCGGAACCTCCAGTACCTAAAAACGGCAAAGACCCATCCTCACGACAACTAGGTTGGGCTCTTTTTTTTGCTGAATATGACTACATAATTACATTTCGACCAGGGGTGAAAAACGGGAAGGCCGATGCCCTTTCCGTATGGGGGTGGAAGAGCAGGGGTATCAGACCCCTGACCCAATAGCAATCATCCCGAGTGACAAGCTCCTAGGAATCACAGCAACCATAACTCAGAAAGAATTACATGAAGAAATCCAAAACCTGATGAGTCCGGAGCAATTACAAGCGTGGAGTGCACAAGGAGAACATTACATAATAAAATATCAGTTGCCCTACTTAAGGAATCGTGTATTCTTACCAAACCAAGAACTACGAGAACAAGTCATGTCCACTTATCATGATTCCTTGATCGAGGGCCAACCCGGAATCGCTAAAACCCCAGCCAAGGTAAAATGAAATATTATTGGTGGCCCACGTGGCATAAAGACATTATCCAATTCATCCTATCTTGTGGAGTGTGTGCTTAAAACAAGTAATCCAAGCAGAAACCGGCTGGGCTATTACAACCATTGGAAATCCCACCAGCACCCTGGCACACATTGTCCCTCGATTTTATTACTGACTCACCACCCAGTCAAGGGTTTAACACTATTCTTGTGGTGGTGGACCTATTTTCAAAAATGGCACATTTCATTCCTCTTAAGGGGCTCCCAAATGCTTCCACTCTGGCAAAGGTATTTCTTGAAGGCATCGTACGGCTCCATGGGTTTTCTTCAGTTTTGGTCTCAGACCGAGGTACTCAATTCGTATCTAACTTCTGGTGAAAATGCTGCTCTATGGCCCAGATCGACATCCGGCTATCCACCAGTCACCATCCCCAAACGGATGGTCAAACTGAGAGGACAAATCAGACGCTCGAACAGTATCTGCGTTGCATGTTACACCAAGCTGAAGGAAGCTGGTTTGACCTATTATGGATAGCTGAATATGCTTATAATAATTCCCTACACACCAGCACTGGGCAGACACCCTTTTATACCATGTATGGCAGGCACCCACGTACTTCTGAGTTGGACGTTCCTACAACCCTGGAAATGCCAGCAGTCAAAACCTTGCACACGACCATTTCTCAAACCTTTAAAAGGGCAGCTGAACACCTACCTCAAGCTAAAAATCACCAAAAGAAGTTTGCTGATCAACACTGAGCAAAGGCCCCCAACTACCAAGTGGGAGACAAAGTCTGGCTGGCGTCTAAACACGTGTCCATTAAAGGAACCTGAACTTTCCGTCCAAGATACCTGGGTCCATTCACCATCACCTCCATGATAAATCCTGTGGCGTCAGACTAGCTTTGCCGTCAAACATGCAGATTCATCCTGTGTTCCACGTGTCTCTCCTTAAACCTGTTCAACCTGGGACCCGGGTAGCAACACCACCGCAGCTAGTAGTAGTCGCCGGGGAGCCAGAATTCGAAGTCAAGGACATCCTGGATTCAAAGTACGTCAGATCCAAATTATACTACTTAGTAGACTGGAAGGGGTATGGTCACCAAGACAGGACATGGGAGCCTTGTGAGTACATCCATGCACCTCGCTTGCTTAGACGATTTCATCAAAACCATCCAAACAAACCAGGACCAGACAGAAGAGCCACCTTGAGAGGGGCCTTGGGGGGGAGTGCTGTCATGATTCCTGCCCCTCATGTCCCCAGCCCTCTTGTAGTGCATTGATGGGGACAATATGGATGCCCCCACATATTTCGGTTCCCAGAACTGCATGTGCAGTCTAGTCTTTTGGGTGTGGTTCAGTTCAGAGACACCTGGGATACCCAGAGACTATTTAAGCCATGCCCAGGCTGAGAAACATGCTTTACGTTTTCTGCACCTGCAGTGTGACACTCACCGTGTTCAGATCGGTCCCCAGTAGGCCTGCATCTTTCTTCTGCGCTCAGCTCCTGCAAGAACAAGAACACCGTTAGAAACAGCCTTACCTTGCGGCGCTTCTGTCCACCATTCATCGCTCCTTCTGTTCTGCGGGCATCTTCGGCGGTGTCATTCCCATCCTGGCACGCCGCTTCCTAAGGAAAAGGGAAAAGAACAGAAAAAAGGCATTAGTAATCATTCAGCAAATCTTCGATTTTTTTTAAAGACTGTACGAGCTTCAAGCACTAACCTGAGGGAACTCTGTCTCCGGAACTTCTCATCCATTTGCAAGAGGGAAAAGACACTCCAGGTTAGCATGGAAACATCTAGAGGCGCCGCATACCGCGCTTACTCACCGCATTTCTTCTTCATAACCTGCATCAACGCTGAAAACGTTGCGGCACCTAAAAGACACAGAAAAAGAATTCAGTTCAATACAAATACGAAAGGGTCGCATCGCGCACCGCGCTCTCACTCACCTTCAGCGCTACTCATCTCAGCAGAACGTCGCCATCCCGGATGCCGGCCATTATCGAAGGAAGGAAAAGAACGAAGTTAGAGAACTGTTCAAAAGACTCATTATACTTACCTGTCAGACTCTTGCCAGTGAAGTAACTAGGCAGCAACGGGCCTGCATCAATCAACGTGCCCATGCGCTGAAAGCAGGACAGAGAGCACACTTTCCAAGAAAACAAGGTGAGCTGTGGATCAAAGGGAAGGGTTGGACCCCGGGGAAGAAGGGTTCAAGCACACAGAGACAATAGGGAGTTAAACTCTACCAATCCTGTTTTAGGCCCAGTCTCCAGTTGAGTAGACTCCAGGGAAGGGTTTGAGGTCGTAAGAGGTCAGAACAGGCTGAGTGACGTCCCCGTGGCTACCAGGTGAGCGTTACACCTTTTCATTCCGAGGAGCCAGTATGCCACAATAGGACAGCCCACAGCAGGCTCTTATGTGCCCAATACTATCAGTGACCCCCGACCCAGAAGAGGAAACCCAGGTGGGAGTAAATATAGGATACAGGACATTTTCCTTTCTAGCAGAGACAGGGGCTATCAAATCCTGTATCAGGGAAGGAATGTTTCCTTTGTCAGACATCATAAGGGATACACAGGGATTCTCTTGGGCTATGGTATTGGTTCCTTTTGCAGATTATTTGCGCATCACGATAGGTATATAAGAAATAACAGCACCTTTGTTGTATTCAAGAAAAACACACCATTGAACATATTGGGTAGGGACATTATGAGTAAACTAAATATGACTGTTTCTTTTACTGAAAAGGGTATAGTTTGCTCTACTCCAGTATACACTATGTACAAACAAAGGCAGTGATGTAGGCATTTTGTGGCTACAGCGTGTTGCAAGGAGTGCAACTTCACCCTGATGTATTTCTCTATGGAGTACAGGTGCTATTAGGATGGGCACCCAGAATTGAAGATAAAATATTTCATCTGACCAGAGAAGCTATATTTAGACCAGCAGTTTTTAGAGATATTCAACCTGGAACAATTATTATAGTACATTTAGAAGCAGCTATAACAAAGGAAGATAAAGTAGTATTACACGGGACAGATGGGGGGACATTGAGTGGCGCTCCATTTTCTGCATTGATCAAACACTGCACTTGCTGATTTGACTGATGGACAGCTTTTCAAAAATTATAATGATGACAAATAGATTACATATGCATACCCTACCAGTTGACAGTAGAGCACAGAGAGGTCCCCCAGAAGGTACTATTGGGCAAAATATAATCAACACATTTTCAAGAAGATTTGGAGAAAGTGCCTACAGAGCTATGTACTAACAACCCCCATGATGTAAGTCTCCTGAAGGGAGAAGGAGCAGTCAGAATTAAACTAAAACAAGGAGCAATATTACCACAGGTGAGACAGTACCCTATGTCAAGGGAAGCAGTTGAGGGAATATAAGACACCATTGTCACATGATGGCAAAAGGGCATTATACAAATGTCAGAATCTCGATTGCATATGGATGTGTATCCTGTGAAGAAAGGGTAGGAGGGTATGGGGGGGGTCTTGGAGATTTGTGCAGGACCTGCATCCTTTAAACAACCTAGTAGAAGCAGAGTTCCCAGTGGTGCCTAACCCAGCCACCATTTTGTTTAATATCCCTCCAGGTGCCACCCACTTTACAGTGATTGATCTCAAGAATGCTTTTTTTCATACCGTTGCACTCATACTCCAATATCTCACCGTGTTTACGTACATGAGGTAAAGGAAGCACGAAAGGAGAAGGCCACCCTTATTTGGTCAGTATAGATGATTGAATCATTCCATGAACTTAAAAATGTGATCAGCCCTGCCCCGGTTCTGGCTACGCCAAATTATAAAAATGTGTTTTTATAATTTGTCGTAGGGAAGGAAGGAAGGAAGGAAGGAAGGAAAGAAAGAAAGAAAGAAAGAAAGAAAGAAAGAAAGAAAGAAAGAAAGAAAGAAAGAAAGAAAGAAAGAAAGAAAGAAAGAAAGAAAGAAAGAAAGAAAGAAAGAAAGAAGGAAAGAAGAGTTCAATTGGGCACAAGCCCCTGGACTACTATAGTGGGCTTTTAGAAGCAGTAATGCAATGACTTTTCAAGGACTTGTGAACAAGTGTTTGCATCAGCAGCCCTCACAATAGAGACATCATCAACAATTACCATGGGCAGTTCAGTGTCTCTTTATGGAGAGCATTCTGTTTTTGCTATTCTGGAAAAATCTAAATCTACACTTACCACTGTGATCAATCCTAGGGAGTCATCACTGACCCTCCGCCTAAAGTCTTCTCCCATGGGGCCAGGGGAAGGATCCTGACCGTGGGGGTGGTTTTATGAGGGAAGATCAGATGGGAGGAGATGGCTGTTGGGGAGATGGGGGGACTCCATCAGGAGAGACACTATATTGTTCCCTTTCATGTGAAGAAGGCCCTACAATTCCAGAGTTCCTGATGGCATGTTGTCATAATTCAAAGCCCACATGTTGTGAAATCTTAAAACCCGTCCTAGTAAGACATCCTAAACAGAATGCCATTTACACTTCACATGTACCTAACAGCAACATAACATCTTCAGTCTCTGGCGTTTCTGATTTAAACACAAATGTAAAACAACGTAACTTTTAAAGGTTTGAAACATTTGTGGACTCCAACTCCCATAAATACTTACGTACTGAGACGAGGAAGAGGAGAAAATAGTCACTGTGGAATAGAAGGAACATTAAGCTCAACATGCAGACTAGTTGTTATGCTAGCAATCAGCTGTGAGGGGCATTTAAACCTGAATCACATCTTCAATGGGAGTGAGGTGAGGAGAGCTGCAGAGCAGGTGGAGCGGGAAGCATAACCCACAATATAAGGATAGACACAGAGATGAGTTGTGCTGGGAGAGCAAGGTGTTTTTCACCAGTAAAATGGGAGACCACTGGAAGTACAGCAGGGGGTCTACTGGAAGGCAGACAGCTGCCGTGTGGCTGTAGGGACGCAGTCATGTGAGACGGCCTCGGTTCCATTGGCGAGGAGTGGAAACGCTGATGCGGGAACCGAATAAGAAATGTTTAGAAGGTGGGAGGTGAAACAGAAGTTACAACATTTTTCAGGATAGTCAGATAGGATAGACAGGTGATGGCAGGGGAGGTGGTCTGGCTGGATTGGGTCTAGGTAAAGAGGTATGCTTTAAAGAATATTTAAAAAAGTAGTGATGGAGAGTGCTGTGTGGATGCAGCGTAGTAGGGTGTTCCAGGCTCTGGATGTCCATTGTGCTTGTATTTGTGAGCCTGTTAGTTTGCAAGTGGAATCTATAGGAAATTTTGGCTAGAATATCTGGTGTTTGTTGTGGGTGATTTGTTTCAGTTTTTTGTGAAACATTTGCTCCTTTCTAGCGTGATATAAATAAAATATAAATTCAATTCCATTCAATACTTGTAGGAGCTTGGTCTCCTGGACCCATGGTTACCAGAAAGAAGTGGCAACTTAGGTTGTGGTATGCGCTTCATAAATTAAAGTTAGGCATACACATATTCATAAAGTTACAGCAAAAATACAAACTATGAAAAAAGGCAATTCATGAGTCACATTTATCTCAAAAGATAAAAATACGCAACAATGCAGATCTTTATGCGAACAGATAAAAATGGCCTTGAGGGTGACTACAGCCAAAGTTTTAGTTGCTTAAGAGAAAATATTAGCATCCGTTAGTAGGGACTAATCAGGATTAATAAGAGGTCGGAACTATTCATTCATGCCATTTCATTAATATAAAACTTTAATCAGAAAAAAGCATGAACTATGGTTTCGATGGATAATGGGTCTCTCATTTGGTTGTCCCTGCCTTTCTCAGGACGCCGAATTCCCATGTAGTTATGTGGTCCTGTTTCACCCTGGTAGGTATTTTAACATGAATGCATAATTCGAAGGCAGAGGAAAATGAACCCATCCCAGGATAATAAACATCATAAAAAGCTTTTGTAAAAATACCTGTATAAAAATTAATTATATTTTGGTTATTGTTATTGTTATTGTTATTGTTATTTTGCATTTATATAGCGCCTATATACCATTGGTATGGTCTGAAGGCGCTGGTAGGTTGAACGCCCTTGGGAACTGAAGTTCAGATCAGTATAGAGAGTAGAGAGAGTCAAAAGGTGCGTGTGAGCACCGGGTATGTGTGCAGCTCGTGCGGTATCCGTGTAGTAGCTGCTTCTTAGCGGTAGGTGTGGTGGTTGAGAGATCAGGAGTATGTGTTCATTCTGGCAGAATTTATCCATATCGGATGTGGCTGCGTTAGTGTAACCAGCAGTGTTTACTTAGAATGATGTGGAGTGAGCGGTGGATGTTGGTATGTAAACAGTTATTCCGAATGGTGTCATAGTATCTCTGTGTTCTAGTTGAGTGGTGATGTAAAGGAGAGAGTAAGCGTGGTGGTGTGATATGATGGGTTATATGCTCTTTCAAACGTTCTCTGCATTCCAAACCATACTATATACGTCACGCAATTCTATGCACTCCAGTCCGTTCCATGCATTCCTATCCACTCCATGCATCCCAGTTTGCTCTATACACTCCGGTCCGTTCCACGCACTCATGCATTCTGGTCCGTTCCACGCACTCATGCATTCAGGCTCGCCCCGCGTGCTTGAGTCCGCTCAGCGCGCTCCAGTCCGCATGCTTACTCCAGTCGGCCCCACGCATGCTCTTTTGTCTGCCCCACGCATGTACTCTTGTCTGCCCCAAACATGCATTCTTGTCTGCGTCACGCATTCACTCCTGTCTGTCCTACGCATGCACTCCTGTCTTATGATATGTTCTTACTTCAAAAGCATTTGATGGATTACTAGAACCCAAAATATTCTCGGGGACTCCACTAAGGTGTAGTGGAGGTTGAGTCGCAGCTTCACAGTGAGTGTCCAGTATAGCAGCATGTATTCTTGATCCAATTAGTGGATATGAATCAAATTTTAAATAGATGTCAAAACGATTTTTTAGGTACCCTTGTAGTTCAGATGATTTGTAGAGCCATACTAAACTACACACCAATACAATATTTAACCAATTAATGTAGTTAAGATAATGATTTTATCTCTTTGAATTTGTTTGCCTGTTGTCTAACCCCCTTTCTTAGCTCCTGCCCCCGCAACCATCAGCCTAACCACAGACGAATGTCTGGCGACACCCTGGCAAAGCCACAATAAGCTAACTTTCGGGCAAGGCTCAGACATTGTAAAACGACTGCTATAGCGACTGACACCGTATAAATGTTGCGATAAGTTAATATAAGATAGATAGGAGGGATTATATATGATAGTAGCAATGTAGTCAAGAAGTGAATGGCCATGGGTTTTTCCTGCCAAAAACACACCTTGATTTGAAAATGAGATCAATTAATGTGGGCGGATTAAAGTCATGGTAAAGGCCAAAGGAGATTCTGCCAAATTGAAGTAGCCTCCCAATCTAGTTGTACACTTAGTAGATTATAGGGCAGATTGTAAACCAGTAGGCACTCTTGGTTTATAAAATGTTGTTCTCATCTAACTGATCATCTGTCATTGCAATGTGGATGAAAGGGCGCCTGTGTGGATGGGAAAACCTTGTTAGCCTAAGTTTATGCCCATGACTGCACGTGAGTGGCTTGTAGTAGAGCAGTTTCTCGGGTCCCCATCCTGCAAGACCCAGGAGGACAATCCAAATAGCTTTGAGTAAAAGGTGGCATCCTATACACTGAGCAAATTACTATAGGACTGATATTAATGAGTGGAAGTGGGGATTCTAGAAATGAGGGGCGTAAGCATGATTAAAATAATCATACTGGGCAATCTATCTTTTAATTGAGCCCATGCCTATGTGAATTCAGATAAATGACCAATCCCTTTTCCTTTATGTATAATGTTTCTTTCCATGTTCAGGAGTCTGCCTCATCACCTCTAAGATGTACAATTGACCGATCTGTATCCTGATGGTGAACTCTTTCTATGGTGCTATGAGCTAAGTCTGAGTATTGTTCATCCATACTTTGGACATATGTTCCCTAGTGAGGACGTGAGGTTGGGTATTAATATGGATCAGCACATGAAGGCATGTATGATTGCCAGATGATGCTGTGGGCCAAGCAGGCACTTAGACTGGCTTGCGGCTGAGCATCATATTATAAGAGTCAATTACAAGGGAAGCAGACAAAGTAGACCAGGCAGCCTCCTGGACAAGTGGGACCTGCAAGGAAATCAACAAGAGAACCTACAGGCATTAAAAGAGGGAATAATTCAAATAAATGTAAGAAGTCGCCGACGGCAGGCCTCACACAATGCTCAAAGCTCTAAGAAAACAGATGTGAGGACGACATCTGTATCAACGGGCAGTTCAGCCATAATATACACAGACCATGAAAGGGAAGAGGGATGAGGGAGTGAAACTGAGGGTTGTCCAAAATGAACTGGATGAAAGAATTTGGCTTGCCTCTCAGTCCGGGGGAATGCTGGCACTTATAGTTGCAGTTGTGGAGTTGTTCCAGCTTTGGAGCATGCTTTTCCCAGTATACAAAATACTGTGAACCATGTATATTGAATTCCCTTAATTGCCAACATTCCACAGTACTGTCCATGCACTTGCTGGTGCACATGAATATGTCATCTATGCTGTTTTGACATCCATTGATTCCTTGGCCAAGTTTGATTATTATAATGTATTAAAAAATATATATATATTTATGTTCTGTTTCAAAATCAGTTGTATTGTGCATCATGTTATTTTCAGAACATTGAAGTAATCACAAGTAGCACCTTGGATAATAATGAAAGTCCACATGCAAATGTATAAATTAGTCCCCAAAGTGACCCCTCAAATTGACTTCATTGGTGCACTATGGGGAGCATTTTTAAATTAAATGTTTGCCACACTTCAGTGATGGTTAAAATGTATCACATTGTATCCCTGCACTAAGAAAACCCTAAAAACCGATGTAACTGAAATTGAAGTGTCTACCTAGGTCTATCTTTCTCTCTCTCTTCAGAGACGCCCACATTGTGTAACTACACTACACAGTAGGCAATGCACCAGACATTGACATTTCTTACCAGGTCTGCCTTTCTTCCTCTCTTTATCTAGAGATGTCTGTGTACCATTAAGAAAGACCTAACTAAACAGGTCAATTTCAGTTGTATTATCTTTGTGTAGTGCCGTGGTGAAGTGTGGTTCTTTTTTTTTACCTTTCAAGCAGGAGGCACCCTAACATCAGCAATGTCAGGCTTGCAATCACCATACTATTCATGTTACTTTGTACCAGTTGACAAAGAGTTCCAAAGATTCATTCTAAAATGGCTCCCCACAGCTCACCACCGGAGATAGATTAGGGCTCATTTTGCGGAATAATTTACATATTTATTTGTAGGCTATTGTCATTATGCAAGGTGCCACTGATGACAGCTTCAATGTTTTCAAAAGAAAATGACGCGCATAATGACGCCTGTAAGTAAGCAATCAAGTCGAGAAAACAAACACGTTGAAATAGTGTTCATTTTTCATGGGCATGAAAATGATTTGTTGCAGAAAAATGCTCTTGTCCACTGTGGAAATGCTCCCATCAGAAATGATGGAATATTGCACATCTTCTCCTTCAGAACTTTGTTTTCTTGACGCAATTTCCTCTGAAAGGCCCCTGTAAAATGAAGAGTTTCAGCACACACCAAACAATGTTCTTGGGCCCTGCCAATCATCAGGGGGCGGAGGAGGGGAGAGGCAGCTTGCTCCACCCACTCACTTCGATTCTGGGTGGAAATTAAAGCCTCACTAGTTTGATAAGTGACTAATTTGACTACTTCGTTCACAGCTCACAGCCATTTGGTTCTTTTCTACACTGTCCCGTCTCCACGTTAGTCTCTCAGTGTCTGTTGTGTCTTCATGTAGCGCCCTGATGCCTGCGGGCGACCGGCGCATTATAAATAAATAAATAAATAAATAAATAAATAAATAAATAAATAAAAGGAAATGCATCAGTCAACATTGCTAGAGAAGTCGTGCCTGTCCCTTGCTGAGGGTGACCTGGTGATGTTTGGGGCAACACTGAAAACATCAGCAAGTGTATAATGTTCTTACTGTAATTAGAGTGGAAAGCCAATGTATCACCTTTCCTGGATTCTCCTTCAACCATCGGTCACGGGGGTTAATGATGGTGCCAGATGAGGATCGGCAAATGCTTGGTTTGTGTTTTCAGAGGAAACAAAGGGTTCTCTCATCTTTCTAAGCAGGATCGGTTTCCAAGGTACTTTTGACAAGAATACACTTGGGTCATCTGGCAGGATATTGTCTTGATATCTAGCAACCACACCTTCAATTATATGAGGAACTCATTCTTGGACCGTCGGAGGCCGGGACAAAAGAATTATCCTACCAAAATATTCCCCTTTTAGATGCAAACAGTTATGAGTGGGATACAATACACAATTTGACTTCCTAGAGTAATTGGATAGGAAGGCCTTTAATAGTGCTCATTCGTCCAACTGGAAGAACTAATACCATTTTGTCTCACTGCTAAACCTATTGTTAAACTTTATAGCATCCAGGTCATAAACATTAGAATAGGGAACATGAGAACATGGTGACCAGATTATGCATAAATAAACAAAACAGAACCCCTTAAATAACCTTGTCATACAATCTTACCATTTATAGACACTGGGCAGAAGGCAATTTTCTTTGTTTAAAGAAACTAAAGAGGCTGACAATGAAGAAGTGTAATGGTTAAGCAAGATGTTCTTCTGCCCAAACATACTATCTATAGCAGAAGACGTTTTACGTAGTGAGGTAATGTAATGTAACTGGGTCTTACAAAGCATGACTTCTGGCATTGTCGCTGCTTCTTGATGTTTGGTCTTGCAAGAGAAGAGGTCCTGGAGTTATTGGGAAGAGAATGCGATGCAGGGTGTGAAAGCCCAAGAGGCTGATTTGTACAGAACGGAAGGTCTCAATATGTGAGTGATATGTTATCAGAGTTGAGTAGCGATTAGGGTGTGTGGGGGTTTCTTTTGCCAAAGGGGAGCCTCAAGATGTGTATTCTTTTATTTTTCTAGCTAATTAGCTCTGCCCTTCTAGCATGGGTGTTCTGGGGCAGGAGGGTTGTACCACGGTTGGACGGTTGGCAACATGGAGGATGCTGATCGAGTCATTGGAGGAGAATGTTTAAGCCGCCAAACCATACAATGTGGGTGTATGCAATGGTTGGTGTATATAGTGTACGGTGGACAGATGGATGATAATGAACGACTTAGAGGAAGAGGGTTGGTTTAGTGAAGACCATGCTCATTGAGGCTTGCTTACGTGTGTCAGTTTTGATTAAAGTCCATCAAGCCATTCCCATGCTTGTGGTTGGTTATCTGAAATTGACTATTCAAACAAGGCATTTTCTTGCAGATGTGATAGTCTAGGACATTTGCATCAACCTTGAGTAAGGCTTTTCTTCATTCATTTATGATGATACGGGACATCCTCTAATAGTGTGAATAAGCAGCACAGAAAAGGCAATTTCTTGCTCATGTCTTGATATTTTACGAGGCAGCCAGCCACGTGTCCTCATCCAGAGTTGTAGTGAGGTCATGTGTGTTGTCATAGGTCCAGTTCAATAAGAATAACTACAAAGCCAGAAGACTTAGGTGTTCATACCATGCCAAACTGCACTTGTCATGGTAGGCAAACTTTGATCTAGTGCTAATACCGTGAAACTTTACACTTGCAACAGTGCAAAGTTTCTGTAATATGCCCCTGGATATTACAGGGCACGTTATATCAGTACTTATATCTTCATCACATACTCCGAGTGTGCATAGAAAATACATAGATGTGGTACCGAATGATACATGTTAAGCCTGCACTGAGGGGGCCCTCGTGCTCAAAGATTGTCCCCATGCAAATTTGTGACCACATGTCTATACAGAGTTTGCACCTGCACTCTCCAGAGGGGACAAAAAACTCGCAATAACAAACCATTCATCCCCTCTACCTAACTGTGTCTAAACACCCCTCAGGCCAGGAGGTTCTCACACCAACAGAAAAAGCCTAGTGCAGTGCGCCAGTGCGCCTCAGAGGCAGGGAGCATTACTATTGCTTACAGGTCATTGCCGGTATATACAAGCCTACCGCTTTGTGTTTGCACCTCGGAGACCTTCTAGATCATTAATACACCTTTCCCACAATCCGTGCCTTTCTTCCAGCCCTCTCCTGCCTAACCTACATTGCAATGAGTCCCTGACACATGCTGCGATCGCCTCATTATGCCTCTGGAAGCGTACACCTACTGTGGGATGTCTTGTAGTGCCTGCGGGGGGTTCAGATTAATGGCCACAAGTTTCCAAACCCGTAGCAGGGGGCTATGCAGCCCCCGCCCCTGAGCTCAGAGGAAATATTGTGACAGAAACACAAGTTAATGACTCGAAGATGCCTCATGTTAAGCCCATGCACCAATTTCTGTCTGCATAACCTTTGCCTCTGGATGAGTATTTCGACTGCATCACCCAACCCCTTTTAAAGTGTTAATGGAGAGGACCTTCAGCTCTGTAGCAGTCCTAATGCATCTCTGGGAATGGCCTAGATTAAGAAATAATGTTGCTCACCTGTGTGTGCCATTTGCTTCGCGACGCCTGCCCTCACCGCCTCATTATTACATGAACAAGGTTCAAGAACCATTTCAAATCATGCACATCAATGTGTTTTCTATACTATTGTCACTGCTCAAGTACCTCATGGCCGACATAATGTACGTGACAGGGAGCGAGAAGGTCAGACTGCTGACTGAGAACATACAAAAGTGGGTTCCATGTAATCCTGTCGCCACCAAAATCTCGCCATGCAAAAATATCGCAGAAAAATGGCCGTTTTTTGTCGCAACATTATTGCATGGAACATGCGGGGGACACCCCCTCAACCCTCAATTTTTTTCTTTTATTTATTTTTACATTTTTTTTTCTTTTTTGCCCCTGTCCCGATATATATGGTCACCCATATAATATCGCCACAACCTTTTCCCGGCGATATTATTTATGGCGACCAAATGTATGGGGATAATATTACCCGATACCCAAAAGTGCCCATAGCAAGTTCCAGTTTAGCAGAGATAATGACACAAACAGCTGTGTAGGTCAACCCCTTCCAAGGTCAGTTGCCCACATGGCATAAAAATAAGAGTCTCATATTGTGAAAACGACCTCTTTTGTTGGGAATAATAACAATCTTGAAACTAGAGCTTCTAGATCCCAGGTATCTGGCTACAATAAAAACAGCAATATATGTATAGAAATCTGGATACATATTAGTAAATCGGAGTGAAGTAGAGTGTCTGGTGTCCGGTGGACAGGAGGGGCAAGGGGGCCAATTGAAAAATGCAGAAACTTGAGGAGTTCAAGAAATTGGAAAGAAAACGACCCAGCGCCAATGGCAACTACAGGAAATTTAAAATCGCCATTGCAGTGCCATGTGGAGTCTCACAAGCCTTTGGCGGGTAAGAACAAAAGCACAACACTGAATGTTGCGCTGTTGTCCTCGGCCATCATGTAGGCTTTTACTCGTGCTGCTGCCACCACCTCCCCCCCGCAAACGCTGAAAGAAACAGTAAATAAAGAGGGTTTGAACATAAATCCAACTTTTCCCTCAGTGCCACCGTCAGACACGCCGCTTAGAAACAGGTTTGTCTCTCTGAATTTAACAGCAGACTTATCCTAACCAAGGGCCCTCTCAGCAAGCCCGCCTTCCAGATCCTCAAGGCGCTCTCCAAATTTAATCGAGCAACATATTTCACAGGAGTGATTTTTTGGGGGGAGGCGACAGTGCCAAACAGCACCGCGTCCAGTGCAACCTCCATGCAATCTGACTAACATCCCCCACTTGGGCCCTTCAAACTTGAATATATCTATAGATTTGGGCCAGAGTGGAGGGCCGGAGTGGAGGTTGGGGGTCGCTTACTCCGGGGGAGAGGTTGTGTGGCGGGACGCTCTCCCCGGTTTTGAAGCGGCTGGCGTGGAGCTCTCTCTTGCACCGGTGGCCCTCTCGGTGGAGGCACAGGTGCATAGGGAGTTGCGGTCCACTTGGGAAGCACCCATTTAACCCATGTGGGGGACGACCCCGAGAGTACAACTGATGGCGCAGCTCCAACTGTGAAATCCTTCTCTGTGGGAGGTAAAATTACCAATGATCTATGTTCAGCTGGGGGGTGCTCAAAACTAGACCCACTGCTTTCCAGAACGGATACTCATCCAGTCACAGCCTTAGGCTGTTTGGAGGAGCACACCCCAGCATTATGTAGCCCCTGGATGAACTGGCACCATAAATGTGGGTGCTAGAACTATGACAAAGGTGATAACTAAGCCTCACTTGTACCATAGACGGCACAGGCAAGGTGTTTATTCTGATCCCAGAGTCCCACCATTGTTTGGGACAAAGGCTGCTGCTGCAACATGCGACCTAGGCCTGGGCGATCTGTCTGATACCGAGCTACTCGAGGGATTGGAGTTTTGTGGGGAGCAAACTAAACATTCCTCAGGAAGACTGGGGGATTTTGAATCAGCTGGCAAATTGGCTACCCCGTACAACTTTTCTCCATTTGCAAACAGAGCCTTACCAAAAGAACAGTTATTGGTTAACGGGAATTGGCTAAACAGCAACTCAATTATTGGTCTTGGCAATACGCAATTGCAGACATTAGATCCCGAATCCTGCACCAACAACAGAGACAAGCACACAGTGACTCTAAGGCAGAGTCCTCGTGACGCTCTTGGACAGGGCCGACTATAGACACAGTAACCATTTTAACATCAGCAGAGAGTGTGAACCTACAGGAACCGGTTGAGACCCAGGTGGGGCCTGCAAGGCCCCCAGTTTTGATTGCCCTACCATCAATCAATCAAAAGGACATGACGAGTTGCCTGCCGCCAAACTTGTATGTAACACAATTAGGATGTAACATGACGGGCGAAGGGCTTAATCAGCCGGCCCTCGAGCTAACTCCTCAGGCTATTAACAGTGGGCTAAGGTCGCCTCAAGGCTCTTTGTTGTCAAACTACGACCAGTCTATCTCCAGTGGAACCATCCCTCACCATTGCCCTAGCACCATTCACCAAGCTGTGCGAACAACTGAACAACTCATTAAAATATAATTAAAAGATCATACGACTTTACTGGAAATGACTCAATTGAAGGAAAATCAAACCACCAGGGAGCAGTCCCTCCAGGACACTGAAAACCAGAAGCAACTAAAAGAGTGTGACCAACGAGCCAGTTGTTCTAAATCTACACAGACATCGATTATCTCTCAGTCAGTGGATTTAACAGGTGAACCTAGAGACAAAACTGTGAAAAACAACAAACCATTGCAGATGTCAGTGCAAACTGAACCTGTGGGGTCCAAAAGTGGACCCTATGTTTGCCCGGACCAAGGACTACAAACCATCTCGGTGGTGGATGAATGTGGTGGAGCTAACGAAAGCACGGCCTTTGCGATCTTTGCCCATAAACGGACCATTGGACATAGCAGGAATGACCCGATGGGGAAAAAAGTTGGCACGGACAATCAACAGTTAAGACCTAAGCTGACCCCCTCTCAACCCCAGAATATCATGAGGGGAGTGCCGAAACCAGCCCCAAGGAAAGCCTAATCTAAAACCAACAGTTCCTTGAACATGGATAGTGATGGGTCACCTGCTGCCGGTATGGAAGAACCTCTCTCAGAAGGCCCTATTACTAAGCTAGTGAGCCCTCCCTTCAAACATTACTTGACCTTTCCGCTTACTCGCTGGACGACTCAGTCAGTAGTTAGCTCACAGAAATGGTGGTAGTGGGTTCTGGCGCTTGAATAACAGGGGCGGGTCAGCCATCAGACTCATCCACCGGGCCCCTGGTCTCACCTCTTTTCTTAAAAATGTCAGAGAAAAGGAAGAAAATGAACGCCAACCAACAGCACAAAGGAGAAATCGACTCTAAACTGGTCCCTGGAAGAAGCCTGGGTCTTGTGACAGAAGGTGGATCTCTGCCTTCAGGTCCTCATGGTGAACAGCCCATCTTTTGCTGGCGAACCAAAAGGACTTGAAAACATCTGAGCCAGTACTTAATAAGCCTGCCTGCCAAGATCATCGCCTATCCTGTGAGAAATTCAGATGTGAAGATCATTGAATTTGGCAATTAGCACCGGACGGATTCTATCTATCTTCATATCACATCTCCAGTCATCAGAAATAAGCTGATTGAAGCTACAGAGCGCATTTTGATGTTGGGTTTCGACCTGACAACCGCCGGTGTAATGGCTTCTGACCATGCTCTTGCACTACAACCAGCACACTTTAACTGGTGGTCTCACAGGAATCAGTGAAGTTGATGGGGACACTCAGAGGGTAAAACCAGCTGGAGACTATCTGGACCCTCTAGCAACTGGAAGGGTTCCAGTCAGTCCAAGGCCCAGGCTAAATGTTACATTTCAAATGGAGTCTCTATCTCGTCAAGTGGGCTGTACCAAAATGCTCCCAAATCTACAACCAACGAATAACAAAACATTGGATTGTTCATGGCTGCCGAAAGCATGACTACTTCAAGATAATCTCTAGCCATCCAGCCGACTTCGAACTGTGAAGCTCTGGCCACCTCATATAATGGAAAACTGACAGAAGATTACCTACTCAAAGCTGGCCTCGTGGAATATGCGAGGTTTCATTCACCTGACCAAACCCAGTGGAACAAACCTGGGTGACTATGACCTTCTGTGTTTACAAGAGACTTAGTTCCAAAAGACTCTCACTTGGATGGCTTTGAAATCTCCATGAGCCCAGCCATCAAAGGAAGGAAAGGGCGTCCCTCGGCTGGTATATTAACAGCAGTAAAATCTGGTAGTTTTCTAAAACTATTGAAACAGTTTCATCGAGCGTCCTTTTTCTAAGACCTTTTGATTGGCTGGGGCCCTTAGATGAGTTGCCAACCACAGGAAACGTAAACAAACTAGTAATAATCAACGTTTACTGGAACCCCATGCGAACCTCGACTGAGGCCTTTATACAACAAATTGCCGATCGGATAGACGGTGCATATATAAATCAACAGACCAACTACATTGTCATCTGTGGAAATCCAAACTTTCCAGGATTAATAGGAAATATTCATCATCAAAATAGGGATTCTGAAGACCCGGGCACACTAGGGGGGTAATGTGCAGTTTATTGATGGACTCCATAGACATGCATATTCTTAATGGTAATTCCTGAGGTGACATGCCTCCACAACCAACATGGCAAAGCATGGGACGGTCATCTGTGAGCGATTATATTTTTGTTTTCAGCAACTTTCTACCTTTGGTGAACAAGTTTGAAGCAATCAAAACAACTAAAAGTGACCACCATCTTCTCTTGCTAGAATGGATGGCCACCAGACTGGGTGACAGGGAAAGGATGTCCACAGCAGTCATGTGTAACAGTGGCTCACGTCTGAGACTATCCGAGAACGTGATAAGGAATTTAACTGTGGATCTTGGAATCGAAGACTCAAAAGTTGAATATACCCCACTCTTGAAACCATACTATGACAAATACACAAGGAAAGCCAAGTCGTCTGCAAACCATCAGCATGTATTCAACACAGAAATAGTGGCTTGAAGAAAAGAGGCCAGGAGGCTGGTGAGGGTGGCAAAGAAACCTACCTTACCCAGAGATTTAAACATTTAATTTGGTCGCTGTTAGTGACGAGCTGGATTAACCACTTCGGAAAACGTTACACTGCAGATGTAAATAGCACCTACATTGGCACTCCTGCCCAGTGTATGGAGTTTGGGTCTTCTCCAATGACATCAGTGATATCAAAAGGTGAATCTGAACCTTGAACAGCTCGAGAGCGCCAGGGCCAGATGGTCTGACCATTTACATGGTGAAGGAGCACTCAGTGGAATGGGCTGAATTTATACACACCTTATGGTGTCAAGTTACTAGTTCCCATCAAATTCCTAGTTCATGGAGGAGGGCGATAGTGGTCCCAATTCATATAAAAGGAGATCGGGAGAATCCCCAAAAATACCACCCTATCGACCCCCTTGGACGTAATTGGGAAGCTTTACGGCATGATAATCTTAATTCAACAGCTGGTATCTGCAAGCTAACTGTAATGACCCGTTTCAAACAGGTTTTGTCAAGGGAATACGGACTTTAGGGAATATCCTATCAGTTCAGTTACTGAAGGGAAACACTGGCAACAGAAAACCAAGAATGGTCATGGCTTTTGTGAACCTGGTCCAAGCTTTTGACCAAATCGACTGGCGTGAACTATGGGAAAAATTTGAAGCGAAAAACTGCCCAACTCCCCTTTTGGAGCCTATTAAGGCAATGCACTTGAATAATACACTAAAAGTGTGACTGAATAAATCTGGCCTCTTTTCAAATGAAATCAGCACCTTGACAGCCGTCAAACAGGGGTGCCCAATGGCACCGGCTCTCTTCAACTTTTTCTTGGAAGACATGAAAGAGGCCTTTGTGTCAACACAATCTTTCCCTCCAAAGATCGGGGGGGAGTGCAGTTACCATGCTCATTATATGCAGATGATGTCGTCTTAATCGACCAGACCACTGTAGGTCTACAAAGACAACTGGACTCACTGCAAAGTTACATCAAATCCAACAGCCTTGAAATTAACAAGGTGAAAACCAAAGTTTTGAGTTTTGGAAATTCCAACAAAGAGAAGAAACACTTTTCCTGGTACTTAGATAGAGGGGGTATCGACCAAGTGTACTCTTTCAAATGCATGGGTGTATGGATAAGGAACGCAAGATCAGAAGCTCTGAGGTGTTACATCTATGAGCAAAAGTCAAAAACCTCGCTAGCCATGCATGTGCACTAAATCGTAAGTTCGGTCATTTTGTAATAATGCCAGTGCTGCGGTTTTACAAGTCGAAAGTGGTCCCAAACATGACATACAGAGCTGCGGTCATGTTTAACATCTCTGACTCCATATGGCTAGGCCTTCAAGGCATATTCCGGAAGAAGGTGTTGGGTGTCCCCCTATCCACACCCATTCAGATTATTTGGAGAGAAATGGGACTCTCATCACTGAAGATTACTGTAGAATGGAACTGACTGGCTCTAGTTAGAAAATGTTTTCTGCCCTCACGTCCTGTAATTCTGGAAATATTGTATAAAGAGTTCATGGCTGCCCGAAATCCAACACTGAATAGTTGTAGATCAAAAACATTGAACCAACTGGCAGAGATTGGAGGTTCACTTGATCTCTTAGTGACCAATCTGACACGGAGCAAGAAAAGATTCAAAGAGCTAGACTGGATCTCTACTTTGGAGGCAGCTGTTAATTATCAATCTGTTGCCCTTTTACCTTCTGACTCATCGAAACTGAACACAGTACGTGCTTACTTAAAACAGTTCCCTGACAGGAAGGTCAGAGATCAATTTCTGAGAACCCCTTTGAACCTCCATTCAACAAATGAGATATGGGCAATCAGCAGATTATCACAGGGGAGCGAATGCCGTTACTGCAAATACGACTCTGAGGTCGAAACTTTGAAACATCTCATAACCGTGTGTCTGGCGCTTAAGGAGATACAAACAAAGTATTTTGGGCCTCTTTTGTCTGAGTTTCAGAACTTAGACTCATAAGTCTGCTGGAGGTCGTTGATGGAAGGATGCAAGACTAAATACTTAAATGCAGTAGTTACATTTATATCTGAAATCTTTAACTAGAACACTGAAAATTACGAGGGACAACGTCTCACTCCGAACTCTCTGAGGATGATCTTCTATTTTCCTCATATCTGTATCTTTTTATAGGTGTTTTATATTTTTTGTGTTGTATTGGTTCTTTTGGGTGTGTTACCATTGGAATCTGTTGTATTGCTAAACAAATTGTTTCAATTTAAATGCAATTAAAATAAAATTAAAAAAATAAATAAATAAAGAGGTGTTTTCTGGTGTTGAATCACATCACAGGGGTTTGCGGGAAGCTCCTCCACTCAATATGAGTTGGACTCATCACTTTTAACATATGCTGTGACCTGCTGTAGGACCTTTAGTCTTTCATTATGCTGCATTTCCATGGCCTTCCACTTCCTTGATCTCTCCTTCTCTTTCAACGGGATCCTGCTATCTCTCTTATTAGCCTGCGCCAATTCTAGGCAGGAATGTGATTGTTAGCATATCCCACACTTAGATGGAATCTCTAATCACCTCCTGTGAAAGTTTAATTTAGAAGTGCATTTAGAAGTTGAATTCAGAAGTGTGCCCAATTTAGAAGTGCATTTAGAAGTCGAATTTAGAAGTATGCCCCAAATTACCTCTCTGTGAAAGTTGAGTTTAGAAGTGCATTTAGAAGCTGAATTTAAGAGTGTGCCCAATAGCCTCTCTGTCAAAAGTGCATCTAGAAGTGTGTCCAACAGCCTCACCGTGAAACTTGAATTTAGAAGTGCATTTAGAAGTTGAATTTAGAACTATGCCCATTTGCCTCTCTGTGAAAGAAGAATTTAAAAGTACATTTAGAAGATGAATTGAGAAGTGTGCCCAATACCCTCTCTGTGAAAGTTGAATTTAGAAGTGCATTTAGAAGTTGAATTCAGAAGTGTGTCCAATAGCCTCTCTGTGAAAAGTGCATTCAGGGGTGTGCCCAATTTAGAAGTGCATTTAGAAGTTGAATTTAGAAGTGTGCCCAATAGCCTCTCTGTGAAAGTTGAATTTAGAAGTGCATTTAGAAGTTGAATTTAGAAGTGCATTTAGAAGTTGAATTTAGAAGTGTGCCCAATAGCCTCTCTGTGAAAGTTGAAATTAGAAGTGCATTTAGAAGTTGAATTCAGAAGTGTGTCCACTAGCCTCTCTGTGAAAAGTGCATTCAGAAGTGTGCCCAATTTAGAAGTGCATTTAGAAGTTGAATTTAGAAGTGTGCCCAATAGACTCTCTGTGAAAGTTGAATTTAGAAGTGCATTTAGAGGTTGAATTTAGAAGTGCATTTAGAAGTTGAATTTAGAAGTGTGCCCAATAGCCTCTCTGTCAAAAGTGCATCTAGAAGTGTGCCCAATAGCCTCCCCGTGAAACTTGAATTTAGAAGTGCATTTAGAAGTTGAATTTAGAAGTATGCCCATTTGCCTCTCTGTGAAAGAAGAATTTAAAAGTACATTTAGAAGATGAATTTAGAAGTGTGCCCAATACCCTCTCTGTGAAAGCTGAATTTAGAAGTGCATTTAGAAGTTGAATTTAGTAGTGTGCCCAATAGCCTCTCGGTGAAAAGTGCATTCAAAAGTATGCCCGATAGCATCTCTGTGAAATTTGAATCTAGAAGTGTGCCCAATTTAGAAGTGCATTTAGAAGTTGAATTTCAAAGTGTGCCCAATAGCCTCTCTCTGAAAGTTGAATTTAGAAGTGCATTTAGAAGTCGAATTTAGTAGTGTGCCCAATAGCCTCTCAGTGAAAAGTGCATTCAAAAGTATGCCTGATAGCATCCCTGTGAAATTTGAAATTAGAAGTGTGCCCAATTTAGAAGTGCATTTAGAAGTTGAATTTAGAAGTGCATTTAGAAGTTGAATTTTGAAGTGTGCCCAATAGCCTCTCTGTGAAAGTTGAATTTAGAAGTGCATTTAGAAGTTGAATTCAGAAGTGTGCCCAATAGCCTCTCTGTGAAAAGTGCATTCAGAAGTGTGCCCAATTTAGAAGTCCATTTAGAAGTTGAATTTAGAAGTGTGCCCAATAGCCTCTCTGTGAAAGTTGAATTTAGAAGTTCATTTAGAAGTTGAATTTAGAAGTGTGCCCAATAGCCCCTCTGTGAAAGTTGAATTTAGAAGTGCATTTAGAAGTTGAATTCAGAAGTGTGCCCAATAGCCTCTCTGTGAAAAGTGCATTCAGAAGTGTGCCCAATTTAGAAGTCCATTTAGAAGTTGAATTTAGAAGTGTGCCCAATAGCCTCTCTGTGAAAGTTGAATTTAGAAGTGCATTTAGAAGATGAATTCAGAAGTGTGCCCAATAGCCTCTCTGTGAAAAGTGCATTCAGAAGTGTGCCCAATTTAGAAGTGCATTTAGAAGTCGAATTTAGAAGTATGCCCAATTACCTCTCTGTGAAAATTGAATTTAGAAGTGCATTTACAAGCTGAATTTAGAAGTGCATTTAGAAGTTGAATTTAGTAGTGTGCCCAATAGCCTCTCAGTGAAAAGTGCATTCAAAAGTATGCCTGATAGCATCTCTGTGAAATTTGAATTTAGAAGTGTGCCCAATTTAGAAGTGCATTTAGAAGTTGAATTTAGAAGTGTGCCCAATAGCCTCTCTGTGAAAGTTGAATTTAGAAGTGCATTTAGAAGTTGAATTTAGAAGTGCATTTAGAAGTTGAATTTAGAAGTGTGCCCAATAGCCTCTCCATGGAAAGTGCAGTAAGAAGTGTGCCCAATAGCGTCTCTGTGGAAGGGGCATTTAGAAGCGCATTTAAAAGCTGAATTAAAGTGTGCCCAATAGCATCTCTGCGAAAAGCGTATTTAGAAGTATGCCCAATAGCCTCTCTGTATGGAGTGGATGAGTGTGTGGAGGGGGTGAGTGCATGGAGGGTGTGAGTGCGTGGAGGGGGTGAGTGCATCGAGGGGGTGTGTGCGTAGAGGGGGTGAGAGCATAGTGCGTGTGAGGACATAAAACGGACGAGTGCGTAGAGCAGCTGAGGACATAAAACGGACAAGTGCGTAGAGCGGGTGAGTGAATGCAAAACAGAGCAAAACAGATGAATGCATGGTGCGTGACGTACATAGTATGGTGTGGAATGCAGGGAATGTCTTAAAGAACATATAACCCATCATATCTCACCACCACGCTTACTCTCTTCTTTACACCACCACTCAACTAAACCACAGAGATACTATGACACCATTCGGTATATCTGTTCTCATACCAACATCCGCCACTCACTCCACATCATTCTAAGTAAACACCGCTGGTTACATACTCCCCAGCCAGGCGTTCTCCTCAGGCCTAACGCAGCCACATTCGGTCTGGATAAACCCTGCCAGAACGTTCACATACTACTGATCTCTCAACCACCACACCTACCGCTAAAATGCAGCTATTACATGAATACTGCACCAGCTGCACACATACCCGGTGCTCACATGCTCCTTGATTCTCTCTACTCTCTCTACTGACCTGAACTTCGGTTCCCAAGGGCGTTCAACCTACCAGCGCCTTCAGACCATACCAATGGTATATAAGGCGCTATATAAATGCAAAATAACATAACATAACATAACATTAAGTACAGATTGCAGAACGAATAGAAAGCTCCTCTGATATTTCATTTTTGATTGAGTAATCAAACCAAATATTGGATTCATGCCCCCCTTGTGACGAGAGAGATACTGATTCGTAGTTAAACTGAAGCATTGCACAGTCTGTACCCATTCTAATTACTAATATTCTCTAACATTTGTTTTGTTAAGGTTAGTGAGGTAAGTATTTTATTATTTAGTTAAGTTAATTATTAGTAGCTCTACACTACACTACCATGCTATGCTATGCTAAATCCCAACTCCTTTCTTTGGCTTGTATGGTTCTCATGAGTGTCTCACATCATCGCTAAGCCACACACCTAGGCTGCAACACCAGCATCATTTGAACAGTGGCATACCTTCTGTAGGAGTCTGAGGTGCCACTAAAATTCTTGCATGGTTGAAATTCGCACTTCTTATTCCTACATTACCCCTGTCCTTGTTTCTGTAGGACCTAAGTAAACAAGGGCTTCTACAGAAACATGAATCCGAATCCTAGCTTTACCTTGACCAACCAATGTGATCCTATCCTCGGCACATAAGGTGATAATGTGTGAAAACATAGCTTTTTTTCATTTTTTACTTACAATTAGTCAAAGTTGTCTAATTAATTGACCATTCACCATTTCCATGGCATCAAACTTTTGAATATGCAATTTGGATATTCATTTTGCACATAGGTTTTTTTTAAAACTCTTTTTGCCAAGCTTGACTACTCAGAAATAAATCATTAAGCCATATATAAAAATGGTAATTTCAACATCACGGCAACCAAGTTTTTTTCAAAAAATAAAAATGGTAATTTACCACTGATTTCAAAATGAGAAAAACATAATCCATACAGTCAACAAATGCCAATGGAAATGGCAATACATGTCCAAACCTGGGAATAAATTGCAATAAATTTTGAAACCTAGGAGTAAATTGCAATAAATGTTCATATATCGAAGATAGTCAGATGTTCAAGAATTGGAAAGAATAGTGAAGACAAGAAGTACTGGAAACTTAGAACTCCTTCAGACTGGTAGTGGCATATCTGTCACAAGGCCAATGCTGGTCCCAGGAGTTTTGCAAAATGCACTTGTTTGCTGACGAGACTTGTGTGCATGCCACACATTTTCTCACAACATGGATGCAGGATTCCATCCCCTCTATCTGGGTCCCTCCTTTACACTCACCAGTTTCACCACCTGCTTCCCCCTTTAACAGTCTGGTGGACTCCGATCCCATGGACTACTCCAAGGGCCTCCTTTGTCAACACCTAGCTCCAGGGGCGCTGGTGAAGAAAACGAGTTAGAAATGTAAATTAAAAGAGAAACAGACAGGTTAAGTATCAAGTAAAATCCTTTTTTTTGTTTGTTTTTTAAAATTATTATTCCACTTCCCTTCGCAACCTGGAAATACATTTCTCCAGCATTGGATCTTTCATGGATTCACATGCTTAGAATATTCCCTGTCGTCAGCCTGATGACAGGGAATATTCTAAGCATGTAAATCCATGAAAGATACCAACGCTGGAGAAATGGAGTTACAGGTAAGAAACTACTCCCTTCTCCAGCATTGGATCTTTCATGGATTCACATGCTTAGAATATTCCCGGTCGTCAGGCTGACGACGGGGAATATTCTGAGCATGTGAATCCATGAAAGATACCAATGCTGGAGAAATGGAGTTACAGGTAAGAAACTACTCCCATATGCATTATACAACATACAAACACAAAATCTACAACCATATTTCACTTTGTCACCACCTGGAAACAAATATGTGTGTTAGACAAAATCTGACAATGACATTTACTTTTTACAACTTACATTCATACTCTCACACACACCTAGTTACCTGCTGTGATGAATTCCTTCAAAAGTAAAATGCCAGTTTTCAGGAACTACTTATTTATTTATTTTTACAGACTTTGGTGTTTATGGAATGGCTGCACTTTTCACTCCCTATTGGTTTCTCTAGCCTGTTCCAGCCTTTTAACTTCAAGTTTTGGGTGGAATGTCTTGATTTGGTTCATGTGGACAACTTTTCCACAACCAGATCTCCTTCCTTCACCATGATCTTGTAGACAACAGGTGAAACCTTGTCCACAATTTTGTACGAGCCACTCCAGAATGCCAATAATTTGGCACTCTTGTGTTTGCCTTTTGCAAAATTAAATTTGATTACTTGGTCACCCACTTCATATTCTCTTACAGATGTTTTGTGTTGTAGTATGATTTGGCACTGTCAGCTGCTCTTTCCGGATTCCATTGTGCAAATACAAATGCGTGCTGCAGGTGCTTTCTCAAATCTGCCACATATTCATGAATTGAAGTGGATGCATTTACTAGGACAGGTTCTTTAGTCCTGTGCAATAGATGTTGGGGCAAAACTGTTTTCCTGCCTGTCATAATTTGATGTGGGCTGAGGCTTATGGATTTTGACAGTGTTGACCTAATAGCCGTTAGCACAAAGGGGAGTCACACATCCCAGCTGGACCCTGCTTCAGCTACAAACCTTTTCAAAATGCCACAGATTGATCTATTGCAACATTCCACACCACCAGAAGAAGATGGCTGATAGGAAATATGCAGTTTCCTTTTCACTCCCAAGATTTGACACATCTTAGTCATCACCACAAAGGTAAAATGCCTTCCACAATATAACTCTATTCTTTGAGGCAAACAAAACCTAGAAAATATATGATTTACTAACAAGTTAGCCACTGTTTGCACACTGCAGTCCGGTGCTGGAATGCACTACATCCATTTGGACATTAGACAGGTGACTGTCGGTATATATGTTTTCCCATGCTGATTTTGTACTAGGCCAATGAAATCTATTTGCAAATCTGACCAGGGTAGTGTCAAACCTCTTTTCGGTAATGATGTCCTATTTGTTAGAGAGGCAGGCTGAAACTGTGCACACACAAAACATCCCTGAGTATACAACATCTTGGACATGTGTAGCCAATAAGTGTATACGTCTTATAATATTTCTTATGTTTTCTTTGACCCGTGGTTATTGCATCATGGGCATGACGTAGCATTAATCCCCGAAATGACAAAGGTACGACCCAATGGATTTGGCTTGACATGAACTCCCGAACTATCAGTTCATCTTGTAATCAAATTCTCTTTTTGTTCTTTGACAATACCCTCAATTCTTGTCTCCCTTTACAGTCCACCTCTGTTAAAGGATTTTGCTCTGCATCTAACAAATGATTATAGATTAGACCTAAAATTGGATCGTCCTTTTGTGCCTTGACCAAGTCCTGTTCAGGGATATCAAAGCACCATTGCGCCACAGGCTGATCAACTGTCCCCTGAGATTTGAGTGTGTTATCGCATCCACCTGGATTTCAACAAGGAGGTGCTCAATAGGAAATACTTTCCCCATCACTGCCCCAATCTTGACTAACTGATCTGCTTTGCCATTCCCCTCTTTGTCTTCCCCTGATGTTTTCAGGTGATCTCGTATTTTCCTCCAGTTTAAGATCATGTCATTCTTTGAAACAAGCTTATTTATCAATGGCCTGAATCATTCTTCCATGTTTGACTGGCTTCATGTTATATTTGACCTTTCCTCTCAACTTCCAGCCTGGTGCATATTTCACAAAACTGTTATGGGCATAGTCAGAATAAGTAAATAAAACTATTTCTAAAACTATTTCTAAAACTATTTTTTTATTTCTGCTGTGGATATTGTCTTATAAATGGCAGTCAATTATGCAACCTGACTGCGTTTGGAACCTAACCTCATGCTTATTCTTGGGACACCATTACATTTGACCCACAAATCCCTATTCCTGCCACCATTTCTTATTCAGAATCACCCCACACATGGTATGCACGTCCATCCACATACACAGTTGGGAGATTCCTACATGTTTCTTAATTGAAGGCCTTGCGTGGAGATTGTTCAAATCGGACAGATTTCTTTCAAACTCTGAATTATCTGTGGCACTAACAGTTGCACAATCATTTAAGTCTGCCAGCCCTTGATCAATTGGGCTCTTTTTGCTCTGTCCATTGCTTACATCCACTGGGATACCCTGCAATGCCAGTGTCCATGATGTGATTCTTTCCTGAGCTAACCAGGGGCTGGTTATTTATTTTCAACAATTATCCACTCCCCCTGAATAATGGGGTATAAATGTTGCAGTGCCCAGACTGTGGTCATCAGTGCCTTTTCAAATTCATTAAATTTTGTTTCTACCTGTGACCGTGCTTTGCTGGCATATGCAATAGTTTTGACATGCAAATCATATTTTGGATATAAGACTGCTGATATACGGCTGACATATACAAGTGTGAACCCTATCTACATAAAGAAATGTTGGTTCTTCTTTGGATTTGCTAAACATGGGTCTTTTATCAGACAGTTTTTTCAACTTGGCTACTTCCTCACATTGTTCCCTTCCCCATTTCTAGGGAACACCCTGCTTCAGTAATTTTAGTCAATGGTTGTGTGATTCCTACATAATATTAATACATTTCCTAATGTTACTTGTCATCCCTAACAAACTCTTCAGGCGTTTCAGATTGTTGGGATCTTTTAATTTCTAAATAGCTCCAACCTTTTTCTTTTGTGGGTTTAACCCTTGCTCTGTCACTTGCTGTCCTAAGAAATGTACCGTTCTTCTGAACACTGCGCTTTCTGCAATTACACCTTTGTCCCAGCTTTTTGCAATGGCTGAGCACATGTCTAATTTCAATGAAGTGGCTTTTATCATCTTCATTTTTGATCACAACATCATCCACCTAGACAACATTTCCTCTTTCGGGCCGCATCTGGGAGTGCTTTGCTCAGAAATATCCCACAATCACTCCCACTATTGATATAACCAAATGGAGTATGATTCCATGCATACTGTATTCGACCAAACGAGAAGGCGAATATATTTTGTATGTCTTTGGCCAAGTGCACGCACCAATATTCTGCTGTAAGATCTAAGGTAGTAAAGACCCTTGACCCTTGTACCTGATCAAGGCCTTGGTTTATGAATGGGAGTGGCAAGCTTGAGACCGGCGCCCTCTTGTATAGATCCCTCTAGTCTGCACACAACCGCCATTGGTCATTGGGCTTCAGCACAACTAATATAGGGGTGTTTGAGGTACTTTGGATATGTCTAATAATTGCCGTGCACTCTAAATTTCTAAATATTCAGGGACTCTAAACAGGAAATTGATAGCCTATATTGTTGCACAAATACAGGCTCCCTACCATATCCCTCTGGCAGTATCACAACATGCAAATCAGTAAACCCGCAACCATAAGAGTCTTTGGCAAAGACCTCTTTGAACTCCATGAATATTTTCCTCAACTGGTCTCTCTTCTTCATTTGTGCAAGCAACTGCAGCTTGAATTTGTTCCTCTACCATTTAAGAGCATTCTGGGAAATCCTCTAAAGGAGGGACTTCTGTGCTTTCTTCTAGTTGTGTGGCAGTGTCTCTTTGGAGACAATACCCTCCAATATATTGCCACATCAGCCTCCATTTCAATTTGCTGTTTTTCTTTTTCATATTCACCCACCTGAAATACGATGCAATCATCCTGATGACAACAAACCACATGCTTTGATTCATAAGGGTATACAGACTGAATCCTGACGATCCCCTTTGGTTATGAATCTAAGGACTCAGGAAATTCATCCTGTGAAGTAACATAGATTCCAGGGATGTATCCTATCACTAGGTTATTTAGATTAGCAGTGTAGGGTGATTCCTGCACTCTCATCCCTAATGTTGTACTTTCTTCCAAGTGAATGTCTTGGCACTCCTTGCTATTCACCAGTATTTCAATGGGGTCATCCCCAATCTCTACTATTGGTGTATAATCACAGTTTAGTCCCGCCCCTTTCATATGTTGTCCCTTTCTGTACTTTAATGGTATTTCAAATTTCCTCATGAAAGCAGCTATAATAGCATTCTTCTTTACTCGAAGCTCAATTGCATGTGGCATCATTTGAGCACAATGTTAAGAGTCTCTTCTGTTCACAAATTCAGGTGCCGCTCCACTCAGTACAGACCAAACCTCTTGATTCACAAAATCTAAAACCATACACATTCTGTCCATGATGTCATTTCCTAGATATAATTTGGCTTTGGTTCAACCTACAATTCATAAATTGTGATGAATGCTTGTAGACACTATTGTGATTCTCACTATGCATCTTCCCACAATTCTTTGCCACAAATGAGCACAATATATACCAAAAATGTGTTGATTTTTTTATTTAAAAACTTGGTATCTCTTCACTGTCAAGCATTTGTTTAAACACATGTTCATTAATGAAACTCTTTCCTGCTGTAGGGCCAACATTGCTTCAATCATTTCTGGAGGCCCATTCACATGCCTAGGAATTCAGGCCTGACCTTCTTTCATGTGTATTTCTGCAATTGTTGAAATATTTTTTCCTGATCTCACTCTGTAGCAATATTTTGTTTACAGTTTTCCTCACTTAGAAAAAAATGCTATGTGTTTTCATATATCTGTGTTTGCCATTTTTTCTTGTGGTCCAAGTAAAGCTCTAAAGAGTGCTGTTCTTTTCTCCTTGTATATCACACGGGCACATGAGAATGACAGTGACACTAAGCACACAGCCATTCCGAAGATACACTTGCACTTTGCTCTCAGTTCTAGCAATGGTGTGACATTCTTTTACACTGCTACTCTGGCTCATTACTTTTTTTCGGTGTCATGGATTTCTTTGCAAAATACCACAATGCCCCATTTACCCCATCAATGAGGGGTGAGAGTCTCTTAAGGCAATTTGTCCCTCACAGGAATGGGGTATTTTCAGTGGGTGTGACCACCAACTCCTGTCTCATTCTTTGCTTCCCTACCTTGCTATCAACTTCAGTGGCACATTCCACTGGAGTTAAGACAGATTGAAGGCCTTCCACTGGTATTTCTTATCCATTGAAGTTATGCACAGGGCCTTCAATCTGTCTTAACTTCAGTATGTCTTCTGGGGGACTCACTTCCTTTATGCTGTCCAATAATTTCCTTGACATCGTGGTTGCCTGCACGCCAGTGTCAACCATTGCAAATGTATTACATTTCTCTTCAATCGTAATTTGGGGTTTAATACCTGTCCTCACATTCTTCAAGTATGCACATGAAGTGTGAATTGTTGCTGATTTCAGGACTTATTTTCTTTAGGCCTGCTTGGCTTCTTGCTAGGCAAAGCATTTTACCCCATTTTTTGCCCATTTCTTTTTCAATGTCCTTGTTTATTTTTCGGTTTTGAGAATTCATCTGGATCTTTGCCACTGACTGCCCCCCCTGCTATCTCGGGACCACTGATGATCTCGCCCCATTCCTCTTTCATTTCTTTTCTATCATTTGTGTCTCTTTCACTTACCTCAACTGTGGGGCTCAAATGTTTTGTATTTTCATAAGCATCGTGTTGCAGAACATCAGCATCTTTTGTGTGAGGCATACCTATTTCCTATACCTCACCTGTTATTTCTGCCTCGTAGAATATCTGTGGCTCGAAATACTCCTCTGGGGATTCATTTGCCTTTGGCTGTTGCAACATTTTAATTTCTGATATGAGCACTGTTAGAAATGTCAGGCAATGAAACCCTTTAATTTGTTTTTCTATTTTCATCTATCATTTTACTACTGACAAGTTGCATGGCCTTTTAAAACTGTGTTGTATTTATTTTTCCTTGGGCTCTTCCTGTGTATTTCTTTTTTGTCTATCTCATCTTTACACAACTGAATAGTTTGGTTCAAATCCAAATTAAACCATACCCTGTGCGTTTTCATTTCCTTTATCAATACTATCCACTTGTTTTCTTGATTTTCAGTACCTAGGTAATTTGATTCATTCATTTAATGGTAAATCATTGTCATGTGTGCTTTCATTGTGTGGAGCCTGGCTAACTAGTCATTTGTCACTACTCTGTGCAATGCCACTCTTGTGACATTCTGCACTCTAACTCAGCTGCTGCTTCGGCACTGTTTTCTTGTCTGCTCAGATAACCTCTTCACTTGCACCGACAAGCACTAGAATCTGTCCATATCCCTAAACTCATCATTCTGTGTTCTAGGCCAGTACTGGTTGAATTCAAATTGAACAGGCCTATTTTGGCTCCTTTCAGGATACTGATTCTTGTTTGTGTTTCCCCTGAATTCCCGTGGCACAAGCGGTGTGGAGCGTGGGGTGACCTTCCTCTGTCATTTTTCAACCTGTGGAGAGGATTGAATATAACGGCGAGGGCCATAGGTCACATTCTGTCTCATATCCGACTGAAATTGTTCCCTTTGTTGATTTCCATTTTCAATTAACCTATCCACATACCTTGGTCTTGCCTGATTGACATATACCATTGTGGCAGGGTCAAACCCGATCCAGGCCCCCAATGCCTGGTATATCTCGTTATACATCTGAATCTGGGTGTTATTTGACCCGAGCATATCATAGCAAAATCCCACCTTTGGGGAGATACCAAGACATAGAGGACTAATGTATGAGCTTCTTTCGCTGGGGTTTGTGAATTGAATCACAGTGGCTAGGGGTGATGCAGCATTCCCTTGCATGGCCACACCCCTCTGGTTATGTGATATGTCACTCTTTATCTAAGCTGTCTGCAAGGGCATTTTCCTAGACTTTATTTCCAAAACTGCAGGGGTAGATTAGGTTTCTTTTTTGCTTGGCTTCTTTATTCTTACCCCAATTTTTCTCATGAGAAATGACCTCACAGATCTTAGTAGCCTGCTCGAGAATTCATCCGAGATTCTGGTTTCGGGTGAACTCATGTGCAAGATGTGAGACAATTTCACGCTGCAATCCATAAAAAAGGTAGTCTTGAATTCCACTGAGTCTGTGTCACAACTAGTATAAAATGTGAAAAGGCCCTTTTTAGGTTTTGCAAGAAATGGCATGGTGATTCCTCTGCCTGAGCCATCATGCTATATGCTGCTTTTTTTGCAATCTGTATGGAGCGATATGGTGAGAATTGTTTCCTAATCTCTCATTCAAATTCTTCTCATGGGAAATTCCCTAACTAAGGTCCACAGTAAGGTGGACAAATCGTGAAAACTGAGCTTTAGGGATGCCCAAAGTTACAAAACGTTCTGTAACATATACAAAGTGTTCCTTGATATTTACACCTGAATCGTTTTGAATGGTCATTTGAAGCTTTTAATATTTTTTATGAGTTTTAGTACATTGCACGGTGCATCATCTTGACACCCCTTTCTCTGCTTTGCGTTAGTAGACTCAGCCTTGAGTACTGGAGAGCAGCCAGTTCTTGCAGAGTGAATATCAGCTAGCAAACATCCCAGACTGCGGCTGCATTCAGCCTCAGCAAGTCTAGTACCCTGATGCCCACAGGGGGAAAACAGCTCTGTACTCCTGACACCCCTGACACCCAAATGTTGTCACCTTATTTCCCAACACTGTGCATGTAGCTCTTGTGTTTCATTATACGGTGTAGAGTTTTCTTTTCTTAGCTTAGCCATTACCTCACTAATTTCTGTAATTTGCATTTTAAAATGATCAATAGCTTCCAACTTTTTATCATTTTCATCAATCAGTCTTAAAACGGCATCCTCAAGTGCCTGTAATTCCTTAGATGTCTGACTACCGCTTTTTCAGAGTGCCTGTATTTCTGATAAGGCAAGGTCTCTATCCTTTCTGATGCCTTCCAAAATCATTTTTAAATGTACGACCTGCCCTTCACTCTTAGCCAGCAGTCTTTCTCTTCTAACTGTAACATTTCCTGACGCATAGCTGCCAGGTCTGTGCACAAGCCTGCAATTATCTCATTGTCCTTCGCTGTCAGTATAACTAACTTATGTAGATTAAACCACCTCTTCAAGGCAAGGCAAATTAGTGCATGTGTCCTTTATGATCATCTGAATGAAAAAGTCTTGAAAGACACATCTGTAACACATTTCCCTCATTAAACAGTTCCTCTGGACTGTCCTTATCAATCTCAGAAATGATGCATTCTCGACAACCCGACAGAGTGTTGGAAGACCATGTTGTCAGTGCGTATAGCTTTGTCTCTACATATTTGCAAAATCAGAAATGTCAACCTCTGTCAACCTTTGTCATCTTTGGAGTGCCCTAGTGTTCACACAATGCCACTAAAGCAATTGAAATGCAATTCAAAATGCTCATAGCACAATCTCTCTAGCTTTCCCTGAAGCAATTGAAACAGAAAAAAAAGAAAAGAAAAAAGAATTGAAAATGCACCCAGCACAACACAGAATGACTGTACTACACAGGCCATGCCCAGCAATTGTAAGAAACCAAGGTTTATGCCTGCATTCTCCACCAATTTGTGTGGGGTATTTGTATCTCTAGGGCACTTCATTTTCTGTTGCAGCATGCAATAAGCCGTGCAATGTGTTTTCCTGATTTTCATTTGCTAAGGTATGGGGAATTTGCGTGTTATGTTCGTGTTATGTTCTTTTATATCTGACCCCTCAGCTACAATTGCCAAACCTTGTGCAGTACTAGGCAGTACTAGGTCCACTAACCTTTTTATTATTAAAGAAACAGCACACACAATGACAGGCCATACCCATGGCTTTTCACAATAACACTCTTTGGCTTTTATCTTTTATATTCATTTAGCAAAACATAAAACATCGACTTTGTGCCTCTTGACACATGCTAAAAATAGGACGGAGTACAAATGAGGCTTATCAAAATGCAGTTGTTATGTTCATAGACAGATCAGTAATGCATAGACACTCTAAAGCTCCCCATGCTTTAGCACCAATGTCGCACAGCAGAAACTCCCGTTTGTTTTGCAAGATTACTTATTGTCTTTCTGTTTGGCAGGCGATGTGTAGTTATCTGTGCAGCTATTAAATGTATTTGATACTTTCACAAGCAGAAAACAAACCTCTATGTTCGACTGCATGAAGAGGGCATGAGGTCTTCTTTTACCCATGTGCCTAATCTGACACTTCACTAATTAGAATATCATCTCTATCTAGGTATTTTCTTTTTTCTTTTGTCATGTATGCTTAGCAAGAGCTCAGTGTGATTCTGTCTGCATTGCTGACAGTGAGACCTATTCCACGAAGTACACAGGCTCTCTGCCACTGTTGGCTGCTGCAGTACAGTGAAGGTCACCCAACACCCTCCTTCTTGTGCTGCCCGGCCCAGCTCTGACACTGCAGTTTTACAACACACACAAAGGCAGCCAGCCACCAGTACCTGAATCTCTTCAATTTTTTCTTCTTCCCTCTCGAACGTCCGTCTTCCCAATCTTTATCTCGGCAGTCCCCTTGTTTTCTCTTCCTCTTCCTTTTAAGGACTTTTTCTTTCTGTCCCCCTTTGCCTATGCCTACATAAAGAGCCCAAAAGATCTTCCCACCCATCTCCATCAATCAAACACCTCCCTAGTATGGCCAGTCCCCAGTAAGTTTTCAGAAGCCTTTGTGCTTCTTGACAATCACCTTTCTACAGCGTTCATTCTACACCTGAAGGCATGTAGCATTTTCATTCAATTTCCAAAGTGGCTTCCTCTGTAGTTTCCTGTTCCTCTTGCTCAAACAATGGGCTGTCTTTGCAAAATGAATTCTGCATTCCCATTGTGCTCTGAGCATCACGTTCAGCATTCAAATCTGCTTTTATTTTCTGAGCTAGCATTGCGATGTAATGTCCCTGCACCCACAGTCTGCACATTCTAATAAGTGATATTCTCCAACATTAGTTTTGTTAAAGTTAGTGAGATAAGTACATTAGTATTTAGTAAAGTTAATTATTGGTAGGACCACACTACACTACACTACACTACTCTAGCATGCTTTGCTATGCTATGCCAAATCCCAACTCCTTTCTTTGGTTTGTATCGTTCTCATCAGTGTCTCACATCAGCGCTAAGCCACACACATAGGCTGCCACACCAGCATCATTTGTACACTGGCATACCTTCTGTAGGAGTCGGAGGTGCAGCTAAAATTCTTGCATGGTTGAAATTCACACTACTTATTCCTACAGGAACTTCCTACTGATTTTCAACCAATGATTTCCACCTTTCCAATGTGCTCTGGGTGCTGTAGCTCCACCTTGTCCAAGACACTACTTTTCTGGACTTCTGTTGTCCTCACTATTAACCGCCCTCCTTAGGCTACATCAGAGGCCACATACCCGCTTGTCTCTGGTTCCAGCCTTCCCTTTCTGGCTCCACACCACCTGCCATTTATCTTGCTTTGCTCTAAGCTTGACACCTTTTACCCCAGGGTCCAGGTTCACACTAGCTTTTTTCTGTGAGACCTACACGTGATGTCTCATTGAAGCAACATCTTCAGCAACTCAGAAGGTCAGATAGGCTGCTCAATCACTTAGCCACCAGGGATCACAGGGCAGGTATGTTCTTCATTTGGTCACAGTTCTAACACACCAGCAAGCCCCTATGTTGCCACCATCAGAACCGGGCCTCCCAACCAATCAAATTTCTGTGCATGTCTCCTTCCTGCTATCTGTGAAACTCACTGGCACTACCTCAGCAGTCGGTTTGGAGTCCTTTGCCAGAAGGGTATATCTGAGGGACACACCTTCCTCTCAGGGGTTGGGAGGTGGATGGAGGGAGGTGCACTACTGGGGTCCGGAGCTTGCAAGGATCACCTCTGCTTAGTCTGCTATTTTGATCATACCTCATTATACAATCGGTTTCCGATATGCCCCAGGATTTTAGTGGCCTCGTCTCCGACTCTCCGAAGCTCGGTGAGGTTTCAGTCCCCTGGTTGTTCTACGTCGACGACCTTGTGCTGTTGGCTAGACTCCCAGGGGGATGAGTTCTCTTCTTTCACAGCTAGGACTTTATGTTGAGAAGAAACTTCTGACAATTAATCAGTCCAGGTGTAAGATAATGGTGTGGGACGCAACCCGCAGAGGAATGCGGAAGGCATTCTCTTGGCTCCTGCAGAGTAATAAACTTGAGGTAGTATGGGAATATAAGTACTTAGGTGTAATTCTGAGTAATCATCCCGGCGATCTCCCTTATTTCTTGGATCTTGATCGAAAATGGAAGACAGGTATTGCGCAGGTGCATATTATTCAGTGGCTATACGGTTAATTTTCACTCTCGCCTGGAATTACCTTTTTAAAAAAAAAGGTAATACCTATTCTCACCTATGGCTCTGAGACAAGAGATTGCGTAACCGAGTCCTTTTGGCAGAAGTTGGAAGCTTGCTTTTGGAGGGCTAGCCTGGGTCTACCTCAGGGGGTTTCTATGTGTCCAATTCGGCATGAAATGGGTGCAAGCTCTTTGTATGCAGTATATTGTTGGAAGCTGTTCTGTCTTTATAGGAAATACTTAATGATCAAAAATTCACCTTCAATTTTCACTGTATAAATATGCACTAGCTACCCACCATACTAAGATGATGGCATGGAAAGCGAGCGCTAAGAACATCTTAGAACAAATAGAGGCATCGGAAAGTACCTTGAATACTAACCCAAATATGGTTAAAAAACTCTGGTTACACGATTGGATCCAGACAAGGGAGAGGTGTCAGCTACTTAATTTATTCAATGTCCAACCTTTTGCACTAAAAAAATTAGGTGTAACAGAACAATATATGACCAAATTTCCAGACCCTAAACGCAGATCTCTGTATATGAGACTTAGATTTAACCTGTGTTACACTAGAGAGATCATATGTTTGCTATAAATCTTAGTAATGTCAACTATTACCGTTTTTGCTCTGATATCACAAAAATTGTAACGTTGAAGCATCTGATTGCTGAAGGCCCGGTACTATCACCAATGAGAGTAAAGCTTTTCAAATCTATGCTTCTTAGTATCGAATGTTGGACATATTCTGGGATTTGCTTTATAACAGCACAAACTCAAGAATGAATGTAGTTATGGTAATTTTCATGTAAGCTTTGAACTTGCTGGAGCAGCCCAAATTATATACTTTATGCATATGATTTGTTTGGAATTGATTTTGCTGCTATAACTTACCTGCATTTTGTGAAATATGTAAAATCACAAATCTGGATGCAGCTTAGGCAAAAATTTGAATACGGTTTAGTTTGAGCTGAGAAGGTAACTTTTCTTCATGATTGATATTGAGTAGGTTATGGGTTTAATTTGCTTATGTTTGTTTTTTAATCGTTTTTTGGCACCCCATTGGTGATCTAGAATGTAAAGATGAAGAAACAATGTGATGTAAACATGCCATTTAATGAGCTATTGTAAATAGGAAATGGAATGAAATGAAATAGTTGTATTGTATTGTACTGTATTATTTTTTTTTGAAAGGCTGATTCTTCAGCTAAATAAAATTTTAAAAAATTAAAAATAATTCTATTTCTTGCACTGTGTTCCCTCAGAACGAATAAATTAGTTCTTAATACCAAATGTCATTCATGAATGTCCTTATTTATCAATTGGTTGTCATGACTTCTTTTTTGGAACATTTTCCAAATTAGATTTTCTGAAACCTGAAGGTGTCTCCCTAGCCAGTCCCCGGAGATAAGTCATCCAGGTGGCCAAAACACGGCCATCGCTATTGGATCCAGTTCCTGGAGATGGACCAGTGAAGGAGGATCATCTGGATGGGGGTCCTTGGGGAGTAGGAATGGGTCACTGATGGGTGAGATGCTGTATCCCCCTTCTTTCAACACCTTTCCCCATCCTGCTATGTAGGATATTCCAAAAATCTGTCCCCCCTTTCCGACATGAACCCTTTCATGCAACACGAAAGACAACAGACTAACCAACAGAGCTGTTTACCTGACATGTCCCAATACAAGGGTCAGGCAAAGTCAGGCAATTGAGCAGAATTACACACACCTGACAGCCCTTTCCCTTCCCCACAGGGATAAAAGGTGGAGCACGAGAGCAGAGGACGAGCAAGGCAGGCCGCACAACGTGAGAGCTAACTCAGCACAGCAGTTCAAGAGGAGGCGAAAACGGTAAATACTGAGAGGGTGACAAGGAGAGAAGTGACCTTTCTCTTTCCGATCAAGGCCTGTGAAACCTCTGCAGATGGAAACATAGGTCCGTGAACAATAGCCAACGTGTGTGCAGCAGATGTCTACAGTACATGAGAACCTCCTCCGCTGATAATCAAGTAGGAGAGAGACGCAAGTCTCTGTGGTACCAACCTTTACTCAAAGGAGAAGAAAGCCAAGCAGTTCATCACAGCCGGTGAGTCGAGGGAAAAGCGATAAGAAACCAAACTGTGTTGAACGATAAATAGTCAACGGCTAAATTAAACTTTGAAAAGCTAAAGAGGGGGAAAACCAGCAACAGAGAAGGCTGGCACCCAATGGGTGCTCAGGCAGGATTATTCTGGCTGATTACCCGGTGGTAGAAAGACTAATGTAACCAGAAGCCCTTGGGAAGAGGCAAGGAGAGTTGAAAGTGGTCATACAGGGGTCTTGTTAAATCCTCTGTACCGTTGAAAATCTATGACCAACAGATGACTGTGAAGCTAAGGGAAATGAGTCCCGTTTGGTGAAATAAACATATGAACAGTGTGTTGTAAAAGTCATCGAGAGTGAACCCGGCAGAGAGAAAAAGACAAAAGGGTCAACACCCGAAGAACTGTTTAAAAAGACATTAAGATTTGTGAAGGTAAGAAAAGCCACAGAGAACCTGAAGGAGGGAGGCAAACGTCTGAAAGGAGTCCGAGCCCAAAAGAGGGAGATCCAGGGTGGCAAGTTGTCACCCAAAGTGCATTGAAAAGGAACTGGTGAATACGATTTTGTGAAGGGTCTACGCCCGGAAGAGGGGGAACTAGGGGTGAAACCATCACCCAAGGTATACGTGAAGCAGAACTTTGTGTTTGTTTGTTTGTTTGTTTGATGGCTACATCAGGAACTTTGTGTTTGTTTGTTTATTGGCTATATCAGGCCTCGAAGGCGAGAAACTTTTTATTGAAAAGAGACTTGGCCCTCGAACAACCTGACAGCTGATGCAGAACTGTCGGCTCGTGCTGGGAAAGGTCCAGCGTGTGCTGTGCTCCAAGGTGCCAACTTGTTCAGTGCTGAAAACGTGGGAAACTAAACCCCCCCTGGTAATCACATCCTGACTTATGATTTGAGAACACTTCTTTCTTTATTGGAACCCTATCCCACACTGTTTCTGTAATTAGTTGTAAGGATTTGGCAATATTTGTTTTTAGTATAGGCCCTTTGATTTGACACAACGCAACTAGGACTGACTTGTTTTTCATTTGTTGGTCAACGCTTGCTTCCATCTTAGATTTAGGTTTAGGTTAGGCATTTTTCGATACTGCATTCATTGTTCAATAAACACCCTTGAACTGTGATCAGTTGTGTCTGTCCTTACTGTTGCCACTATGAGTTGCTTACACTCTACATTTTAGTGTTCTTTTAGTCTACAATTCCATTTGACTCTGATAAATTCCACTATATTTTCACAACACACTTTTTCTATTTCAGCTTTTCTCTTCTAAAATTGAATTTGCTTCGGTTTCTTTACTGTATGTTTTGGTTTACATTTTATTATTTCAGATTAAAAGTTTTCAATCCAAACAGAAGAATTTTGTTTTATTCTATGTTAAGGTCTATTTAATCTGATATTCACTGTTAATTAAATGGTCAGCTTAGTCAAGTAAGTCCTGTTCAGTACCATGCAATATCATAAAGATGTATTATATAGCACATGTCCATTTCACCACATTTTGGTTATTTTTTTAAATGTGTGCATTTCTTACATTCGTACTATAAATACATTCACCAATGACTGGGCATAGTTGGCCCCCATGACGACCTGCTGAATTTTTTAGCCAATAGCTCCATTTAACATGAACATATATTGTTTAAGGGTAATGACCATCATTTCCAACATCGTCTGTATTTCCTCATGGCAAGAGGCTAATTTCTTGGCATGAAAATGTTTTTTATGTTTTGTAACATGTGATCTATTCGGGTATACAGTGATGTTAGATCTAATCTAACAAAATAATAGTGCCATTTCATTTCCACTCTATTTGTTGCATTTGTTTCAGAATATTCAAAGTCTCCTTGATGTCAAAAGAGAGTTCCAAAAGCATGGGAATCGAGTATTGATCGACACATTCCAATAAGGTCTCAATAACTAAAGCTATACAACTCACTACATGTCTCATGTTCTGTAATACTTTTCCATGGAAAGATTCAGTCATTCTTACAAGCGAATACAATAAATTTGTTAGAGATAGAGGGCTAATGACCATATATTAATATATTATTGCATTTCCTGTTAAAACTGTTCCAGTCGCTAATTAGTCACGTGAATATGTTATGTCCTTACAACTATAACAAAAAAACAAACATGTTTTTTAATTAGTGAGGACTATGTTATTTCAATGTTCACAATGATTAGGTGCATCAAAGTATCAATTGAATGAACAGTACAAATGAAGATTCTGTTTCTTTTACACACAAATGAAAACATTTTAATTGAGTTTAAAGGAAGGAAGTACATGCATGCATGTGGCATTTTACATTTAGAGTATCACTTTTATCTGAGATCAAGAAAATAAGGCCAAACCAAACATAGCTGTTAACTTTCGAGAACGTTGCCTTATTTCCATGTTTATATGGATCTTACTGATAAAAAAAGCATGGCTGATGGCAGTGACAGTAGTTAACAAAGGCCAAACTGAGACTTGAAACATGAGCGGCTATCATGCAGCCACACTTCAGAATAGGTAAGCCGTAAAGCCTGTTTGCTGTATCTCAAATTGTCAAATTTGTTTTACACACTTACTCTGTCATTGCAGACTTGTATCGTCCCAGAATTTCAGGGGTTCTGAACGACTGATGTTTTTCCTCATGTCCCCACCCTCCTTGAGCACTTTGAAACACTTGTCTGTGTATAGGTGCTTTATAAAAAAAACAATACCACACCTACCATACCATAACCTCTTTCATAGTATATACAAACTATCACACTTAAATAACTTTCAAAACGTACACAGTAGCAAATATAAAAAACACCTTTTCACTATTTTTACATGCAGTATATACAACTACAGAGTCACTACAGTCCAGCGTCATGAATCCATTCAAAGATTTCTTTCAAGACATAGCTTGAACTAATACATACCAGAATCTAAATAATAAAAAGATCATATGAGATACATTTACAATGATTTATCAATGATTAATGAAACAAATATAACCAAATTGATTACAGATTACCTATTGGACAAATGATTGAGGGTAAAATGGTAATGTTACTAGGCACCTGAAATATGTGAACATTTTTACCAACACACATTAACTGAAATATTCAGCTTTGGAGTAACTATTCGGTGGGTTAGCATATACATACAAATATATATGGTGCATAAGCAGTTTTAATGACCCCACATTAATGATGTATATAGTAATTCATGAATTTGTTTGTATTTTTGACAAACTGGGCCTCATTACGACATGGGCGGTAGCCATGCCGCTCAGGCTACCCCCATTCCGGGTACCGGGTCCGGGTTCGCTGAATGGCGAAATACCGGGCCATTCTGACCTTGGAGGGCCCGGTATTTCCCCATTCAGGGAACCCGGACACAGTACATCCCCATTCCCATTCGAGCCCCCATAGGGCTCAATGGGAATGGGGAGGATGCAAACAACGGGCCCGTTAATAATGGGCCCGTTGTTTGCATCCTGGTCTCCTCGCGGGACCCGCTAAGGACGCCTGGTTTTACCAGGCATCCTTACCGGGTCCCGCAAGGAGACCTCGTAATGAGCTGGTAGGGAGTTAACAGAGCCGGCATCTCTACGGCCCCGTTAACCCCCTACCGCCAGGGTCGTAATGAGGCCCACTGTGTATCTTGAGTAAAAATATTTCCCAGCAAACGTGAAACAGTTGCCAGTCACGGTAATAGCATCAGAAAAGTAATGTTATTTCTACATGTGACCATGGGATCAGATGATATCCGACATAATTTAGAAATAATATCAGGAAAATGCTAAATGCTTAAATGGTGTAAAAGGATGAATGCATATTTATGACACATTGGTTTCTTTCATGTATTTAGAATAACTGAACGTATTGAATAGCAGTGGCAAAATCTATAATAAAATATTCAAAGTAAAAAAGTTTCTGTAAATTAGTCAGTCTAAGTGTATTAAAAAAATCGGGAACAGCAACCTGCGAGAATTCACCCACATAATTATACCCAAATTATGTTTTGAAATTCCTTTAAAAATCGTTGTCGAACTACTGTAAAATGTGTCCCAGTCCACAATCCTGATCAAAACTATTTAAACACATGTTAATCTTTGTCTTTAAAAACAAGTCATATTCTCAATCTAAACGAAAGAATTGTATGAATTGAAATATTTTACACATGTCTAACGTTTATAAATCCCTTTTGTATATGCAATACAACCCTTGTTATAAATGAAACCTACTTATACATTATTAAATGCTAATTAAGTTGGGGTCTTCATGCCTTATTTGTGCTGTGAATGCGAGGAGAAGCAGGCAGAAGGTTATGGTAGTGAAGTCAGCAATTGTGCTTTGCAAGAGGTTTCCAATGGTGGTTGACAATGTAAATGCCAGAAACAGAGGGTAGCTATCTAAATATTAAGTGGGTCCCTGCTTCTATCATACCTACTCGAATCTACTCCTCTTTTGAAAGCCTTGTCTGCAGGCTCGGGGCCTGTCCTACTCTCTCACTCACGTTCGCTACCATCTACAGGCCCCCTGGCCCTATCTCTCTCTTCCTCTCTGAATGGGCCAATCTCACCTTCTCCCTCTTGACCTCTTCCTCCAAACTCATCCTCAGTGACTTCAATATCCACCTCGACTCTCCTGAATCAGCCACCACACTGTTCTGTGAACTCTGAGACACTCTCAATATTCTTCACTCCAGTTCGACCCACTCAGGCGTACTCCCTACACTTAACCCCCCACTCTCCTCCCTCCTGCCTACAACACCTGATGAGGTATCTAGAGCTGTCCACTCTATGAAGGTCTCATCCAAACATGTGCTCCCCTGCTCTTCTAGCACGATTAAGGACAACATCTATGCTCTTTCCCCGGCTCTTGCTGATTTCTGTAACCACTCCTTTATCACTGTCTCTTTCCCTCTATCCTCTTTTCCTTTGCAGATGGGGAGCAGGTGCAAGTGGATCTTGGTCACTTGGCCTAAGCACCCCACCTGGTGCCTTCCTGATTGCCGCTCTTTTTTACCCACTTAGCAAGCCCCACCCACCTGGTACCTTCCTGGTTACTGCTCTTTTTCCCTACTTAAGGAGCCCTCCAGCCTCTTTTCCTTTGCAGATGGGGAGCAGGTGCAAGTGGGTCTTGGTCACCTGGCCTAGGCACTGCCCACCTGGTGCCTGCCTGGTTGCCACTCTTTTTCCCCACTTAGCAAGCCCCGCCCACCTGGTACCTTCCTGGTTGCTGCTCTTTTTCCCCACTTAGCAAGCCCCGACCACCTGGTGGCTTCCTGGTTGCCGCTCTTTTTCCCCACTTAGCAAGCCCCGCCCACCTGGTGCCTTCCTGGTTGCTGCTATTTTCCCTACTTAAGGAGCCCTCCAGCCTCTTTTCGTTTGCAGATGGGGCAGGTGCAAGTGGATCTTGGTCACCTGGCCTAAGCACCGCCCACCTTCTTAGCCCTGCCTCTTCCTTCCTGCTCTTAACTCTTAGATCAAGGGTGCCTGCCGCCCGGGCGTCCGAAGCGAAGGGTAGATGAAGAAAAGGTCAATTTCTGTTTCAACCTATTTGGTTCAGGAGGATCCAGGGCCCGAACCCCTGCTCAGACAGCAGGTAAGCATGCACCAACATGTGTTTACTCCCTCTGTCCCCACAGGCCATCCCCACCTCTTTGGTCCACTCGTGATGTTCCTTTGTGCCCCCCCCAACTCACACAAAGGTGTTGCCTGTTTTGCTTGATTCTTCTACCCTGCTCCCCTACGCCCTACTTCTGCAGGAGTCTGTCCTGATACATTCTGGTTTCACCATCACCGTCTTGTGGATAATGCTGGATTTGACTTTTATGGACTTCATTGATTCACGGTGTGTCACACTTTCTCCTGGTGGCCCGAATCATGCTGTTCCCATCTTTAGCTTGTATCCAGGCTTGCAACATTATGTGTTACTACTGACTTCTGCAATTGTATTTGCTCTCCCCTCTTTCTTCTCCACTCTTTTTGACTGCTTACTCTCTGTTCTCTCCTCCTCTCCCTTTCTCACTTTTCCTATCTCATCCCCTCCTTCCCTTACTTTCTTCTATGCACTTACTCTATCAGAATTATCCCTGGGCCTAGTATGATAGCAACCTCGTCTGTCTCCTCCCCTGACCCCTTACTTGTTTCCCCCAGCACTATCTGATATGTCGACAGGCCTACTACAATAGTCGCCTGTCTGTTTCCATTTCCTTCTCACTCTCCCCCTCCGTTCCTTATCTAAGTCTTAGCTCTTGCACTATTTGAAATGTTGTCAGCCTGAGTACGATAGTTAATTTCTGTTCATGGCCTGTAAGAATGTCATTGTATTTTCCCGTGTTCCCTCCCTTGCCTTGAAGCGCTTTGAAGCACATTGTGCATAGGTGCTATATAAATGAACTATCATATCATATCACTCAAGCACTCCCTTGTGCACCCTCTCCTAAAAAAGCTGGTTGCTGACCCCTCCTGCCCAGCTAACTACCACCCTATTTCCTTTCTGGGTAAACTCTTGGAGAAGTTATCCCTCGCCAACTCATCTTCATACTGAACATGTTGGTTGCCTCCTCAACCATAATCTGGATTCCGGGAGTCTAGAGGCACGGAAACTGCTCTCCAGAATACCTGTGAAGACATGCTCACAAATCTTGAGACTAACTCTCCTGCTGTTCTCTTTCTCCTCGATCTCTCCTCTGTCTTTGACAAGGTCAACCATTCTGTATTCATAAAATGGCTTTGTGATACCCTCGGCATCACAGACTGTGCACTGAACTGGCTGACCTCTTTCCTCACTAACCGCCCTTGCCAGTTGCAGCTGGGTCCTTTCTCCTCCACCACCTCAATGTCTACCTGCAGCGTCCCTCGGGGCTCTATCCTATAGCCTTGGCTCTTCAATATCTATCTCACCCCTCTTGCACACTTGATCTCCTTCTTCTCTCCTCATTTCCAGTGTAGTGCTGATGGCACACAGCTTTCCTTCAAACTTCCTTCTGCTACATTTTCTTCCTCCTCTTTACATCCCCGGTTGTCTGACTGTTTTCCCGGCATGGTGTGTAGCTAACGACCTCTGATTTAATGCCAGAAAGACAGAGATCCTTCGCATTGGCACACCTACGCCCTGAATCCATCCTACCCTCTGGCTGCCTTCCTTGGGCCTCTACCCTCACCTTCATGTGAGGCCAAAAACATTGGGGTCATGTTCAACTCCTCGCTCTCCTTCACCCCTCCCATCTTGCACCTTGCCATGAATGACCACTTCCAGGTTCACCTCTTTAGAGGCATTCTCTCCCTTTCTTCACCTTTCCCCAGAAGTTTAATGTATCCACAGCTCTGGTCCTCTCTAAGCTGGACTTCTGCAACAGCCTCTTCCTCAATCTCCCCCTTTCCTCCATATGCCCCTTCAGCTAATAGAGAATAGGGCTGCAAGACTTATCCTTGGCCACAAGCCCAGGGACTGTATCACTCCAGCCCTTAGATCTCTCCACTGGCTCCCGGTGACCACAAGGATCAAATTCGAGAGCCTTTGCATTATGCACAAGGCTTTCTGGGGATTGAGACCACGCTATCTCCAACTTTTACCCCCTAAATACTTCTCTGCTAGAGCCCTCCGCTCCTCTAACTCCAACTCTCTGCTTCTCCAAGCAGAGAGTGAGGGGCATTTCTCGCTCTTCGGCTAGTGCATCTCTTTGGAACAGCCTCCCTGCCCCTCTCAGACTTGAGCCGGACCTCCGTAAATTCTGGAAAATTCTCAAACCCCTGCTTTTCTCTACCTCTTTCCCTTTTTCCCTTCCCTGCTAATCACCCCATTGCCACTGTGACTGGTGGCCTGGACTCACAAGTTATCAGGCCCCTGCCCAGTCAACACCAGTACCCCCCAACCACTTCCCTCTGCGATTCATCTGCCCTAGTACTTGGCAAGCTCTTCCACTCCTTTCCCCATCTCCTGCACTTCTCTTCACTGCACTTGCATGTCCAAATATAACAAGGCTTAGTAGGCCCACGATTGTATATTAACTGTTTTTTTTCCATTATTATTTACCCCCCTTGTTCTCTCCCCACTCTGTCTTGTGGCACCTAGAAACGCTATCTTGTTGTATAGGTGACTAACAAATGCTCAATGAATAAATAAATACATAAATAAATAAATAAATAAATATTAAGGGCTTTCACTGATATTGTGCCCAATTAATGGCAGGATATTTTTTTAAATTTCAATTGTTAGATGTCAATGAGAAATACGTGGGGGAGGAAGCTCAGTGCGGCAGGAGACCTCAACCTTATTTAAGACCCCAGTAGCAACTGTTCTTCTACTACAGTTCACCCAATTATGGCAGCAGCTGTTTCTGCTAAATTGAAATCCAGGACAAGCTATACAGAATTTGTGGACGGTTGGAGATGATGCACCCAGATGACCTTGATTATATAAATATTTTTCTCATGTACATTATGGGCATGAATGGGAATTATCAAGCACAAAGCTAGTTAGGCAGTAACAAAGCATGGCATATAGTGAACTCACCCAGGGCGTTACAGGAAGGATGCAGGAAAAATAGGTAGCTGGAATACATATGGGAAGGAGGGGAGAGAGTGAGCTCTGGCCACTGAGAAATTAGCCTGAGTTGAGGGATTAGTGATTGGTGGGATGGTCTTTGAAGAGTGGGGTCGTCAGATCCGTCCTGAATGGTAGGATGGGGACAGTCTTATCTGCATTGAAAACGTTTTTCAGGAACAGGGCCGATGGCAGGGAAAGTCCTCTTACCCAGTGTGTTCTCTCTTGCTGTTCTTTCTTTAAAGTCCGGCTATCTCATGGCTTCTGGCAGTGTGTTGGTCTTTGGAAATGGGGAGTTGATCGGCCAGGTAAAGTACTGTTTTGTGTGTGACTGCTTTGTAGCTGATACAGGCTGTCTTGAACATTATGTCAGCTTTAAGTGATAGTGCAGTTCCTTGAGGATGGGGTCATGTGGTCAAATGTTCTTCATCCTACGATGATGAGAGGGCCCAGGGTTTGGCATCTGGGATTCGGGTGAGTAGGGCACTGCCTTCATCCAGCATGCAGATGACCAGATCTTGGACAACTATTCTGAAACCCTGGGCGGGGATGGAAGGCTTGACTTTGTGATGGGGCATGATCTGGCATCATGCTGTTTGTGTTGTGTTGTTGATGTGCATTTGAGTGAGTCGGTCACAGCAGAAAGTATAGCTGAGCGATATTTCACTGGGTGGGAGTTGAGGTGTGAATCCATCGCGCCTCTTCTCAATCCACCAATACTTTCCTGGGGCATCCTGTGTGAGATTTTGAAGGAGTATGAATGTTGGCTTTGTCAGGTTGAGCTCCAGGTAGGAGCTTGGAAACTCAAAGTGCAACATTCATCTAAAGTACAGTACATACATCTAAACATACAGTAAATGAAACAGTATTAAGCAGTGAAAAATAAAGGATGAGAGAATTTGAATATTTCAAAAGATCACAAACGATAGCATAGGACAGGTATCTTGAGAGAACCCCCTAATCTAGATTATGAGACATTCTAAACGAGGAATTAGATAAGAGACCTTCCAATTTCTAAGGAACAATTCCTTAATGCAGTTAAGAAATTAAAATCTAAGAAAACCCAGAGACCAGATGGCTGTACTAGACACCTTTAGAGGTGGTTGGCTAAACCCCGGGCTGGTTTGAGGAATCATTTCTGTACCCGTCGTCACATCACAGAAAGTATGACAGAATCCTTCATCACTTTGGTGCCCAAACCAGAAGCAAGAAACCAAACTGTGCCCCTGTAATAGGCACATGGGTATGATTCATATTTTATTTATTTGCGATTTTGTCAATATATGACTTTTCACAAAATACAAAATTCATACAAAATGTATACTAAGTTCTAAAAGAGGAAAAAAGAGAAAAGAGAAGGAAAAGGAAAAGTAAAGAAAGAAGAAAAACAAGCAAATATTATAGAATAAAGTTTCAGCTTAAATAAAATTATTAATATCGAAGTGAAATTGTACACTACAATTTTAAGAGACCGTTTAGAGGAAGCCTTTCTTAATCTAATGAACTCTCACCAATCTGTCTTTGTTTCTGGTTGACACACCAATCAATAGAATCAGTCCCAATTGTCACTAATAAGATCTACAGGGCAGCTCTGAAATTGGACCTTTGTCTAATGCTTGTTGCAGAGAAAGCATTTGATTAGTTGGACGAAAGCTTTACGGTAATGGTATTGAGAGAATGTGAGTTTGGGGAATACCTCCTCAAGGTGATACTAGAAGTAACCAGAATCCCTCTATGTGTTGGAGTGAATGGTTCTTTCTTGAGAGCCCTTCGACTTAGCCAGAGATGCAAAACAGGGCTTCCACACATTGCCCCTCATTTTCACACTGGTCAAGGAACCTTGCCATGGGTACAAGAAGAGATGGACGGCAACTGGGACAATGCTTTCCAGTCCAAATGGCTACATCTAAGCCGTCTTTCCAGACAGGAGACGCAGGCCCAGATTCCGTGGTGCAAGTGAATGCTGGTGCTATTTTGAGACTGTGGAGCACTTGTATGCGTTTGTACTGTTCATGCAATTATTGCGGGCATTCTGTATGGTGAGGAGTGTGTGTGGAATGGACAAGGAGTTTTGTTGCTATTTTCCGCAAATTCTTGCATTGTACAAGGATTGAACAAGTAGTGCCACATAAAAACAAGCAAATTAGCAAACGTATTGCAAAGATTCTATCATGAGCATCACAAAAATGCACCTGATTTTCAAGGCACAATTGAATCTCCGATGTGAAGTGTCACAGTCCACCCCTCGCTAGGGGTGGACTGGCCTGCAGGAAACTCTGGAGATTTCCCGGTAGGCCTCTGCACCCTTGGCCTCTTTTGTGAAGGTATTTCCAAATGTTCTCATAGGAAAAGGGTTGGGCTTGCTCAAAATGTGTCATATGGGGGTACTTTGAAAATGATTTCCAGGGCCTCTTTTGGTGCCCAGTCCACCCCTGCCCCTAGCAACTGCTTTACGCCAGAAGAAACCATTGTAGGCTGCTGACTTCAGGACTTTACTTATATATACGTGTTTCCTCCCCTTTTAACTGGCAGTGGCAGCACCCATCAAGGCTGTGTAGATTGGCTGCCATTTTACCTGTTGGAGTTCATTAATGATGCATTCTAAAGGATGCTGACAGGAAGTCTTTTTCCTGCATAAGTGGCTCACCTGGAAATGCTTTATGATACTATTTACACATAAGCAAATATTACCATAATATTTCTAGTAATTCTGCAAGTGATCTATTACCACCATGCTAAAAATAATTGTATGAAAAACAATTAAGTTAAGCATTTTATGTTATGTTACACATTTTATGTTATGTTAAGTAAATGCGCCGGAGCACGCACATCAAAGGTGTTTTTTCAGGGAAACATTAAGAGGCACAGTAAAAACCGTTAGAAATATCAGAGCATGGCAGACACCTCCTGTGACACCTCCTGTGACGCCTCCACCACCGAGGACGTCTTTAAATGTGTACACCTTTTTTGCAGTGGAATTTGGTGTGTGCAGCATAGAGAACCGGGGAAGCCGAGAAGGGAATATGCCTGTGGTTGCTAAGGGCATAGAAGACAATTGCCATGGTCACAACTGCAAATTATATGCATTTCCCACTGCACGAGCAAAAAGAATAAAATGGCATTAAGCGCATGTAAAAAAGTTGAGAGGCAAGTTCTGCTAGGAAGAGGCACTAACCCACTTATGACTACTTGTCCATTTGCACGTGCAAAGGCAGAACTCATGTTAAAGAATTGGAGCTTCGCGGGGGCCCTACTATGATGCATGTGCAAAAAGAACTCAAATGTCGTAAGTAAGGTAAATCCCTGCAATAAATAATTTGTTCCACTTTCTTGGGGCGGTCCATGATATGACCGCCAGTTGCCCCTGTGTCAATGCGCGATGTGCGCCACGGTTGTCAAACCCCTTAAGTGACAGCCTATTAAACAAGTCTATGCAAAAAGAACGAGCATACTCGTCCTTGGCACTTAATTAAAAATGCTGCAGAGAACCCTGGTATGTTTAGGACAATTATTAAATACCCTAGCTAAAGCCAACTATTTTGATTTTATTTTGTAACATAACCACTCTGCCTGTAACCTAAGATTATGATGTGTGAATAAGATGTAAGACAAACATGCTTGTATGTAAACAAATAACTAAGCAACCTAAGATGTATGTATGAGAAGTGTGTACGCCGTGATACCTAAGGGTTTGGGCGTGTAATCAAATGCAATAAATAAATAAATAAAATGAATAGTTTGCCGATCTTGCACGGCTGCCAAAAGGTGCTGTAATGGGGGAAAGGGCCCATTACAGCAATTCTGTTTTGAAGGATGAGTCCAATCATTCTGTACCTTTGTGGATATAATAATACAATTCTAAAGGTCATAGTTATTGAAAAACAAAGTAACAGGGTAACAGCAATGCATTTCCAGGACTCAGACATGAAAATGTTTCTTTGGTACCCGGATTACAAGCGGTGGTGGCGATGTTATTGCTCATTAATTTTGAATCCATGGGAATCCATTGGGGACTTCAGCCGAATTACTGAGGCTGTAATTCAGTTGATTTTGCAGATATATCACTTGAAAGTGGAAGGATTTACCTCGAGCATGATTCTGAAGGTAAATCACCCTCTCCAGGGCATACTTGTATGGCTGAGCAGGATATGTGGTGGTAATTCTGTTGGTGCCACTTTTTTCCTGCGCTGCCATACTCATAATGAACTTGAGTTTGCAGTCTACCTTTACCCAACCTAAAACACAATTCTGCATTCCTACAAATAATAAAAAATAGTTGGAATATTTCCTTCGATTGCCTCGCTTGAACATTTCATCTGTTTTCATTGCGTGACTTCTGCATTTAGCCTACGTAGCACCAATGCATCTTTTACTTCACATCAATGGGCGTAAAAGGGGGCTATCTGCAGAAATAGGTGTGATTCCCCCAAACACTGACACAGCTCTGTAGTTCCACCGCAAATGCAAAAATAAACAGTATCTGAAAATCAGGCCCTTAAAACATTGGTTCATTTTAAGTGGACACCCTCTTTTGGGAGATTCGTGAGTATTAATGTTACAGCTCAGTTTACAATCTATATAAATTTTTGTGAAAGTTTGTATGTTCGGGGTTGGCTCCAACCCTATAACAGCTGGAGGGGCTGAAGGTTTGGCCCAAGTTTGGCTTACCAGTCTGAGGTGTACTGGTGATAGTGAGATCTGACCAACCCCACCCATTCGCCCTGTACAGGACAGGGTCCGGCCTGGTGCTATCAATATAGGCGATTTCGGGAGATTTACGATTTTGGGACTTATTCCAAAATAGGAAGTTAGGACACAAGGTCGGCATTCCAGTATGGGGTGTACTGACGATGGTTACATTTGACCAACCCCACACATGTGCCCTGCAAAAATATGGAGTGGGTCGAGCCCTGTGCTATCAGTATAGGCGATTGCAGGAGATTGGCAATTCTGTGATTTTTCAAAAATAGGAAGTTATGATGCAATATAACATACACAAGGCTATAGGAGACCCTTACGTGCATGTCAGCTACAGAGTCTGGCAACTCTGGGTGGTACCACTACTTCTCTATAAAGGCAACTACCCCAAACTATACCCCAAGATCCGGGAAGGTGGAAGCATGTGCCAGCCTTGAAGGGGATATCCGTTGTAAAGGTGTGAGCCCTGCCAGCTTGCTATATTTCTTCCAGGTGCTCTCTGTGCCCATTCATTGAGTAGACCTAGCTCTCTCAACCACAGAGCTGGGTAGATCAAAAGAAATCGAAGGTTCCTTTGCAAGAGGGAAAAGTGGGTTGTCACAACATTCTCAGGTATTGTAAGGCATGGGTACTCATTATGTTTCCCTCCATATGCTGTGACCTGCTACAGCTCTGATGACCCTTCACCACTGACAATGCTGGCTAGGGTGTTAGCCTATATATAAAAAATAAGGCACAATAACCATATACCCAATGACACGTCAGCCGTGAAGCTCGATTTCCAAACAAGTCTGGTTTTATTCAAAGTATTTCAGTCAGCCGACTGGGTCTCAACGCCTCACGACGTGTGTTCCCAGACACTGTTAGATGCGAGAGACAATGGGCAGCACTCAAGCAGTCATATATATACAGAATACATTAATATTTGTTAATGCGGTACGTCCCGCCCTTATACATATCATTCAGTCTAGGGTTCGGTAATTGATAGTTTGTGGAATGTCTACATTTAGTCTAAACATTAGTTAGTGTTGCAAAGGCTGCAGAGACACTTTTCTGTTATGAGGAACATGGAGCGCTGGCACAGAAAGGATATCTTGTTCTTAGCAGAGAAACATTCCATACAACGTTATCTGTTTGCCGGGGCTCATGAACTAATGGTCAGAAAGTTCTGAGGCAGAAATACCATTATTCGTGAAGGAGCACCGTTAGTTGCATATAATTCATGTTTAAATGCCTTTTACAACATTGCTTGCAAGACAAACCGGCACCTGTACTACAGATTAGGTGTGGCTTCTGCACAGCTTCAAGGCCTCACTGAGAGGGAAAACAATGTATTTCTGCATGGCTCTACATTCCTGCCTATGTTAGTATTTCAGAGTTCAAACTGTCGCCTCACATCGTGTGGGAGTCTAAAGCATATAATATACTTTGCAAAGCGTTTTACTAAAAAGAAAAACAAAATGCCCGGCATTTACAAAATGGACTCCCTATGGTCACATTCAGGTTTCTTGGTTTGTTCAGTTTATCACATGATGTGATTCGCTTATGGACAACATACTATTCATATCGTTCCATTTTCCAAAAAATAAAGCTCTTAATGATGCATAACAGGCAGTATTAAGCGGTGAAGGATGTATATACTAACCCATTCCCATTTCTCCGTGCTGGGGTAAATGAGAGCAAACCCAGCAATTGGATCTATTCAAAATAACATGGGTCATTTTCATAATCAGCAATAAAGTGTTATTGTCATATCCTTTTCGGTGTGTCACATCTCATGACATAAGAGTGTAGGAAAGTACATGAGCTGGGGTAAACGTAGTGGGAGCATTTACAGTTGGCAATAGAGTGTTCAAGGGATGCATAGTTTCCAAGTACTAAAACATTGGGATCAATGTAACTACTATACAAATAGGTATGGTAATCAGGAGCAGGTTAGTCTTTGTAGACCAAGTCTTTCTTAATGCAGGCGTAATGTCAATGTCTATGGGGGTCATTACGACCCTGGAGGTAGCCATGCCGCTATTTGCGTCATGGCTACCCCCATTGTGGGTACCAGGTCTGCCAGGGTCATAATGACCCCCTATATGTCTATCAATGGCAGCATCAGTATAGGTGGCAGCTGGAGCGAATACAGGCATGATCGGAGAAAGTTTCTCAGTGTCCGTCGGAAAAAGTTCTTCACAGCAACACACGTTTGCAGCAAAGTTCAAATGAGTTCGGTTCAGCCTGCTTATGATGGCAACAAACTGGTGTTTACCTCGACAGCTCCAAAAAGGCAGGAGCAAGTATCAATTTTATAGTATCGGTACCTTTTGCCTCGGCTTGTCCACGCAGGGTTGCAAAGGCCTTCACTTTCAATGATAGCACCGGGAAACCGCGTGTCAGAGCTCTCATCCGATACAGCTTATATGCTCCCTTTCCATAGGCCTCTGTTCCCAGCTCTATCCGTGAGCTGGAAACAAAGGTGAAACAAAAGTTGCTTATTACTTCCGATTTTGTGAACGTTGGATGTAACTTACAGCTCCAGGTACGGTACGAACAATGAACAATGCACTGTCGTTGTTTGAAGCAGATGCAAAGACAGTGCCAGTCAGTGATTCAATTCATGATGATGAGGCAACAGTCGAACAATGTTGAGGTAATACTGATGTTTCAATTTTCGTTGCAATCTCCCCAGGCCCTTTCTCGGGCTTAGGAAGGACTTCTGGCTGAAATTCAGCGATGTCTTTGTGTTCGATCACGGCTGTCTTTCGACGTCAGGATTATCGATCTCTTTTTCATGTGGCAAAGGAAACAGGATTCTTTTTGTGTGTGTTGCGTGGATCCAATGCTTTCGTCCATTCCCTCAGACCACAGTCTGTGTAGCCAGCAACACCTGATAGGGCCACTTCCAGCGCGGTGCAGTGAATATTTTCTTTCAAAGTTCTTAACCAGGGTTCAGTCTCCTGGTTGCAGACAATGTCCTGGGTCTGTATATCTGACAGGAAGAGCCTCCTGCACCTGCTGATGAATCAAACGCAGGTTTTGAGTCAACTGTTTACAATAGTCAATGAGTAATGGATATTCAACTTCCCTCAGTCTTTTTGGATGTGGCACATTCCAGACATTCGCTGGTCTCCCCATTATTATTTCATATGGGGAGAGGTCAGTCCTTGCTTGCACAGATGTACACATACATAGCTAAGCTAGTGGCAATGCGTCTGGCCATTTGAAATAGATTTTGGTGCACATTTTTGCTAACTTGTTTTTCAAAATACAGTTTTGGCGTTCTACCAAACCGGCACTCATCAGCTGTCTGGCTGAATGGAATCGCTTATCGATTCGGAGACCGGAACAAATTTGTAATAACACAGCCGCTATAAAATGCGGCCCATTGTCGGCCCATATAACACAGGGCAGCCCGAATCGGGGAACATTTCTTTTAACATGGATTTCACTGTTGACGTGGCTGAACAATCTTTCAGGGGATAGGCCTCCACCCATTTGCTAAACGCACATACCACTACGAGGACATATTTATAGTTCTGGCATCTTTCCATTTCTATGAAGTCAAAATGGATGAATTCAAAAGGCATTGGGGGGGGCTAAAACGTCCTACTAGTGTTGCTGTTCCTTTTCCAATGTTATGTTGTAAACAAGTCATGCAATTCTGAAGCAATCTCTCGGCAGTATTCTTTATGTTTCCATTACACCATACAGAATCGAGGTGCTGTGAATTTCTTTTCGCACATATGTGGTTTGGACTGTGGGCATCGTAACCATTGCCATAACATATGCATATGGCATCATCCATCTATTATTCTCTTTGTCCACCCAACAACCCTCAAGATCTAATTCTACTAGATCCTCGGACCATTGTTGTATTTCCTCTGAAGTGGCTTCTGTTTGTATCTCTTTGACTGTCTCAAATCCGTCCTCTATCATGCAGGACACTTTTTCTGCTGTTTCCACATGGCAGTTTGTTTCGCAATTCGGTCAGCAAACGCATTTCCCTTTCCTACATTACACGTTATTTTCTTATGTGCATCACATTTTATTATTGCAACCCGCTTAGGAAGTGCAAGTGCATACAACAGTGTCACTATCAAAGTGCCATGTTGAATCTTAGTTCCAGTGACATCAGGAAGCCCATTTCAGCCCATTGTTGGCCAAAATTGTGGACCACCCCGAAAGGCTACTGGCTGTCAGTATAAATGTTTACACTAAGAAATTTCACAGGCTGTAGCTAACGCTATTATTTCCACAGCTTGTGCTCAGTAATATGGGATTTCTTTGTCCTCTACAATAGTTTTCAGTGTAGTAATGCCATAAGCAGCAGTTGATGTGCCATTCAGTAATTTAAAACAAGAACCGTCACAAAACATTTCTCCATCTGACTCTTTCAAGGGGGTATCAGTTAAATCAATTCTTTCTTTTGTCTCTTGCTCAGTAGTGATTAAGCAATCATGTGATACTCGCTTCTCACTCCCTTTTTCACTGGGAGGGGGCAATAACTTGGCCGGATATAAAGCGCAACATCTCTTAATTTGAATATGCGGTGCAAATAGGACAATTTCATATCTCGTTAGTCGGGCGGATGTGAGATGTTGCGTTTGCATTCTATTTAAAAGAACGTCTACTGAATGGGGTACCATCACAGTTAAAGCATGACCTAAAACCATCCCCGCGGTTTGTTTTACGGATGCTGCAGCTGGAGCAACAGCTAGCAAGCAACGTGGCAAATCACATGCAACACGATCCTGCGTGGAAGAGAAATAACCGCATGGTCTATTTCTGCCCAGTGTTCCTGAGTCAAAACAGCCAAAGCACATCCATCCTTTTCATGCACAAATAGCATAAAACCCTTCTCATAATTTGCCGTGCCCAAAACTGGAGATGACCATAATGCAGCTCTGAACAGGTCAAAAGCTTCTTGACACTCCATGTTCCATGGCAAAGGTAAGGTAACATCCTTCCTTGTCAATGCCACTATCGGTTTTGCAATCATTGAGAAATTAGTATCCACTGTCTACAATATAAAGCCATGCCAATTAAAGCCCTGACTTCCTTCTGCGTGTATGGAATAGGCATATCAGAGATGCTCTCTACTCGTTCTGGTGTCAATCTTCTTCTCTCCTTCGATAGGAGGTAGCCGAGATAGGCCACCTGCTCTCGACAATACTGACATTTCTTCAATGATGCCTTCAGACCGTGTGATTCCCAATGTGTCAATAGTGTGACAGTTTCTTTTGTACAAATGCCCTCTGAGTCTGCTGCTATAAGTAGGTCATCAATATATTGTATCAATATACATCCTGATGGTAATTCAAGCATATCCAGTTGTTCTTATAATGCTCTACTATAAACACACTGACTTTCAGCGTAGCCTTGTGGAATACATGTAAATGTAAATGAGCGCCCCCCTAAAGTAAAAGCAAACAAATATCTACTGTCTGGATGTAGGGGAATACTGAAGAATGCATTCTTCAAATCAATCACACTGAAGTGCGATGCCGAAGCAGTAATCATAGTCAATATTGTGGTTACATCGGGGACTAACAGGAATTGGGGATCAACTACTATGTTAACGGGGCGTAAATCAATTATAAAATGGTAAGGAATATCATTATCTCCTTTCTTGTAAACTGGACATATTGGGCTATTACAAACACTACCAGAAATGTCTTCAATTACATTTCCAGCAATTAAATCAGACGCAATAGATCACAATGCCTTTTCACCTTCACTCGTAATTTTGTATTGCGGAATACGCGGTAATGTAATTTCTTCCTTCAAATTTTTTTTACTGGTTCTACTTTCAAACATCCAACATCATTTTCGTTCACTGCCCATATGCAAGCTGGTACTTCACACAATTCAGTCGGCAACGGCATGGATACAGGTGTTTTTGTGGAGAAATCGTAAAGTACACTCCATCAGGAGAACAATGAATTACTGCATTCAACTTTTTCAATAGATTCAATCCCAACAAATTTTCCCCGCAATTTCTCATCAAGAGAAACGGGCATGATTCAGTAAATGGACCTGGTGTAATTGGCACTGGTTGTAAAACTGGACTAATTACTGGTGTACCTGAGAACCCTACTGAGACATTCTTATGCGCTGGCATTGGTATGTTTGGAACCCGCTGATGACGAATCGAAAAAATGTTTGTGCACCTGTGTCAACTAAAAAAATGTGCTCCCTATTCCCAACCTTCATTTCTACGTAAGGCCCTTTCTGGTCAACGGGAATAGGCACTGGTTCCAACCCCTGTTTCGGGCTATCCTAATGGAACAGTACATCATCAGATGTAAAGTCTCCAGAGTAGTATGCATTGGAGGGATTATCAAAAACATTTCCACCATTCATGGTGTTCCGTTGTTGATTTTGATTAACCTGATTATCCTGAAATTGTAGCTCCAACTGATTTCTATTCGGACCTGCTCTTCCTGGCCGACCTCTATATGGTCTTCTCGAAATAATCCCATTTCTATTCTGCAAGTGCGGGCATTGTGCTCGCCAATGGCCTTCTTGTCTACAATAGGCACATTGATTTATACCTATTGGACCCCCGTGCATGTTGGATTTTGAGGCAAATGGAACTCTAGATGGTGCATTTCCACCACCTCTATTATTGTTTGATACCTGTTACAATAACACTCTGGTTTTCAAATCTCCTTTTTCCCTTATTGCCTTATCCTTGTCTGAATATACTTGATTCTCACAATATTGGGCCATATGCAATACTTTGCTTTGTGATTTTGCTTGCCATGCACTTTCAGATGTCATTATTAATGTTTGAATTTTCGGTAACAATCCTCGCACAAACTTATCAACAAACTATCTCTTACCATGTTCAGTACTTAGATCTTGACCACTAAAGTCTGCAAATACATCTTCAACTCGGTTAAAATAATCTGTCGCTCCTTCTGATTTGCCTTGGAAGCAAGCAGTCAATTTATCCCAAACTATTCTCTTCTCAGGCACTAAAGTTTTAAATTTCTCTACTATCCATAAAGGCAAAGACAAAATTACTTGCAGAGGCTTCTCCCCCCGCCTTTCTTTCACTATCAATTCTAATTAGGTTCTCCCATGTATCGCCTAACATCGGCGCATCATTTATACTTCTATAAACTTCTGTTTCCATATGTCTGCAGGAAGAATCAAAGGGAAAAATAAATCAATGTGACTTAGCATATAAAGAGACACATTTAAAACTGATTCAATTTCCTTATAGAATCACGCCAGATTTTTTCTAATGTCAGGAACGGTCTGCTTTATCGTTTTCACTTCTTGCCTAGAAAAGGGAACATGTACAAACTGTGCGATATAATGGGCTTCTATCATTTGCGCTGGAATCGCTCCATCAGCGGCAACCTCTACTTTCGGGACAAACGTGGGAGGCACCTCCCTCATGGGTAATTGCAAAGTAGGGAATTCTACCTCTGTTCGTCTATTAAGCAGCAAAGCCAAATCAAGAGAAAAAGCAGTTGTTCCGGTGTCAGGCACAAATGCTCTTTTATAAATCATCATTAAATCAGCAGGACATCACACTTTTTTTCTTCATACATTCATCCTGCAAATACTCCACTTGTAACTTGTAACACCTTTCTCTGCATCTTTGGTGTATACTGACTAAACGTATCATGCACTTCACTTGGGGAAATGGCGGCATCCGTAATCCATCTAAGCGCATCTCGCATACAAATTCGCTTCTCTTCACTGATGGGTTTCAACGGCGGGAGAAACCGTTGCTGAACATATGACATATTCGGTTCACTTTTACTCATTATCTCTTTATGCAATCGATCAAGTTCTCGCTTGAACACAAATATTCGCCCTACATGTTCTCGTACTTTCACCGCATTATCTCATATATTGGAAAGGACAATCAAATCACGCAACTCTTGCGGTATCACTGTGGTAGTCAAATCACTCCATATTTTAACAAGATAATCTCCCATACATTCTAACAATACCTGTTGTTCGCCAAGGCTTGTATGATCACATATGGAACTTTGCACCGCCACTTCATCGCTATCATCAATATAGGTCTAAGGCCACTGTTTCAGTTCGTCTTTCCTTTCCTTGCTAATCGTATTTCGAGTCAGTCTAACACTTCCTTTTCCAGGCCCCATTGATGCAGAACTATCAGCTAAAGCGTATAACTCATGCTCTGAAGGAGGTGGAGGAAATGATGTCACGGGTGCAGATGGGACGGCTACTGCAGGTGCAGATGGGATTGTGGGAATAGCAATAGCAACAGGAGGGGATACCTAAGGAGGCGGTGCAACTGGGTCAGTGCCTAAATGTTCATTCCTTCACTCATTCAATATCTTATTTATCAGTTCATCTGATGTATGGAAATCTTGTGAAAAATATATTTTCTGTACGTCCAATTGGAAGGCCCTATCCATGTTCCTAATAGCTTGTATTTGCTTCTGCTGATCATGCTCTAGCGCTTTTTCTGTGTTTGATTTATGTCTATGTGCATGTTTTTCTCTACTTTTCAAGCACAAATTCACTTCCTTCCTCCAGTCTCTTACAACATCGAACGCTGCAGGTCTGGCCTTTTTCCATAGCAAAACAGATTCTAAATGTTCTATACACGCTAATTCAAAACTCCCATTATTCGGCCACTGAAGGTCTGATACATGTCTGGTCTGCCTATGCCAAACCGCATTAAACACTATTGCCCCTATTCTGTATTTTAAGTACATATCATGTGCCGGCGACCCCTCGGGTGGGGTGACCTGGCCAGTTTCCAAAGATTTTCTACCGCAGTGAAAAAAAACTCACCAGACAAGAAGATAATTTCCCAGGCATGGTTAACGTTTACTCTTTTCTTACCCTGGGCGTTTGTACTTGTAAGTGCAACTCTCGACCAATATCAGGACGTTTAAGAATCGGGGCACGACTCACCTGATGAACCAATTCGTCTCTCAGGACGCAATTTGCCCGTATACAGGTGCAACCAAGAATCGTCATGACCGTGTGTCTGGCTCAATTTGCCTCGCTTCCAGGACCCTCGCCTCGATGCAATCTGGCTGCTGCTCGTCGATCAGGGATTGGCTGTATACAGATCTGCAGAGGAGTCTCTAATCACTTCTGCAGGGGCGCCCCAAACACCTTCCCATCCTGGTCCGACAGCTTCGTCCTCGCCCTCATCACTGCCTTCAACGTATGCAATGGAGTATCACAGAGAGGGTCCCTATTCGGGCGCCATCTTTGTAAGCCCATATATGGAAATAAGGCACAATAACCACATACACAATGATACGTCAGTCGTGAAGTTCGATTTCCAAACATGTCTGGTTTTATTCAAAGTATTTCAGTCGGCTGACTGGGTCTCAACGCCTCATGACGTGTGTTCCCAGACACCGTGAGATGCGAGAGAGAGTGGGCAGCGCTCAAGCAGTCATATATATACATAATACATCATAATTTGTTAATGCAGTACGTCCCGCCCTTATACATGTCATTCAGGCTAGGGTGTGGTAATTGACAGTTCATGACACGTCTACATTTAGTCTAAACATTAATTAGTCTAGCAAATGTTATGAGGAACATGGAGCGCTGGCACAGAAAGGATATCTTGTTCTTAGCAGAGAGACATTCCATACAACGTTATCTGTTTGCCGCAGCTCATGAGCTAAGGGTCAGACAGTTCTGAGGCAGAAATACCATTATTCGTGAAGGAGCACCGTTAGTTGCATATAATTCATGTTTAACTGCCTATTACAACAGTGCTTGCAAGACAAACTGGCACCTGGACTACTGATTAGGGGCGGCTTCTGCACAGCTTCAAGGCCTCAGTGAGAGGGAAAACAATGTATTTCTGCATGGCTCTGCATTCCTGCCTGCGTTAGTATTTCAGAGTTCAAGCTGTGGCCTACCACCGTGCATGAGTCTAAAGCATATACTATACTTTGCAAAGCGTTTTACTAAAAAGAAAAAGAAAATGGCCAGCATTTACAAAATGCACTCCCTATGGTCACATTCAGGTTTCTTGGTTTGTGAAGTTTATCACATGATGAAATTCGCTTATGGCCAACATACTATTCATATCATTCGGGCTATGTGATTACGTTTACGATATAACAAGGGATAGTGCGAGTTGAAGTCAAAAACATCTGGAGGGCTACGTAATGAGTAGCCACGCTGTAAAGCATGCCAAACTAGAATAGGGGCAGAGTGGATACAGATACAATCCCCCCAAAAAGGTGATTGCATATGAAACAGGTTGTTTGTTGGCTTGAATGTCTGGAAGCAATCATGGCTTTCTGGGAAGGATAGGCCCAGCTCTCTGGGGCTTGGCGCAATACCAAAGTGTCCAGTGAATGCATGGGTTAAGATTAACAGACCCCCACCCCATTCATGCCATTATTTGTTAATGCTGCATTCTCCCTAGGTCTGGTCGAAATGTCCTTTTCACAATGGAAAGCCGGTGACTCATCCAAATTGGGGTCTCCGCTCATAGGCAGAAATGTGTGGTTTTCTGGAGTGCAATGCATACTAGGGTATTCTTAAAACGTACCACCCTGACTACTTCCAACTATGTCTCTGGGCCCTAGGGAAATCTGTTAAACTAGTGAGAAGCAGACTGCTTATAAATAAAAAAAAAAGCACAACCCAAGTTAAGACCAATGGGTTTATTTCAGTCATGTATAGGGTGCTCATTAGAAGGTAAAACACGGGGGAGGGAATGTTAAGAGTTTGAAGAGAGGAGACCCTTGTGGTAATGGTGGAAAATGACACATGGAACCCAACCTAGAGAAAGGCATTCAAGATATTGCTTAGTGTTGAAGCATCCGGCTTGCACTACAAACGTATGTAGACCGTAGCAAGGGAGCCCAAACAAATTAAGAGGGTCTGATGGGGTTCGCCCATGAACATTTCTAAAATAATGGGTGCATTTTATAGTACACTTTTTGAAAAACTGGATACAAAACCTGACAGTTTGCAATCTAAAGAGACATCAATGGCATTTTCTACGGGGCATAAATGGCCAGCAAAAAAATTCTATGCCTGCTCCCTGTGGCCCCCACCACCTCGCAGTCACACGTAATCAGTTTTGTTCGTGCGATGCGCTAGGGGGCCCAGGCATGGCATTTTTTACTGGGCATCTCTCATAGATTCCCATAAAAAAAATGGCATGCCTTCCCTCTGGGCCCCCCAGCACCTCACACGCAAAGATAATTAATTATGTGTGCATGCAATGTGCTGCGGGACTCAGGGTTCTGGCATGACATTGCATGTGAGGTGACTGGGAATAGATGTCCAGCAAAAATGCCATGCTTGTCCCTTAGGCCCCCAGTGCATCACATGCACACAATCAATGTGAGTATGTGTATATGCGAGGTGCTGGGGGCCCAGAGGGTAAACTTGGTATTTTTTACTAGACATCTATCTTAAATGCCCAGTATAAAATCCCATGTCTGCCCCCTGTTCCCCGCAGCACCTCGCAGGAACACATAATCAATTGTGGTTGTGCATGGCGCTGGGGGGCCCAGGCATGGCATTTTTTACTGGGAATCTCTCATAGATGCCCATTAAAACATGGCATGCCTTCCCTCTGGGCCTCCCAGCACTTCACACACACAGATAATCAATTATGTGTGCATGCAAGGTTCTGGGGGACTCAGGGTTCAGGCATGACATTGCATGTGAGGTGCTCGGAATGCTAGGGAACTGGCATGGCATTTTTAACTGGGTATAGATGCCCAACAGAAAATGCCATGCAGGCCCCCAGGGCCCCCAGCTACTCAAACATGCACACAATCAATGTGATTATGGGTGTACATGCGGTGCCCAGTAAACCAATGGATGTATTGTTTTAGACCTCTGTAAAGCAATCTGTTGCTTCTCAAAGCTAGGTCCACACTCAATAAATATAATAATAATAATAATAATAATAATAATAATAATAATAATAATAATTCTGCCTGTCCGCTTGGGGCCCCCAGCACCTCACACATGCACACAATCAATGTGATTATGTGTACATGTGAGGTGCTGGGGAGCTCAAGGGTAGGCATGGTGTTTTTACTAGTCATCTATTATAGATGTCTAGTAAAACAAATACCATGACTGTTCCATGCTCCCCCCAGCCTTCACACACGCACCAAATCAATGTGATTACATGTGTAGGCAAGAGCTTCCTGGTTACCGCACATGTGGGCAGGAGCCGGAGGGTTGGTGATGAATCACCCTGCTGTGGCCTGCTCTGTGTCTTTGTGCGGGGAGGTGCAGGAGCTCCCCGCTCACACATGCAAACATAGATTCCCCAGCCATCATATCCAATGGGCTATGCAAGGCTGGGGAAGCAAAACGCCTGAGCATGTGCAGCTGGGGTACCGAACTGTCAAAGGGAAACCACAATTCCCTTTGACAGTTCAGCAAGCCCAGGAGCTCTCCCTCATCTGAAAAAAGCAGCCGAGGGAGCGTTCAGTGCTTATACTGGGCTGGCTCCTTGGCTCCTCCATAATGGGATAGGGGGCCGGTGGGTCGGTACCACATAACCCATTAAGAATGAGCCACCACTGAAATTATCACTAACAAAATAAATGCCAAAATGTAAGACAAACAAAATTTAGAATAACAAAATTAACCAATGGATCCATTGTAAATGTGGCGCATGCCTTTGTCATGTTGGTTAATCCTCCCACTGTCCCAGTGTCTTAAATGTTTCAGGGATGTATAATGGTGCTGGGCTTACAGCTTGGGAACCAGTTCAAGGATTTGCACTGGAGGAGCCCACAAGCAAAGGATTAAGGGGGTAGTGTACTTAACACTAAGGAATCGCAACAAACTTCTCATGTCTCCTAGCCTGAAGGTTTTGAGCTGGGGCAGAAGGGGCCCAAGCAGCTGGTTGGGCAGAGGGTATCGGGAACCCAGGAGCTCTAAAAGGGGAAAGAGGGTAGTCTTGAAAGACCCCGTGTGGAGCTTTAGGGTTGTGGAAGAACACAGACTCCCTCAGACCCATGCACTGAGGACTAGATCAGAGGCCAGGGGACAGACAGCCTCAGAGATCTGGGGAGAAGAATGAGATGACCATGGGCCTAGTTAGACTCCTCCACAATGTTATCTGTGGGATGTGGTGTCTAGCAGGGCTATCATAACCAATGGTGGAAATGGTTCAGCTGAACCGGGATGGACAGAATGGTTCTCCATGGAAAGGCCCATCAATCAATCACATCACCAAATGTGCAGGGACTCCTTCGGGCTGGGGTTCTCCTGATGAGCTGGTATGAGGACATGCCCTTCTTAGCCCCCACTAGCCTCTCTGCAACCCTGGAGGGTGATTAGAGTTTGCACTGTTGTCAGGAGTGATGAAACCCCCATCCTGGAAGAGGAGTTGTGACAAATTGACTGGAAACACAGCTGAACGAAGGCATACCCTCTATGGTATGATTGTATAAAAGAGAGATTAGAGACAGAAAGATTAGAGACAAAAACGAGATACGTTGCATCCTGTTCATCCTTTGCCCTACAGACACGAAAAATAATAAACTTTGTATGCATTCATTGTATATTTGTAATTATAATCAATTAAAATCACGCCTTTGTATAGTACGAAACACAAACTGTTGTTTGACCCTAAATAATAGATGTAAGCGGTTACCAAACTGAATGACATTGGTTTCATCTGCAGATGTAGGATAGCACTCTGGATCTGCGCTTCACAGATTGGAACCTGAGGTTGCCCGTGGCCCCACTTATAATCAATTTGACCAACCAGTTTGGTCTAGTCTGGCCCCATTGGGATGGGACCAAAATAGTTTCCCATATGACTTTTATCTTCTCTAATGCCAGACTTTACCCATTACTTTTTGATTGTTTCCAAACCTGTTGATCACACGCAGTTCTATGGAATAAATGCATTATTAAAGTGTGCTGTTGGAATTGAAGTATAACAAAGCTGTTACCTACACCTAGGGGATGACTGTTACCGTTTTGCTTGGGGGCATCAGCAACATATCAGCCCTTGGGCTAGAAGCACCAGCCCACCCTGCAGAGGCCCCCAAGGGCAAATTATCCTTGAGTTGACTTCCGGTGCAGGGCGAGCGGAAATTCCGCTGCTCTAGGTGAAGTGACCTGTCCTCCTCAAGTACCCTTGAGACCCACACCTTCTAGGAACTCTGAAAGCTGTGATTCAACTGTCCAACCAGAAGTCTACACAAATCTCTCTGAGAAAAACTCAATTGCATTGACTATATCCTCATAAAATCCTTATCATGCATATTTGTTGGTTGCAGATCTGTGATTATGCAAAGTGCCAACGCATAGCTGGGATCCTCGCAGTGCGTTGGGACGCTGCTGGACACGGCAGGGCCTGACTTTTGCCCTGTTGATGTTGGCTGGCTGGAGGGCTCCACCTTTTCCTGGGCCTTTTCATGGACTTGGGAGGCATTACCTGTGTTGCCCTTGCCACTTGGAGCCTATGGCGGCCTGGGCACAGCAATAATTATTTGGCATTTGGTATTGGATTAGGGTGTGCTTTGGAGCTGCCTTCAGACATTTGTGAGTCCGGAATGGAGGGGGTGGCGCAGCAAGCACTGAAAACGGTTGTTGGTCCGTCTTGTGGCGTGTCCCACTTTCTTTGTTGTGACATCTACCACTGCTTAGACTTATTTTGCGGACCGCGATTGGTTTATACCGCTGTCATTCTGATGCCATTTCCATCTTTGTTCCCACCCTCTCTCATGTCCAGTCGTGTTCCCCTTTTTTATTCATGTTTGAGCTCATTTTCTTGTCTGGCTACATTTTTCTACTAGTTGATCATTTTTACAGTTAACCGGATCATCATGACATTTCAATCTTTATGGTTAATCTTTTGTCTCCCTCATCTCTCTGTTCTACTTATTACTTGTACAATTCATCATTTCTATATTTGTACCGTCTCACTAATTTTTCACAGCGCTTTGGTGTGAAGAGCTTCGGACACCGAACAAACAAAACAAAACAAACACGCATTACAATATGAAATGATTTAAAAACACTTACACATTGGTGGTGTCTCACTCAAGATATCTTCAAATGACTTGTGGCAAAGGCAACAAGAGCCAATAAGTGTCAGGATTGTAAAAAAAGAAACAGATATATGGTGATCTGGGCTTCTTCCCCAAGCAATATTTGTGAAAACTAGTGCAATATTTTGTAGCACATTGGGCCATTTTCAATATTACAACACACATTGGGCCTCATTAAGATTTTGGAAGTAATTCAGTGATCCATTGCTGGCACTCAGTCCTGCAAATTTTCATAGGGATTACGAGTTGTTAATTCCTATTTTTGGATGCCTAGTAACATAAGCACAATTTTGTTGTTGGAAGGAGGGTCTCATGCCACCTCAATAATTCATGTTTGGTGGGTCAAAGGTCAGCCCGCTATTTCACAAAGCAAAAGAGCCAGTGGTCAGCCACGATCATTAGTCTTTTCGAATATCACTTTGCTTATTTGTTGGAAGTGGCTATGTGCTTACAAAACATTCAGAGCAACCATTCATGCTCATAGTCCAAGTGTGGTGCAGGGCACCTCTTTTAATTTTCGCCCCTCAGACTGTAAGTGTGTGATGAAGCTGGTTAATCTCTGTGTTTAGTTCCATCACAGAAAGCAGTTTGAGTTTTCACCCTTTCAGAGTTCCAGATGGCACATGTTGGGTAGTTTCCTGGGGCTTGAGGAGCGAGCTTACAGAGCAGTCCTTCCCTTGACTTACAGTGATCAAGCGGCAGAACCATCATGAACAACCAAGGTAATGCATGGAAAATGAAAGGCAGCATGCCTGCCTCATGATATAAACTGCCTTGCCATTGGCTTAATTGGAGGAAAACAATGAGTACAAAGAGGCAGCTAGATTGCATTGCAGTGATTGCTTGTGATTTTGGGCAAACACTATATTCTAGAAGATCTGGTTGCGACTCTCCCGGGGGCCCTCCACCCAAGAACAGGTCAATAAGACATGTTTGTGCTGGTAGAGGGACTCCCAGAATGCCCTTTGTTTTGCATATTAAGTAACTTTGGTTCTTATCCTGAGTTACCAGGGTAATCCAGACGTGGACCCCTTTCTCACTGTTCCTAGAGAGGCCCAGCTCCAGCTCACTGATGAAGCCCGACTAGGCTGAAACACATGTCTAGGGTTGCTGTTGGTACTCTTGTTCAAAGGGGAATTGCCTAGCATTTCGTTCTTGACTACCCTTGCACAGGACAAAGACTGATATGCAGATGGACATTTCTCCTCTGTGAAAGTGACAGTGAGCTAAAGACCTACTTGAGACTCTCTTGTGGGCCATTTTTGTGCCGGTAGAGGGACTCCCAGAACCCCCTTTGTTTTGCATATAAAGTAACTTTGAGTCTCACCCTAAGTTACCAGGGTATTCCAGACGTGGACCCCTTGCCCACTGCTCTTAGAGAATCAGAACTCCACCTCACTGATGATGCCAGACTAGGCCGAAACACGTGTCTGGGGTTGCTGTTGGTACTCTTGTTCAGAGGAGAATTGCCCAGCATTTTGATGCTGGATTGCCCTTGGGCAGGACAAAGACTGATATGCAGATGGGAATTTCTCCTCTGTGAAACGTACAGTGAGCTATTGAACTGGCTGAGACTCTACCGGGGGCCACCTCTCAAGAACAGGTCAAAGGCCCGTGTTTGTTTCAGTGGAGGGACTCCCAGAATTCCCTTTGTTAATTATATATTCTGGGATTTTGTATAACTTGGCATACTAAATACATTATGGAGGTCATTTTGTCAAAAATCATAATTTCATGCAGGGGACCACCAACGATTAAACGCACTTGTTGCCAAGTTTCAACCCTCTCAAAGCGGGGCGTAAAAGTAAAGAGTTAAGCAAGGAGAAATCAACTTCAGTCTTTGAGGCTCATTTCTGACCCTTTGTAATGTTAATCACAAATGTAACAGTCTTGCCTAACGCTTTTACATCTTTCATTAACGTGGTGCCCCATTTTTGTCAAATTGTCTGGTGGAGAGGAGGGACGGAACACAACTTCTGCCGTCCCCTTCCTCTCTGCCATGCAAATACTCCAGCATTGATCACTGCGTGCATGTTTATTCGGGTGCAAATGCTGGGGATCCCTATGAAGACTTCAAGCATGCTGCACCTTCAAAATGCAGGCAAATTCCATAACGATCCATTGTAAACGCTGCCTGCCTTATATACATGGCTGGCAGCGTTTAGTCAGTTTGGACAACAGAATGCAAAAGGGGAGGGCAAACGACAGTGTACGCCTGTGTACATGACCTTTTGCCTGTCGTTTTGCACTTTTCCGTGCAATTGATGAAAATGTAGAGTCAGGGACCCACCTACCTGTATGTGTACAAGTAACAGGTCATCACTGCTGAATTACAGGCTCAAATAAAATGAGATCCTTTACTTTTACTCTCCGATTTGAGAGAACTAATATAACTAATGCACTGTCCACAAATACGCTTTACAGAGCGTGTTTTATAATATACTTCAATGGAATCTGCCTGCTTTACACTAGGTGTAAAAGTGAAGCATTTTCCATTGCATTCATTGGTTTACACCTGCCTGAAAATCTGATGCAGCGGTAAAACCAAATGCTCTCCTGAGACAGATGAGGAAAGCAAAGCATCTACACTTTGCTGCCCTCCTATGCCTCAGAAAACGTGTGAAATGAACTGGAGCATAAAAGGAAGCGTAAATTCATTTGACGCCTTTTCCATTATTCATTACAAAAAGACACTCTGCAGCTCATTTTAATGAAATTTCCAGTTTGGTGGTGGAGAGTTGTTACCGGTTGATATACACATCGCAGCTCCCTGCTGCCAATTTTTCGTTATTGTCATGGCAGAGTGCAAAAGGTGATATATATGTGTGTATGCTGCCTTTTACCATGTACTTTTGCACTGCAACGTGCAAAATGAGTATATGCAGCCTGGTATCCTTGCATGCCAGGCAGCATTTATTTTTTATTGTGCGCGTCGCTTGCCATGATCTCATGGCAAGCGACGCTCACAAGCATGTGGGATTAATTTCAATTGTGAATAGTGCTTACAATGCGTGCATGGTAAACTGGGTTCACAATTACAATTTAACTCATGTTCACATGGGAAGTGATGATCACAAGCATGTGGGATTCATTTCAATTCTGAATACAGCTTAAATGCGTGCATGGTAAGCTGTGTTCACAAATACAATTAGACCCTGCCTGTCATACAAGCATGTCGGGCAGGATTTAATTGTAATCCCTATGGGTCCGCTGGCTGTATGTTTGTAATGGGGTGCTTAAAGACTCTGGCGCCAGCAGAACAGTCAGGCTGGGAAATCCTGCACCGGATGATGGAAGTAGTCAAAGGAAAAGGCAAAGTCTACTTTATTAACAATCCATATAAAGCAGGGACAGCATTAAGCACACAAGTCTCCAAAGCTCTCAGTTTATCCAATACAAAACAATAGATTATAAGGCAAAAATACGTCACAACAGATGCTATTCTGCAATTTTGGTTACAAAAACCTGTGTGGTGGGGGATTGGTTATGGGAATTGTCTACATACATGATATATAGGGGTTGGTCTTTTCATTGGATACAACTATCTGATGGCCCCACCTTGCACCACCCCTAAATTGATACAAGTAAGAAAAACGGTTCATAGACATAATTTCGAATACAAAATATTCGAAAGTCAAAAAGTCGAAAAAAAAACGTCGAAAAAAAAAATGTCGAATTTTTTTTTAATGACGTTTTTTTTTCGAAATGGGGGGGTTCCCCCCCAACCCCCCCTTTTTTTTTTATTTTTACCTATTTTTTTCACAGAAACTAGAGCCCAAAAAAAAATATCGAAAAAAAAAACAATTCGACATTTTTTTTTCCACATTTTTGATTCGACTTTTTTGACTTTCGAAATTATGTTTTCGAAATTATGACTGGACACCAAGAAAAACATCATTTTAGCAACAAGTACTTGGCTAATGCACCAGTTACAGGGTGGCATCATATTGAGAGTATTGATTGCTTAGCATTGGTCTTACCAACCTTGGACACTTGGCAGGTCATCAGGACATGAGCAAAAATAGTGGTGGGCGAGTGACATCTAGGTACTGCTTGTTTTAATTGAATATGACATAATTCCTCATGTCCTAGGCCATGATCCAGGTCATCTAGCTTTGAACCTGGCCTTGTCCGGTGCCTCGTTCTCTGAGAATCTTTGGGGAGTTGAGGCAGGTGCATATCTGTGTCTGGCGCTAATGAATGGACACTTTTCTACAAATTTTAAGTCATGTGTGAGGTGACCACATTCTGACTTTTTTTGCCCTGCTGTTGCCGTGATTTTTGCTCCTATTAATATGGGTGATATTGCCTTCTCTGGCCCTGAAGACTTGGTCTAGCGATTCCTTGTGCAATATTAAGCCATTAATTAATTGGCACCTGGCATTAAAAGGCTGTCTGTCCTTTGCTCAATCTAAGAGAAATATGTCTTACACTTGTAAATTATTACCTTCCATTCTCTTCAGAGCCATGCAGACCTCCCTTTTCTACAATAACCTTGTCTTGCCTGCACAGATCTGTATTTCACCAAATTCAGCAACTAAAATCTCCCTGCAGCTTTGAGGCATCTTCGAGACTTTCCATTCAGTCTAATGTGGCTTCACCATCCATTTTATTCAAGATGGCCACTTGATACAATTTCATTTTTACGTTTAGCAAGCTATATGTGTATATCATTCATGTTGCGTTTTGGCATATTTATTTATTTATTTATTTACATTGATTATGTTATGTTCTTCCTGTCTATATGATGCAGATAATATTCCTCAGGTCTAAATGCATGTTTGACCTAGTGTACATGTTTCTTCATGGTGAGTGCATATATGCTTCTTGTCCACTGTATTCTCATGCATCAGTTTGGCAGTGAGGTTACTTTTCTCATCATCTCCAGTTGCAACATGTTCATTTCTTCTTGAGTTTGCAGATTTGTTTCTTCTGCTATTGTTCCAGGATAAGATCAGTAGGGTTGTCTTAGTAAATAAAGTTGCTCATACTTTTTATTTTTATTTATTTGGGTATTTATAATGCACCTATACCACCAAATGGTGTTTCAAGGCGCATCAAGACAGGGGAGGTGAAGGTACATAGAGACAACAAAGACTAACGTTCCTACTAGGTCTTGAACATTGGGAGCATGCAAGTACCGTAACAAAAATCCCAGGGAAGGGAGGACAGGAGGGGAGGGGAGGGGAAGGAAGAGGAAGGAACAGGGAAGAAGACAAACAATAATGTTCATACTAGGTCGTGAGACACTTTGGAGCGTACATGTGCAGTAACAGAAAGCGGGGGCGGGTGAAGGGGAAGTGTAGGTTGGGGTGAACAGGGAAGAAGACAAACAATAACGTTCCCACTAGGTCGTGAGACAATTCAGAGCGTGCAAGTGCAGTAACAGAAAAGAGGGGAGAGGGAGAGGAGGGGAAGTGTAGGTTGAGATGAACAGGGAAGATGACAAATGATAACGTTCCTACTAGGTTTTGAGACAATTCGGAGCATGCAATTGCACTAACAGAAAAGCGAGAAGAGGGGGAGGAGGAGACGTGCAAGAAGTGGAGGTAATACTCAGGCAGGAGGGAGGAGTATGGAACATAGAGTGCAAGTGAACAAATTCAATTGCACTTTGAGTGGAGAGTGCAGTAGGGAGTACTAGGGAGAAGTAGGAAGGAGCACAGTGGCAGGGGATGATCGCAGAGTCAGCCAAGGCTGGAACAACAGAGGCAATGGTGCCTAGAAGTTCAGGAGGAGCAGGGGAAACACCTCACAGAGCGGCAGGCATGCTGAGACCAACCAGATGAAGTGGGAGAGTAGGAGGGAAGTGGGAGGGGGCCAAGGGAGGTCTGCAAGCAAGGTGAGGGAGAAACAAGCAGCAGCTTCAACGTAGCAGCAATGCAACCAACTACAATCAAGTGTCTGGGAATAAGTCTACCTCTCAACATACAGCAGAAAAAGCAAAACACCTAGATTTGAATATCCTGGAAAAGAGGAAAAAAGCCTAGGGTTCAAGTGTAAAGCAGAAAACCAGAACACCTAGACACACATTTCGTGGCAAGGGGGAAAATGCCTAGGTCTCAAGCATACAGCAGAACAGCAAAACACTTAGATACACATTTCCTGGAAAGGGGGAAAATGGCCTAGGTTTCAAACATACAACAGAAAAAATCAAAACACCAAGATGCATGTTAACTGGAAGGGTCTAAGTGCCTGAGATCGACAACATATAATTGTTTGGAGACATACAGAAGACTGAAGCATATGATAAAGGAGTAATAAGAGAGGTGGGACAGTTTAATAGGGAGCAGTAATGAATGTTACCCCTGCCAGCACCTATCCTACCTTCTCAGTCTCTGCTGGTTGATGGCTACACTGCATGCTCCACTGAAAAACACAGGCAATCACAGTCTGGAGCTGCTACAGAAGGAGCTTCCCTTTACTTCAGGGCCCTTCGCCGTAAGGGCTGCACAGTCAATGGGGCTGCCCAGGAGGGCAGACAGAAATAGGGCTCAAGGCCCAATCACAGGCACAGAGGGTGGAGCGGGAGGTGGGAGGAAGGGAGAACAGGAAGTGGAGAGGGTGGGAGCAGGGGGACAAGGAGAGAGTGCAGGGAGCGCTAAAGCAGAACAAAAAGTAATGAAAATGGAAAAAAAAGAAAACCAGGAGGTCGCAAGCCCCAGAACGAGACATCCTCACCTCAGGCAGAGAGTACAAAAAGCCCAATAGAGTGGATGCACAAAACGAGTGTAACCCGCTGCATCTCAACAAAAGGGCTCAAGGACCAATCACAGGCACAGAGTATGGAGCAGGAGGCGAGAGGAAGGGACAACAGGAAGCAGGAGGGGGTGGGAGCAGGGGGACAAGGAGAAGCAGAACAAAAAGTAATGCAAATGGAGAAAAAAAAGAAAAACAGGGGGTTGGAGGCGCCAGAACGAAACATCCTTGCCTCAGGCACAGAGTAGAAAAAGCCCAACAGAGCGGATGCACGAAACGAGTCTCAGCAAAAAAGGCTCAAAGCCCAATAACAGACATGGAGGGCGGAGCGGGAGGAAGGGGGAACAGTAAGTGGGAGGGGGGAACCACGGGGACAAAGAGCTCGGATAGTGCTAAAGCAGATCAAAAATGTATGAAAATGGAAAAAATGAAAAGCAGGGGTTTGCACACACCAGAACGAAACATCCTCACTTCAGGCACAGAGTATAGAAGCGGGGGAGGGGCAGATTCCATAAATGACGTACTCTTCTGACTTTTACGTTATAGAGGCAGAGGAGGGGTGAACACCATGAATGGCATATTCATTTGTCTCTCGACATTCCCCCTTCTAGTCGAGTCCTCGGCCACATCTCTTCTAGGGCCCAAGATTTCTGTATGCTGCAATGTTGCAGCAGGCCCAAGCCTTCCAATTGTACAGGGCTGCAATATTGCCTAATGTACAAGCCTGTGTATTGCTGTAGGACCTCAGTTTTCAGGGGCATTGAAGTGTGGGGATTATCCCATTTAAAGAGCAGATGTAAACAGAGAATGCAACTGCTTGGAAAACACATTGTTAGGTGAATGGGAGATAGGCCATTCCTTGAAAGCTTCTGGTGAGCTGAGTGGTATTTATGGTGAGGTTGATTCATGGCTGCGGAAGTGCACAACAGTAAAAGAAATGTTCCGAGTTTAGCCTCCTCTTCATTTTGGTATTGAAGGGAAGAAGGCAGCCTAATAAAACGTTAATTAAAACTGTTGGCATGAAATACCGCACAGGTGTTTACATGCACACTCTCTGCTTCAGCAACACGTGCCGCAAAGCAAGCCAAGATTTAAATGGACATCTATCATCAAGGTTTGGCAGCCAGGACACAATAAGCTGGATGTATACTGGCCATGTTGACAGATTCCACAACTCAGGCTGATTGCATGCACCACCACCCTCTTCAGAGGTGTGCACAGGGAGGGAGTGGCATGGGATGGCACGTGCTACCCCTGGAATCTGATTGGCCACCCCAGGTGCCACCCCATTATCCTAAACTATGATCATTATCTGTGTGTGCCTCGTACTTCTTGCCACCCCTGTATAAGTCAGTGCCCCACTTGGGCCACCCAAGTAATAGTCTGGACACTCCCCTGATTCTCTAGCTTGTGAATACACCATTATCAGCCTTTCTGGGTTGTAATAATGGAGCAGCGATCCCACACAACTTGCACGCAGCTGAGGGCCCTGAGTGAAGGACGAAAGTACTGCTTGAGGGTAGTAAATAGCACAAGCACTGCTATGGGGCAGAATGCCAGTATGCTGTGGGATCGCACAACAAAAAAAAATAGATGGGTATACTCTACTTTGCTGACTGTGAGGAAGCAAAATCATGGTAAACAGAAATCAAGTCAGCAGAAAATGTATAAACTCACTTTAAGAACCTGGTCTCACCATGATGGAAATGGACACAGCACTGCTGGTCATAGAACCGATCACCATACATCAATCAATATATCATAAAAAATAACATGTTTATTGAGTTTTTTTATATACATTTATTTCACTATATTAAAAAACAGAATTAAATAGCCAAAAACTTGTGCAATGCATAAGGTTGGTCATATGATTTAAGAGATAAAGTGCATACTGTGGTAAAGTGCCAATGTCAATTGTAAACCTCAAAGGAATATCGACAGAAAGTACATCAATCTAAATAGATTCCCAAACGGAGAACACCAGGGTAACTGGGGGTATCTCCGAGTGAGTAAAGGGGATCACTCAATCGGGGAAGCCCACAGAAACTCTAAGGGAGTTCTAATGTGCAAACAGCAAAACTGTTAATGGCACATGCTGAACAATGCAGTGAAACAAGATGGAATCATTGTCATAATCATCAAATTAGAGGACCAATTGTAAAAAACTCAATACTAGAGTGAAAACACATCTAGAGGACATACATATAAAAGTACAAGGTAGGGATGCTCCTTGGACGGCGGGTATGGGAACAAGGATGCAGAATCAAGGGACTCTCCAAGAAGAGCCAATCAGATGGTAGGTTTTGTTTTTTCCCAGAAGGTAACAAGCCCTCAGAGTGTCTACAATAGTGTTTGTGAAGTTAATATCTTGCAGGTGCCGTGTGAATATTTCCCTTCCCACTAGCTCAGGGTGTCTCGTGTTCCTTCCTGGTGCTGACCAAGGGCAGTTAAATAAAGATTCGTAGGTCAGCACAATAATGTCTTTACTAATTGCAAAGTGTTTGTGGGATAGAGCAGGAAGCAATGTGGCCACACGGGAGAAGATGGGCTGAAAGGGGGTAGATCTGTTTGCTCCAATCATGTCCAACTAATGTATGCTTTGCATAGGGGTATGACGTAGTCCATCCACCTAGTTAGCGTCTTGGGAACCAAGATGATGCGAAGCTTGAACTGCAACTATATCTAACTAAGCAAACATTGTTTTAACTGGATTAAACTATTGTTCGCTGTGAGCCAGCGCGTCAGCTCTCATCAATCAGTTCTGTTCCACTTTGCTGTGTGATTTGTGCTCGCCCAGCTATAATAAACAGTGTTACTCCTTGCCCGGAGAGTGCTCCTTTTTGGACTACTGGTAACCTCTTTATTATGAGCCCTGGAGGACCCCTGATACAGTTACACAACTGCTATATCCTCATGGTCGACGTGGGCAGCTTCTGTGTAAAGTTTGGCTTAGTTTCTGATTCAACAATTTAGGTGAAAGAATCAGGAGAATGACTCCCTTCTCCTGGTTCAGTTGGTTAGCCTTTGGCTAACCTTTGGATAGATTCCTGCAACAGTTCTATGACCAGCAGTGCTGTGTCCATTTCCATAATGGTGAGACTAGGTTCTTAAAGTGAGTTTATACATTTTCCGCTGACTTGTTTTCTGTTTACCGTAGGATCACACAACAGACACGTGGGCGCAGCCTCTCCTTTGTGGGATGCATGCTCTGTTGCTCACTCGGTGATGTCAGCCACTTTTGAAGCTTTGTTTCTTGCAATCATCTCAAAGCTCTCATAGAAATAGAAGCCATCCGGGCCTTGCAGAACGTGCCTACCACCCAAGAAGGCGGAAGCCAGACATTTATCTTTTTAAATTGAAAAGGCCGACCCAGGCAACAGCCATGCTGGCCCTGGGGAACACCGGACCTGCGGGCCAGGATGGAAATTGCACGCTTTGATGCTCGACCCATCGCACCCCTGCATTTGTTGCTCTGTACTAATCCTATTAAGGCACCCAAACCATCTTACACATACTGGAAGCACCGAATCTAAAGTTACACTTAGCTCTTTGCAGTGGACCTAATAGCCACGCTAATAGCATCGAAAATGGGTGGAAAGGGACATGTTTTACCTCCAACAAAAAGCTGGAGGTAAATCTCCCACTTTCCGCCCATCTAGAGATTGGGCAGAGCGGTAAATGCGGCGGTAATAGCATAACTGCCACATCATTATTTTACCCCTCAGCTCAAATCAGGATGAGGCCCTTTCACAATTAAGAAGGCGCACAGACCAAATAAGTATTTCCCAAGAGAGCATATTTCCTAATAACACTGCTGTCTAATTACAGAACCTCCGCACACGCCTTCTAAAGTTACGAATCGTTAACCCGACATGTCATCTGTTAATATCCAACATTTCACATGTCTTTTATCAATGATAGCTGTATTCTTGTGATTAAGTCTCTTGTCCCTCATCTGTGCAACGTTGCCTCAAATCCTGGCTGCGCCATTGGGCACGCAACTGTGCAGCAAAATGCTACTTAAAAAAAAATCCTTAAACACAGAGGGGGGGGGGTCCGCTCTTTCAAATAACTGTGCGGATTGTGTGAACTCATGTGGTCCCTCGACTTGAGCCCTGATGGCGCCACAATATATGCCAGCACTGTTACTGTGAACCACCTGTTCATATATACCAGCATGTCCCTTTAACACTTTCGATGCTACCTGAGCGCAAATATATGGCACATTGTCATGTAAAATCCTCCATAATGGCTCCTACAATGTATGCCAATACTGCTAATGTTAAGCACTTGTTCATGATGCCAGTTTACACAATATATGCTTGCATGGCCTTGTAAAATACTTTCCCATGCTCTTTACATTTGTAAAACAAGTGTGCACGCCGCCTATAAAATATATGCCAGTATTGCTGCTGTAAAACACTTTTAGGGTGCTGCACACAATATATGTCAGCAATTTAAAACACACTTGTGGTGCTGGTGCAGCCATCCATCTCTTGCCCCGCCCACACACACACACACACACACACACACATGTCCCACTCCCACACTCACTCAGATGCACAAACATACACACACACACCCTCACTCCCACATGCACACACCCTATCTCTCTTGTACGCATGCCAGCAGACCCACTGGCAAATGAGAACACACATTCTGTCTTGCACATATGCACACAGACACATGCTTCCTTCATGAAACACACTGGGCCTCGTTACACGGTAGGCTCTAAGGGATTACTGACACCATTAAGGTCACCGGTGCCGGTAATCCCTTAGCGCCCTACTACGAGGTCCCTCAGCGGGTCGCGTCCCTAACCAGACGTTAAGGATGGGACCTGCTGAGGGTCTTCAGAGCTAATAACGGTACCGCAAAGTGCGGTACCGTTATTAGCTCCTTCCCCATTCCCATTGAGCCCTATAGGGGCTCAAAGGGAATGGGGAATGTTATTTGGAATGGGGATTTACCGGGTCCTCCATGGTCGGAATGACCCGGTAAGTCCCCATACTGCCTATCCGGACCCGGTATGCGGTAAGGGAGTAGCCATGCCGCTAATAGCGGCATGGTTACCTCCTACCGTGTAATGAGGCCAACAGTGTCAAATATGTGTTCTCTCTTTTTAACTTGCCTTTCAGTGCAGTGATGATGTTCTCTCACCCTCCATTCTGGGGCTTCTCCTTGCGGTCAGACATAAAGGAAGTCCGCAGGTGCAAGGAAGACAACACTTGTGGTGTGGGGGTTCTGTGGGATTGTTGTGGGAAGCTACGGGCAGGTGGGTACTGAGGAGGAAGTCTAGCAGAGGACAAAGGCAGACATTCAAAAGATCCATGTGATGTGCGACTGCCTCAGTCAGCTAAAGGGCAGAGGCACGCAGCTGTGTCCCCTCTGCTGCAAACTTCAGGCATGCCAAATAGCCTGAAATAAATTGATGCATGCATCCCGGCTTCAAGTGGGCACTGTGTGCAGGGAGCAGGTGATTTAATTTGCTTCTAAATTTACGGAGGTTTGCAAGCAGGCATGTCCCTGGGCAAGAGGGTAACAAGGAGGTTGGTGGACTGGGACATTGAGGGAAGCTGGTTGATGTTAGCCTCCCCTACACCTCCTTTGAGCTCTGCCAATGACACCAACCCACCTTGCAAAACCCACTAACCTGGCCCACAGCCTCCTCTCCACTCATAATCCAACCTTCGACAGAGCCCTACATTGCACCACCCCGACCTCACATCAATACCCCAGCCTGTCCCCACACAGCTCGCTCTTTCTCAGCCTCTACAATGGGTTACTGAGAGCGTATGTCTAAGAAACTGTGTGCTTGTAGCCGAAGGTATATGGGAGTGATTGAAAGTATGCGTTGGTATCTGTGGAAGTAATTGTATGCCTGAAGCTGTGAGTGTGCATGTGTGGGTTTGTGTCGTGGGTGTGAGATAGGCTGTTAGGAGTCTGAGCATGTGCATTCTCTGTGTCTGAGAGTGAGCATTTGGAAAACTATGTGTGTGTGGGGGGAGTGCATGGGTTGTGTGTATTCACTGTGGGTGTGTGTGGTATTTGCTTGGATGGTGTCTGTATTTGTGTCAAGCCTCTATGAGATTTTCCAAATATGTGTGCATGTGTGTCATTGTGCCTGGAAGTGCATTCTATGCATGGGGGTGTATGCAGATTTGTGGGGGTGCCTTTGGGTGCATAGAGTTCTCTCTCTGTGTTCTTTAAGATGCCAGGTTTTGGGCATTGCCTGATGATACTTGTTTTTTTTAAGCCGTTTTTTGTATACATGGATGTAGGGTATATGTAGGTATGTGCATAAGTGTAAGGGTGTACATGAGGGTGTGAATTTCTCTCAGGTGTGTGTATTGGTCTCTGATGGCCTAAGCGACAGTCTTGATGGATGCAACCAGATGTCATGCATTGTGTCGGAGTCACAGGTAGGTGCAACCTCCTCCCCACACAATCCCACAGTATCATTGTATTATCAGGGCAATATGGAAACTGGTCGTCTATGCATACTGAGACACGGTTGCAATTGGCAATATGCGTTCTGTCAGTCATTTAGGACAATTAAAAATTGTGCAAACTGGGACTTCATCGTAAACAGATGTCTATGCTTAGTGTGGCATTATGGGAATTGTAAAGTGTGCTATGTGATTGGCTTTGGAGACTGGACATTTGTGCTGACTGGTTAGTGCAATGTGTAAACCTTCCATCTGTGTTAACTGGCGCAATATGATCATTACTAATGTGTGTGATGTGCGTCACAATGGAACATTACTGAAATTGTTGAATCACGTTAACAAGGACAATTATGAAAACTGGTAATCTGTGCTTTCTTGGGCATTAGATTAACTGCATGCACCAGCTACAGCTTGATCAGGTAAATAGATTGCTAATCCATCCTCATGGAGCCAGTACATTGCCAGATGTACAGTGAGCAGTCAACGGCTACAGTAAACTAGTGGTACTGTAGCTTTCATTTGACTTTCAGAAGCCAGCTTTAGGACATTTCCGTGGTAACCATTGTGGGTTCCAGGCGAAGAAGAATAAACACTGATTGTTCATCAGGTAAATCGGTTGTTGGTCGAGGGTATATTGTTGACTGAAAGATTCTGCCTAAGCTCTGTACATCCTGCAGTCACAACTGAAGCAGTGAATAGGACTCTGTGAGAACTCGTCCCGTGAGATCTCGGGCCCCCAAGATCTTGCAGGAACACGTGCACAAAGCAAGCTAAGGAACATGAAAGAGATCAGACACGCAGTGGACAATGAGGGCTATGGCCGTGCCCAGCGCTCCTCCTGAGATGAGGCCTGAAGCCGCCACTGAGCAGCTGGACACCCTGGTGCTGTTCATTTTATGGCAGAGCGTAATTCCATGGCTACCATATGTAGCCTTGTTGGAGCTCTTGTAAATAAGTTAAGACATAGGCAGTGGCTGATGCATCCGTGCAGTGAAGCCAACTGCACTGACCCATCGAGGACTTAACTGTGAGTACAGCCAGTTCTCTGCATGATGCAAGGTGCCAATTAAAACACCTTATCTTCATCCTTGTGTCCTGTGTTCACACAGACTATTTATGGTTTTGCTCCTCATTCAATCATTCCTCTTTTCCTGTGTTGAGGACATGGTGCTTTGGTCAGAAAAACAAAGCATGGATGGTGCAAGCAGATACCGTACAGGGACATTTTGGGCAGTGACCAGCTGATGACGGGTTTAGCAGAACATAAACCAGGGATAAAAACACTACAGATACTTGGACGGTAAGGGTGGGCTCTTTACAGAGAATTTTTAGAATATGCACAGTTTTGCTAAGTGTCGCCTAGAATCGTTCGATGTATCAATGTCACAGCAGTAACTTTAAGTATTCTGTGTTTTTGTGTTTCTCATGAATGAGAGGCAATGTACCTAACTTTCTCTGCACAGTTACCAGAAATGGATTTGCTCCAAGGGTATGATGGTGTCATTTGAGTCAATTCAATTTGCTGAGTCGAGCATTTGGGGTGATAAGTGTCCACGTGGAGCCCTCCGTGCAGCTGGATCATGGCAATTCTTTGGTATTCTAGCCCTCTTTTTTACTCATAGGTAGACTGTGATTTGTGTTGCTTTCCTGGCAAAGTTCCTACCCAATTTACCCATTGGAGTCCTTGGGGTGGCTGAAACCCCACTGTACTCCTCAAAATTGAGGGAGGTTCATGTAAAATGTACCGATCATTTGTGTGTTTTTGTGTGTAAGTGGGCTGTGCCATCCCCTCTTCTGAAGGCAAAACTCCTCTTTCATTACCCACCGAAATCCAACTCTGAACGAGGAAATAAAATGTGGAGACATACACCACAAAATCATGTATCCCTACACTCATCCAACCCATTCTTTCCTCCACCCAAGCAGCACGACTTTTTTTCCGTCTATATGCCTACTTACCACTTCATACAATGATACACACACCAATCTAATTAACAAGCAAACACATTTGCTTATACAGTATCCTCCCTGACAATTAGCAGTGGATGCACCAAGTTGCGGTGATCATGCTCACGATAGGCAGACTATCCTTCAGTTGGGGGATTCTAGGGGTATCATCAAATGGCAGACAATGTAGTGTAGATAAAAGTGCAGGCCTAATTGTGAATCAGTGAATGGAGCTCAGTGTTTGACGGCAGACCCCCTATGGAGGAAACATATTGGTGCACAGACTGCAGGGATATTCCAGGTGAATCAACAAGAAATTGTGTCTCCCATCTATGGGTAGAGGGCTGCTTAGATGTATTATAACTTGGCTCTTCCTTATCTGTCATCCTTGATTGCCTTTGCTCTGAGTCTTTCTTTTTATTCACCACCCCTCGCCCTCCTTGTGCACAATCTAGGTTCTACTCTTTGTCCTCATTAAGAGTTTCTCAGTATCTTGCTGTTAATTATGGCAGGATTCTGGGAAACTGTACTTACCAACTCTGCCGTCCGATAACCCAGTATTCCCAGGATATTACGTGCAGCAGAGTGCCGGTAAATTCCCATTCTCATGGAGTCCGATAGTACTCTGTTGGATGTGATTCCCGCAATTAGCGGCAGCGGCATTACCGGTGCCCGTAATAGTGGCATTTCTTTGCTGGTAGGGGCATGATCTACTGGCAGGTCCGGCCTGCCAGGAATCCAGTGCCCCCCCCCCCACCGGCAAACTTGAAATGTGCCGGGCTGGAAAAAATGATTTTTGTACAAATTGAATAAAATATGTGAATTTGACTTTTGACCTGTCCATGTCTCTTATGGCCCATTCACCCTTAATGTTTTGAATCTCTGTATTCATCCGTGTGGCCCCACTCCCCTTTTTTGCTATGTAAAGTAACATAAACACATGTATAATGTATTTACTATTAGTACACAGCGAGGGACATTGAAATTGTAACATGCAATCTCAGTGGCCCTCGCCGGAGTGTTACCCAACTTGGAATCCCTCTCCCCCTCAACTTCCCTTCCTTTGTGTTCCCAGCAGGGTGGTAGGGGCTGACAGCCACTCAGCCAATGAGGAGGCTCGGAACGGGGTAAACCCTGCTCTGAGCCACCATACAGCTGGAGGCTGCCGTCTTCCCCTGCCGCAGATCGAGGTAAGTGTTGTTCCCTCCTCCCGCCCCCAATCCAAAGAATCCCCTCCCCCCAATCCCACTTTTTTGTCCATTTCTGGAGCGGACGTGCTGGGAACACTTCTGTCCCCAGCGCGTCCGCTCCTGATCCGCGAGAGGCCATCATGGAAAGGAAGAAGGGACTACCCGTGTACCCTTCTTCCTTTCCATGGTGGCCATTTTCTTTATTTAAATTTTTCCCTATTTTTTGAAAGGCTACTTGTAGTCCCTTCTTCCTTTCCATGAAGGCCTATCGCGGATCAGGAGCGGAAGCGCTGGGGAGAATAGTGTTCTCCCTTTCCATGTCCGCCATTTTGTTTGTTTACCTTTTTACATTCATTTTTAATGGCCGCCATGGAAAGGGAAAACGGACTTCATTTTCCCTTCCCCGGCGGCCATTATTTTTACTTTTTTTTTCTGTTCCGAAAAAATGCTCGAGCCTTTTGGAATAGAAAAAGAATGCTCTTAGTACCCCAGTCTTACGGGCCAGGGTACTAATAGCAATATGCCCCTCGCAGGGGGGGGCATCACCACTTCAGGTAATGGGCATTAACTGAAGTGGTAATGTCCCCCCCGCTCCCACTCGGCGTCTATTGCTTAATTCTTGTTCTATTTGGTAATGAAATGATGTTCTGTTACAATACATGGTACAATAAAAAAATAAAAACGTACAGAGTTTACAGCCACCAGCATGAAAACAGTTTAAAAATGTAATTCTTGCTTTTCGAAAAACTAAAGATGAATTGGACGTATATCTAAAAAGAATCCGAAAAATATCATACACATAAAATATACAGAATGTAAATATGAGTATAGGGTTGTTTTAAAATATATCTCACGTATACCTTAAAACTAGATGAACTAAGAGAATATACATTCTGATTCGTTTTGGATGCCCAAATCAGCAGGTTGGTGGGGTTGGACATTTCGTTAGGGTGGTGCTCAGTACAGCGTTACAGTGAAGCACTGAGGCTGGGGATTATGTGTAGGTTAGGAACATCTTCTGTGTTGGAGATTTTGGGGTCGTGGTGATATGATATGATATGATATGGCATTTATAACGCCCCTATACACAAGTGTTTCAAGAAGGCTTGCAGCGCACACTTAACTTCATTATCCAATACTCTTGTTCAACTCTTAAGCACTTGGAACCTGGAGCAAGACTTAGGGCCTCATTACGAGGCCGGAGGTAACCATGGCACTATTAGCGCCATGGCTGCCTCCAGATCCTTACCGACTCCGCCCTGGTGAATGGAGCTATTACCGCCCCATTGCAAGGTTGGCGGGGGCGGTAATTCCCCATTCACCAGTGCCCTTCCCCATTCCCATTTGAGCCCCCATAGGGCTCAATGGGAATGGGGAAGGCGCTAATAACGGTACCGTAAATTGCGGTACCGTTATTAGCTCCAAAGTCCCTTTGCGGGTCCCGTCCTTAACGCCTGGTAAAACCAGGCGTTAAGGGAGGACCCGCAAAGGTAATTCGTAGTAGGGGGGTAAGGGATTACCAGCACCGGTGCCCTTATCGGTGCCGGTAATCCCTTACCGCCCACCTCGTAATGAGGCCCTTAATGTGTTGAGACATGAATCACTTACAGTACTAAACCGGCAAATATTCGTGAGGTGATAAAATGCAGCTATTCTTAAAGGTCTGTGATTGCCTGCTTCTCAGTAAAAACATATTTTGTAGCGCGTGACAATCAAAACATGAGAAATTGAATAATGATGAGTCTGGCGCAGACAGTAATTAGCCAAATGGATTCCTGCTGGAAAGGTAAAATGCCTATTCTTGCAAATTACAAAACTATGTATGTTTCAATATTTACCCGTTTTATGCGTGTGAGAGACATAGTTTAAAGTGATGAATAATTGCATTGCTTAATGATGGAATAATGAATGCAGCTTCATAAATAAACGGAATGACTCATTTCTACTTCTCAAGTTAATAAAGGGATGGCTTTGTATTAACGTAGGATGGTTTAACATTAATTTACAGAGAATTACCTTTATATTTGATGATTTCTTCTCCTACAGCACTAGATCATTCAATAAATGGAGTTTACCACACGTATGGATGACCTGCCTCTGTTTGGTATACACGCATTTCACTGCGGTATTTTTCATTGCGTGTTTTTTCATCACCGTTTTTATTTCGAAAAAAACTCATAGTTTTTTTTATGTGGGGGGTTTAAAAATTAAATATACGGTGTTGGTGTAAGGGAATAAAAAAAAAAAGTGGGTTTGAGGGGGTTAACCCCCCAAAACAAAAAACAAAAAAAAACGATGAGTTTTTCGAAAACAAAACGGTGATGAAAAAACCTGCGATGAAAAATACTGTGGCGAAATAACGTAGAACCCTCTGTTTTAGGTGGTTTGCTATTTTACCTGGGTGAGTCCACATTAATTCACTGTGGTTTTCTACCAAGTCTGGAAGGTTTGCCAACAATTCAGCATAACAGAACATTATTTCAGGTAGGGTGAACATTAATTAGAGGGGGTTTAGCATTCAGCCATGATTGTTTATTTAGTTGTAAGCGGGTTGCCATTGATTTATGGTGGTTTATGGTGCAGGCATTGTTAATGAGTTCAGATATATTTCGCCAGCAAAAATCAAGAAGACATCATAATGCAAAACTAACAAGATTCCAGCATCTGGGCCCAGTTTAGCACCGCCCAATAACCTGTCCAGCCAACATAAACATTATTTACATTTAGAGCCTTTGGGCCAAACATATGGAAATGTGTGCAGAAATCCTGCAAGGGCCGCGTGCTGAGAAGGACACTGTATGAGCCTGCACGCAGAATAAAACATGCATGCCCTGCATATTCATGGAATTGTTCACGCAAACTAACCGTATTTGCAAGGTGCGGCCGGAACATCCCTGACAAGGCGTCACGCAAAGCATAACAAGCCAGATCAGCTACTTTTGCACACTCCCCCGGGGGCAAATATACGCACCCTTCAACAAACATTCGTGGGGACTCTGCAAGCAGACATGCATCTTGGGGACCTTGCGCAGTGTCCTCTGTAACTGTTCCCGGCACACAACAACTTGCGTATGAAAAATCGTAACTCGGTCTAATCTTGGAAAATCTGTGTGTGAACCCCCGTAAACTGTTTCTGTACCCTGCTACACTGCTTATGCGCACCCTTAAGTTACATTAGAAGCCCAGTTGAGTACACGCACCCGTAATCTGACATGCAACCCCACCTCCGTGCTGCAAATCACACACACAAGTGTACTTCTGCTTACTTTCTGGTAGCGGATCGTATGAAGGACTTACATGGCAATTTCCCAGCCAAGAGGTTGCACAATCAAATCCATGCATATCTCGTACCGCACAATTGTGGCCATGCGTGTGACTGCCTGAATGACATCCCTCAGAACGCCCACTTTTTTGCAAGTTCTTCCCCATTTCTGTTGTTGCACCCCCTTCCCAGCTCTCTGCGCAAGCCACGCCCACACTCTGCATGCAGTCTTGCGGGGCAAAGCACCTGGCAGATTTCCCACTCTGCCTCAACCTCCACCTCTGCTCCATTCAAGAAATCCAATTCAAAATGGCAGAGACCTACTAAGACATAGAACGAGCTTGCAGCTTCTGAGCCTTTTATCTCGTCTGTGTTTTTTTGAGCTCATTCAAATGAGCCTGAGCGTGTTTGTTAGTCTCAATAGTTGTCATATTCTCCACATTTACAAGTGTCAAACACACATGTTGGTTTTGGAATATTCAACCATCAGCGCTCAAGGCCTGAGACATTAAGGCAATGGTTCATTCAAAGGTTTAATACAGGAGTACAGAATAAGGTAGAGGTTGATGGACATCTAAGGACCGCGGTTTTATTGTTTCCTTCCTTGACTAGTGCATCCTCAATGAAGCCTACTAGATAGTCTTTGGGTATGCTTTCTCCGTGCTTGAAGCTCTGCATGCAGCAGCTAAGTAATTTAGGACTCCCCAAATCAAAGCATACAACGGGATTGAAGTCCAAAGGCAGTGGAGCTCCTGCGCTGCTCTCGGCCTTTGCACTCAGCAATACATGCAACACGGCATGCAATGGTGTTTTCCTGCTGCTAATCTTTCAGTTCTGTCACAGTTCTGCAGCTGCTAAAACTGAACTTACCCCATTGTTGAGTTCTTTTGAAAGTGTGCCTCCACTCTGACTACCTAATATTATTAAACTCATCAAACCTTCGCATGGCAGCCAGCCTGGCATGCATTCTCTAGATAACGTCCAAAGAAAATGTACAAAGAAAGGTGACCAAGTAACACTCTTACCTGTTCCTTCGCGGTCCCACTGTGAGGATCTGTCAGCAAAAGTTCCATCAATTCTGGCAAAACCTTGTGCTGCTTTCATTCGATCTCTTCCTACAACTTCTGTTGCCCGATCACAGATTATTGCATGCTCTAAGGAGTATCCTGAGTGGCACTACCTTAACCTGCTCAACTCACATTGGGGATTCTTTCTTTGCACTCAACGCTGTGGGAATACCCAAACAGAGTGCTAGGAACACTTCTGTTACCTAGCGATACAAGCATGCGTTATGAGCAGGCTGTTAGTTACACCTGCCATTTCTCGCACCCTATCAGGCTGTCACCTCCTTGTTCTCATGTCCTGCCACCCACCTTAGCAGATAAAATTCCCCAACACACCTGCCTCTGCTCAGCAACTGCCATCTGCCTACCGGGACGTCTTCCAGGGCCACTTTGAAAATGATCACGAGGATCCTCCTGGAGTCCTGTGACTAATTGACTTCTGCCCTATTCATGCCTCACACTTCTGTAGAGGAGCAGTTGGATGCATTTTCCCTAACTTCTGCCCCCTCATCGACGTCATACTTGAAGAGTAGGAGAAGGGCCCTATATGGGATTCCATGTGTCGTTCCTATACAGCATCGAGTGTACGAGAGACGATATGCACTCAGACAACCGTATCAAATTGTACCCTTGCACTGAAAGTGTGGAAGGATGTCTGCACGCACCAATGGACATCATGGAGCGCTGAGTGACACCCGATGATGGCAGAGTGATGTCATAAAGAAGCTATATGAGGACATGCTGAAATTATATGAAAATGCTGAAGAGAGACAATGTAACTGAAGTGATAAGAGAAACATGTACAAAATGATAAAGTAATCAAATGCAAAAGAAGACAAAGTAATTTGCTGACCAATAAGTGTAAATACGCAATAACGCAAGGTAGATGAGAGAAATAGAAGCTTGCTTCAGAGGAATATATAATATGGCCAGGGTGGCCATAATTGGAAAATGGACGCCGGCTCATGTTAAGATTCAATTCAGCTACTGCAGAAAAAGATCACGGTTGCAGAGTCAGAAGACACTGGAAGAACAGCTTCATGTGCAAACAAAGAGGAGTCTATGTTGCCTTGGGATCAAGGATACTATTTTTAAGGTAAAGCTGCAAAGCATGATGGGAGGCAGATGGATAAGCCATGGACGAGACATATTTCTCTTAGATTAAAGAAGAAGAAAACATCTGCAACAGTCAAGTATTGGACAATTCAAAGTGTATAAAGTCTATACAAGGTAGAGTGAGCAATTCTCTAGAAGCCAAGAAGAGCAATGACATTCAGTATAATTAAACCAAATAGCAGTAAATAAGAGCCAAAATGGACACAGTTGTGGTCTCTTCACATGTGACTCAGAAGCCGAAAGCAAGGGCTATTCATTAAGCCTCGGATGGAGATAGTGATGTGCTTACACTACTTTGAATATCACAGAACAGAGAGCAAGCTACAAGGTGAACTACAGATGGAACACCTTGGCTCATGGCCAGAACTAATGAGAGATGATGGACTGATTTGAAAAGTGGGGAGAAATCTGACATGACTGAAGCACCTGGGTTTAGTTTCGCTTACGTGCTGCTAGCCGCACAGAAAGTCCAAAGTTGGGTGAGAATGGCAACCAATCAGTGGGTCTATGGGGCAACCTGCTATACAATGTTGCATAGACCAATCCGCTGCTGTTTTGTTCACTATAATCAGTTTTAAACGTATTTAGAGAGTGCTTGCAGCATGCCTCACAGATAAGAGACAGCCAATGGTGTATTAACTCCTATACATTCTATAAGTAGACATGTTCCCCTAGCCAATCCCTCCCGCTAATAGGTTTTATGGTTTGGCACGTAGGATGATGTCATATATGATGCATATTGGGGTATAATACCTCTATGTAATCAAGTTCATGTATGAGTGTCCAATGTCTGTCAGTGTACCTTGCTTCATTAAGTTGAGAATAAAGTAGTACTGTGCCATATTCTTTGAGTCTGTCCGGTTATTTGGTCTGAGATTTATATTGGTAATTCTAGCCAGCACAAGAGACACTTCAAGGTGCAAGAGCACACTTCAACAAACCAACAGCCTTTTGTGGTAACATGGGGCGAGGGAAGGCTATACTCTCAAGAGGGCTGTGAATGACACTCAGTAGCAACTTGAACAGCAAAGTATAAAAATCAAAGATAAAGGAATTTCCCATCAAAGTTCTATGAACATATATCTAGTTTAATTAAAACACACCATACACAATAATAATGAACGAGAAAAACACTACCCAAAACCCACTCCTGAGCAAAGAACACAGAATAAACAAAGATAGAAAGATGCAGCACTGACTAATGAATCAGGGTTTAAGGCAAATAATAACCACAATGTTGTTTTACAGGATATGTTCTTAGGTTCAAAAGGGATAAAAGGGACCTAACCATTGTCAAGGGCCCAAATATTGACCAACGGTGCAGTTAGCAATGGATAGTACCTTTTTCCAGTTCTTGGTGGTCTGGCAGCACCAAACCAAACTTCTTATCGCTGTGCAGGCAATTTGAAGATTGGGAGAGTGCAAATGACAGCAATGAGGATGCTTTGGAACAGAGTTCCAAGCACTTCAATGGCAAAAAAACCATAGGATCCAGGTTGCCTTGGCTCTCAGGGCACTGTGAGCCCTAACCCAGGGGCTCAAGCACAAGATGAATCCTTTTCTTGTGCTCCAAAAACAGGGGAGGTTGGCACACAACTGCAGGAGTCCTTCAACATGGTGGGGTCCTGGGAACTGCTGTGGCTGGCAGAGAGGCAAGACTTGTTCCAGCAGTAGATGCACCCCCATTGGTCCCTGGGGATGGTTAGAGCACAGAGCTCACCTCTGCCTTGGACACCACTCAGTATATACATCACTTGCATAGGACTTTGGCAAGATCAACTCTCCCAACAGAGGTCCAATTAAATCTTCTTGAAAGGCTGATCAGCACATTACCCTTTGAGGGATGGAATAACCTGCATCATTGTATTAATACAAATCAAAAAGCCAGGGCTTCACCCCCTTGCAAGGTGGCAATTCATCACAAGCCCCACCTGTAATATCCATGGCAGCCATCTTGAGTAACTTATCTTGAGGAAAGAAAAAGTGTTTTATTGCTCTTATCAGTCTTGCGCCTTCTCAATGTCACTGGGCCTAGTAAGACTGCTGTTTTGTCCTTCCTTGTTCCCCTCCCTTCCCTCGTGACGCTCAGAAACAAGTGTGTATGAGCGCGATGCAAATAAAATATCATATCATTAAAGGCCCTTCTATGCTCAATCCTATTTACTCAGACACTGGGACATTACTACCCAGTCCAGCCTAGCAGAGAAGGCATAATTGCCTAAAAAGGTAACCAATATAGTTTGTGTCTTCATTGTTACTAATATCACTCTGGCAGGCATTATGTGGGTGCTATAGAATAAAAAAAGGTCTCTACAAGATCACCTTAGAATATTATTTTTAATTTCAATGAGGGGATCAGCCACCCCCATCCCCTCCACACTCACAAACATATCTATAATGGTCGTTTGGCTGAAATAAATATCAACAAGGTAGGCAGAGTTGGTGAAACCACAGAGAACAGCTAATTACAAAGTCACATAGTGTCAACGCTCCATGTCTCAGACTCCTGACCTCACTCTGGACACATGCATCACAGCTGAGGCATGCGCATATGGTTCTATGGCATCCTAGCCTTAATAAAGAAGGGGCTGATTATAGACTTGCCTTTGTTTTGAAGACATTGGGACTCAATATGACCCTGCCGGTGACGGTATGAACGGTGCGGTAAGACACATGCATTATGAATTCTGCTTGCGGGTTCCTGACAGCCCAGCCAGGTTTACCTGGCGGGCTGTGCGGCACCCGCGAGCATAACTCGTAATTGTTATCAACGGTGCCAGCCAAGCCATGCTTCCCACCCCCATTCTGCCCTATTGGCCAGAATGAGGATCGGGAGCCCGGCAATAACGCCACCCGCGAATGGGCAATTACCGGCCCATTCATCTCGTAATGGGCCGGATATTGCCCAATAGCGGTAGGCGGTGCCAGTAGCGAGCATGGCAGTAGCCGTGCCTGCCATACAGGCACGGCTAATGCCATGCTCGTAATGAGGCCCATTGTCCACGTCAGAGAGTAAATATTCGGTCATCAAAAGAGAACGGCTAGCCTGTGCTTGGACAATGGCTTACTTCAGAACCTACATAAGGCTAGCAGCGAAGTTGTAACAATACAGTATACTTTGACAGCAGAACTTGTTCCAAGGTTAAAGAATAGTCAATTTCACTCTCTGTGCTATGTGCTCTGCAAAGAGATCACTTGAAGGATACACGTGTATTTGCCTCCCTTGATGAGTAGTCAGTGAAGAAGTGGAACAAATGATTGAAAGTAAGTGGTAAGTGAAGTGAGGTGTGAGACTGTGACGTCTCCCTTGGGAGAGTATGGGCCTCATTACAACTCAGGCGTTAAGGGTTAACGCCGTCGTTAACCCTTAACGCCTGATTCCAATTTTAACGGCTGCTTTTAGCAGGCGTTGAAATCCATGGCGCTAAATCGCCTTGGTGCTAATTACGGCACCGTAATTTACGGTGCCGTAATTAGCGCCTTTCCCACTCCCATTATGCCCTATGGGGCAAAAATGGGAATGGGGAAGGGTAAATGGGAAATGGGGATTTACTGCCCCACTCACCTTGGAATGGGGCGGTAAATCCGCCATCCACCATGGTGTAAACATAGTTTACACCATGGTGGTAAAGTTGGTGTACTTACCGCCTGGGTCGTAATGACCCCATATGACAATATGTGACCAAACGGTAGCCTAGTTAAAGATGCCACCTGGAGACACTGCAACGGAGCGTGTGATATTTAGGGTTGACAAAGCCATCCTTCCTTTCAAAGTATGCCCGTCATCATTGCCAAGGAGCATGAAGGACACTTAGGAGTCACCCTACTGGTGGCATCGCATGGGTGATGATGTTGAGAGAATAGTATGTGAGAGCAGTGGGCGTCATGCTAGCAGCACGAGGGTACTCACCAGGCTGGTTCAGCTACAGGGTTTAGAGTCCCTAGGCGCCATAGAACAAGGCCTGGAATTGATCAGATGGAGGCTGACAGAGTGTACGGCATAGTGATGGCAGACTACTTGTCTAAGAGGATGGAACGTTTGTTCCAGTCATGACAACTAGATCGGTGAGTGATGTATTGAGAGACTTTTTCAGAAAATAAATATTTGTGTGCTGCCTCCTCTGTTCCCATTCCTCCATCCCCTCTTCCACCCCTTTCTCGTCTCCCTTGTGTGTCTCCCTGGTGTGTGTGTGTGTGTGAGATGTATGATTTTACATAAATGGTACTGATCGAGTTAAGATGGAGGCACACACTCTTCTACGATTCTGAGGGGAATGAACACTGTTTGCCAGGATGCCTTGCATGCTCACGTCATCTATAGCGTTTTCTAATGTTCCATGAGCCATCTTTTCAGCGGGATATCATTTACATCCGGGACACTGTCCTGATCTTCTCTGCTGATCAACAGCAACACTGGGATACACTGTGGAGAGCATTGGACAACCTGCAGGATATGAGACTTGCTCTGAGGGAGACAATTGCAAGCTGTTCCCCAACAAGGTCAAATATGTGAAGCCTACCATATCACTCAAAAGGGTGCTACCCAAGAATGCCTTAACTGTTACAGCCCTTGCCCTGCCTGTAAAGAAAAGCTCCTTTCATTTTTTGGCATATGCGGGGTCTTTGCTAATAATTTGAATGGGGTTCATCTGGATAGCGAGACAACAAGTGGCATTCAAGATAATCACCAATACATCTGCCTTATATTGCTCTGCAAAGAGAGACTGTCCAACTGTTGGCTCATGCCAGAAAAGACTAGTGGCAGTCCTTTTGCAGATGAATGGGGAATAAGAACACAATGGGCCTCATTAGAACCCTGGCAGTGACGGTATGATTGTAACGAAGTCTCCTTACAAGTAATAGTGCCACAATGCCCCTGGGCTGCCTGCGCACTATATAAATGTAATAAATAAATAAATAAATAAATATGAACGTGTCGGTAAGGCACCGACACTGTTCATACTGTCCCGCTGCATTACGAGTTCTGCTCACGGGTTCCTGAAAGCCCGCAAGGTTTCGTAATGCCGCCGGCACCGCTATTAACGGTGCCGGTGCATCCATGGGGAGCCCGGCATTACCGCCACCCGTGAATGTTCAATTACCGGCCCATTCATCTCGTAATGGCCCAGTTATTGCCCAATCGCGTGAGGCGGTGCCGGTAGCGAGCATGGCGGTAGCCGTGCCTGCCATGCAAGCACGGCTATCGCTATGCTCATAATGAGGCCGAATGTGGCTTATGCCTCAAAGGCCAAGACCTACAGCCGTCAACTACTGCCTTATAGCGAGAGAGAGGCTTTTGCTTGTGCTTGGGGGTATCAAGCACATCAGTCAGTATATTTGGGGTTCTCCATTCTCTCTAAGGATCATCCATCACCCCTTGGTGCAGGTTTTGGTAGCTGGTAGTACCACCAGAACATCACGCAGACTGGCTAACATCTCATCTCAACTCCAGGAGTGTACCTACAACCTGGTCTACTGTCCCGAAAGGATCAATATTCTTGCAGATTTTCTCTCCAGATGCCATTGCTAGATACCAAGGAAAACATGGAGGACAGGAAAACGGTGGCGTCTCCTGCCAAAATCTGTAAAATCAGAAGAAACGTGTCAGAGGAAACTTGCACAGCAAGAAAAGGCTGAAGATATTTTGATGAGTGTCAGGGCCTTTCCCTGAAGTACATAGGGACTAACATTCGCCATGGCGCAGCTTTTGAAGGGTGATGTGGTTACACCTACTTGAGATATAAGGCAACCTAACATATGTGGTGCTCATGCAGGGTCTCTTGTCATTATAGCCATCAAGAGGACGGTGAAGGAAAACTGCTGTTGGCCCAGGGTAGATCGCCAGGTTGGAACATGAGTAAGTTCTTAGGGTGGTCAAAGGTCAGCTAAAACCCCTAGCGAGCCCCAAGGGTCCTTGGATCGATGTAGCATTTAACATTGTTGGTCCGTTTTATACACATTTGTGTGATTCCTACAATGCACTTGAAGCTGTTCGCTATCTGTCAAAGTTGTGTATGGTCAATCTGGTGGGCCAGGTTGAAATCCTGTTTGTAAAGTCCTTTCTTGAAGAAATGTACTTGTGTGATTCGACACCAGAAACGCTGCTAATGGTTAATACAGCAGAACTTAAATTGCATGAAATATCAGTCTTTTTCAAGTCATGGGGTATTGAGTACCACACCATGCTCAATGCAAGGACCCAACAAGTGTTTTTACTGTACACTAGCTAAGTGCATTGGGTTATTGTCACGGCCATAGCCCCTGGCCTGGGGACTCGGGGTCTCTGGGCCTCGCCACAGTGTTCCTGCAAGGCCCCAAGGGCCCAATCATGCCCCTCTCGGCTGTCCTGGAGCCAGTCCTGGCGCCTTTGGCGCCAGGCTCATATGGCAGAACGAGTTCCCATTGGGGAATGGACCAACATGACTGCCCCCACAAGGTTCAGTTTCGAACTGGACCATGCAGTCAAGCATCTAGGACGTGGTCCGCCCTGGAGGCACCTGGGATACCTGTAGGCTATTTAAGCCACGCCTGAGCTGAAGCATGTGCTTTGCGTTGTTCTGCACTTGCAGCGTGACATTCACCGAGACTTGCTCGCAGCATTCTAGGCCTGCATCTGGGGAGAGAAGAAGAACACCATTATTCCTCCTTACCTGTTCAGCAATCCAGCTTCTTGATCGCTCCAGAGTCTTCTCTGGAACCTGTTCTCACCAGCAAGCAACATCCTAGGGAGCGAGAGAGAAGAGGACAATTCAGTAAGCGTTGGTCTTCTGATTCCAACGCCTTTCAGACTCGCGCTTACCTACCGAACCTCTCCTGGTATTTGACAGCGGTCCGGACATCTTCCACTCTGCGTTCCACTTCCATCTGATAACAGCACAGGTTAGCCAAATTCCAAAGACGCTCATAGCGCCGCGCTTTGCGCTTTCACTCACCTTCTGGAGCATCGCCCTCTCCAGCAGCTTGACGTCTCCATCATCCCTTCTGCACCTACGAGAAAAGGAGGAGATTAGCAGGGCAACTACTACTACGGACACACACTCTTTAAAAAATATAGGGGGGGCACTTGGGGGGTGGGCCCTGAAAGAAGGAGATTGTGGCTAAAACAGGACTCCTGTCTTCCAGAATAGACCCACAGCAGAACGAGTCCCCAGGGGAGGTGAACCCGAATCGGAAGTGATCCAGTCCAGTTGGGTGGCGTCTCTGTGGATACAAGGTGAGCGTTACAGCTATCACCTTGATTTTGGGAACCAGGTATAGAGACTGGTCAGCTGGAGCCTGCCCTATTCAAGTACCAAAGTTCCTATTCAGATGCAAACTGGCCCAAGGTGAAATCTGAAGATTATCTGACATCCAAGACTGGCACCTCTGGGTGACAAGCATCTCCCTCTTTCAAGTTGTACTGGACTTGCAGAAGAACAGGGCTGTTGGCAAATGGTCACATTGTCATGGGGCCCTGTCATTCTCTGCCCCACATCATCCAGTTGTCCCTCCCACACTCTTCTCCTGTCACTCATCCCCCAGAAAGAAATGTAAAAAACACATAGTTTGTCATTCCCTGAATCTATACCCCATAACTTCTCCCAAAAAGTCTTTCCCTACTTTCATTTTCGTTTTTGCGGCAACTCAGTAGGTTTATTCACAATTAGCTGTAATGGCTATTTCTCAAAAGCCTATCTCAGTATATATATTTTTTTTTATAAATATTGATATTTATTTATTTATACATTTATTTTCACCTCATTAGAATTCATCACGTAGAGAATGAAATATTGATAGTCTATAATCCATATATTGATGATGCTGATCAAATAAATTGCAGATTTTTTTATTTTTCTGATTATGTATTTCCTTTCATATTTTAAGTGTATTCGTTATATGATTCAGTTGATTTGTTTTTATTTTTTCCAGCTCAATGATTAATATCTATGTTAATATGATTTAATATTTGTCCAGGGGTGGACTGGCCTATAGGGATCTCTGGAGATTTCCCGGTGGGCCTCCATACCCTGGGCCTCTTTTGTGTGACAACCTATTTTATTTCCAGATGTACTCATGGGAAAAGGGCTGGGCTTGCTGAAAATGTGCAATATGGGGGCACTTTGACCATTATTTCCAGGACCTCTTTTGGTTCCCAGTCCATGCCTGTATTTGTCTTTTCTGCCGCCCTCGTCCAAATCAGCACATCCTTCAAGCTGGTCCCAGTGCAACAATGATTCTCAATGCACCAGCTCCACTGGTAGTAATGGCAGCAGTGGCGTATGCCCCTGGATCGGCCTTTTCTCTTATGAAGATGGTTTGTGCCACTGTCCCGGCTCCTGCTGCTGGGTGTACATTTGTGCTTATTCCTAGCACAAGCAGTCCGCCCAAAGGACCAAACCATGATGTGCGCAGCAGGAGGAGTGGCCAATAGCGTTTTTTGCCCGTGGACATATGACCCACAGGAAAAAACCCAGATTAATGAAATACCCCGCCACTGTGGGATTGCTCAGAGGCAGATAGCGAGCGGATCTAACCAGGCCTCATCATATACTGTGGCAATAAGACCCGAGGCGGCGGGCCAATACTGCCCCAGGTAATGCCCCTGGGGCCGTAGTTACAGCCTTAACGAAGCCTCGGGGGCATTACCGTGGATGGTATTGGCCTGCCGCCGAGGGTTTTATAGCCATTAGTACCCCCGCCCGTTAGACCGGGGTACTAATGACATTTTTTTCTGTTTTGAAACGCTGCCTCGTTTCGAAACAGAAAACAAAAAAACAAAAAGTTGCAAAAAAATGGCCACCGGGAAAGGGAAAACAGTCAGTTTTCCCTTTCCATGGCGGCCATCGGAAGCGGACGAGCTGGGAACAGAAGTGTTTCCAGCGCGTTCGCTCCAAGAAAAGAAGAAAAAAGAAAAAAGAAGGTTAGTGGGGTTGGGAGGGTGGGGAGGGGATAGATTGCGGGGAGGGGGGATGGAGGAAAAAAAAAACTTATCTGAGTACCCAGCGGGGGGACGAAGGCAGCCTCCAGCCATGGGGAGGCTCGGAGCGGGGATTGCCCCGTTTCGAGCCTCCTCATTGGCTAAGGAGCTGCCACGCTCCTCGTCGGGAACAGAGTACCCGTCACGCACGGCATACACGGGAATACCGTGTGGTATGGCTCAGAAAAGAGCCAATCCACGCGCTGTATTCCCGGTGTGCAGCACGTGCCGGGTACTAATTGGAATTAATTCCAGCTGCTGCGCCCCCTGTGCCACACACAACTTCCCAACCTACTGCCCTGGTATTTTAGCCAGAAACCATCTTCCCTTGGAATCTGGCCTTACCACCGAGCTTCTCTCTGTGCTGATAAATAGTTTCTAAATGCAACAGGAATGTGTATACACTCGTAGCCTGGTCGCACCACATAACCTTTGAACGGAGAGCAAATGTAAACATTTAGGGGAAAAAAACATTTTGCAGAGGCTGGTTTTGAATCAAATAGTAAGAAGGCAGTTTTTGTTAAATAGTTTTTTCAGGAAAACATACTGCTATTGATCATTTTTGGAAATATTGTTTCAATGACTTAAAGCAGTTATGGGACAGGGAAAAGAGAGCATGGAATAGTAGAATAGCGCACTTTGTTTGTTTCAAATGGCGTTTATTGAATATTGATTGATGTTGAACATGGACATGTTGTAGCCACATTAATAAGAGCATGACTTCCAAGTCTTATGTTATGACAACATGCATTTGGCCTGGACATTTATGTAAATGGCATAACTGAACAAAGCTCAAAAAACATAGCATTATGCATCAATCAATGTTTTACAAAAGAGGTTTCCTGATTTATATGAAGCAGCATTTTGCGTGGGAATTCATGACGTGGGAAGAAGAATAATTACACACCTTTGTAATTCACCACTGATCACATTGGAGGGTGTGGCCAACACAAGAACTTGCTTTAATGAGCTGTTCAAGTGATTGAGTAAGTGAGTGAGGAAGTGAACTATTGCAAATCTAAACAGCCATTTATAATGTAACTTTATTTTAGAAAATCTCTAATAAATGCTGTACTACGAGACTAACCTCTAGCTCGCAAATTACATTACTGAGTACTGATGATGGCCAAATAGGATACTAAAAGCATTCTTCCATTGACTTCTAGGATACATTTTAGCAGGTGACAAGCACCTGACACATTTAGCTTAGTAAAAATAAAACACTTTCAAAAGATTCCAGACTATTACCAATTAAAGATAAAAGACAATTATGCTCAATTGTGATATTAATCAAACTCCTAAAATCCACAGAGGGGCACAATTGACATGCCCTCCTGGACAGAAAAAATAGCAAAGCCCCAGTCAGGAACTTAGAAAAAACAATAAGTCCATTAAGTACATTCTCCTTTCTTTTCACAAACAAGAGATACATGTCTCAGACTTTAACTACATAGCAGGGCTAAATCTCCATTGTACAATCACACTCCTAGTGCGTTGGCAGATCCTTATCGAGGGACATATGAGACATCATGCAATCTCAACGCGTGCCTTCCACTCATCTAATGCTCAGTGACCCAGCTTTTACCATAACTTGTATGTGTGATAAAATTACCCCCATAGCAACAGACCAGTAGGCCCAGGTAATATAGGGTTCATGTTTCACCAACCAATCAATCCTAAAAAGTAAAGGTAACCTCTATGATGATCTCAAATCCAAAGGCATGAGACCATCTTTTAGTTGCAGTGCTGGGCCTCAATGGCCTTGTTTGAGTAATAATGCACTTTGAGTTCAAATTGTTCAATGTACACCATGGATAATGTCCATGAGGGATATGAGTATTCCAAAATATCAAATTGGTTCGCCAATGTTTGATTCAAGAACATTACCAGAGCCTAAAAGGTAGGGACCTTATACATATGACAACAAAAGAAACTTATAATCTTCAGTATTTTTAGCAATACTCATTGGATCTGCTCGATGAGCACTGTAGCCAGCACCTCCCATTAGCTCATTCCACACAAAGGATGAGTGCATTACCTGTCTCCTGTAAGCTTTATAGTATGCCCCTAATTTGGCAAAACATGCACAAACCAAGTCATGGCCAATTAAATGTACCATCATCCGAAACTGATCCACAGATAGCAATAATCTGTATGTGTTAATTGACATCAGATGACTTAGGCTAGAGGTTTGAAACCAACAACTCTCCATATGTTTTAATAATAATAATAATAATAATAATAATAATAATAATAATAATAATAATAATAATAAATTACAATTCTCATGATTCTTTAACATTGTCGATGCTAGGAAGGACTATTCATCGACTCTATCCTAATTGTTAACTATGTGTTGAGATTTATTTTTAATTTAAAAATATGGCCAACGCAACACCAATACACTATGTAATTATAGAAAACCAGATAAAGCAGAAACCAAAAGGATAAGACATTCAAAAGGCAGCCAATCAAGTTCCTGATTGTCAGGGCCAAAACCAGACCAAGACAAGGGGCGCAGAGGGGCATGGTGGGGATTGTGATGCTTAGACAGGGCATAAGAACAGTGTCTAGAAAGTTACACCCGTATAAAAGGCTGCTGTGCCCCTTTTGTAGAAAAGCAGCCCTAAAAGACTATGTTTCCCAGCAGGAGCTGTCTCCTGACTACAATTCCCAGCATGCCTGGGGTCGCTATGGACCAATCAGGAGCCCAGCCGGGTGTGGCTCGTTTACGCGCATGCGCAAGCCCCGAGGCACCGGGCTTGCGCTTGAGACTTCGGAGAGAGAGGACGTGCAGAGCCCAGCTCCAGCAGAATCACTCGCGAGGGGCCCAGCCCCACCGGAGAAGCAGCCCGGCCCCTCGCTCTCACAAGATAAGTCCTTTTACCCATCCTGGGAATCTGAGGGATCAGGGGAGAAGCGCAGGGGGCCATTGCTCACCCATTCCTTGCCCCTGCGCCTACCGAGAAGATAAGTGGGCGTGTATTTTGGCGCGTCGCCATACCGCGCTTGTGTTGTTGTGGGGAAGTGAAGTGTACGGAAATATCCGCACCCAACTAGTGTGTGTGTTCCCGCCTCCTGGGATCAGGGAGAACAAGGCGTACAGGAGGCGAAAACACACGTGGCAACTTTCCGCGGCGGTCTGAAGGAAGACCCCTGTGGAAGATAGCACTGGCAATTTCCATATCAGGAACTAGTGGAAAAAAGCCCAGAAGAGTGGCGTAACTTTGGCATACTCATCCGCCCGTGAACAGAGTTCGGGTGGCAGCAATGAACGTTGTGTGGCTTGAACGTGTATGAGGAATGAGTGTGAATGTTATCTGAACTCAGAGGACAAAATGTTAACTCGTGTTATTTCTTTTAGCTTGGACCAGCAGTGAAACACTACAGACCTGCCACAAGACTTGACGGCTCTACCACGGACAGGACACTGAAAACCAGAGCTAAGTTTGCATGCTGGAAAATAATGCTATTTAGTTGTGGACTGATCTATGTGCATGGGCTAGACTTTGTAAGGTTAACCAGTGAGGGGGCCTAAGTCCGGATATGTGGTATTGGTGTGCGAACAGCTACTTGGTACCAGGTACATCAAAAGTGTGCAATAGTCAGCCCTTTCCCTAAAATACCCGTTCCTATCCACAACCTCTACCCAACCCTCAATCCGGTTTCCCTAAACTCCCCCAAACTATCCAATCAGCGAGACCCTAACCCTCCTTCCCTGCTCTGGTCCGGGTAGCCTGTGTAAGCTTTGACTTGCAGGCTCCATGACCACAGTGGGGTTGGTTGGTATTGCGTCGCTCCTGTGCCTTGGACCAGAGTGCCTTGACACTGATGGCGAAACCAATCTTCAATCAATCACAAGAGAAATAATGTGCTCTGAAAAGCCTGCTGAACAAGCCCAGCACCCAGAGACTCATTGACCCTGAATAGCTCCGACCAAATTTGGTAATTGGAGAACTAACCTTAAGAAAGTCCATTATTATCTCCAAATGGGTGGCTAAGAAAATGTTCAAGTTAACATTCCTACCCTTGTAATTCTTTATGCTATATCTCAAGCTTTGAACTGTAGCTAAAAATCCCCCAACTGACCTATCCATTGAAAAAAAACATAAACATCATACACTGTCAGGATCTAGATATCTAACAATAACACAGATGCCTGTTATGATCCTTGTTGCGCCAATATTTTAGGTGAAACAATCATTTAAACAATGTTTTATTTTAATTTCACTGCTGCATATGGTCAAATTCACGAACACCACACCTGTATGTGTTCAATAAATGCAAATTACAATATGACAAGAATTGCACATTTGCACATTGTTTAGTGATTCATTCTTTTATACTTTATCGTTAAAATGATTTTTTAGGTACATTTTTCCACATTTGTTAAAATAATACAATCAATGTACTGTTTCCAATGAACACCAAAGTGATGACAATTGAATTCACTTATAGTTTGCCAACTAACATGAATTGCCAAAACTGTCTGCCTACACATGGTTCACTCAATGGCCCATATACATGATTCAGGGTTACATGGTGAATTTCTTCAGGTCAGTTTACAATTTTTATCCTCACAATAGCCTTATATTCAAAGTTACCATTTTTAAACAAAGAGAAGGAGGGATGAAGAAATCTTCAAGGAACAGTGTAAGATACTAAGACACAGATTTTGGGAACGGGGTTACAAAGAACCAGACATCAGAAATGCAGAAATGAAAACACAACAAATGGTATCAGGAGGGGTAAGTCAATATGAATCAAGAAGCTATATAGGTTGTTTACTATTATCCACCATTCTAGCTCCATTGCTTTCAGAGCAGGTCAATCACATATCACTAACACGCCTGAACAGGATGAAACAAGTATGTTATTGCTGCAAAGACCTCTGCAGTAGGTTAGTCAAATGTGAAAGAAAGACCAAGACAAGTGGTCAAGGGCTTCTGAAGGATTGCTTGTCTTAAGAATATCATTCAGTTTGATCGAGAGGGCGACCAGGGAAATGCCTTAATGAACACGAAACTAATTAGCAGTGATCCATGTGCACCTCAACGCCCATTTTTGACATCATATCTAAGTTTGACACCTGGTGGTACCAACCATAAAATTCTGCATAAAGGCAAATCACATTGATGGATTGACAAATAGATGTTGTTTAAATGGCCAATTGTTACACATAACCAGCCGACATGTGTTTTGACCTCTAAAAGGTCCTCAGAAGAGCTGTACATCACCATGTGTATGAGAGAACTGGTTTCCTCTCTGGGTTCTAGGCGGGTTCTAGCCGGAAGTATCCACACTCAAACATTCATTTCGAGTCCGTTATCGCAGAACATTGCTAAAGGGTAAAAAACATTTTTGAAGCTGGTGGCTATAACAAAGTGCAGTCAATCCTCCTTGCAATTGCCGGTTCAAAATTTCTAGTAAAAGTGTGTTTGTTAGGCACACTAGTTCTGTATTCAGGAACGCAGGTTGCCCCACAGCGTTTTGAATGTCTAAATGAACCATTGGATTATCTGAGAGTAAGGATGGCTGTGGGGTGTTTTTCAGAGGGTACCAGTTAGCCCAAAGGACTAAACGGTACATCAGTAGAGGATATAAGGATGCTAACCTTATTTTGTATCCAGCTTGAAAGGAATTATCGGAAGGGGCTGTTTGTGAGTTAGGGGTACAGGGGCGTTGATAGGGGGGTGCTAAGGGTGCTATAGCCCCTGATCTTTTGGTTAGAATAGAATCTCAGGAGCTACAGCCAAAAGACTAGCTAGCCCTCAGTCCCAACAGTTCAGACATCAGCTTAGCCCCGGGTCTTTTCCAGATCTAGCAACTCCCCTGTAGGGGCATCACCTGGAGATGTAAAAGCATACACCAGACTTGTCCTGATGAGGTTACTGTTATCAGGAGGGGTCTATGTGCTTACAGCAAGCTATTCCGTGTGGTAGGAGTGTCATCAGGGTCTCTCCATCCTTTCTCTTAGACTTCTTTCTGAGGGATTAGTATGTGTAGGGGTCTTCATGCTTACCCCAGCCCTCTCTCTCTCTCCTTGGTATTACTCAGGGGTTCAATGCTTACTCAGACCTTTCTTTCGAGCAGTGGCATCAACACACATTTGTTTGTCAGTCGCTTCCTCTGTGGAGTTCTCTACTTATTACAAACCTCTATTTGTGGCATCCAGCGGGAGATGTCTCTGCATACCTCGGGCCTCCCTGTGTATCAGTAGTATCAGCAGAGGTCTGCTATGCTTTCCCCCAAGTTCTCCGTTTGGCAGTAAGCACGAAGATGATCTCTGTGCTTACTGCATGACTCATCTTATGACCATAACCCTGTGGGGAGCTCTAGGCTTGCTTCTAAACTTTCCTTGTGTGTTTTCCTCTTTACCATACAAATAGTTATCACTCACAACCAGGGGCCAGAGAATATCCTGGTTAGGCCCTTATTTCCTGCCATTCTCCCTAATACCTGCAAACCCATTAACTATGCTCTTGTTGTTCTAACTTGGTTTATTTAAAGAACTTGACCTAACTTTGCTAACTGTGCATGATGAAAACGATCTATTCTGTGTTAAACAGGCCTTTGGAATTTTGCCCTGCACTTTTCATTGGGGATACTTAATTCCAGACTAACTGTGGTAGATGGGTCTCATGCGATCTGACCTTAGTGTGGTAACTTAGCATAATGGAATGTGGCACAGTGGTGCAAACTTGGTATAATGAAATCTAGGATTGCTATATTAACTGGACATGACAGAATCTGTCGAAAGTAGGCATTTGAAATATAACTTGTCGGGGGGAAATTCTGCCGGGGTCGGCCGGGCCGTCCGCAGACCTCCGGGCAGGGAGGCCCCAACTCCTCCCGTATATCCCAGATGAGATAGAGTATGAGACACACGCAAGAAGCAAGGTGACTCTGCTGTTTATTAGACAAAAACGGCAGGGATGGGTCAAGGAACGTACGCGTCCGTCCTGACACACACACAATCGTGGGGCTCGCAGGCCCTTTTTACTGTATTATGACGCGTTACTTGCGTCACTTTAGAAAGTTAACAAAAAACCTATTGCCACTCTTAATTGGTTGCTCGAGTGGTAGGGTTAGTAGAGCACACGTATAGAGAACAATGTTAGTGGTCGAGGGTTAGTCAGGTGATATATCTGGGTTGTCCCTACAATTAGATACATGAGAATTGTTACATGAAGACTCCTAAGGATTGGTTAATATTACTGGCGTCAGTGATAAGAGCCCCATGTTCTGATTGGTGCGCCCGTGAGCTCCCCAGCCTGGGACCACCGCTGTTCCCAGCTCTCGGTGTACCTGCAATTTGCAACAATGTTTCACTATGGGTACGTGCAGACAATGTGAGGATTTATTCATAGCTGGAGGCTGACCACTCCCACTGTCGCAAATGTCCATTGAGCCTTTCAAGTGTATCTGCCTGTGTCTCGTAGCGAGGGATCCAGACGCCTCTTTTCTCCTGGGCTTGGCATCTCATCAGGTTCGGCTTGTTCACGTGAGGTGGGACCGTGTTTGAGGCAGAATTCTGCACAATTAATATTGTTTTTCCACTGTGTGTCTGGTTTAATTTGCAGGTGTGACTTTAACGTTGGTGCGCGGAGTGCGAGGTTGCAACATCGTGCCCTTGATGATTTGTTCTTGGAATGTGGGTTTGCAACATTGCGACCTTGGCTGGTTGCTTCGCCGGGCTCATTCTGCAGGATCAGCAACCTGACTCTTGTTTTGTTAATGTCCACGGGAGCTCTTGCTTGAGGCCTACTTAGGCCTGGTGTATAAGTGGGTCCGTCTGGTGCACAGGTGCTTTAGGTTACAGTACCATACAGTTCCATGACCAGTATCGTGTCTTCATTATATTTCTCATGGTGGTAACTGGTTTTAAGAGAAGCGTGAGCAAGCTTTGTAGATAAGTTCATGACGCGTCTTGCGTTTCTGCATTCTGAAAGCCTATGTAAAAAATAATAAAGATGCACGTCCGTGAGTATGCCTGTCGCCTACGTCATAGCACTGAGTATATTCTTCGTGTAGATTGGTGCGGGAATGTCCAGTGTGTATATTTGCACAGGTGTGCTTACCGTTGTCTAGGTCGTCATGGCATCTCTAACGACGTGTAGATTTTAGTCTAGTTGGTCCGTGCCGCAGGTGTCGGCATGGCCAGTGCGGGCTGCTGGGCAGGCAGATGGACACATCCGTATGTTCCTGTACCAGGGTATCTGGTCGTCTGGTAAATGGACAAACTCTTCTCGTGGCGGGTGTCTGGGTCGTGACCCTTTAGGCCAAGCGCGAGAGGTGAAGGACGGGAGCCTGGTCTTCCATTCTCCCACTTCAGTCCCCCCCCTGGTCGACTTGTCGACCACAAACATATCCTTTTCGTTATCTCCTCTTACTCGCCATATCTTAGTTATTCCTCCTAGATGTCCATAGTGGTTTACATGATCTTCAAATGACCAATACATATATTCACAGGTTCCTCCAGGAGTACAGTATACCCATTTCCCTATGTAGCTCCTGGGGTTTCTTGGGTTCTCGATCTTCACTGATGGTGGGTCTAGATGGTTGGTGATGATTTGGTTGCGCAACTTCTCCCTCTCCTGTATTATCACACCTGTATGTTGGCCGTCATCTGCTGGCATTAAGGGGTGCATTCCCACCATTTCGAGCAACTCGTCAGTGGTACGTGCCTTCCGGGCCTTCCAAAATCTAATTATGATCAGCGTAGCTCCAGCCAAAATAGTACAACCCACTATAATTTTCAGTCCATCTGACAGCCAGGATGGCATCCATGACCATAATAGAGAAAACCAGCTCTTATCCTTGTTTACACTGTTACTTTCATCCATCATTTTGGAGTGCATCTGGGCCAATTGTGAAACTGCTTCTGTCAGTGTACCATTGTCAGCATCGTTGGCAGGTATGAACGTGCAGCATGATTGTCCTATCTTTGCACAAACTCCTCCTTCCATTGCTGTGAGAAGGTCCAATACATATCTGTTCTGGAGTGATACCTTCCTTATAGCTCGCAGCTCCTCTTTTATTGCGTTGAATCCATTTACTGTAGAATTGATGGTCATCATTAGTTCCCATCTAGTTATCTGGAGCCATTTTGCGTTTGCGTAAGCCTGTAGTCCCGGATGTATTATTGAGGAGAAGAACATTGCTGCTCTGCTGAATAGTCTGTGTTTTGGCGGTATTGAAGTGAGTGCCGTTTCCGACCTTCCCCACAGGTAATTTCCTGTCAATGGTTCTCCTTGTCTTTTCCTTCTATTTAGGACAGTATCATTGCCGTTGGTCCTGTTCCCTTGCTCCTCCTGAAGTGGTGCAGATCTCTTTTTTCTCTTGTCCCCTTCATCCATTTTGGGAAAGTTCGCCACATTGACATGCTTCTTGGGTACCACTAGTGATGGTACATTGACGTGCACCATTGTGCACACACCATTCCACAGGGGAGGCAGTGTATGGTATGCCTTTTCTCCACAGGCCCAATAATGGTCCATTATTACTGCTGTTCCTGCTCCCCCCTCAGGTAACTCCATCACACTTGCACAGTTGGTGTTATATCCTACGTCCACCTCTCCTTTATGCTGGTAGCATACCTTGGGCGCAGTCAGCGGTAGTATTGTTATTGGGTCTTCATCCGTTTCTACCCATGTGAGCATTGGTACATACTTGATCCATGTCGTCCAACATCGGTGGTTGTGTGCCTCGATAGTTGAGATAGTTTCTTTTGTTACCATGTTGCTGCCAATCACTCCTATCTCCCAGCTGTTGTCCAGGTACACCTTCCCGGTTATCGTTACCAGCGGCCTCTCCCAACATCCTTGTTTACCTGGAACTTCAGTGGCGTACCAGTCACATGGTAGATACTGTAGTGTTACTTTCTTTGTTTCTCCTTTTGCAGGACCACTTGTTATGTATCTGAATGCTTCAGCATGTAAACTGCTCTTGTGGTAACTCAAATAGGTCTTGAGGAAGTTGTTTTCATATGGGTATGAGTCTCGTGTTTTCCACGTCATATGCACCACTGTCCCTTGAAATCTTCCTTTCGTTTGGAACAGTGCCAAGTATATTATGCACTGTGCTGTCTTTTCATCTATTTCTGTGGCAACAAATGTTCGTGACGCACTCATGGCGTATGGTATTAATGAGCAAACGTAGCAGCTGTCCTCAGTTGTCTGCTTACCAATGCGGGTCATGTGTTGGTACCATATGTTGTTTGAGACGTGTGCTGAATCTTGTATATAATTATCAATACCTTTATTGTCTGAGTATGTGCTGCGTTTAACTCTATTTTGCTTGGGTGCAATGTTACTACTATCACCTGACGTAACACCTGTTGCAGCAGGGGGCGGGGGCGTATTAGGTTTGGGTGCAGCAATAAAATTAATAGCATAGCTGTACTGCCATACAGAGGCAGCCAAGAACCCGGTGATCATCAAAATCCCTATTATTTTTATTACATATGCTAATCACACCGGCATTTTGCTCTTACCTTGCTGCAGTCCTGGCAGCGTATTCTTGCAACGTTAAAGTTGCCCGCCTAAAAATTCTCAAAATGCTTGTTATTAAATGTTAGTTGTTGTTTTCCTTTAAGCTCTCCCTATCAAATAGTCATTCAGTGCCCAGGCGAAGAGCTGTTCCCACGCTACTCTAAGTGATCTATCTCTTAGGACCGGCAAGTATGGGCGGAGGTGGGGCATTGAATATTCTATGGCCAAGAGGAATGCTGTGTAGTAGACACGTACCCTTCTCTTTTTTAGGTACGTTGGCCGTTTTATTTCGTATACAAATTGGTGTGACAATTCTTCTGGGTAGTTATCGTCTGGGAGTACCATCTACGCCTGGGCAGTGAACTTGTTAGTTAGCTATTTTCTTAACAATACAATAATACGCAGTTCCTGTATGTGCGAGAGAAGAGAAAAAGAGAACATTCACGTGTTTACATGTGTACTTGTGCAGGCAATGTCCTTCAGTTCAGTTATTACTATATTTGGGGGTCAATCGGCAGGGGGGACTGGGCTCAGTTGGCGGTAGTATTTTTACTCCTTGAGCGTGTGACCATGGGGTGGGCAGTATGGGGATCACCCCTTTCTTCGTCAGTTATTGTCTCCGGGGAAGCTGGGTAGTGACACGGTATGGGAACAATTGGGTCGTTGTCTGTGGTAGAACTTCCTTCCGCTGTTGAGGATGTTGTTGCTGTTCTTCCAATGGACCTGTCGTTGGCGCTGGGGCGGGTCTGCAGTTTGTAAATCTTTACATCATGTAGGTGGTTCCAGGCACGCTTGTCCTTTAGCTTTACTGCTCTTGTTGATATGTCCTCTACCAGATGGGGGCCAGTAAATCTTTTATCGTTCCATTTCCTGTTGAAATTGCGAAGTAACACGTGGTCACCTTTAGCAAGTTTGCACAAGTTCTCCTTTTCCAATTCTGTATTGGCGCCTTCTTGTTGATTGCCGGTAGACCCGCCCCGTGTGCGCTCGAGCTGTTGAGACACAAACACAACACTAGTAATCAAAGAAGACACATATTGGTACATTTCATCACCTAACACACTCGCTGTGCTTTCGTGATCAGTGAATGCCCTTGACGTTGGCGTTAGGGGAAGGCGCATTTGACGTCCAGTAACCACCTCGTGAGGGGTGAGGTGGTGGTCGGACCCTGGCCTATTCCTCAATTCAAATAGGGCTAATGGAAGGAAATACAACCAGCTTTTCTTTGTTGTTTGTTGTATTTTTGCAATTGCCTCCTTTAATAGGCCATTCAGGCGTTCACATATACCGTTAGCCTGTGGGTGGTATGCACATGCGAATTTGTGTTTTATGCTCAGCAGGGATGTGATATGCTGGAACATTTCGTTTGCGAAATGCGGGCCGTTGTCTGACCTTAACACCTCGCACACTCCCCACCTGGGAAATACCTCCCTTACTAGAAATTTGGCTGCTCTAAATGCATCTGGGTGTGAACAGGGCCCTGCTTCAATCCACCTAGAAAATGGGCATACTACTACAATCATATACCTATTACCTTGACATATGTTGATCATATCAACGTAGTCAATGTGAAGATGCCGAAAAGGTCCCTCTGGCCGGGGTATAGTACCTCTTATTACTTTTAGGGTATGACCGGCCGTAAACTGTTGACATGTGAGACAATTGCTGATAAAATTTGACACATGAGAATTTAACTCGGGGCAGAACCAATCTTCTCTAATTCGTGCTGCAATTACTTCCTTGCCTGTATGGGCTGGGTGATGTAATTGGCTCAGGGCGGTGTTCAAAAGTGCCAATGGTATCACAACTTTTCCAGTGCCACCCTGGCGCCATAGTGCGTCGGTTGGTGACATTGTACATCCTCTTTTTACCCATATTTCTTTTTCGGCCATTGGTGCAGCCGCTTGTAGCTCCATAATCTGCGTGGCTGGGAGATGGGTGTACCCCTCTCTTATCAACATCTCCCTAGCCACTCCCCTCCCTCTCCCTCTCTGTGATTCTGGGGGGTTCCATATCTCACCAAAGTACGCAGCATATTTCGCATGTGCGTCTGCTGCTGCATTCCCTTTTGAGACGTGGTCTTCACCATTGGTGTGTGCGGTGCATTTTACTAGGGCTAATTCTTGGGGGTCATTTATTACTTCAATTAGTTCAGCCAATAAGAGGGCATGTTGCACTGGAGTGCCATCAGCTCTCCTAAACCCTCTTCTTCTCCATTTTGATAGCCCTGAGTGGACAGTGGATGTAACATATGCACTGTCAGAGTATATGGTTACTCGTTTGTCAAAACTTTCCTTTAATGCCAATGTTAGTGCAACCAGTTCCGCGGCTTGAGCGGAGTAATGCTGTGGTAATTGTACACATTTCATAGCCACACACACCGGCGCCTCCATCATTTTTACCACTGCTGCCCCAGTCCTCCTTATCCCATCTCCTTGATCAATAGTTGATGACCCATCAATAAACAAAATCTCACCACCCTCTAGTGCGTTTTCTTCAACTTTCCTAGTACATGAGTACATTTCAGTTGTTTGGGTGCAGTCATGGACATAATCTCCCTCCTCAATTACTTCTGCTAGGAACCTTGCAGGGTTAACCGTGCTACATCTAACAATTGCTAATTCAGCTCTAGATAAAATGATCTCATAACCTGATGCCCTCTGCGTGGTTAGGGTGGACTTAGGTCTATTCAATATTGCAAATAGTGCATGTTCCACAAACAGTGCAGTTGGACACCCCATGGTTATTGCTGATGCTTTTTCCACTGCAAAAGCAGCTGCAGCGAGACCTTGTTCGCAAGGGAAGTGACCTAACATCACAGGGTCTAAGTGACCGCTGTAAAATGCTACTGGTTTATAGCCCATGCTCGTTTTTTGGGCCAATACTGCTTTCATCACTGCCGAGTCGCAATGTGAAAATATAAAAAATCGTCGCTCATAGTCTGGGGATGCCAGTACTGGAGCAGTTGATATCGCATCTTTCAATTCATCAAAGGCCTCTCTCATTTCCATAGTCCATCCCAACTTTTTCTCCCCTTTATTAGCTTCCCTTAAAGCCTCAAGCAGGGGTCCTATGTATGAACTGTAATCAAATACCCATGCTCTACAGTAGTTGCACAGCCCCAGGAATTGCTGCAGTTCCCTCACAGTCTGTGGCATTGGAGTGCTTGAAATGGCCTGTGCTCTTTGCGGTGCAATCTTTCTTCCATGTTGTGATATTAGTTGGCCAATGTAAAGTACCTGTTCTTGACAG